>NW_027507764.1:23613109-24213109 GCF_037356315.1 Lithobates pipiens | reverse complement strand
AAGAAAGGTAGTTCTTTCTCTTCTGATCTTAAACTCGGCTTTATCCATGGTAAATATTTTAATTTCATCCCTGTCATATCTTCTTCTAGTTTGACCCATTGTTTCTTTTTCTCCTTGTGGTGCCAATCTATTATTCTCATTAATGAGGCTGCTTGTGAGTACTTAAGAAAATCCGGCATTGCTAATCCCCCCCTTTTTTTTACTTATTTTTTTATTTATTTATTTATTTATTTATTTTTTCATTCTAATTAATATTTTCCTATTTACTCTATATTTTTCAAACGGTGACAATTATACCAGGAAACAAACGGATGAGGGAAATGGGAAGGATAGTTGAAAGTTTTATATGGTTCCATAAGGTCCTTATGGAACCATATAAAACTTTCAACTATCCTTCCCATTTCCCTCATCAGTTTGTTTCCTGGTATAATTGGCACCGTTTGAAAAATATACAGCATAATTGGCAAAACTTCCATCTTTACAATACTTATTCTCCCTAACCATGAGTATGTTATCTTATCATATTTTTCTAATAAACCTTTTATCTTATGCACTGACCCCCTATGGTTCATATCCTGTAGTTGCTTTAAATCTTTTGGAATATAAATCCCCAAATATTTAATTGCATCTTGTTTCCATTTTAAATGGAAAATCCTTTTGTAGTGTCTTTTGCATTTTTTTTCTTCTAATGTAATACTCATTACTTCGGATTTATCGTAATTTACTTTAAAATTACTCACCCCCCAAATCTATCCAGTTCTTTTTATTGGGTTTGGAATAGTTTATTATAGGATTGGTTACATATAATAACAAATCGTCTGCATATGCAGACAATTTGTATTCCTTATCCTTGACCTTTATCCTTTTTTTAATATAATTTTTTTCTTATAGCTTCCATAAGATGTTCCATTATTAATATATACAATAGGGGGGACAAAGGACAACCTTGTCGAGTCCCATTAGAGATTTTTATATATTCCGATAATATTCCATTTGTTCTCACTTTAGCTCTTGAGTTTTTATATAGTGCTACTATCCTTCCTAACATTTTTGGACCCAGCCCTATTTGCTTTAATACCTCCTCTAAGAACTGCCATCCCACCCTATCAAATGCCTTCTTGGCATCTATAGCCACAAGGCATGTTGGGATGGCAGTTCTCTGAGCGTATTCCACCAATGTACATGTTTTAATAATATTATCTCTTGTTTCTCTTCCTTTCACAAATCCTGTCTGCTCCAAATGTATATGTTTTGGTATTATCTCTGTTATCCTTTGATAGAATTTTTGAGTATATTCTCATATCTATATTCATCAAAGATATGGGTCTATAGTTCTTGCATAACGACTTGTCTTTTTCAGGTTTTGGTATTAATACTATATGAGCTTCCGTACTTTGTACCGTAAAGGGCTGAGTTTCCGATAGAGTTGTACACTTTTTTTTAGTATAGGTATAATTAAACTCTTAAATGATTTATAGAATCTAGCGGTATACCCATCTGGACCTGGGCTTTTGCCTAGTGCCAATTCCGTGATTGCTTGCTGTATCTCTTCTATTGATATTTCCTCCTCTAACTCTTCTATACTTTCTTTTGTTAATTCGGGTATTGCTGTTTCCTTTATATATTTTCAAATTTCCTCTCTTTTATCCCTTTTTTCCTTACCTTCCAGCTGCTCTTTTATGTTGTATAATTTAAAATAATAGCTCTAAAACGTTTCAGATATCTCTACTGGGTCATATGTTCCCCATTTTGATTTTATTATTTTTTTCTATATGACTCAGAGGCAGCTGCTTTTTCAATTTTCTCGCCAAAATTTTCCCAGATTTATTTCCGTATTTATACCATTGTACTCTTTTATCTCTTATCTGAAGAGATTCCTTGTCAAGCAGCGATTGCATCTCCATTTGCTTCTCCTTTAATTTTATTCTAACCGCTGAATCCATATTTTGCTTATGTAACTTTATCAAGCTTTCAATCTCCAGTTCTAATTGATATTTTCTTTGAGCCTTTTCTTTTTTTTTTTCCTTGATCCGTGCTTGAGGAAGATTCCCCTCAGAACGCATTTTAGTGCTTCCCATTGAATTGGAATTGAGGTTTCATCTCTTTCATGAATTATTAAAAATTATTTAATATTTTGTTGAATTTCCATTTCACATTTTTTATTTTTTATTAAATTATCATTTAACCTCCATACTCCATTCCTTTTCTCTATTTCATTTATTCTAAGATCTACAAATATTGGGGCATGGTTTGACCATAAAAACCCACCAATCTCCGTCGTTGGCTTCATCATCATACCATAGTGATTAATAAAAAAATAATCCAGTCTATGGTAAGAGTTATGAATATTTGAGTAATATGTATATTTTTTTTCCGTTTGATGTTGTGCCCTCTATATATCAATTAACAGATTTTTTTCAATACATTTTTGAATTCTTTTATTTTAGGATTATTTTTCCTTTGACTTTGAATATTAGTTGTATCTTTTTTTATATCCATGAAAAAGTTTAAATCTCCACCCACCACTACTATTCCCTCCGCTTTCTCCATTGCGTCCGATAGGGCTTTAATTCCGACCTCTATTTGTCCATAATTAGGTAAGTATAAATTAATTATTGTAATTTTTTTTCCCATAAAGCATCGCTTTTATTACTAAAGATCTTCCATCCTTACCCTTATATTCTTGTATTATTTGGCATGGTATATCCCTATGGAACGCAATAGATACACCTTTTGATTTTGATTATGAGAATGTGTCATGTGTCCATAAACCATAATTTCTAGTATTTAATTTGGGTATGTGATCTGAGCGAAAATGTGTTTCTTGAAATAAAACAATACCTACTTTTTGCTTATGAAGGTAATTTAAGATTTGATTTCTTTTAGATGGGGAGTCAAGACCTCTTACATTAAAGGAACAGAATTTTACAATTCCCATGAGAGATAGGAGGGAGAGAAGGGAAGAAAAAAAAAAAAAACACGTACAATCTATTTAACCTCACACCCTACCCACCCCCACCACTCACTCTAACTCTTCCACACTATTTTTTACCCTACCCTTATCACACCTCTTATCCCCCATTATTGACTATACTAGTCTCCACTTAGTAAATGTAAGCTCCCTAGCGAGGGGGGAGCAGGAGCTACCAATCCAGATCCGCTCCAATGGCTCCATGCTGTTTTTCCCTTATTAATTATTTCTTATTCTACTCACCCCTGCTTCCGATATATATAATTTTTTTTTTTTTTAACAATAGAATTTTTATTAAGCAAATTCACAAACACAAACAGTATGCATAAATGTGATACAGCCAAAACCGGTCACAAAATAGCCAAAAATACTTAGAGACAGGAGCTCATAACAATCTGATAAGAGTAGCCGGCTCGCATTGTATGTTCAGAATCTACTGTTAAACAAAACTAAGTAGAGCCATGGCTCCGCTATTCCAGTATAACCACTACTTAGGAAATTGGCCTAAATGCGATGGGGGGGGAAGGTAAAGAAAAGAAAAAGATGGGAGGTGGGAAAGGAAGCATAAAGAGAAAGTGGGCGTAGCGAGGAGAAGAAAAGAATATGCAGAAAATGTCACCCCAAAGAGGCTAAGAGGGTTGTAGGGCATGCCCCACTAAAGCCTGGGTCCTGCGTCAAAGCCCGTTATTGTGCATTAAGGGCGATAACTCATCCAGTGAGCAGGCCACGGAAAGCCTCCGAGTATTTAAACTGAACCCAGGGAGACCAAGTTTTGTGGAATTTATCAGCTGTATCTTTTGCGGTGGCAAGCATTTCTTCCAGAGCGAAGATGTGATTGACTGTGTGTACCCATTCTATAACTGAGGGTATTGTAGGGAGTTTCAAGTATCTAGGAATTAGGGATTTGGCCGCTATCAGCAAGTATTTTGTCAAGGAACTATTGTACTTGCTCAGCGGTAAATTTGATATGTGCAGGAGACAGCAAGCCGGTGTAAGCTTTATTTTGGTGCTTGTAATCTGTATTATCAGTTTACGGATTTCTTCCCAGAAACTACTCAACCGAAGGCAACTCCACCAGACATGCAGCATGTCACCCGCAGCCTCCCCGCAGCGCCAGCAGAGATCCGAGGACGCCGGGTACCACCGTTTCACCTTGGTCGGGGTGGCATACCACTGCGAGAGCAGTTTGTATGAATTTTCTTGTAATCTGGTGCTAATAGTACCTTTGTGGACTAGAATGCAGGCATCACGCCATTGTGCGTCCGTAAAGCGGGTATGGAGCGTCGACTCCCCCGATTATTTTATAATTTTACCTTCATTATCCATTTTGTTTCAAAAAGAAGGAAGGAAAGCAGAAAAAAGTGGAGAAGGAGTGAGGAGAGGGGGAGAGAGAGGAGAGAAAAAAAAACCCACAATACAGTGCCCCAATGTATATATCTGACTTCTTAAAGTTAGTGATATACCATAAAAAAAAAAAGTGTATTACTCCATTTCTACTTATTAAAGCGCCCTTAGTGTCCTCTTTACTTATACTCTTAATCACTACCTTATCCTCTCGTATCTATATCTGTGATTAAATTTCATATCCCATTTAAACATTAATACCCTAATATTACCCTTTTGTGTGTTTTATAGTATTAATATTCTTTCACGGAATGAAATAAGTGCCCAAGTTTGGGTCCAAATCGGCTCGTCTAGAGTGGTCATTCAGGTCGGATGTATCAGTGGCTCCCTCTTCATAAAGTAACATTAGATCCCACAGGGCTCTAAATTCCTGCATAGTAAAATGTTTAGTCCGGTCTGCCAACTCTTTTTCAAGATTTAACTTCATCCTGTCCGGATCAAACATAAAACTTTAAGTCATATAAGACTGTAAATAACTATAGATCCTTGATTGTTTCATAAATGTTAATTGACTCTGAAGGGCAGAAACCAAATCCCAACTGGAGGACATTTTCCTCTTCAGGGGTTAGTACGAACGATGTAAGATTGATAATATTAAGGGTAGGTGTATCGATATGGTGTAACCCACTGTTGTTTATGATGTGCTGGGCAGAAGTGTGTTTTGCACGAACGCATCAAGGTTTCCTTGTCTGGTGGACTCTGGAGTAGTGATGGCCGAACGGTTCGCCCGGCGGTCGTTTCGCGGCGAATTTCCGACTTTCGCCGTCCGCGGGTTCGAACGCCTTTTTCCGTCGTTCGCCCCGGCGGACTTACGTGTTTAATGTATACAAGAACTTTAACCTTTCGTGACACGTTTATCATGTGTTACAGGACAACCAATTGAGACATGACAGCTCATGGACACTTGGACATTCCCCCTAACCTATAAATACACCCGATCCGGTGGCCATTTTACATTCTTTCTTCTGTCACTGTAGGGAAAGGATCCTGTGTGGAGTAGGGACAGAGAAAACGCTAGCTATTTGGTACACAAAAGTTCTTTTCAGGACTGGTATAGGTGTTAGGTCAGCAGCCTGAGTTTCTTTTGTCAGTTTAGATAAAGGGACAGAGCGCTGTATGCTGCTATTTTAGGGACAGCTCAGCCAGATTAGTCTTTCTTCATCATCATCATCATCATCATCATTAGCTGTTACTATCAGGTCCACAAAAGAGCTGTTCCAGCTAATCGTTCCAGCCTACTCTTTTTTGCCAATTTGTATAGGGACAGGCAGGAAGCAGTGTGTCAGGCAGTGAGGATAATTTTAAAGACTTGCTGTTACTATTAGTTCCACAAAGGTTCTTTTCAGGACTGGTATCAGTGGTACGGTAATAGGCTTGTACACGTATAATATTCTTTCTTCCAAATATAGAAAGAATATTATACTTGACTGCTGCCCTTCTGCTGCAGTCTGCTAATCATTCACAACTCACTTGTTCCACAAAGCTCTTTATCAGGACTGGTAACTTGGTCTGTCTAGGGTGCTACGGTACATAGGCTTGGGTGCGGTACAGTCTGCTGTTCTGTAAGGACCGCTATCGGTCCACAATACATAGGGTTGCCGTGCACTACTGCTGACCGCTGCCCTATACTGCAGCAGTCCTTCAGCGGTATAGGGACTGACGCACAGTCTGCTAAACACTAATACACAACCTGCTTGGTCCACAAAAGTTCTTATAAGGACTGGTAACTTGGTATAGGGTGCTACGGTACATAGGCCTGAGTGCAGTACAGTCTGCTGTTCTGTAAGGACCGCTATCGGTCCACAATACATAGGGTTGCCGTGCACTACTGCTGACCGCTGCCCTATACTGCAGCAGTCCTTCATTGGTATAGGGACTGACGTACAGTCTGCTAATCACTAACACACAACCTGCTTGGTCCACAAAAGTTCTTATAAGGACTGGTAACTTGGTATAGGGTGCTACGGTACATAGGCCTGAGTGCAGTACAGTCTGCTGTTCTGTAAGGACCGCTATCGGTCCACAATACATAGGGTTGCCGTGCACTACTGCTGACCGCTGCCCTATACTGCAGCAGTCCTTCATTGGTATAGGGACTGACGTACAGTCTGCTAATCACTAACACACAACCTGCTTGGTCCACAAAAGTTCTTATAAGGACTGGTAACTTGGTATAGGGTGCTACGGTACATAGGCCTGAGTGCGTTACAGTCTGCTGTTCTGTAAGGACCGCTATCGGTCCACAATACATAGGGTTGCCGTGCACTACTGCTGACCGCTGCCCTATACTGCAGCAGTCCTTCAGCGGTATAGGGACTGACGCACAGTCTGCTAAACACTAACACACAACCTGCTTGGTCCACAAAAGTTTTTATAAGGACTGGTAACTTGGTATAGGGTGCTACGGTACATAGGCCTGAGTGCAGTACAGTCTGCTGTTCTGTAAGGACCGCTATCGGTCCACAATACATAGGGTTGCCGTGCACTACTGCTGACCGCTGCCCTATACTGCAGCAGTCCTTCATTGGTATAGGGACTGACGTACAGTCTGCTAATCACTAACACACAACCTGCTTGGTCCACAAAAGTTCTTATAAGGACTGGTAACTTGGTATAGGGTGCTACGGTACATAGGCCTGAGTGCGTTACAGTCTGCTGTTCTGTAAGGACCGCTATCGGTCCACAATACATAGGGTTGCCGTGCACTACTGCTGACCGCTGCCCTATACTGCAGCAGTCCTTCATTGGTATAGGGACTGACGTACAGTCTGCTAATCACTAACACACAACCTGCTTGTTCCACAAAAGTTCTTATAAGGACTGGTAACTTGGTATAGGGTGCTACGGTACATAGGCTTGAGTGCGGTACAGTCTGCTGTTCTGTAAGGACCGCTATCGGTCCACAATAGATAGGGTTGACGTGCACCACTGCTGACCGCTGCCCTATACTGCAGCAGTCCTTCAGCGGTATAGGGACTGACGTACAGTCTGCTAAACACTAATACACAACCTGCTTGGTCCACAAAAGTTCTTATAAGGACTGGTAACTTGGTATAGGGTGCTACGGTACATAGGCTTGAGTGCGGTACAGTCTGCTGTTCTGTAAGGACCGCTATCGGTCCACAATAGATAGGGTTGACGTGCACCACTGCTGACCGCTCACCTATACTGCAGCAGTCCTTCAGCGGTATAGGGACTGACGTACAGTCTGCTAATCACTAACACACAACCTGCTTGTTCCACAAAAGTTCTTATAAGGACTGGTAACTTGGTATAGGGTGCTACGGTACATAGGCTTGAGTGCGGTACAGTCTGCTGTTCTGTAAGGACCGCTATCGGTCCACAATAGATAGGGTTGACGTGCACCACTGCTGACCGCTGCCCTATACTGCAGCAGTCCTTCAGCGGTATAGGGACTGACGTACAGTCTGCTAAACACTAATACACAACCTGCTTGGTCCACAAAAGTTCTTATAAGGACTGGTAACTTGGTATAGGGTGCTACGGTACATAGGCTTGAGTGCGGTACAGTCTGCTGTTCTGTAAGGACCGCTATCGGTCCACAATAGATAGGGTTGACGTGCACCACTGCTGACCGCTGCCCTATACTGCAGCAGTCCTTCAGCGGTATAGGGACTGACGTACAGTCTGCTAAACACTAATACACAACCTGCTTGGTCCACAAAAGTTCTTATAAGGACTGGTAACTTGGTATAGGGTGCTACGGTACATAGGCTTGAGTGCGGTACAGTCTGCTGTTCTGTAAGGACCGCTATCGGTCCACAATAGATAGGGTTGACGTGCACCACTGCTGACCGCTCACCTATACTGCAGCAGTCCTTCAGCGGTATAGGGACTAAGAGTTTTGTCACAGGGTCATTTAAAAAATGACATGCAGAGGAAGAGGCAGGCCCTTCCGCAGGGGTGGTAGGGGTAGGGCAGGAGCAACAGGCTTGAGCCAAAGTGGGAAGTTGCAGAAGGTGCGTTCAATTACTTTAAAGGATGCACCAGACTTGGTTGAGTGGCTCGCTCAGCCTTACTCTTCTGCACCCTCCTCATCCTCTCGATCTGCACCCTCTTCTTCACTCTCTGCTATGTGCACCCCCAAAGACACTACCACCAACAACACGACCACCACCACCACCACCACATACCTTCCGCTTGAGTCACTGGAATTATTTTCCGATCCATATCAAGAGGACATTTCTGATGCGCAGCCACTCTTGGTATTGGATCAGGAAGAGGAGGTAGCAACAAGCGCTACTCAGCAGTCTGACGCCAGTACCCAGATCAGCCCAAGGAGGAGGTTGGTCCCCGGTGTTGCTGCCTACTCTACTTATAGCGGTGGGGAAGGTGACGTTGATGATGACGTGTCTAGTGATGTCACGTGGGTGCCCACAAGAGAGGAAGAGGAGGGGAGTTCAGAGGGAGATATGGACCAGCAGATAGGGAGGAGAAGCAGCAATGACTTACATTGCACAGCAGGGACAAAGCAGACTGCAAATGTATCAGGAGCGAGTCATCGACCATGTACGGTCACATCTGGCGCTCCCAGGACACCGGCACATGGCTCCGCAGTGTGGGCTTTTTTTAACGTGTCCGCTGCTGACAATAGCGTTGCCATCTGCAATCTTTGCAGTCAACGCGTTAGTCGCGGTAAGCCCAATACTCACCTAGGGACGACCGCCTTAAGAAGGCACATGAGCAGCCATCACCGAGCCCAGTGGGAGCAACGGAACACACAAAGCCACACTGCAGGCTCTCACCGTCCAGCCTCGTCTTCTACTTCTCCTTCTCCTCTCTCCTCACAATTGTCCTCCACTCCACCTTCCATCACGCCAAGCTCACATTTTTCTGCAAAAAGGCAGGCTTCCGTGGGCCTAATGTTTGAGCGTAAAAAAATGATGACGCCGGATAACCCTCTTGCCCAACGGTTGGCGGCTGGCTTGTCAGAACTCATAGCCCGCCAACTACTGCCATATAAACTGGTGGACTCGGAGGCCTTTCGCAAATTTGTGGCCATTGGAACACCACAATGGAAGGTCCCAGGAAGGAAGTATTTCTCAGAGAAGGGCATCCCAGAGCTATATGGCCATGTTCAGCGGCAAGTGAATGTATCTCTGGCACACAGTGTCGGTGCCAAGATACATCTGACCACAGACACGTGGTCTAGCAAACACGGGCAGGGAAGGTATATCAGTTTTACTGCCCACTGGGTGAACCTTCTGACGGCCGTCAAGCATGTAACCCGTGGCACCCGTGTAGATTTGGTTTTACCGCCACGGATTGCATGCAGGCCTGACTCTTCTTCTCCTCCTCCTACTCCATCCTCCTCCCTCTCCTCCTCAGCTGCCTCCTCCTTTTCCGCTGCTAGCGTCTCTTCCACTGCACCGCCCAAGCTCCCCAGAACCTATTCCACATGCCAGGTGAGACGTTGCCATGCCGTGCTGCGTCTGTTGTGCCTGGAAGCAAAGAGCCACACTGGCCCGGCACTCCTTTCAGCTTTGCGTTCACAGGCAGATGAGTGGCTAACACCGCTCAATTTGACAGTTGGTAAAGTGGTGTGTGACAACGGTGCCAATCTGCTTAGCGCATTGAAACAGGGCAAAATCACGCACGTGCCGTGCATGGCACACGTCTTAAACTTGGTCGTGCAGCGATTCCTTGTCAAATACCCTGGGGTCCAGGACATCTTGCGGCAGGCAAGGAAAATCTCGGCCCATTTCAGAAGATCTTACACGGCCATGGCTCGCCTTGCTGACATTCAGCGGCGACACCATCTGCCGGTCAGACGTCTTATTTGCGATTGCCCGACGCGATGGAACTCAACCTTCTATATGCTTGATAGGCTGCTCCAGCAGAAACGTGCAGTTAACGTCTACCTGTATGAACTCTGCGAAAGAAACGGTTCTGGGGAGCTGGGTTTTTTTTCACCGCGCCAGTGGCTGCTCATGCGCGACACATGCAGACTTCTGCGGCCATTTGAGGAGATCACCAAACTGGTCAGTCGCAGCCATGGCGCCATCAGTGACATGGTACCTTATGCCTTCTTTCTGGAGCGTGCATTGCGTCGTGTCATTGATCAGGCTGTGGAGGAGCAGGAGCGGGAAGATGAGGAAGTCGCAATGCTGGATGAATTCCCAGGGGGGGCTACTCTATCTGAGACAAGTCAACAACAGGAGTCTGATGAGGAGTCAGAGGAGGATGGTGCCGGGGCGGATGAGCAGGAGCAAGAAGAGCATGCTTTAAACCTTTCTGGGATCCCTGTTGTGCGAGGATGGGGAGAGGAGAATGAAGAGGACGACATTATCCTGGATGATGAGCAGGAGCCAGGCCACCACACCGCTTCCACTTTAGTGCAAATGGGGGCCTTCATGCTCCAGTGTTTTAATAGGGACCCCCGTATAAAAAGCATGAGGGTCAAGGACCAGTACTGGGTGGCAACGTACTTAGACCCCCGGTACAAACACAAAATGGCGGAAATGTTACCGCCGTCGCAGAGGGCTGTCAGAATGCAGCACTTCCAGGCCTTGCTTCGAGAAATGCTGCATTCTGCTTTTGCGTGCGCTGGCAGAGGAGCAATTCCCACTCCCAGAGAAGGATTTGCGGGTACCAATCCAACAGCGCCTGCAAGAAGAGGCCGGTTTGAAGATGTGTTGGTGACTTCGGATATGAGGTCATTCTTTCAGCCGACCCATCGACAGGTGTCATCCGGATCCAGCATCAGGGAACGCCTAGACCGTCAGGTGTCCGACTACATTGGGTTAACGGCCGATGTGGACGCTCTGAGGAGTGATGAACCCCTAGACTACTGGGTGGGCAGGCTTGACCTCTGGCCAGAGCTTGCCCAATTTGCAATCGAACTGTTGGCTTGCCCCTCATCCAGTGTCCTGTCCGAAAGGACGTTCAGCGCAGCAGGGGGGATTGTGACCGATAAGCGTACTCGCCTAGCTCACCACAGTGTTAACTACCTCACATTTCTAAAAATGAATGAGGCATGGATCTCGGAGGAATTCAACACATGTGATCAGTAGACCATGTATATGTCTATAAACAATTTTTGGAATCAAGCACACAGACCTTCTTAATTCATTTGGCTCACTTCCCTGACCCAAAAAAGCACACCGTACTATATGCCCCTACCCTCCTCTTTGAAGAGGTTGAGCGGTGTCATATTTCTACTGGGGCTGCTTATTATGAGGGGTTCCCACCATCCCTGTGCTGTGCTGACTTCCTCCTGGGTGTTCTTATTATGAGGGGCTCCCACCATCCCTGTGCTGTGCTGACTTCCTCCTGGGGGTTCTTATTATGAGGGGATCACACCATCCCTGTGCTGTGCTGACTTCCTCCTGGGGCTGCTTACGGTGCTGCTGTCAGCGCTGTATGTCACGGAGCTGCTGTCAGCGCTGTATGTCACGGAGCTGCTGTCAGCGCTGTATGTCACGGAGCTGCTGTCAGCGCTGTATGTCACGGAGCTGCTGTCAGCGCTGTATGTCACGGAGCTGCTGTCAGCGCTGTATGTCACGGAGCTGCTGTCAGCGCTGTATGTCACGGAGCTGCTGTCAGCGCTGTATGTCACGGAGCTGCTGTCAGCGCTGTATGTCACGGAGCTGCTGTCAGCGCTGTATGTCACGGAGCTGCTGTCAGCGCTGTATGTCACGGTGCTGCTGTCAGCGCTGTATGTCACGGAGCTGCTGTCAGCGCTGTATGTCACGGAGCTGCTGTCAGTGCTGTATGTCACGGAGCTGCTGTCAGCGCTGTATGTCACGGAGCTGCTGTCAGCGCTGTATGTCACGGAGCTGCTGTCAGCGCTGTATGTCACGGTGCTGCTGTCAGCGCTGTATGTCACGGAGCTGCTGTCAGCGCTGTATGTCACGGAGCTGCTGTCAGCGCTGTATGTCACGGAGCTGCTGTCAGCGCTGTATGTCACGGAGCTGCTGTCAGCGCTGTATGTCACGGAGCTGCTGTCAGCGCTGTATGTCACGGTGCTGATGTCAGTGCTCTGTATTACGGTGCTGCTGTCAGTGCTCTGTATCTCCTGCACCCTCTTGTTTGCCTACCCTGGTCCCTGACCTTCCCTCTCCTCCATTGCCTTCATTAGCTCCATAGTCCTGAATTGTCAGAACAATTTCCCAAATAAAAAAAAAATGCTTGTAGTTATCGATCCCAAATTCACCTCATACATGTATTATGCTATTGTCCAGGTGGTGGGACTACGTGCTACCCCCTAATAATTACCCCGTGGCCGCAAATTCGACCTAAAGGTTTGCGAAATTCGCCTCCCATTGAAGTCAATGGAGCCCGCGGCGAACGGTCGTTTTCGCGAACGTTTGTGTCCGTTCGCGTTTCGCGTTCGCGAAACGTCCCGTCGGAAGTTCGTCCATCACTACTCTGGAGTCGTCGGTATTAAAAGATTTGTGTGAAAAAGGGTTTACATTTGGGGCTGTAGTAACTTAGGAATAATATTATGTAGGGTTGAGGTTGAAGCCTCATTCCTAGGGGCTTGTGTCCCTGTTTATGAGGATTGTTATATTTTTGTTCCTCTACCCTGTTTTTACGGTTCCTTGGTAGGCTGACCATTTCCGGTAAAAGATCTTTTTCCAGGGAAGCCTGGTGCACGTGGATTCACAGAACAGGATGTAACTTGTGAAGACAATGAGGACAAGGAAGAATCCGATTCAGTTACATCTGTTGACACAATAACTGGTGGATTACGGTTACGTGCTGGATTCCTTGTAGAGTGTAATCTACCTGCCCTTTTATAAGCATAGCCTTCCATGAAGGCAAGCTTATCTTGTGCAAATTTACCTTGTTTCTTCACAATTATCCCCCTATTAAGGGTCTCTAAACATTCTCTCCCCTCCTTCCACTTGTCTGTGAAGGATGTTGAGTCAGTAATATCAGAGTATTGTTGAGTCTATCTCTTCATCCAGCAATGTCATATCAGCGAGATGCTGGGTGGTTAAATGTTTCTTAAGCTCTACACTACAGGCAGTCAGAGTATCTTCCCAAGATTTCTTGAAATCTGTGGTAGGATCTTTCAACGTGGGAAACACCTGAATCCGGAGACCCAAAGGACAGACTTTTTCCTGTATATACAGTTTGAAGTATTGGGTGTGACAATGTAAGTGTGGCTTTCTTTTCATTAGATTGAACATTCTATCAAGGAAGACTTTAGTATCATCTTCCGTTTTGTGGCTGTTTAAACATTCAGCCTGAATGGTAGACCTAAAGCCCCCCCCCCCCCTCCCTGGCTGAACCCAAAACAGCCATAGCACCAAAGATGTATGTCAGAAAATCGCTTACTTATAAACTATCTAAAGCAATATATACAAAAAATGGAAATGGAGATTTGTCTAAAGTTGGAGAAAAATTTCACACTGTACAAACACTCAACGAAAAAATATAAACGAGAGGCAGAGAAATGTTTGAGATCCGGGTGCGTTATCCACCCAACTAGTGATTTGAACAATATTGCTTCAAAAAATATAAACAAACATAGGGGTAGGCACCATCACCCCGTAATTATATATAAAAAAAAATGGAGGGAAGCTCATATAAGTGCTATTCCAAATAGTACCCTTGAGCAGTGTGATGATCGGGACTATTATGGTGTCCAGATATAATAATCACAAATAATAAATGTTATCACATTTATTTAACACATATTTAGGACAATACAAAATATACATCAAAAGCAAAACAGTAATTATTAAATAGATTCTCAGTATAAAATACTAGGGTTTACAGTAGGCCCCACAGGTATGTGGGGACACATTGGTGTGGGGTTGGACATATTCCTCGACCGGTTTTGCGGCTTCCTCAAGAGGCATCACCCATAACATCTATAAAAAGACATAATTTTTAAAACCGTTTTTTCAGAAATTCATTCTATAATAACATAGACAATTGGTAGGACATTGAACTTGGAGTATTTATATAGAACCTTTGTGACTCACCAAGAAAAAAAACAACCCTTTGTGGCAACACTTGAGACACCCTACATTGGGGTGACCCTAGTGGTGATCAAATGCCATTAAAATAAAGCTCTACTTGTGGGGAAAAAAAAATGATCCAAATTTTGTTTGGGGAGCGTGCAATTGCCATTCAAAATGTGATAGCGCTGAAAGTTGGTCCGGCCAGGAAGGTGTATAAGTGCTCGGTATTGAAGTGGTTAAACTTACTTGTGGCTGTAATGTATTGCAGATTAAAAAAAATGGCGTGGGAAAAAAAAAAAAAAAAACTGTGTGGGGTCCGCCCATGCATACCAGGCCCTTTTGAAACCCATGCCAAGATTTAAAAAAAAAAAATATGGTGTAGGGTCCCCCCTGTAATCCTATACCTGACCTTTATCTGAGCATGCAGCCTGGGGGGGGGGGGAAATGAGCGAGTGCCTCCACCTCCTGAACCATACTAGGTCACATACCCTCAAAGCATCTTGTCCCCATGTTGATGAGGACAAGGGCCTCATCCCCGCAACCCTTTCCCGGTGAATGTGAGGGTGCCGTCAGGGGGCTTATTGGAATACGGAAGCCCCCTTTTAACAAGGAGGTCCCCATATCCCGGCCCCCCACCCTATGTGAATGAGTATGGGGTACATCGTACTCCTGCCCATTCACATAAAAAATAAAGCACAGTAAAACAGGTTTTTAAAGTATTTTATTAAGGCAGCTCCGGTGTCTCTTCTGACTTCTTCCCTCTCCTGCTTTTCTCCCTCCGTCTGGTGATTCATGTGAATGGGTGTGGGGTACATATATACACATAGTACTAATTATAAAATTAGCAAATTAAACATTTCTAAATTACTGAAATTAATTAATCCAAAAATCTAGAATTTCTGAAATCAGAAAATGAAAAGAATTCAAAAATTCTGAAATTTCTGTTTAAAAAATTGGTTAAAATTATATAAAAAAAAGTAATTAAGACCTAATCTAATTGCAGATGACTAATTGCTACATATTAATTAGAATTGTTATATTTGTTACATATTTAGTTAGATTATAGTCTTCTGCCATCATATTTGATGTATGCATTTAATACTAGTATGTTTATAATAAATACAATTGATAACTGTTAAATAAGAAAATAAATCAATACATTTGAGTCGGATTATGTCTTTTGGGACTATGGGGGGTGGGATAAAGGTTGGGATTATGTCTTTTGGAACTATGGGGAGTGGTATTAGGGTTGGAATTATGTTTTATGGGACTATGGGGAGTGGTATTAGGGTTATGGTTAGGGACTAGGATTTTGATTATGGTTGGGTTTTTGGAACTACAGGGACTGAGATTTGGTTAGGGGGTTTGGGGCTACAGGGAATGGGATTATGGTTAGGGCTTTGGGATCACAGGGACTTTAAGTTTAAATACCAATCTAGTCTCTTGTCCCAATCCTTACTTTTGGCAGTTTTGTGTTTTTTGCTCTTCGAAACCCAGCGTGGAATGTGCAGGCTAGCAACTGTATTCCATCCTGCTGTTTTCTTGTTTCGATCGGCATACAATGCACTTTTCTTATCCCAGAGTTCTGGGTGTTCCCGCATTGTTTGTAGGAACTGTTCAGGTTCAATAGAGGCAGTAGTTTCTCAAAAATTCTCAAATTAAACCCTAAAAAACAAAACAAAAAAAAACCCTAGTTAGACTTACCGGTAACGGTATTTCTACGAGTCTTTCAGGACAGCACCTGGAGAGAGCGCAGCTCCACCCATTTTCCCAGGAAACACTGCAGATCACTTTAAAAGACCGGACACTTCCACCATGGCCTCAGTTGTTCATAGAGTACCTCCGCCATGCTGAAATTAAATAAGCAGAAACATAGCAATAACACCACATTTATCAAACACAATATAGGGTGGGTCATCGGCGCTGTCCTGAAAGACTCGTAGAAATACCGTTACCGGTAAGTCTAACTAGGGTTTTTCTCCCTTCGTCTTTCAGGACAGCACCTGGAGATGATAAGAGAGTACTTACTCTAGGGAGGGACCACCACCTGCAGAACCTTTCTGCCAAACGCCTGGTCTGAAGCTGAGAGCAGGTCCAACCTGTAGTGGTGTGTGAAGGTGGCGAAGCTTGTCCACCAGCCGCTTTACAGATTCGATTCGGAGAGGCTCCTGCTCTTTCCGCCCAGGAAGTTGCTACTGCCCGAGTAGAATGGGCGACAACCCCTGCGGGGGGGTTCAACCCCGGATGCACTATAGGTCTCCCTAATAGCCATTCGTAGCCACCTAGCTATAGTATTTTTGGACGCACTATAGCCCTTCCGTGGTCCTGAGAACGCTATGAAAAGGGAGATTGACTTCCTAAACTCACTTGTGATCTCTAGATAGTGTAATAGACACCTTCTAACATCTAGGGTATGGAAAGATTTCACTGTAGCGTTTGCAGGTGAAGGACAAAAGGTGGGTAGAACTATTTCTTGCGTCCTATGGAAGGCTGTTGAGACCTTTGGAAGGAAGCACGGGTCAGTTTTAAGAACAACCCGGTCCGGGAATATGCAACAGAAAGGCTCCACTATTGATAAGGCCTGTAGTTCGCTTACTCTTCTAGCAGATGTAATGGCCACTAAAAGGACCAACTTAAGCGACCACAACCTGAGAGTCGCTGCTGCTGGGGGGTTCAAAAGGTTCCTTTGTCAATGCCCGTAGAACCAAGGACAGGTCCCATTTAGGGAAGAACTTAAATGGTACGGGCCTAGCTCTGGCCAGAGCTTTAAAAAAATCTAATAATAAGCTGTTCCTGAGATAATCGTCTCTCAAGGAAAACCGATAAAGCAGCCACCTGTGTCTTTAGGGTACTGGCTGCCAACCCTAGTTCCATGCCCTCATGGAGAAATTCAAGAACTGAAAAAATCTCCTGGGGAGGAAATTCCTTTGATAGGCACCAGGAGTTAAAACGTTTCCACGTTTTAAAATAAATTGCCCTAGTAGTATCTTTTCTACTTCCTAGGAGGGTTGTGACTAACTTATCAGATAACCCTTTTCTCTTCAAAATTTGCTCCTCAGTAACCACCCGGTCAAATTGAGTTGCCCGATGTTCGGATGCTGAAGAGGTCCCTGGGTTAGGAGATCCTTTCGAAGCGGAAGAACCCAGTGGGGTCCCACCGCCATCCTCTGTATGGTAGCAAACCATGACCTTTTGGGCCAGAAGGGGGCCACTAGGATTAGACTCGTGGATTCCCCCTGCAATTTCTTTAGAACCAGAGGGATCAATTGAAAGGGGGGAAAAGCGTAGCACAGGTGGAAATCCCACGGGTGTGCTAGGGCATCGAGTCCGCTTTCCTGATCTTGTCTGTTTAAAGAGAAGAAGGCCCTCACCTTGTTGTTGCTTCGTGACGCAAATAGGTCTATCTGAGGTAGGCCCCATCTCACAGTCAGCTCTTGAAAAACTTCGTGGTTCAGACTCCATTCTGATTCCCGAACTTTTTCCCTGCTCAGAAAATCTGCTACCACATTCAGGTCCCCTTTGAGGTGCACTGCTGATATGGACCTCAGGTTGCCCTCTGCCCATGACAGAATCTGGCTGGCCAATGATAGCAGCACCTTGCTCCTTTGTGCCCCCCTGCCTTGTTATATAGGATACAGCTGTGGCGTTGTCGGAAAGGATCTGGACATGGAGTCCCTGAACCACTCCCTCGAAGGCCCATAGCCCGAGCAGAATGGCCCTGAGTTCCCTCCAGTTGGAGGATCTCCTGGACTCCCTGACTGTCCAGCTCCCCTGGGCCATCTGCCCTTCTAGGTGGGCACCCCACCCCCAGGAGCTTGCATCTGTAGTCAGCCTCAGGTCTACCGGAAAACACCAAAGTAGACCTTTGTCCAGATTTGAGTGATCCCTCCACCACCAGAGCTTTCTCTGGACCTGAGGGGGCATCTTGAATTGTTTCTCCAGGGAGTCCCTGTTGGACCAATTTGTCAGAATTGCCTGTTGGAGCTCCCTTGCATGCAAGCGTGCCCACTGTACAGCGGGAATGGATGATGTGAGGAGGCCCAACACAGACATGGCTGCCCTGACAGAGATAGGCAGGTTTGTCTGGGTCCTCTTCACAGCACTCTGGACCTTTTCTATCTTCTCTACTGGTAGAAAAATCCTTTCCTGCCTGGAGTCGATGGTGTACCCCAGGAATTTTATCGACTGGGATGCAATCATGCTTGATTTTTCCCTGTTTATTAGCCATCCGAGGCCCCCTAAGTGTCTTACTGTTCTCCCCAGGTCCCTCTCCAATAGATGCTTTGTATTGGCAAAGATTAGAAGGTCGTCCAAGTATGGAACGATTGATATACCTTCTACCCTGAGGGGGGCTAGGGCCTCTGCTACGATCTTGGTAAATATCCTTGGGGATGAGGATAGACCGAACGGGAGAGCTCTGAACTGGAGATGTATCACCGAGCCTCCCGTCCTGAGCGCAAACCTCAGATACTTCTGTGAAGCTATGGCCATGGGCACATGGAGATATGCATCTCTTAAGTCTATGGACGCCATAAAACAGGTTGGCATCAAAAGACTCTTTACCGAGAAGATTGTGTCCATCCTGAATCTTTTGTATTTGATTGATTTGTTTAAAATCTTCAGATTCAGGATCAGTCTGAATTTGCCCGATGGTTTTTTTACAAGAAAAATGTGTGAGTAACAGCCCAACCCCCTCTCCTCGGGGGGAACGTCCATGATCACTTTTTGCTGCATCAGTTCCCCCAGAATAGAGATCATGGCTACGGACTTCTCTGAGTCCTGAGGAGCCTGGGTTACGTAAAACCGTGCGGGAGGGGAGTGATCGAATTCCAGTCTGTAACCCCTTTCTATTATACTGAGGATAAACAGACTGTCCGTCACTGACTTCCACTGCGGAAGGAAGGCCTGTAACCTCCCTCCCACAGCTGGAAGACTGTCACTGGTTTTTTGGGGTCGGGGTAGGGGGACGGAATAACACTCCCGACTTGCCCCTTCCCCTCTGAGGCTTCCAGGGCCTCCTATATCCTGTCTCTTTGGTCTCAGAGGTTTTTCGAAAAGCACGAAAAAATTTTGTGCTCTGGGGAATCACCTTCTTTTTAGGAGGAAAACCCTTCTTTTTGTCAGCCGTTCTATCCAGAATGGCTTCGAGGTCAGGGCCGAATACCAAGTCTCCCTCGAACGGAAGACCACATAACTTGGCTTTTGAGGCAGTATCTCCTGCCCATGTCTTAACCCATAAGGCCCTATGGGCTGAGATTATAAGGGCTGAGGACCTGGCTGACATTTTAATTGACTCTGCCGAGGCATCCGCCATATACCCTACTGCCTTTAAGAGAACAGGCAAAGTATCGAGCAGGTCCTTTCTAGGTGTTCCTGCCTCAATATGATCTTTTAGCTGTTCTAGCCAGTGCTCCAAATTTCTGGCTACTACAGTTGAAGCCATTGCTGGCTTGAGGTTTGCTAATGTTGAGTCCCAGGCCTTCCTTAGCAGGGAATCAGCTCTTTTGTCCATGGGATCCTTGAGGATACCCATGTCCTCGAACGCAAGATCCGTATTCCTTGAGACCTGGGAAAAGGCTGCGTCGAGCTTAGGTTTCTTGTTCCACACCTGTGAGCTATCCTCCTCAAAGGGGAACCTGCGTTTGAGAGACCTAGAAAAGAAAGGAGGCCTCTCAGGGTCTCTCCATTCCTTCTTGACAGTTTCGGATAGAAACTTATGCACAGGGAAAACTCTGCGTTTCACCTCGCCCAAACCCTGAAACATCTTGTCATGTAGTGACAGTTGGGCCTTATCCTCTGTGATATTTAGAGTCGTGTGGATATTTTTCAGTAAGTCATCCACCTCCTCCAAGGATAACTTATACCAGGATGAAGAAGCCGAAGCCTCCTTTGCTTCCTCTGCCTCCTCCTCTGAAACAGAGGACGTAGCGTGTTCCTCCTCCTCCACTTCCGAGTCACTGGCCCCCCTGGTGCAGATGCTGAGGAGTGAGAACGGGGCGCTGAGCTACCGCCCGCAGCTGGGCGTCTGTCTAAATAAGACCGGAAAGATTCAAAAGTGTCTGATAATTCTTTCCTGAAAGAACTTAGTAGCTCTCCCTGCTGAGACGCAGGGGTACTGGAGGCTGCTTCTTCGTTGACTAAGTCGCTTATGCAGGACCTGCATAGCACCTTAGTCCAAGAATCTTTTAGAACATTTCTACATAATGGGCACCTCCTCTTGCTAGGAGGGGACACATGTTTGGTCTTTTCTTTTGTTTTCTGAAATATACCAAGAAAAAAGATGCCAAACCTGAGTTACAAAACACAAAGTAGACACAGGAAGATATGCTGCCAAATAGAACAGATTTTAACTGATTTCACATTCTATTTGCTTTTCAGCCAGTGAATCCCCCCACAGACTCACTAAACAAACATTGAAAGCATTATTCCTATATAACATTTCTAGGAAAACAAACAAGCTCTAACAGTAATGACAGAGACCGCTGTCTCTGCTTACCTGAGCCTGTCTGACAATTGTGGCTCCTGCTCCTGCCACCGCCGATTGATCCTCCTCCATCGTCAGTGAGGATCGAATGGCGTCTGGGTGCTTTATCTGTTTGAATTCCGCGCCTCCCGGAAGTGATGTCAGCCGAGGAGACCGGCCCCCTCTCCCTGCGTTCCAGCGGCCGGAACCGGAAGCCGCGTCGCGCCGTCGAAAGTTCCGCCCCCGGCCGGAAATGACGCACTCGCCATCCGGACCCAGAAGGCATGAGCCTGACGAACGGCACGAGATATCAATCTCGGCCGCGTACCAAACCCAGCCGCCGGTCTAAGGAAGGAGGAACCTCCACAGCCTGACCCCCCTGGGTATGAAAGAGAGCGGGTACCGAAGCGACCCCCGCGCGTGAAGGGAGGAAGCTTGGCCAGGTCTGTACCAACCGCGCAACAGTGGCATGCCTCAAACCCTCCCCACCTGGAGAGAGCGCAGCACCCCTTGGTTCCCTGCAGCGCTTCCACCATGGCCGGAGGAAACACTACAACTGAGGCCATGGTGGAAGTGTCCGGTCTTTTAAAGTGATCTGCAGTGTTTCCTGGGAAAATGGGTGGAGCTGCGCTCTCTCCAGGTGCTGTCCTGAAAGACGAAGGGAGAAAAACTGCATTCATCTGTATCTTACGATCTATGTACTAACTCCCCTTTCAGGTGGAGAAAGGCTAAACCTTTTGGAACTCTTTTCCACCTGAATGAACATAAAAACAAAAGGAAAAAAAAACGAACTCCAGCAGCTAGAATGGCTTCCTACCAACTTTTGTCTTAAACAAAATGTATCCAGCTGCTAATTGAGGGCATAGTCAATTACCCCCCTTTCAGGTGGACTAAACATAATAATTTTTCCACCTGAACAAAACAAATAAAAAAAATGAATAAACAACCAAAAAAAAAAAAAATGAAAAATTTAAAAATGAGAAGAAACAAAATAATCCATAAAAAAAAAAAACACACAACAATTCAGAGGCTTATCCCTGAAAATACAAAAAATATACATCAAGGTCCTCTATCATATTCCAAACATTAAGGGCAAAACTCTAAACCTTATTCATAGCAAGGAAACATTGACCAGCATATTCTTACCATACCTGCAGCTCACTGTGCTGCTAACATTGTTTCCCCCAGTGCTATATTTGAATAACCATGAGGCTACCTCCATTTTGACTTTACGCAACTGTTCTACATATTGATGATTTTCAGGTGGTACGCTCCGCATTGGGTCTTAAAAGGGAAATGAGTGATTACTATGGCCTCCATGCTTTAGATTGCTACCCCACCTGGCCGAAGAACATTCGTAATGCCTTGGGGTCATCTTAGGGTGGTGTGAGCTTTTTATATCATCATTCGCCATCAAACAATACTTGGCTAGGTGACCCCCTCCCCGTTTTACACAAAAAAACATTTATAGCTCTGGTTTCCCTGCATAGGCCCTTCTTTGAGCATTTGGCGCTGGAACCTCACATTGCTGGATAATATTACTACGATTGGAATGAACAGACTTTACACTTTCATCGTCTGAGGAGTCATCAGAAGTTTCCAATGTTTCAACTCCTCAATCAATTTCAAGTGCAGTTATCACATCTTTATTTAAATCTCCAACATTGATTCCCATCATAGTAATATCATTTGCAGCAATAGCATATGGTTTTTCTGCAAATTTCAATTCTATCTCGGTTGAGAACTGAGCATGTGTGGAGGGTAACTCCGCCATTGAACATTCGGCTTTTGCATGTTTGGAGGATAACTCCATTCTCTCTTTCCTTCCTTTTTTCTTTTTCCATTTTTATTTTTATTTCCCCCCCCCCCCCTTTCTCCCACCTTTCAATGTTAGTGCTCACATGTTGGAGCATTCTCATTGTTTCCAACACAGTCTCACTATCACAGATTCCTATCACATATTTTTCACTGTTTATCATTTTTCACTGTTTTAGCACGGGGCTTGCTTCCCTGCTTTTCCGCATGTGCCGTCTCGGCTCCCGTGCCAGATCGTGTCCCTGGCTGCCCACGCAACCACTGCCATGCCCTTTCCATTGCCTCACCTGTGAGTATGGGTGGTTGATTCAAGCAAATTCCGTCTATCTCTACTGTTGCTTTTTATATACAAAAGAAAAAGTGCTGCGCTAAACATAATAATCATACAAACTTGTATACAAAGCATGTGATATATGTGACATTCATAATGCTTCTATGTGTACATATACATAATATACTCAAAGTAAAAAAGTCTTTCCAATATTATCCGTGAAAAGAACGAACTACTACAATTTCTTCCCTTCCTTTTTGTACATGAAAAGTGGATGAAAAAAGTCCATCAAAAATTCCAAAAACGTGCAGAGTACATCAATTGCGTGATTACCACCACCGTGAATAAAAATCAAGGCTTACCAGATGCCTTGGATCCAAACAGGCGTATACCTGAAGGATCAGCAAAGCTTTATTGTAAATGGATTGGATGATCCCCGGAAAATTGTGAGATATAGGCCAGGTTACAGCAAAAACTTCTCCAAACCATACGCGATGTAAAGCTATCCTCCAAAGAGCAGATCACACTTCACCAAAAGATGATCATACGGGATGGAAAAAGGGAACCAACATAGCGTAATTCCGTAAAATTCGTAATTTTATTAATCAAATGGTATCACACTTACATTCCTGTAGCAGATATAGCACTTTTGTCAAATGGTTACAGCAGTGAGGTTCTCCCGACGCGTTTCATCACCCTAGGACATCGTCTTGTATACAAGACTTACTCATTGTCTGATATAATACTTTCATTTTATAGACATCCAATTTACATCAGCTCCTGATGAGTGGTAAGTTAGCCACGAAACGTGTCAAGCTTCAGATGCCATAAGTTCTCTAATCATGCAGTTTTGTAACATATTCTGTATATTATTATTATTATTATTAACGATTTATATAGTGCCAACAGTTTACGCAGCGCTTTACAATGTATAGGGGAGACAACACAATTACGGTACAATACAAAAGGTACAGGAGGGCCCGGCTCATAGAGCTTACATTCTAAAGGGAGGGTGTGGTGGTACAAAAGGTAATAGCTGCAGAGAATGATTTGATGGGGGCTGTATATACTGTTTTACCTAATTTACTTTAATATCATCGTCAATGTGCAATATGCCAATGTATGAATAAATGAATCATGATGGAAGATGCAATATGTACCACTGCTTTTGATGTATTTTACTGTGTAATATTTAATACATTTAACATTATCAGACCTATACAGCTCATTTTTTGATTCCAAATCTGCATGCTTCATGCAAAGTCCCAACTTCTTCTCTTGCTTCGTTTTGACAGGGATGGAGGCGATTGTATGAGGCATAGGACAGTTACGTCACAAAGTCCCAACCCTTTTTTCCTTTTAACTCCATTATGGCTGCTTGTGCACCCTGTAATTCCTCCCTAAGCAGTAGGATATCATGCAAATTCTCATCCTCTCTCTGATTCAAAGAGGCAATGCAACTTACTCTTAATTTACACGTTTGTTCTAATTCATCTAATCTCTTTTCCAATACACATTTCTCAGTCACTAATTGTTGAATGTGATCACAAGCATTTGCATCTGCTTTTGCAACTAATGCTAATATATTCTCAGTTACACTTTGTATGTTCCAAGAATTGCTTTTTTTTTTCCCCGCACCCCATTGGAATTTGTTTTTTTTTCTGCGACGTCTTAAATGTTCAACAACATGCATATAATATTAGCCATCTTGGCTTTCCTGCCTTTTTTTCTTACTTTATATTTATGAGATCATTAGGTGCATTACCGTATATACTCGAGTATAAGCCGAGATTTTCAGCCTCTTTTTTGAGGCTGAAAGTGCCCCCCTCGGCTTATACTCGAGTCATCGCCGTCTGCCTGCCCGATCAGTGTGTCGTGCAGACAGACAGCGGCCATTCTACTATTCAAAAGCCGCGCCTCCCTCTCTGTGATAGGCGGAACACTCAATTTCCCAGCAGTCAGTGTTCCACCTATCACGGACATCCGCTCATTCTCATACTACAGACGAGGATGAGAGGATGTCCGTGATAGGCGGAACACTGACTGCTGGGAAATTGAGTGTTCCGCCTATCACAGACAGGGAGGCGCGGCTTTTGAACAGAGGAATGGCCGCCGTCTGTCAGACAAGGAGAGCATGGCACACAGAGGCTGCAGATTGGCACAGGTAGGCAGGGACGGACGGGACACAGGGACGGACGGGACACAGGGACGGACGGGACACAGGGATGTCTCACCCTCGGCTTATACACGAGTCAATAAATTTCCCAGTTTTTTTGTGGTAAATTGGGGGCCTCGGCTTATATTCGGATCGACCTATACTCGAGTATATACGGTACATTGTCTCAAAAGCTCACTAAATTTTTGTGTTAAATCATTCTCTTGTATAGAGTCAAATCTAACACAGCCATGTTTGTTAATGAAACCTTCAATGACTTCCATTGATATGCTAATTAGCCCGCCCACACTGAAGCTTCTCTAACCTGTTTTTACAATGGTTACAATGCACACAGATATCAGATACAAAAACACACACAGAGCCACAGATAAAGCTGCTTAAAAACTAGCTTTCACCTGTAGTTCCACAACCAACAAAAAATAAAATAAAACAGATACAAATCTGTTTAAACACAAATTTGGCACTTGTAGTTCTACAGCCTACAAGACACAAGGCAGATTCTTAATCAATGCCTTCCTGTTAGGATGCAGGGCACATTGAACTTCTATTGGAACAGAGAGCTATTTCACCCTCACGTGGGTAAAAATAAAAAATAAAACTTAAAAAAAGTAAAAAAATAAAATCTATATTTCTCCCACTTTTTCCTCAAAGATGTATGGTAATTCCTGTCAATCTCTAACCAAGGGTGATCAGCCCTTTACTCGCCAGGCCACTTGACCAGCTACACCGGATTATAACAACTTGCACTAACAATACAATAAACGTTTAACATATATACATACTGTAAATCGGCCAAAAATCTCACCAGGTTTTCGCACGTCTGCCAACTGATGAAATATTTCACTTTCAGGACCATTTACGCAGGATTTGTGTCTTCACGACCGGTGCAAATTTTTTTCCACGCCAAAGACGGCCTTCAGTTCTAGTTACAGGGACTTAGGACAAAAAATACATTAGGTTTTGTGGATTCTGTGAAAAAATACATTTCACACTCTTTCTGGGGTGCCAAATGATATACCGTATTTTCTGGCGTATAAGACTACCTTTTACATGTAAAAAATTGGCCAAAAAGCAGGGGTCGTCTTATACGCCGGGTCAGCCCCTCGGATGGCTGCTTGGTGTTCGGTAATACTGTATGTAGCTTCGGCTACATACAGTAGATAACCGCTGAGCCAATCCTGGTGAGCGATGTATTCAAACGAATACAAAGCTTGCTCGGATTGGAGTAACGACCTCTGCCAATCAGAGTAGGCTACTCTGTAGCCTGCTCGGATTGGCTTGGAGAGTCAGAGAGGCGCGGGCTGATGATGTTACAGCCTCTGCCAATCCAAGCAGGCTTTGTATTCATTAATAGAATACATCGCTCGCTGTGATTGGCTCCAGCAAATGCAGGAAGAAGGAAGAAATATGAAGCCTCGGAAGCATGGAAAGCCGGGTCGTCTTATACGGTAAGTACAGTTTTAAAAGCGTTTTTGTCCTGTAAGATTAGGGGGTCGTCTTATATGCCGGTTCGCCTTATACACCGGCAAATACGGTAATCGATAATTATCTGTGTATTAATTTTCCTAGTCCCTATAGTTAGTCTATTAAACTCTGAGTGCATGTTACTGTTGGTATCACAATAATACAAGGTTAGCTATGAAACCAGACACACGGTTTATGCGTAAAGTCTTATTTATTTAACCAGGAATTAGGAAACTAACATAAAAGTATTAAAAGTTATTACAGTGTTGCATAGCTTACACTCAAAACACAACATACTAAACAGCAGCTATCTACAACATATCACAACAATCAAACATATGTAGCGCCCACCACCTTTAGGTAGGTGCTAAATAGTTTAGATAAGGTAAGTGTTAGGTAAATTTAACCAGGGCCTTGCACTTTAAGGCCTGGTTGTCTGTTTTGGGAGAGGAGAAGTGACAGAGTAGAGAGGGGAGGATGTGGCCACCTGCATTCTGACCCTGAAAGATCTCCCTTACCTTCCATTGAAATGTTCTGGAAGGAAGGTGGGCTGGGGACTGGGGTGCAGGCAGCTTGTATGGAGAGGGCCAATCATTAAATTTGTGTTGGCAGGGGCAAGACTCGCATATAAGCTGGGGTTCACATGCTCCTGGGAGGAATGGGAAGAGTCTGGAGCTGAAATGTAGCTATCAAGGAGCAGGCTTGAAGGCCTGGGGGTTCAGAGACCCCAGCACTGGATAGCAGGAAGGGGCTTGAAGGCCTGAGGGTTCGGTGACCTCAGCGCCTGATAGTCAGAATAACCACCGTCATGTAATCTGCAGGAGTGGACCGGGCATCCCAGCTTAGGATGTATCTGACCATGTGGAGCTGGAAGTAGCTGCAAAGAGGACAAAGTAGATTGGGATCGGCTTTCTGTGGCAATCATGGACTGGACTCATCCAGGACTTTCCTGAACTGATGCGGGGGGGACTGTAGGAGTCAAGATAGGCAGGTGAGGCCTGGGGCTTCCAGCATCCATTTACCACAATGTCTTTCAGAGGGGCATTGGTCAGTTCATTATGGGAAAGCACATTTAATACAATCAGGAACCAGAAAGTAAGAGGCAGCTCATATTCCCAAAATCAAGAACATACTCCAAGCAAGTTAATAAAAGTTGATTTTAAAAGTTCATGGACTGTCTGCTGATGTGAATTTGTGCAGGGGTGGAAGAACGGTTGCAGTTAACAGAAAAGGTATGAACACACCCGGCAGCTCCCAAGGGAGTAGTGCGCTACACATACAATATAAGAATATCAAAAGATACTTATCACACGTGGTTTCATCGGCTGGTTCTGGATGATAAAAGGGGTCTGGGCCACATGGAGTTTAGGCCCAAGCCATCAGTCAGAGCAAGGTCCCAAGATGGCAGAGAGACAACCTCATGGCAAGGCTGTGCAGCGAAGAGACCAAGCTCTCTGAAACAATCATTTTTACAAAACTCACTCGTTCAAACGCCCTCCCTTGCCAGTCCCATTTGCTTTGGACCAATCCGTGTTCACATGACAATCCTCCTTATACAGTTAGGGCCATAAATATTTGGACAGTGACACAATTTTCGCAAGTTGGGCTCTGCATGCCACCGCATTGGATTTGAAATGAAACCTCTACAAGAGGCGATTCAGTTCGCATTGTGCGCTATATAAGTATTTCATTCATTCATTCATTCTACAACAGAATTCAAGTGGAGATTGTAACGTTTAATTTGAAGGGTTGAACAAAAATACCTGATAGAAAATGTAGGAATTGTACACATTTCTTTACAAACACTCCACATTTTAGGAGCTCAAAAGTAATTGGACAAATAAACATAACCCAAACAAAATATTTATTTATTCAATATTTTGTAGCAAATCCTTTGGAGGCTATCACTGCCTTAAGTCTGGAACCCATGGACATCACCAAACGCTGGGTTTCCTCCTTCTTAATGCTTTGCCAGGCCTTTCCAGCCGCAGCCTTCAGGTCTTGCTTGTTTGTGGGTCTTTCCGTCTTAAGTCTGGATTTGAGCAAGTGAAATGCATGCTCAATTGGGTTAAGATCTGGTGATTGACTTGGCCATTGCAGAATGTTCCACTTTTTTGCACTCATGAACTCCTGGGTAGCTTTGGCTGTATGCTTGGGGTCATTGTCCATCTGTACTATGAAGCGCCATCCGATCAACTTTGCACCATTTGGCTGAATCTGGGCTGAAAGTATATCCCGGTACACTTCAGAATTCATCCGGCTACTCTTGTCTGCTGTTATGTCATCAATAAACACAAGTGACCCAGTGCCATTGAAAGCCATGCATGCATGCCCATGCCATCACGTTGCCTCCACCATTTTACAGAGGATGTGGTGTGCCTTGGATCATGTGCCGTTCCCTTTCTTCTCCAAACTTTTTTCTTCCCATCATTCTGGTACAGGTTGATCTTTGTCTCATCTGTTCATAGAATACTTTTCCAGAACTGAGCTGGCTTCTTGAGGTGTTTTTGGGCAAATTTAACTCTGGCCTGTCTATTTTTGGAATTGATGAATGGTTTGCATCTACATGTGAACCCTTTGTATTTACTTTCATGGAGTCTTCTCTTTACTGTTGACTTAGAGACAGATACACCTACTTCCCTGAGAGTGTTCTGGACTTCAGTTGATGTTGTGAACGGGTTCTTCTTCACCAAAGAAAGTATGCGGCGATCATCCACCACTGTTGTCTTCCGTGGACGCCCAGCCCTTTTTGAGTTCCCAAGCTCACTAGTCAATTCCTTTTTTCTCAGAATGTACCCAACTGTTGATTTTGCTACTCCAAGCATGTATGCTATCTCTCTGATGGATTTTTTCTTTTTTTTCAGCCTCAGGATGTTCTGCTTCACCTCAATTGAGAGTTCCTTTGACCGCATGTTGTCTGGTCACAGCAACAGCTTCCAAATGCAAAACCACACACCTGGAATCAACCCCAGACCTTTTAACTACTTCATTGATTACAGGTTAACGAGGGAGACGCCTTCAGAGTTAATTGCAGTCCTTAGAGTCCATTGTCCAATTACTTTTGGTCCCTTGAAAAAGAGGAGGCTATGCATTACAGAGCTATGATTCCTAAACCCTTTCTCCGATTTGGATGTGGAAACTCTCATATTGCAGCTGGGAGTGTGCACTTTCAGCCCATATTATATATATATATAATTGTATTTCTGAACATGTTTTTGTAAACAGCTAAAATAACAAAACTTGTGTCACTGTCCAAATATTTATGGCCCTAACTGTATTACTGACTGTCCTGCCATACTTGGCTCCTGGGGACAGTGTTGCAGTCCATGCCCCCTGGGCCATCTTTATCATCAATCTATTTGAAGCTTCTTGCACACCAGGTGGGCTGAAGAGAAGTCCTTTTGCTATGCAGATTCTGCTTGGGGCCACAATCCTCTGTAGCCTTTTAAAACTGTGGGACTGCAAGTGTCAGTATTGGCCGATCTCGGTTGTAAAAACAGATGTGTAGAAACTTTAGAAATAATTAATTCATGTTGAATTCCAACAAAGAGCTTTAGGTTGTAGTTCAGGAAACACCGTCTCTCTGCATTTTCTCCTGTGAGCTCCTCTTCGTGTCATAGATGATTCCAATCTCACTGAATACTCTTTCACTGAGAACAGAACAGAAGAGGCAGATGGACAGAGAGATTTTCTTGCCAGTGGTGCAAGGTGGCACAGGCAGGATGCATTCAATTTCCACCATTCCAGTGGCAGACCAGTCTGTCTGTCTATCAGTGGCTCACGGAGGTATGTTTCCAACTCAGAAACTGCTTTCCAACTGCTCAGAGATGGAGTGCTCATCGCTCTCTTCAGAAGGAGTTCCATGAGCCCCCAAAATGTTCGCATACATTTTCTTAAGAAGACCAGAAGGACGGCTTCCTCCTCCTCTTCTACCCTTGTCCTTGGTCTCAGCTGGTGGCTCTTTTTTTTTACTTGGACACAATAGTGTGTACTTCTTGAAGCCAAGTTTTTGCTTTGCTCAGTGTGTCCGCTGCAAATGCATTACCCTTGTACCAAGGAAGAAGCAGTGTTGCCAGCACTAAACATTTGGTATCCTCCATCTTTGCAAATCGTCTCTCCAAGCTTTGCCACATGGTTTCCCTAAGGCCCCTTTCACACTGGGGCGTTTAGAAAACGCGCTAAAAACACATAGCGTTATTACCGCGTTTTTGTAGCGTTAGCGTTAAAAATAGCGCTAACGCCCATACATTTTTATAGTGTTTTTTGAAGCGTTGGAATCATCAAACAACCCCACCCCCTTACATCACTTTCTGTTATTTCCAGTCTCAAAGGATCTTTCAGCTTCTGCAGCTGATCCTGCACCTGCTGGCTGCATTTCAACAGTTTGCTCTGCCATGATGATTAATTTGTCACTTGTCTGATCTCCTCTCCTATTCCAAACAGGATTTCCTGGTATCCCAGCATCCTACACTCTACTGTGGTCACGTGACCTTCCCATAGCTTCTGGGCGTTTTTAAAGCGGTATTACCGTGTTTTTACAGCGCTACTCATTCATTTCAATGGGGATAGGCGTTTTTACAGCGCTATTTTAAGTGCCCAAAAGATGCTCCAAAAAAGCTGTTTGCAGGATTTTTCTCAACGCACAGCCTGCACAACACCTCAGTGTGAAAGCACCTCAGGCTTTCACATTGAGAATGCTGGGGCAGGATTATTTCAGGCGTTATTTTAGGCGCTATTTTTAGCGCTAAAACGCCTTAAAAACGCCCCAGTGTGAAAGGGGCCTTAGTGTTTTGATGCCCCTTGTGGTGTGACCCTCTGCCTAAAGCAGAGGTCTCAAACTGGGGGCCCTCCAGCTGTTGAAAAAGTACAAGTCCCATGAGGCATTGCAAGGCTGACAGTTAAGAGCAAGACTCCCAAAGGTAATAGCATGATGGGACTTGTAGTTTCGCAACATCTGGAGGGCCACCAGTTTGAGACCCCTGACCTAAAGAGAGGAGTACAAGAGGATACAGAGAGGTGGCTGTGGAGGAGGGGGGTACGCAGAGAGGTGCATAGCGAGACAGAACAAAGAAGAACTCTGGTTCAAAAAAGATGCCACTCCAAGACCCATTTGCAATCTAATGGTCACATAAATGTATATGGGGCAGGTGCGTACACTTTCAATGCTTGGAATGCTATCTATTGTTCAATAGGCGTGAGCGCCAGTGCCACCATGGTCACTGGACCAAGACTGCTGGTTGTGCTGCAAGGACAGAAAGGTTAAAAAAATATGCAAATTGGATGGACCAGATGGTTGTGAGTAGCAGATCTGCACACACACTCTGTTCGGAATGTAGATAGAGCAAGCATATCGGAGAGTTGGCTGTGGAGGAAGGGGGTGCACTACAGAAAGGTGGCTGTAAAGGGTCTATAGCTGATTTTTTTTTTTTTCTTTTTTAAATAGTTTGTTTACCTCTTTAAGACTAGTGCTGCACTGGGGGTACCTGCGTACATCAAAAAATGGGGGAGGGAATTAGGAACACAACCAGATAACACAATATTAAGGAAAATATTTAAATTAGTGCATGGCTCAGCGGTAGATACTGGAACGGCGGAAATGAGTGTCAAATGTATCACGAGATGGTATTACACCCCAGAGAGGAAAAGCAAATTTCAGCAGGATGGTGCCAGGGAATGTTGGCGGGGATGTAGAGAGTTGGGCACGATGACACATTTGTGGTGGAGTTGTCCAAAAATAAAATCGTACTGGAACCAAATCCTAGCCTTCATTAAAGAGATCACAAACAAAGATGTGAAAGCTGATCCCTGGGTAGTGTTATTCCATGGGACAAAAACTGGGCTCAGACAATATAAGGAATCGGTTATTCCCCACTTGCTGAATGCAGGTAAAAGATTAATACCGAAAAAATGGCAAGAGAAGGAGGCCCCGTCATTGTGGGAATGGGTGGATTCGGTAGAAAAAACCTATAAGATGGAGTGTTTGAGAGTGAGCTTGGAAGAGCGGAGTAGTACACCAATTACAGAGAAATGGAAGTGTTGGGTAGATTTTAGGAAGAAATGGCTCATCTCAGAGGGGTTGAGAAAACCCTAAAATAGGTGTAGATAAGATACAATAAGGTACAAATTAGATAGAAACTAAAATTCTCATAGGGAAAAGAGGATAAGGTGGTCCACAGATAGGTAGGAGGGGGGGGGGGCTCGAGGCAAGAATAAGAAGGGGGATAAAATGGGAGTGTGATACCGAGAGAGAGGATGTGGTTATTATGCAAAGCTGTTTACCTGGTATTAACACTCTCAAAAAAAAAAATAAAAAAAAAAAAACACTCGCCACTATGATGTGATTGCATGGCAGGGACGCTGAGCTGTAAGCTGAGGTGGTCCCATGGATACTAAATTGATTTCACTGAGTGGAAAAAAAAAAAAAAAAGACTAGTGCTGCATGTGGCTCGCCGGCTGCCGCCTCGCTTCTCCTCATCTGACAAGTGCACCGGGAGGAGTAGAGAGGCAATGAGTGACGAGTCTCCTGAGCACTGAGTGGCACTCTGAGGTCAGAGCTGCATTTCTGATATTTTTATGATAAAAGAGGACAGTCAGAAGTCTCAGGACACTCATCTCCGCAGGTCGGGTATAGTGTAGCTGCCGCACTGCTGTGTTAATCTGCCAATGCTGATTTCTTTAAAAAAAAAAGGCCAAATATCGGCCGATAGATCAGTCGACCTCTAGTTTAGTGGCCCCGCAGGAATGCCATCTGCATAAAGGGGGCCTTGAGAGGAAAGGAAGCCCTCTTCCTCCTGCTGTTCTGCCTCAAATACCCTGTCCAAGATTCCATGAAGTGTGTGTTCCAGCAGGAAGACTAGAGGGACAGTGTCACTGATGCACACATTGCTGTGGTTCACCATCCTTGTGGCCTCCTCAAATGGTGACAGGACAGTGCATGTGTCCTTTATCAGCAGCCACTGCCATGGTGAAAAGAAGCCAAACTCCCCTGATCCTGTCCTTATGCCATGCTCACAGAGGTACTCATTGTTGACCCTCTGCTGCATGTTCAGCCGCTGCAGCATTGCCAATGTTGAGTTCCACCTGGTGGGCATGTCAAACACGTGGTGGCAGTTTGAAATTCCTCTTGAATGTCAGCCAGATGAACACTGGCAATGTATGACCACATACTTTTCTGGCCTACCTTAGAAGATTTTAAACCTGGGTACCTGTTCATGAAACGCTGCAGCACCAAATTCAGGGCATGTGCCAAGCATGTAACATGGGTCAAGTGTCCCTGTCAGAGGACGGAGAGAAGATTGGTGCTATGGTCACATACAGCCATTCCTGGCGCAAGCTGCCCTGGTGCCAACCACCTCTGAGTCTCCCCCTGCAGAGCCGACAGAATCACTGCCCCAGTGTGGCCCATGCCCCTAAGCCCTTCTACACACGGTCAGACATTCCGACGGAAAATATCCGATCGGACTGTGTTGACGGATAATCCGACCGTGTGTGGTCTCCATCGGACTGTTTCCGTCAGAATATCAGACAGACCGAGTTTTCCAGCTTGGTTATAAAATTTTCCGACAACATGATCCGATCGGACTTTGTCCGATCATGTGTAGAGAATTCAGATCGGACAAAGTGCCACGCATGCTCAGATCAAATTCTTACACCAAAGCTATTGGCTACTAGCCTGATGGTAGTCCCATCGTAACGACATTACGTCATCACGCTCTGAACGATCAGATTTTCCGACAACTTTGTCCGACCGGGTGTATGCAACAGTTTTGGACAAAATCTGTCAGACAAAATTCGATGGATTTGGTTGTCGGAATGTCCGACCTTGTGTACAAGGGCTTAGTTATCCACTCCACCAACTCTTTTGCATGTTGTGGTTCAATAACACGGCCAGCACAGGAAGAAAAGGACACGTGTGCCCCGCCTGCAGAAGATGCACCATGTCCGCGACCACCACTTTTTACTGTAGACACAGAGGCCGTTTACCCTCTTTCTTAGTCTCCTGTGAGTGTCTGCCTCTGCTTGTTGGCCTTTTGGACATGATGGGGATTTTTTGGGGGATTTTTATAACTTTTTTATTATAGAGTGTGGGATGTAAATATGGTGATTGGGTGCAATACCTTTGTGCACTATAAACCGTTTTATTATAGTTATTTTCTCTATAATAAGCAGCAATTGTTGCTGCTTTTGAAAAAAAAGGAAGGAAGACCACCTGAAATTATGGGAAATGTTTTAGGTTTATGTTTTTGCTGCTGCTGGAAAAAAAAATCCAGAAACACCAAAGTAAAATAATAAAATAAAAAAAAAACACTGCTGACACAGTAATATCTGTGGCACAGAAGAGGGGACAGCAATTATGCCCTAAATATTCTTAGTGCTGCTGCACCAAGAAAAAATATACTGCTGATGCCGAAGGAATAATACATACAACACAGAAGGGGGGTACTAATAATGCAACAGCAGAACCTGATGCTGCGAAAAAAAAAATGGGATTAATGGGGTGACACAGAAGTGTTGTACAAACCAACACATCAGTGGCACCACACTACACTAAACTGAATGTTCTATCCACCAACTGCCCTGCCTAATCTCCACTAATACGCTACACAAGGCTGCTATGTCACTTATATAGTGTGGGGTGTGGACTTAGCCCCTGAGCTATGATTGGCTCTTGGTACATTGTGCTGTGATTGGCCAAAGCATACAGGTCAGGTGCATGCTGTGGCCAATCAGCAGCAATCAATGCACTGCGATCTTGCAGTGCATTATGAGGGCACTTGGCAAACTTCCTGCCAAGCGCCCCGTTTGTTCGTGTGTTAAGAAAACTTCCAGCCCATCCCTACCAAAAAGTCAGTTTAGGAGCAGCAGTGTGCGTGATGCCCTTAAGAAGTTGTAAAGTCAGAAGGTTGTTTAAAAAAAATAAAAAAAATAAAACCTGTGTGCAGCAGTCCCCCTCAGCCACAGAATACTTACCTGAGGCCCATCTCGATCCAGCGATGTTGCACGAGAAACTTGGCTGTGTGGGACTCTTCCACCTGGATTGTCTCAGACTCAGCAGCGGCGCCTGTGGATCCCGCTGCTGTCAGTCAGTGAGCCAATGAGGATATAGAGGGGGTGGGGCCCTGTCACGCCTCAGTGTCTGAATGTATATACAGAGCTGTGGCTCGGCTCGGGTGCCCCCATAACAAGCTGCTTGCTGTTGGGGGGGGGGGGACTGGGGAGGACAGAGGGGCCAGGAGCACCAGAGAATGACCCAAGAAGAAGAGGATCTGGGCTGCTCTGTACAAAACCATTACACAGGGCAGGTAAGTATAACATGTTGTTTTTATACAAAAAAAATAGCCTTTGCAATTACTTTAACCATCTCAATTCCCGGGCACTTAAACACCTTCTTGCCCAGACCAATTTTGAGCTTTCAGCGCTGTCGCACTTTGAATGACAATTGCGTGGTCATGCCACACTGTACCCAAATTAAATTTTTATCTTTTTTTTCCCCACATCCTTCTCCCACCCACCCACCAGCCTGCCCACTCCCACCAGCCTGCCCGCTCCCACCAGCCTGCCCGCTCACACCCACCAGCCTGCCCGCTCACACCCACCAGCCTGCCCGCTCACACCCACCAGCCTGCCCACTCCCACCCACCATCCTTCTCACTCTTAAGTAATCTCCTGGAATAAATAAATAAAAAATAGATTATACTTTATTTTCAAAGATTTTGTTAATAAAATAAGTCACAAATTTACAATTTCAATAAATTATCGGCTTATTGATTTACTGCAGATAATTCAAATTTATAAACTGTAGAAAAATTATTCAAATAAAGTAATCACCTGTTGTTGGCATCTACAAGAGGGAGATTGTCCATATGAATCGCCATATACGCAATTCTCACGTGTTGATGGTGCACTATTTGAGAAATAAATGTATCTGCCTGCGTAATGCATTGATGTCCCTCAAGGTATACAGGCATCAACCTCGTTGATTTCCCGGCAGCAGACAGACTCCACTTGTGAAAGGTGCATTAAAATGCCCACACAGGAACACCGCGTGATATTGCCAATTCTATCCGTTTCGCTTGGTTCGGTTTCTGATATAGAAGATCCATCACTATTAGAGGGCATGGTAGGATTATTGGGGAAAGCCGGATCGTTTTCTCTTGATGGATACCGAGCCCATATTTTCTGTATAAGCATTCTGCGCTATAAGAACACAATGAAAATAAATGTTTATTAGAATTAGATTTTTGTTTATTATTGATTTTTTTCATTAATTTTATTTATCAAACTATCATGTATCATTAATGTACTCTGAAGAGGCTTCTCGGATGTATACAAACAGAATGCCCTTATCCTCAACAAGGAGGCAGGACTGATTGGCTGCACTGGCAGGAACCAGTGGCAGCTGGTGCTCCAAATTTCTATTCTATGCAAAAAAGATTTCTTTTTTTTTTCTTTTACTAAATTGTCATATTATCAGGTTATTTCTCACACACAGCGTATGCATACAACAAATTACACCCCAAAATACATTCTTCACGAGCATGTCTCGTATCATGTGTGAGACTTTTACACAGCCTGGCCACATACAGAGGCCCAACATTGAAGTGGCACCTTCAGACGTTCTAAGACCAAATTTGATACATCTCATTTCACAGCCACCTATTACACTTTTGAAGGTCCTTGAGCACCAGGACAATGGAATAGCCCACAAAATTACCCCATTTTGGAACGCAAACACCCCAACGTATAGTCTATGAGGCATGGGCTGCAAATAGGTACTCGGGTACTCTGATGGACTGTGAGTGACAGGTACTATGAGTGGTGGTGAAAGGTCCTCTTTATTGGGGGGGGGGGGGCGGCAATCAGTGCGATTGGTGTACACTGTAAGCGGTAACGAGATGTTACCGCAATCTCCTCCTCGCACAGGATCGGTGTGTGAGGAGAACCCGGTAACATCTCGTTACCACGGTTTGTTTACATTTAGTGATCGGCTGTGAAACGATCACAGCCAATCACGTGGGTAAACAGCCAGACAATGGCTGTTTATCAGCGTCGGTGATGAGCAGTGTTCCCGGGAACACACTGCCACCAACGTGCATACGCAGGGCGATTGCGCCGTGCACAGTGGGGTCTAACCATCTGTGATCGGCTGTGATGAAGCCACGTGGTAAACAGCCATACCCAATGGCTGTTCACCCCCTTCAGTGGCGAGGGGTGTCTCCGTGACACGCTGCCACAGAAGGAACAGGGATGCGCACGCACGATCACGTGCCTTCCCTGTTTAAATGGGAGGCTGTCATATGATGCCCTCCCGCCACAATAGGTGCGCCGCCTGCCCGTCATTTAACAGCCGGCAAGCAGTTAATTATACTTACTTTTTCATCCTGAGTCAAGGGCATGGTATTTTGAACGGTTGACGGTTCTGTCACAGCAGGATTGTCCTAAACACATATTAAAAAAAACATTTTACTTGATGAGTTAGTTATTTTTTCTATAATAATTGGAGACAAAAATTGAATTTTAATTTTATTTATTATAAAAATTTTACTTACCATGGCAGTTGATTAAAAGAAAAGGATCATAACAAATTGCTTTAGAATATTGAATAAAGATAGAAAATCTAAAAAAAATAAAATAAAAAAATAAAAAATAAATGACAGATGGCACTTATGACAGATGGCACTGACGACAGATGGCACTGAGAGGTGGCAGTGGGGACAGATGGGCACTTTTTCGTTTTTTTCTTTTTATTATTTTTTTATTCCCACTAACCGCTGCATTTCTCAGCGGTTCATCTGAGACAGCGTGTGAGGAGGGAGAGTCGACGATGAGAGATGATCTCATATGTTTACATACGAGATCATCTCTCCATTGGACACGCCGATCGTGCTGTAAACATCCACTGCGATTGGCCATTTACAGCGATCTTTGATTGGCTGTGTCCAAGGGACACGGCCAGCACAGAACTTCCCCGATGCCCACCTGCGGCAGCGTGCAGAGGGGAAGTAAACAGGAGGACATCCAAGGATGCCCTCCCGGCAGTTATCGTCCAAACTGTAGCCGTCTTTTGGCTATAGTGCGGGCGGGAAGTGGTTAAAAAAAAAAAAAAAAAAAAGTACCATTTAAAAAATAATCTGACTGTCTATCACAAAATAAAAAACTACTTAAAATTATGTAAAAATTAAAAAAAATTATTTTCACAGCTAAAAAGAAAAAAAAGGATTGTCTAAAAATGTACAAAAAAAACTGCAAATGATATATTTGAAAATGTTCACATTAATTTTAAACAATCTTTTTCCCCAGAGCATTAGTTTATATTTAGAAAAATTTTAAGCTGCAATGTAAAATATTTTTATACTTAACTTTCCTCTAAATCCAGCGCCGATCTCTCTTCTATGATCGCCCCATCTGTCCTCTTTGTTTCATTGTTTGTTTATTTCTGTTGCCATCACAACGGGGTGGGACTTCATACGACGACACCCAACCGGAGCTGTTGACGGCGCTCAAAATTGTGCTTACCGCGCATGCACGGGATCTTCAATTGAACGGGCGGTGCATGCTAGTCTGTTAGCAGCACAGTGTCCCGGAAGAGGATGCCTGTGGGCTTCACATGCCCCCAGGCAAGATGACAACCGTCAGGAGACAGTTTTATAAAATCATTTTTTGGGCAAAAACGGCATGCTGCTTTATTGAAAAAAAACAGAAAGCAAGTCTTATCTTCCTAGTTATGATTGTCATTATGCCAAAAAAATAAATAAAGACAGTGGAACCCCGCTTTAATGGATTTTTACCAAGGGAGCTCCACTGGTCTTTGATAATCTTCCTGATTATGTCAAACAGCCTTTCACATGAAGAATTGCTATGTGGAATAAGAAGAGTAAACTTGGCCCGTTTGCAGAGCACCCTGTACTTGTTCTGCCTGTCACTGGATCTTTAATTTGCGACAAATTATGCCAAAATGCATCTATCCGGAGGATGTCAACTGACGATATATCAGTGATCTGATAGTCCCACAATTCTGATAGGATTCTGTCTATGCCCTGGACCTCAACAACATTTGGAAATCTAGAAGTTACAGTCTGCAGGTCATGAAGGGTGGAAGAGAGGCGTGAATTTGGATTTAGGAACGCAAGACTTTTTTTTTCAGCGACACTTTTTCTTTGTACCGAGCTGGGTCAGTTACATTTTCCCTCCTTGCATAATTTCTTGTTTCAAAGCCAATAAGAATATCTGATTGTGGCAGCTGAATTGAAGAATTGTGATAATCAAGCCCGTAAAACGTTTAGCACCAGCAATTGCAGTTGGCAGAACAAACCTTACAAAAAACTGAAAATTTATATCAAATACTTACCGTAATTTTCCTTTCCTGATGGACTCCATGGCAGCCTACGTATGGGTTAATCCCGCCTCTCCTACCTCATAGGACCCCACTCCCATAAATCTTTGCTTCCAGTCAGAGACCACGTTCCGTAATTTAGCCTACTCCAGCAAATGGGAGGGAACTCCTGCTGCCATGGAGTCCATCAGGAAAGGAAAATTACGGTAAGTATTTGATATAAATTTTCCGTTTTCCTGACAGACTCCATGGCAGCCTACGTATGGGAAATGACTAGCCATACACACCCGGGTGGGCAATTGCTGGTTAAAGAAAAGAAGGTTTAATTGACACCGTCAACAGATAAGACATTCAAACCAAAATTAACCGAAGACAAGGAAGCCGGTTCTACACAATAGTGTGTCATAAAAGTATTAATCGACGACCATGAGGCCGCTTTACAGATCACTTCCGGGGAAACATGACGGGAAGCTGGCCACGATTGTAGAAACGCTCCTGGTAGAATGAGCAGTAACCGCTTCTGGGGGAGCCAGACCCTTAGCCTTATACGCCCTTTGAATGGCTTGGACAATCCAAGATGCTATAGTTCTTGAAGAAGCACGTAAACCTCTATTCTTCCCATAAAAGTAGATGAATAAGTGGTCAGAATTCTGGAAAGGAGCTTTGGCTTCTAGGTATTGCTTTAAGACTTCCCCAACATCTAGAGGATGAATGTTGGAAGGACAATTTCCTGATTTTCGTGAAAAACAGTTGTTACTTTTGGATTTGATCCTAACATAGGAAGCAAGACTGCCCGATCTGGGAAAAAGGTGAGACATGGCTGCTTGCAGCCTAGAGAACCAATCTCGGAGACCCTTTTGGCCAATGTTATGGCGACAAGAAAAGCAGTTTTAAGAGAGAGATCCTTAATAGATGCTTGTCCCATATGCATTTCTGAGAAAAAAATCCAAAACAAAAAGGGAAGATCCCATTTTGGAAACCTCGGCTTTCTCTGAGGTCCGAGTCTTCTTGCTCCTTTGAAGAACTGCCTAGTGAGAGGATGCTTGGCCCATGAGACACCTGAAAATGCAGAGATCGCAGAGACCTGAACACGCAAGGAACTTACAGATAGGGACAAGTCTAGACCCGTTTATAGAAAACCAATAACATCCCGTATCTTCGGATCTCTACATGAGCCGTTGGATGTAGACATATAGTCTGCAAATTTTGACCAAATCCTCTGATAAACTTTGTTTGTACCTAGTCTTCTGGCATTTAGTAAAGTAGAAATGGCTGTGTCAGGACAGCCTAATGCTTCCAGCCTTTCCCTTTCAAAAACCAGGCCATCAGATCGAGCTGAGATGGGCAAGGGTGATAGGTTGTTCCCTGTGACAAGAGGTCCGGTCTGAGAGGGAGAGGAACTGGATCCTGGTAGCTGAGCTGGAACAAGAGAGGGAACCATGGCCTGTTGGGCCAGAATGGAACAACCGCTACTACTTCGACTTCTTCCCATCTGAGCCTGGACAGAAAGCGGAGAATGACCGGAACCGGGGGAAAGGCATAAGCCTTGTGAAACCTCCACTGGTCAGTCAGTTTATCCACTCCGAAGGCCTGGGGACAACGACACCTCGTGTAATACTCCTCCAGCTTGAAATTGTACGGGGAGGCAAACAGGTCCACCTCTGGTAGAACTCCCAGAGACAGAATCCAGTTGAACACCTCAATGTGGAGAGACCATTCATTGTTGTCCAGAGAAAACCTTGATAGAAAATCCGCCTGGACATTTTGAATTCCCGGAAGATAGACTGCCGTTAGATTCAACAGATTCGACTGGGCCCAAGACATGATTGGCCTTACTTCCCTCAGCAAGGAAAGACTGCGGGTGCCCCCTTGTCTTTTGATGTAAGAAACAGCCATCGTATTGTCCATCCTTAGAACGACTGAGGATCCTGATGTCAGGTGGAGAAAGGCCTGTAAAGCACGGAAGGCGGCCCGGAGTTCCAACACATTGGAGACTACCTTCTGGGGTGGGAAATCCCACATGCCTTGAGCTACTTCTGACAAGCATAGAGCACCCCAAACTCTGCTGCTGGCGTCCGCTGTCACTGTTACCCATGAGACCGGGGCTATTGAATGGCAATTCAGAAGATTCTTCTGCTGTAACCACCAGGGAAGACTCTTCCCTCATTGAAGGGGTTATCCGAACTAGATGGTCTCGGGAGCCCGGATCCCACTGTTGGAGAAAGCCCTTCTGAAAGGGTCGCATTTTCCATTGTGCCCATTTCACCATTGGAGCTGTGGCCACCATGGTACCTATTATCATCAGACACTGAGGCCCTGAGAAGGGGAGATGACATTGCGAGATAGATTCTGTCGCGAATCACCGGAATCTTCTCTAGAGGTAAGGAGATTGTACTCTTTACTGTGTTGAATCGGGCTCCAAGAAACGTTAAGGACTGAGTTGGGATTAGATGACTTTTCTCCCTGTTCAATAGCCACCCAAATTCCGTCAGGGTAGAAATGACCTGATCTCGATGTGACAAGAGATGGTCTCTGTTTTGAGAGAGTAAGAGCAGATCGTCCAAGTAATGGTGCAATCGAATCCCTTTGACCCGGATTAGAGCCACGATAGCCAGTAAGAGCTTGGAAAACACTTGAGGCAATGTTGTAAGCCCGAATGGGAGACATGTAAACTGAAGGGGTGTTTGGCCCACTGCAAAACGGAGATACTTCTGAAACTCCCTTGCGATAGGAACATGAAAGTAAGCATCTTTCAGGTCTGTGGAAATAAGCCAGTCGCCTGGTTGGATCGTCTGGCGTATTGTTAGCAATGTCTCCATCTTGAACCTTTCTTTCTTTATAAATGTGTTCAGATGTGTCAGATCGATGACCGGTATCCAGGAACCGTTCTTTTTGAGGACCATGAAAAGGGGAGAGTAAATCCCTTTGAACCTTTCCTCGGTTGGAACCCGAATGGCGGCCCCTTGGGCCAACAGGGATTCTGTATAAGACAGGAGAATTTGTCTCTTTTCTTCTGAGTGTGGCAGAACTGTCGGTGTATGGGCGGGCTGCTGAAGACCCAGGAATGGCCCACTGACACTGTTTTGATTGTTCAATAGTCTTTGACCAAGGCTGCCCAGATGTGCTGGAAAAGGATTAACCGGGCCCCAACCCGCTCCGCCTGGACAGGCTCTATATCAAAAAGACTTGGAAGGCTCCCGTGCCCCAGATGTAGCTAACTTTGAGGACTTCTGGCCAGAGGGCTGATTTCTCCTCCAGTTTTTTCTAAAATCGGGACAAGGCCTGTAGCGACGGGCATCTCTAGCGCGTTCTGTATCCAACCTATGTTGAGATCTTCTCTGGCCCAGGAGACGGTGATCCTGGGGTAAGAACCCCGACTTACCACCTGTAGCACGTGTAATGGCTGAATCCAATTTGTTCCCAAAAAGGGAAGATCCCTCAAAGGCAATTCTGCACCACGCCTGTTTGGAGGCAGGATCAGCAACCCAGGGACAAAGCCACAAGGCATGCTTGGCCGTAACGGAGGAAAGCATAACACGTGCTAATATCAAGGGACGCCTCCCCCAGGAAAACCGAAGCAAGTCTCAGCTCATGTATTGGTGATCTCCTGACCAAATCTTCAGACATACTGCCCAGGGCTGCACCAACCTCATCCATCCAGGCCTCCATAGCTTTTGACAACGCTGCCAGGGCTAAGGCTGGTTTACAAGCCATACCTGCTGTTATATAAATACGTTTCAAGTCCGTATCAATCTTTCTTTCTAGGCCATCCCTGAAGGACACAGTATCTTCCAGAGGGAATGTAACATGTCTCACTAGCCTCATCAAGGCTGCATCAATGAGAGGGGCCGACTCCAGATGTTTCACCTTATTACTCTTGAATGGGTACATTTTTGAAATCAAGGAGTTTTTCCTCTCAACTTTACTCCATTTGTCCATGATAATTTCGCCAAGTTCACCCAAGAAGGGGAAGTTTGGGCGCTCTTTCTTGAGATGTTTAAAGTATTTCCTCTGTTTAGAGGGAGCTTCTACAGGATCTTCCCATCTCTGACAGCTATTTGAATCTGCCGCCAAGTGATGACGTCATCGCGTCGAGACCGCGCCGATGACTTGCGCCGAGATCGCGGCCGCCGCCATCTTGCCCCGACCGCGCCTGTGCAAACCAAGCCTCGATCTCAATCGAGACTCGGCAGCTGCGCAGATCGAAGCAGGAAGCAGCGAGTTGGAATGCAGGAGCGTCCCAGCGCCATGGCCAGGAAGACCACCAGACAGAAAACGGTACAAAACACACAAAAACTGCTGCCATAGAGATAAAATGTGTATACATTACCAGTCACCGCACAACACATGATCCGACCTGGTACTGGGAGCTTGAAGTACTCATAGTGCACACGGGGCATCATGAATGGGGGGGCCTCCTGCTAATAGCAAGGACGTTTGGCCAAATTGCCGCTTACCAGCCAATGGCTGGTTAGTAAGCTCTTCATGGCATCGCAACAAAATTGCCCGTGCCCACCCTACTAATAGCTGGGAATTTGGGCTCCAGAAAGAACTACCATCCTGAAAATTCGTGCACAAACCAGCTGGCCTGGATCCAAACTTCATAAGGTAAAGCACCTTGGTCCTAGGAGGAGGATAAAAAAGGAATGTGATCTCTGACTGGAAGCAAAGATTTATGCGAGTGGGGTCCTATGAGGTAGGAGAGGCGGGATTAACCCATACGTAGGCTGCCATGGAGTCTGTCAGGAAAGATCTCTATAGAGATTCTAAAAAAAAAAAAAAAAAAGCTAATAAGTTTCAAGGATGGACTTCATAGGCACACACACACATAAGATAAAATTGGAGTTTTTAATTGGATAAATAATTAAAAAAAATGATTTAGAAAACATAAAAAGAAAGCACATCATATTAGTACATGACCCCAAGGACTCAAATAACACCTCAAAATATTGTATTCTAATCCAATAGGATGTAATTGGAAATAACCAGTAGCAGCATCCAAAAGGAATAAAGTGCATGGAGTAGTTTGAATCACAGTGTGAGGTCGCAAGAAGATTAACTGCTCTACATGTTTCGTACACAGTTGCGCTTCTTCGGGCACTTTACAGATCTAATAAACAAAATATGACAAAATGTCCAATACATAAAACAAAAACAATATAAGCATTGAAATGGTCATTTTAGTGAAATCTAGCAGGAACGGGGGGGGGAGCAAGTCTGGTGACAATCGGGGACAAAAAAGTACAACTCTCCCATGGGGGCACATACAAACAGTAAATTAGATTCATAAAAAAAAAAAAAAAAAAAAAAAAAAGTGTTTAAGTGGGGAGAACTATTTTTGTATCAAGTCAGATAATACAGATGCATTACATAAAAGTACTTGTGTAATAAACACATTTTCAAAAGTAGTATATTTTAGGGGTCATGTATGAATAAATCAAAGAATCTCCAATATGGAAATAATAACATTCTGTAAAGCAGGAAAAGGAAAAAAAAAAGGACAAAATATAATACCCAGGGTCATATCTATCTCTATATAATTATATATATATATATATATATATATATATATATATATATATATAAATATTTGGGGGTTATTTTAGCTTAAGGGTAGAGCTTACCAGTAAGCTGAGTCCACGCCAGATATGCCGTTTTAAGGGCTTGTAGGCCCACTTTTATTAAAGAAAGAAAAGTCCGATAACAAGAGTTTGCCCACACAGGGGTTTCAGCTTTCCACAGCAATAATGTAAGTAGAACCAAAAATACCAAGCCACCTGGCTCTCTTTAGCAGCACTGCTGCTCAGACTAATGCTGCAGCCCTCTTGGCTCTTTAACAGAGTTCCTGTACACCCAGTACCTCAGCACTCTTTACTAGCTTCTTTTTCAGCCCACAAGCTTGAACCCTCTGTCTGCTCTGACAGACCGACCTGTGCAGACAGAGGCGGCTCTAGACTGTGAGGCCTTAGGCAAAACTTAGACATGAGGCCCCATTCACACCCATAATGGCAAAAATATTTTAAAAAACAATTAAAAATTAACTGTATAAATGCATATATTAACTTAAATCCTATGAATTCACAGTTTCTATAAATTTCTCTAACCAATTATTTTTTTAATCAACTATCATTAAACATAGGGTGGGTGGGTAGGTATATATATATGATAGACGCACACAGATATAGATCAAATTGTGCAGCTGCCTACTCATTATCCTCTGTGCTGTCTGTCTTGTAAATGTAAAATAAATGTGTCAACAAACTTATTCTTGCACATAACCTGTTTAATGCAACAAGGATGCAACAAGTGATTTTTTTTACAAAAATGGAAAACATAAAAACATAGAAATATGTAACTTGGCATATTTGCTCAGTAGTGCATGGAACATAAAAGGTGTAAAGTGCAATATTTTTCAAGTAAGAAAATAACTCAGTTTCTTGTTTTTCTTTTAGCAAAACATCAATAAAAAAAAAAAAAAAAAAACTTAAATTGGAAGTTTTGTCAGAAAATTAAGTCCTGGTAGATTTAGTGTCTATACTGTTTAAAATGTAGTAGTAGTAGTACACTGTCTCACCCCACTTTGCACTTCCTTAGTTGCTCTCCATTTTTAGACACTGTTGAGTTTGTAGAGGCCAATCTGCTGACGGCCTTAAAGTGACATTAAACTCTCCTATCCTGTACAGCCAAGGAAACTGCTTCTGTTTGATCTGCAGCTACCATGGTGCTGCTCCAATAAATGCCTGTCAATTCTGTACACGTGTCTATTTACGGTGCCTGCAGAAAAACAGCCTGGTGTAAGAGTGCCCTATTAGAATTCTCAGGCACTTACTGAAAGTCAATGAAAACAAAAACAAACAAAAAAAAACGTTGTTTCAATATACAATGCCACAATATATGTGCTAACTATAGTTGGGGCTCATACACAAACCCCCTGGAAAGTTTTAACAGTAATACATTTTTTTTTTAATGTTTCAATATCAGAAGTTTCAAAACATTCTCCTACATTTGGCAGTTGTAAATTCATCTATCACAGATAAATAATTTAATTTTGAAGCCAGATCACGTTCAATGGACAAAACTGCTAAGGCAGATAATCTCTCTTGGCTCATAGTTGATCTTAAGTAAGTTTTTATTAATTTTAGTTTGGAAAAGCTCCTCTCAGCTGATGCAACAGTAACTGGAATTGTTAAGATGACTCTCAATGCAATATAGATGTTTGGATAAACGTCAGTTAAATTGTTATCAATGAGATATTTCAAGGAATCGGACATATTCAATTTTGGAGGTACAGTACGCATACACATTCGTAGCTCTTCATATAATTCCAGACCTCTTATGTCAGAATCAGAAGAATTGGGTAAAGTAAGTAGGGCTTCAAGTTCTTTGCAGTCTTCTAATAAGTATTTCTCAGATTTCATGCATAAAGAGGAGATATCATATAAAAATCCAAAATTTAATCTCTTGAATGGTCGTCCTTGAACCCTGTAAATTCAATAGACACAAAAGATGTTCTGCCTTCCCTGTGATAGTTAGACCTACAACTCCCCCCTAACGAAACAATTGGCTACTGGAAGCAATCCCGGGGGGCAAACTCACCTACCTTACCCTCATTTCTCCTATATGTGCTATTTCTCTCCCACTCTTTCTATGTCCCCTAGCTATCCTCTCTTACCTTCCCCGTCCCCCTTCTCCTGATCCCTCTCTTCTGAACATATGACTTCCTCTTTATACACATTCATAATCCTCACCAGCCAGTATCTTCCATAGGACCCCAAATTCCATGCTGGAACACATTGCAATTTAAGCCGGGTCTGATTTGTACATTCCACACTTGCTTGTGATAATTTTGACAAAGTCGTTTGGGTTTTCGATGACCCTATTTTGTATTCTCTTTTGTTTTACATTTTGCTTCTCTGTTTAATCAATGCTCGCTAACTGGACAAACTCGGAAGAGATCTGTTTGTACTTATCGTTTTTCTTCTGTATTGAAATAAACTTCAATAAAAATTTTCTTTAAAAAAAAAAAAAATCCAAAATTACTGACATAGCTTTTTAAACCTTCAAAGCGAGGCTCAGCACTAGCACGAATCTTGTCGACAATAACATTGAAATATTCTGCTCTAAACCTGTCTGCAGGGTTAACAACTGCTTCATCTGGACACTCATAATCAAACATTCTTTTGGTCCTGCGTATCCTGCACTGTCAAAATTCTTTTGGAATGTCCATTTCTTCAGCAATTTCTCTGGCAGTAACAATGGCAGAATTAAAGCCATGTTGGCGATATTCTTTCAGCCAGCACAGGAAGGCCTCCAAATGTTTTACTGCAGTGTCCAGCTGCATACAAGACTTTTGCCACACCTTGCTGATAAGGTTGATTTTTACTAAAATCTCATACCATACAATTAATGACAGAACAAACTCGTATGACAAAATTTCTTCTTTTAGTGAATTACATTCACTACAGAAAGCAGGATCAGAATTCATCTGTGTCATCTCTTCCAGGCACTCAGCAATTTCTTTTAGCTGGTAACGGACAGCCTTTACACTCTCGACTCTGCACTCCCATCTGGTTTCTGACAGTGGCTTGAGGGTAATATTTACCTTCTCTTTTAAAATTGCCCATCTATTGGATGAGCCAGAAAACAATGTGTAAAGTCTTTGCAAAACCCCAAAAAATAATTTGGCTTTTACACAAGATGCTGCTGCATCACCCAGAACCAAATTCCAACTATGACAACCACAGGGTGTAAAAAAAGCTAAAGGATTGATATTTAATATCCTAGTTTTTACACCACTTTTCTCCCCTCGCATGTTTGCTCCATTGTCATATCCTTGACCACGGCAATTTTTGATGTCCAAACCTGATTCCTCAATTTCCAGCAGTATGGTTTTAGTTAACTCTTCAGCTGTCATTTTCTCAACTGGTAAAATTCCAATAAAATGCTCTTCAACATCTCCAGATATTTCATCAACATGTCGTAATACCACAGGCATCTGTTCAATGTGGCTCACATCCCTAGTGCAATCCAGAATTATGGAATAATATTTAGCTTGAAGAATCTTTTCAATTACTTTTTGCTTGACAAGTTTGGCCATCAATGAAATTAGTTCATTTTGTATGTTTTTTCCCAAGTAATGGTTGTGAATACGTTTTGCTTCAATTCGTTGCAAGTGTTCACGAAGAACAGGATCAAACCTTGCACAAAGCTTTATTAGATCGATAAAATTGCCACTATTCTCTTCCTCTAAATTATCTCTGTGTCCTCGAAATGGCAAGTTATGGCATGACAAGAATTGAACAGTGGCTATAAGCCTTTCCAGAATTTCATGCCAACGTTGCTTTTCCAGGAGTATTTGCTTTTGCACCGATGCATCAATAGTTTTCCCACATCTAAATCTTTTCTCAGTTTCCATCCATGTGATGATGTTCTTTAAGTGGTCAGAACTGTGTTCATGCAAACCAAGACGATTGCTCAGGTTCTTCCAGTCATTGCAGCCATTAGACACTAAAGCACTCCCTAATGGTGAGAACAAACGACAGGCAAAACAGAAAACACAGTCCTTGCTTTTGGAATAAACTAACCAGCGCCGGTCTTGTGTTTCCTTGTTGCTTAGAACCCTGGTGTAATGAAAGGTAGAAAAATGTCTTTTTCCACTGTCTAATGGAAAAGTTACCTTTTCTTCATTTACTGGTCCTTTCTGTATAAAACAGATTCGGTCTTTATCTTCCACTGGAAAAGTCCATTCTCCAGGATCATAACTTAGAGGCTGATATGTAGACTCTGGTTGCTCAGAACCAGGAACACTAGGTCTTTCTTGAATTCCTTCTTCTGCGCTACCCCAAATGGTATATTATTCAGATTCAACAGAAGTGCTTGGCTGTGAATCATCTTCTATTTCAGTCAAAACTGATTCCATCGTCTCGTGTTGATGCTCAGGCACCTCTTGACTTGTATTTGTAATCGGAGTCTTCAAGGAAATGCAATATTACTTAAGAAACAAGGCCTGAGGTGTGCCATGGCCTGGATGGTCAGTATGCCTGAAAAGAGGGCATACCCTGAATGTAAGAATAAGAAAAATACTATGAGTATGAGTGAATAACCTGGGGGAAACGGGTGGGTGGGCACCTAGAAAACCCCAACCCTGGCCCTGACAGAGGAGGAGGGTTATATAGTCTCCGACTCCTCCCACAAATACAGGCTGGCCTACGGCCAGCCTTCCAACTTGTAATCGGAGTCTTCAAGTGGGAAATGCAATATTACTTAAGAAACAAGGCCTGAGGTGTGCCATGGCCTGGATGGTCAGTATGCCTGAAAAGAGGGCAAAAAGACACAAGTTTAGGTGGGAGAGGGAAGGTAGAGATCCCATCCCTAAAATGACGTATGCCCAAACGCCAACCGTAAGTAACCGGTAAGTATCCGCTGTGAGAGTAGAACCCACCGACTCCAGACCTGGAGATGAGAAGGAACCTCCTTAGAGCCTGCAACTTACGCAAACCCAATTGAACGTCCCGTGAAGGATAGGATGAGCCTGATGCCCAAGGTGACCCGGACATGAGAATGAACTGCTATGAATGAGAGGATACGTGGGTAAAAGAGAGCAAGGGCTGACCCGAAGAACCCCTACAACAGACACCAGAAGAAGCACCGTGAAAAGTCCCATAGCATGAACCAGCCATGCCCCAAGTGACTAAAGCACCCCCCTCCCCACCTGGAACAAACCGGGGAGGAGCAAAGATGACTGGACCGACGTCCCTGAGCAGTACTCCAGGCAACCTCCTAGACAAGAGATCGGAGCTGAGAGTGGAATCCAGAATGGTGACGACGTCGCCCAACCTACCACCTAAGGACCGTGGCTTGGACACACCCTGAGAGTATGAATCCCAGGGCGGTAACCAGGGCCTCTATGCAACAGGATGTCCACTAAAGAAAATTGTTGTCTGCTTCCAACCTGAGGGTGCGCCCAGTGGCGAAAAGACATCTGTACGTGAGTGCAGGCATGGTTGATATTGGTATGGATGCCAAGACGGCCCAACTTGAAAACGCAACTAGAAGGAAAGACAGACAACCAGACATGAGAACAACAACAACGCCCCTCTGCCTACCTAAGAATGAGAACATGGCAGAAAAGTCAAGACCACAGCCCATGAATGAACCTAATGATGAACCCCCCCCGTGTGTGAGTTGAGAAATAGTGAGTTAACCCGAGTAACCTGCAGCGCAGAGACAGGTAATTAACAGAAACTCAGGCCTAGAGTACCCACAGACCGTGGTGGGTAGACGTACAGGTGTGGTGAATGAACATGCATCGTATGACGTATGGTATACAGGCGAGAAGATTGTGGTCAACAATCATTAATAACGAAACCTCAGCCCGTATGGACCTGTAGACGTGACAGATCCCGATGTGCGAGCCCTAGCTAACTGACCCCGGTACAAACATGAACACAGATCCGATGAGACATGACAATCAATGCAGACAAACCTAACCAGAATATGTCATAAGTGAACAACGCCCTTCTGAGAACTCTAAAGCCAACGCAGAGGTTGAAACACCATGACAGAAACGCTGAGCAGAAACGCTATGACAGAAATACTGACAGAAAAAATGTCACGACAATGCCATGACAGAAATGCTAAAAGTTAACCTGGGTAGAACGATGACTGAAATCCCGGGGCAGAACGCTATGACAGACATGCTGGCAGAACGCTATGACAGAACTCCAGGGGCAGAACACCGACAGATAACCTGGGCCAGAAAGCTATGACAGACATGCCGGGCATGATGCTATGACAGGAACCCAGGGGCAGAACACCGACAGATAACCTGGGCCGGAAAGCTATGACAGACATGCCGGGCAGGATGCTATGACAGGAACCCAGGGGCAGAACACCGACAGATAACCTGGGCCGGAAAGCTATGACAGACATGCCGGGCAGGATTCTATGACAGGAACCCAGGGGCAAACCACTATGACCGCCATGCTGGACAGAGCGCTATGACGGAAATACTGGACCGAACGCTATGACGGAAATACTGGACCGAACGCTATGACGGAAATACTGGACCGAACGCTATGACGGAAAAAGCTAGACTAAATGCTGTGACCGAACCTGGACAGAACGCTATGACAGGAAAGCTAGAAAGAATGCTATAACCTAGAATGCTGGACCAATCGCTACGACAGAAAATGCTGGGCAGAACGCTGAGACAGAAAATGCTGGGCCGAGCGCAGAGACAGAAAATGCTGGGCCGAGCGCAGAGACAGAAAATGCTGGGCCGAGCGCAGAGACAGAAAATGCTGGGCCGAGCGCAGAGACAGAAAATGCTGGGCCGAGCGCAGAGACAGAAAATGCTGGGCCGAGCGCAGAGACAGAAAATGCTGGGCCGAGCGCTGCGACAGAAAATGCTGGGCCGAGCGCTGCGACAGAAAATGCTGGGCCGAGCGCTGCGACAGAAAATGCTGGGCCGAACGCTGCGACAGAAAAATGCTGGGCCGAACGCTGCGACAGAAAAATGCTGGGCCGAACGCTGCGACAGAAAAATGCTGGGCAGAACGCTGTGACAGAAAATGCTGGGCAGAACGCTGTGACAGAAAATGCTGGGCAGAACGCTGTGACAGAAAATGCTGGGCAGAACGCTATGACGGGAAAAACGCTGGTAGAACGCTATGACGGAAAAACGCTGGCAGAACGCTATGACAGAAAAACACTGGAAAACGCTATAACAGAACGCTACTACAGAAAATTCCTGATGGAAGCTACCACAGAGACACCCGGGCTGACCGCAATAACATCGCCTACGGCCAGCCTTCCAACTTATCTTGCCTGTCTTCAAAAACTTATGCATAGAGCCACGTAGCTCTTGTTTGCATTCCTCAAAAGCAATATTCTTTTTTCTTTTTTGGTGACCAGATTCAAATTTTCGCCCTTTGTCACGTTCTCTTCCACCTTTTTGCATATTTGTTTTAAATTTATGGAAAACGAATGTAAATTCTGCTAATCTAGTAATTACACACAGTGTACTAACACACAATTTTAGAACAAAATAAACAAAATGGTAAAAAGACCAATGCTGGAACAGAATTGAATTGATTGAAGTGATTTCTGCTTCTGGTCTCTCAATTGGTCAAACTGTTTTCATGCTAAATCACTTGCTGTTGTCACACCCTTTATAAGCCAACAAATTCACTGGTTAACAAGGGTACTTGCATAATGAGTTTTTCAGTGTATATCTGACAAAAAGCTAAGAGGCAGTCCAATCCAGTTAAGAGGTAGTCCGATCTGTGGGACAGCCAAACCCAGCTGAGGGACAGCCAAACCCAGCTGAGGGACAGCCAAACCCAGCTGAGGGACAGCCAAACCCAGCTGAGGGACAGTCAAACCCAGCTGAGGGACAGTCCAATCTAGCTATGGGAGTGTGACAGTTCAATCTAGCTATGGGACTGTGACAATCCAATCCACCTGAGAGACAGTCCAATCCAGCTAAGGGACAGTCCCAGCTGAGGGACAGTCCGACCCAGCTGAGGGACAGTCCAACCCAGCTGAGGGACAGTCCAACCCAGCTGAGGGACTGTGACAATCCAATCCACCTAAGGGACAGTCCAAACCAGCTAAGGGACAGTCCAAACCAGCTAAGGGACAGCCCAAACCAGCTATGGGAGTGTCAGTTCAATCCAGGTATGGGACTGCGACAATCCAATTCACCTAAGGAATAGTCAAATCCAGCTAAGGGACAGTCCCAGCTAAGCGACAGTCCAATCCAGCTAAGCGACAGTCCAATCCAGCTGAGGGACAGCCCAATCCAGCTGAGGGACAGCCAAATTCAGCTATAGGAGTGTGACAGTTCAGTTCAGCTATGGGACTGTGACAATCCAGTACACCTAAGGGACAGTCCAAATCAGCTAAGGGATATAGTCATAGTCTGACCCAGCTGAGGGACATAGTCCAACCCATCCAATCCAGAAAAGGTACAGTCCCAGCTAAGGGACAGCTAAGCCCACCTCAGGGACAGTCCAACCCATGACACAAGAGAAGGTCAGAGACTGTGTATGGACAATGATACAGGAGATGGTCGGAGACTGTGTGTGGACAATGATACAGGAGATGGTGAGAGACTATGCAGACAATAATACAGGAGATGGTCAGAGATTGTGCAGACAGTGCTACAGACGATGGTCAGTGCGGACAATGATACAGGAGATGGTTTTATTATGGTAATGACAAGCAAACTCTTACCTGGTTAACACGATATCAAACGTTGGAGCCACAGACAGGGAGCTGACAGACAATCACCCCAGAAAGATGCAGGAGATGGTCATAGACTGTGCGGAAAATTATACAGGAGATGGTCAGAGACTGCACAGCCATGATACAGGAGATGGTCAGAGACTGTGTGTGGACAATGATACAGGAGATGGTCAGAGACTGTGCGGCCATAATACAGGAGATGGTCAGAGACTGTGCGGCCATGATACAGGAGACGGTCAGTGACTGTGCGGCCATGATACAGGAGACGGTCAGTGACTGTGCGGCCATGATACAGGAGACGGTCAGTGACTGTGCGGCCATGATACAGGAGACGGTCAGAGACTGTGTGGCCATGATACAGGAGGCAATCAGAGACTGTGCGGCCATGATACAGGAGACGGTCAGAGACTGTGCGGCCATGATACAGGAGACGGTCAGAGACTGTGTGGCCATGATACAGGAGATGGTCAGAGACTGTGCAGAAAATGATACAGGAGACAGTTTTATTATGGTAATGACAAGCAAACTCTTACCTTGCCAACACGGTATGAAAAGTTGGAGCCACAGACAGGGAGCTGACAGACAATCACGCCACAAAGATACAGGAAATGGTCAGAGACTGTGCGGACAATGATACAGGAGACGGTCAGAGACTGCGCGGCTATGATAACAGAATGAGCATACTTGATAACTTATCAGTGTAATGCTTCTTCATCGTCAGCAGGTTTAGGGAGAGGGTAAATAAAACTGCTGTATTACTTAACTGTAATAAAAAAGGTGGTACTGTCACACCATTCTAAGTGTACTGTCTGGCAGAGGAATATGAATCACAAAAATAGCTGCACAGAATTATAAATCTTTTGGTGGAGGAAACATTTCACATATGTGTGTGAATATGTGTGTGAAAGCAGAACTGCAGCAAGATAATGAATTAAAATAATTAAAATGAAAAAGAAAATAATCCCTGCAGTTTGAATGACAGCCAGCCTCATTCAACTGGAATGTACATGCCCTCAGCCTGTCATTCAACAAGTAAGGAAAAGGGCACAATGATGATCCCATCCAGTGGTGGCTGGTGCTCAAATTTTTTTTTGGGGGGGGGGGGCGCAAACTGAAAAAAAAACAGCAATTGCAGGCTCACTGTGCCCATCAAACACAGCCACTGTGCCATCAATTGCAGCCACTGTGCCATCAATTGCAGCCACTGTGCCATAAAACAGTCACCAAGCCCATCAAATGCAGCCACTGTGCCATAAAACGCAGCCACTGAGCCCATTAATAGTTGTCACTGTGACAGGGTACAGTACAGACAACGATGATGAGACCAATAGACAGAGATTGGGTACAGTACAGACAGACAGCTTGTCTAAGACGGAAAGGATGGAGTGTAATGCAAGCTAATAAAAAGTAATGGAAGTATTGGATAGGAAAGTTAGGAAAAGGTGAATATGATCCAGAAAGGAAGAGTCATCCATAATACTGAGCTTTTGCTGACTCGCACATTGTGGATCATGTTACAGGAAATGGATAAAGATATGGCTTGTGCCATGATGGGCCCATTAGCTACTAAGGTTCATAGAGAACCAACCTTCAGTATGGTGGAACTATTCTAAGCCCCTGTACACACCAACTGAAAATGTCCGATCGGACTGCGTTGTTGGATAATCCGACCGTGTGTGGGTTTCATCTGACTTTTTCTGTCGGAATGTCCGACCAACAAAGTTTAACAGCTGGATATAAAATTTTCCGACAACATGATCCGATCGGACTTGGTCCAATCGTTTGTAGAGAATTCCGATTGGACAAAGTGCCCAGATCAAATTACGAGATCAAAGCTATTGGCTACTAGCCGCAACGTAGTCCTGTCGCAACGATCGAACGTCATCACGTTCCGAACAATCGGATTTTCCAACAACTTTGTCCGACCGTGTGTATGCAACACCAGGGCTAATTCTATTGATCTAGCAAAAGGCATACCAAAACCTCAGTAAAGCAGATGACAAGTTATTATTTTTTTTTTTGGGGGAAAATAAAACTGTCTTGTTAACCACTTGCTTACTGGGCACTTAAACCCCACTCCTGCCCAGACCAATTTTCAGCTTTCAGCGCTGATGCGCTTTGAATGACAATTGCGCGGTCATACAACACTGTACCCAAATTACATTTTTATCATTTTTTTCCCACAAATAGAGCTTTCTTTTGGTGGTATTTAATTACAGCTCGGAGTTTTATTTTTTACTAATAAAAATTACAATAAATCATGTTTAATAGTTTGTTATAAAATTTTGCAAACAGGTCATTTTTCTCCTTCATTGAAATGCACTGATGAGGCGGCACTGATAGGCACGGTTAAGGTGGCACCGATAGGCACAGATAAGGCGATACTGATAGGCACAGAAAAGGCAGCACTGATGGGCACAGATAAGGCGGCACTGATGGGCACAGATAAGGCGGCACTGATGGGCACAGATAAGGCGGCACTGATGGGCAAAATGGGCACAGATAAGATGGCACGGATGGGTGGCACGGATAGGTACCACTGATAGATGGGACTGATGGGCACTGATAGGTGGCACTGAGGGGCAGCACTGATGGGCACTGTTAGATGACGCTGATGGGCACGGATATGTGGCATATGAGGTGCAGCAGTGTTGTTGAGGTAGATTGTGGGCACTGATAGGTGGCACTGTGGGCACTGATGGGTGGCACTACAGGCACTAAGGGGTGGTACTGATGGGTGGCACTTTTACTTTAATTAGGTTGCACTGGCAGGGGGCAGGTGGGCACTGATGACTTGGCCGTGATCGGGGCCGATCATGGCCGCCGGTGATGGGCTTTTTTTTTACTGGCTCTGTTGTGATCACATGATCAGCTGTCATTGGCTGACAGCTGATCACGTGGTAAGGGGTCGGGATCGGCCCCTTGCTCCGATCCGTGATCAGGCGAGTCTCATAGACTCGCCGATCACAGAGCTCGCCACGCGCGCCCCTCAGGGGGCATGCAGGCCGCTCGTGCACGGGACGACGTCAATAGACGTGGTCCCGGGAAAGCAGGTCCACGCTGTAGCCGTCATTCGGCTATAGCGCGGATCTCAAGCGGTTAAAGATACATGAATGAATAGGTCAACATTTTCAAATGATTCATTTCAGAAAAGAAGCACTTTGCCATGAATGCAGAAAACAATTTAAACTCCTCCAATAATTCATAATAGGACTTGTGGATGCATTGCTGTAGTTTTTTTTCACACACATATATATATATATATATATATATATATATATATATATATATATATATATATATATATATATATATATATATATATATATATATATATATATATGAAAAAAAACTACAGCAATGCATCCACAAGTCCTATTATGAATTATTGGAGGAGTTTAAATTTGTTTTCTGCATTCATGGCAAAGTGCTTCCATATATATATATATATATATATATATATATATATATATATATATAATTTATAGTTAGAATACCTGCTCCTGCTCCTCGCCTCGGTCCCCTGCTAAAGCCAGCAGGACAGGGAGGAGCAATACACAATGTTCTCTCTCTGCTTGCAGTGCAATCTGGGAGTTGTAGTCTCACTGTCTCTGCAGAGCACAGGCACCAGATGGCCCTATTGAAGTCTGTGTGCTGTGCTCTGTTGGAGAACTACAACTCCCGCCATGCATTGGGGCCGCCGTCGCTGACTTGGGGAAAGGCTGGAGGACGGCGCTGTGGCAGTGGAGCCTGCTATTGGATGCAGGCAGCTTGAGCCATGCCCAGCACCACCCATCCACCATGATCGATTGTAGTCCCGCCTCGTCTGCCGCCGCGGATCGCGGCAGTGGCACACCAGTCAAAGCACCGTGCACGAGTCAGCTCACCATGCGCAGAGCGCCCGCCGCCCACTCACCCTGCCGCTTGCGAGTGCCAGTTACATAATGATGATGATGACAGTGAGTCAACACACAACAACCGTAAATGCAAATCAGGCAAATCGCGCGACGGCGAGGCCCTTTCTGTGGGTGAGGCCTAAGGCAATCGCCTAATTTGCCTAATTAAAGGGCCGCCTCTGTGTGCAGACATGCACACTTCTCCCTTGCTCGCCTGGACTCCTCGGGAGGGTGGAGCCCAGAACCATGGTCTTGGCTCTGTTATAAGCCCAGGACTCACCTGTGCAATCATCCAGCCAGACTGCTGGCTGTTCCCAAAACCCGGTCCCAGGATTGGAGATTCCGTCCCACCCATAACACTATGGAATCTCCGGGCTCCAGGTCCCAAACTGGATTCTTGAAAACAATGAGGAAACTGAAAAGCCAGTTTCCTCACAAACAAAGAACTTTCCTGGAGCCCCTCAACCTGCCTGGTTGAGAACCCTGCATTCTTCTGCTGGTGGGGTACCATACTACCACAATATATTATTTTATATATATATATATATATATATATATATATATATATATATATATATATACACACACACACCATAAGTCTATCCCCTATTTTGTAACTTTTGCGCAAACCAATCAATATATGCTTATTGCAATTTTTTTTTTACCAAAAATATATAGAAGAATACATATCAGCCTAAACTGAGGAAAAAAAATAGTTTTTATATATTTTTGGGGGATATTTATTATAGCAAGTCCTTGCACTTTTTAATTTACAAGTCCTTTTTTTAATTTACATTTTTTTTTTGTTACTAACGCAAAAAAATAAAAAAAACGCAGAAGTGATCAAATACCACCAAAAGAAAGCTCTATTTGTAGAGAGAAAAAACCAAAACAAAAACGTCAGTTTTGTTTGGGTACAACATCACATGGCTGCGCAATTGTCAGTTAAAGTGGCGCAGTGCCGAATCGCAAAAAGTGCTCTGGTCAAGAAGAGGATAAAATATTCCGTGGCTGAAGCGGTTAACAAAGCAAGTCCAGCAAGTCTTTGTTGAGACATGGTGTTTCTCAAATAACTTTTAATTTTGAAAAAGACCTTTGTGCAGTTGCTACGGTTACTGGGAGTGCGGGGAGCAGCAGTAATGCTATGCAGACATCTGGGGCAGTAGAAGACGCTGTTATCTACAAGTAGCGGGTGAGCGAGATCCGTTACAGTGGAAGAACTGCCAACCTCTTCTTGAAGTGCTGAACGGATTGAAAGAAGCTGCCCAGGAAAATCTGCTGATAGATCCTCTTTGTAAAATCCATGCCGTTTTGATGGTGCTGCAATCAGATGGTCATCAGATTGATACGCAAGAATGTCCGGGTGCGCTCTCTCAAATCTATGAAGGATTGGCTTCATTCCTGGAAATCGGTCTGACAGCTGGTTTCTAATCCTATCCAAACATCTATAAAATACAGTTGTTTTTTTAAAGTGTTCCTCTAATCGTTCATCCATACACAGCTCATCCAAGTGGCGCTTTACTTTTTTAAACCTTTTATTTGAAAACTTTACTTCATGAAGCGCACTACTCCCTTGGGAGCTGCTAGTAGCTCATAAAATACGGCTGGTTTAACCCCCGCTTCTTCCACCCCCGCTGTAGTAATGCACAGACACATGTAGAACAGTTCAAAACTTTAACTTTATTCCAGATTCCGGTGGGCGCCATCACCTCCGTGATGCACAGAATAGGAGTTGCCTCTGGGTTTAGATGTATGTATGTGAGCCAATAGTCCCTCTCCTTTAGTGAGCTGACACGCACGCTCCTCTGAAAAGGATGTGGTATTGAAACGCTAGCAGTCCCAGGCCTCACCTGCCTTCTCCTCCTGCCATTTTCCTCCAAGGCTCAGGAAAGGTCCAGGCCAACCCTGGTTCACTCCGGACGGTTTGCAGCTACTTCTTGCTTCGGAACATGGTGTAGACCAGGGATATGCAATTAGCGGACCTCCAGCTGTTGCAAAACTACAAGTCCCATCATGCCTCTGCCTCTGGGTGTCATGCTTGTGGCTGTCAGTGTCTAGCTATGCATCATGGGACTTGTAGTTCTGCAACAGCTGGAGGTCCACTAATTGCATATCTCTGGTGTATACCTTCCAGCTTTGGAGTCTCTGAACCTCCATCACCTTCCGGCGAAGATCCGTGTGGCTTTCCAGCACTGGAGTCTCTGAACCTCCATCACCTTCCGGCGAAGATCCGTGTGGCTTTCCAGCACTGGAGTCTCTGAACCTCCATCACCTTCCTGCGAAGATCCGTGTGGCTTTCCAGCACTGGAGTCTCTGAACTTCCAGCCCTAGGCCTTAATGTCACATCTTTAAGCCTGTGTGGATTAGTTTGCTTCCCGTCTCCAACTCCCCAGGGAACATGTGACCCCCAGTGTATATGTATGAGCCCCACCCCGGACCAAGCAAATTAACAATTGGACAAAAGCTCCATACTCACTGCCTGTCCATCAGAACCTGACCAACCTCCTCTCCAGAAGATTCCTCTGGAGAGCAAGGGAGTGTTCTCCCAGGGTGATGAACAGGTGATCACACCCCCCTCTAACCTATTACTCCTCCCTAACCCAGACAAACCCCCAGGCCTGTACAAAATACAGTAAGTCACTGGCAATTGAGCCTGACTTTTAAACTTCTAGCACCCACCTAAAGTGGTGGGCACTACACCCACTTTTCTGTGGCTTCCTCAAAATGATCCCTGTAGCTGGAAAGGGCTGTAACATCATTCTGAATGAGCTGCACCGCTCCAGACACTTCCATGTCTTTTGATTGCAAGGGCTTTTCGAAATTGCATTCACATGGTTCAAGATTTTAGTTTGCAGGGCGACAAAAAGCACAAACTCGAAAGATTCAATTTTTCCCTTTTTTTTAGATTTGTAGCGTCATCGCTTTTTGGTTTTGAGGAAAGGAGGATTATTTTTTGACAAAGCTTGCCTGATGTCTAGAAAACAGAAATGAAGTGCAAGCAGGGAATCGTGTCTAGAAGACCACCGTGTAGGGCAAAGCCGTTTCAGTGTGACCGAGGATTCAGATGGAAATGATGAGAGAGAGAGAGAGAGAGAGAGAGAGAGAGAGAGGGGCTCATCTGGGTACGCTTTCCCCAAACAAGGTGTATCAATTATGCACCACATCAAAGAATCTATAAAAACTTTCAGTATATCAGAAACGGCATCCTGAATGACAAGATTTAGATTGTGTGCTACAAAATGAACAATAGAGGGCATGGGACCGCAGGCCATACCCGCCCCATACCTTAGTTCCCGAGATACAACCTTGAGCTTAGTAATACACACAATGGTCACAGTAATTTTATTGGTTTAAAATATTCATACAGATAAAACATGTTAATCCAGTATTTGGATGAAATCAAACATAAAGCAAACCTTTGCCCAGTTTTCAGAACACGGGCTACTCAACCTTTATTGAACAAAGAAATATGTCGTCGTCCCCCTCGGATACTGGGGTGACCCGACCACATAAAATATACTGCGACCGGGAGGGAGGGAGCTTCTTCTCCAGTGGATCTAGTCGCTGCAAGAGGAAGTAGAGACCCTCTGCAGCCCCTTTTATCAATTCCCCCCCAAGGACATCCCAGAAACTTCCCTGAATTCCAATTGGATCACCTGCAACTACATACACTTATTTAACCACTTAAAGGCCGGACCATTTTGCTGGTCGAAGACCAGACCACTTTTTGCGATTCAGCACTGTGCCGCTTTAACTGACAATTGCGCGGTCATGCGATGTGGCTCCCAAACAAAATTGACGTCCATTTTTTCCCACAAATAGAGCTTTCTTTTGAAGGCATTTGCTCACCCCTGCGGTTTTTATTTTTTGCGCTATAAACAAAAATAGAGCGACAATTTTGAACAAAAAAAACGCATTATTTTTTACTTTTTGTTATAATATCCCCCAAAAATATCTAAAAAAAAAATTTTTTCCCCTCAGTTTAGGCCGATACGTATTCTACATATTTTTGGTAAAAAAAAAAAAAAAAAACGCAATAAGCAATTGATTGGTTTGCGCAAAAGTTATAGCGTTTACAAAATAGGGGATAGTTTTATGGCATTTTTATTAATAATTTTTTTTTACTAGTAATGGCGGCGATCAGCGATTTTTATTGCGACTGCAACATTATAGTGGACACATCAGACATTTTTGACACATTTTTGGGACCATTGTCATTTATACCGCAATCACTGCTATACAAATGCAGTGATTCATGTGTAAATGACACTGGCAGTGAAGGGGTTAACCAGTGGGTGGCAGTGTCGGGGTTAAATGTTCCTACTAACTGTGGGGGGCTGGGCTTTTATTTAGTGAACACTGATCTCTGCTCCAATCACATGGAGCAGAGATCAGCGTCACTAGTTGCTAGGTAGAATGGAGAAATGCTGTCATTTCTTCATTCGGCCGCCCCGTGAGACGATCACGGGTATGCCCGCGGCGATAGAGTCCGCGGGACTCCGCGACCGGACTCACGGGGGTCCCGACCAGCACAGGAGCGCGCCGGCAGCGGCGGGCTCCCGATGGCAGGGCGGCAAATTTAAAAGGGACGTACAAGTACGCCCATTTGCCTGCCCGTGCCATTCTGCCGACGTACATCGGCGTGCGCTGGTCGGGAACTGGTTAAAGAGAGACAGTACACACACCATCCTATACAAACGTAGCCTCTATATAGTTATCCCAAACCTTGCCTTTAACCAGGGCTGGGTGGCCGCCGTCCCAAGAAAGTGGGCTCAGATGGTGTGCCCCCTTTTGTACATTCTTTTCCATTTTATGCTAATCCGAGCCTGCACCCCAAAATAAACACCACTCCATTGTTCCTGCACCATCATACCCCTGACCACGACTGTTCTGCCCTCACTGTACGCGGCTGAGGTATAATTTAGACAGACAGCTAACTCTCCTCTCTTAACAACTCATCGAGGCCGGCACAAGGTCCTTTTTTCAACTTTTATTGCAGGGAAGTTAGATTAAAACTAAAATAAAATAAATAACATACAATCAGCATATACAGTCCTAACACACTAGTCTAATAAGGGAAATGGGTTATAAACATACCGGCGATGTTTTCATTAGGCTGACATTAGAATTGCAACTGAATAGGTGTGGAGTCCTCTGGAGAAGATGGCTACCGGGGGCTGTCTCTAAGACCTCATGGTATAGACCAGTGGAATTATGGGAAGCTACGGTGGCTTTTAAGCAACAATCTCTACCTACCTTCAGTAAATTATTCACAGATACTAAGTATGTAAAAGAACCACTAGATGGTGATATTATAATTTACATTACATATCATTAGCATACTCAACAATTAAACAAAACATAAACACTTGCTGAAGGTATGACAACGACACTTTGATATTTTCAATGCCCTTGCTCTCTATGCAGGCAACGATATTGCTTGCAATCTGTGCTGCTCTCTGATCTTCAATGGCATGGAACCCTAAGCCCCTGTACACACGGATTTCCACAACCAAATCCGTCGGATTTTGTCCGTCGGATCTTGTCCGAAACTGTTGCATACACACTGTCGGACAAAGTTGGGGAAAAATCCGATCTTTCAGAACGTGATGACGTAATTTCGTTACGATGGGACTACGTTCACGCTAGTAGCCAATAGCTTTGATGTATGAATTTGATCTGAGCATGCGTGGCACTTGGTCCGATCAAAATTCTCTACACATGATCGGAGTATGTCCAAGCGGCCCAGTTGGTCGGGAAATATTTCCAACATGTTGGAAAATTGGGTCAGACGGATATTCTGACGGAATCAGTCTGATGCATACCACACACAGTCAGATTATCCGACGACACGGTCCGATAGGACACATTCCGACGGATTCTCCGACCGTGTGTACAAGGACTAAGGAAGCCTCGTTTGTTGTTATACTGCAGGCTCGCCGATTAGCATCTCTTTCCACAGACACATATCGAAATATCTGACTTATTTGATCTACTTTGGATAGGTCCTGGGCTGCGTCCATTATTATAGAATAAAATTGTGTTTTGATTTTTATTTCAGAAACAATTGTACTTTATTGGACAGAATTTCTATGAAATAATTTTGTATTGTGCGGCTCAAATTTTTTACTGCTTGCCGATCAGCCGCTGCAGTTTTACTGCGGCAGAATGGCATGGCTGGGCGAAACGACGTTACCTTTAATAACACACATGGGTTAGACTTGTGTCTTTTTTCAACCTCACCTACTAATGTAACCTTACGTTGCTTCACCTTTTGGCCACTAGGGGGCGAGCGCCCGCCAGTCGCCCTAGGATCCATGTGTTTACACTCACAGATTCTGGTTCTTTCAGGGTCGTGTGTTCATACTAAATATCAACACTGATCTCTGTCTCCTCCTAGACAATCCCATCCCCCCAACAGTTAGAACACACACAGGGAACACCGTCAACCCCTTGATCGTCCCCACCAAGTGTTAACCCCTTCCCTGCCAATGACATTTATACAGTAATCAATGCATTTTTGTAGCACTGATCACTGTATAAATGTCGCTGGTCCCAAAAAATGTTTAAACAATGTCTGATTTTTCTGCTGCAATATTGCAGTCCCGATAAAAATCGCAGATCGTCGCCATTACTAGTAAGAAAAAGATAATACAAATGCCATAAATGTATCCCCTATTTTGTATACGCTATAACTTTTTTTTTGCGCAAACCAATCACTATGCGCTTATTGCAATTTTTTTTTTAATCCAAAAGTATGTAGAAGAATACATATTGGCTTAAGCTGAGGGAAAAAAAATGTTGTTGTTTTTTTTTGTTGTGTTTTTTTTTTTTTTTTTTATGTGGGATATTTATTATAGCAACTAGTAAAAGATAGTGTTTTTGTTTCAAAATTGTTGCTCTTCTTCTGTTGATAGCGCAAAAAATAAAAAAAACTCCAGGAGGTGATCAAATACCACCAAAAGAAAGCTCTATTTGTGGGGAAAAAAACGACATTTGGGTGCAGCTTCGCACAGCCGCACAATTGTTAGTTACAGCAACGCAGTGCCGAAACGCAAAAAAATGGCCCGGTCATTGAGCAGCCACATTTTCCAAGGCTGAAGTGGTTAAATGTGCCTTGGGCTAACTGGAGAAGTTACTTTTAAAATTGGGCCATATTTGGCAAGTAGCTCTTTGATGGCGAGAAGGTTTCCATTGTTAACTTCTCCCTGGCATTCTCTGTGACCACAAAAGACTGGATTAGCCATTGCCATTGTTCATGTTACATTGACAATTCTTTGTAGGACCCGCCTCACAAAAGCTTTTTTTTTCCCCATCAAATTTGTTTTTCATTTTCCTCATCAATTTTTTTATTACATCTCCACTGATCATAGAATACACACGCTTCCATGTGACTTTGTGAAGACTCCTGGATCTGAATTTTAGCAGACAACCTCTGCCACTTCTCGATCCCTTTTGCCCATGCAGGATCAAATCCTACTTTTTTTATTTTATTTATTTTTTACGGTCTGCAAACAACCAGCGTGGTTCACAATACTCTGCATTAAGCTTTGGAGAGTAACAAAGCCACATTAACCGGTTCCCGACCGGCGCACGCCGATGTACGTCGGCAGAATGGCATGGACAGGCATATTGGCGTACAGGTACCTCCTATCTTCAATGCCGCCCTGCTATCGCGAGCGCGCCGGTCGGGACCCCCGTGAGTCCGGTCGTGGGTCCCGCGGACTCTATTGCTGCGGGCATACCCGCGATCTTCTCACGAGGCTGAATGGAGGAAATGCAGTGTAAACAGCATTTCCCCATTCTGCCTAGCAACTAGTGAGGCTGATCTCTGATCCATGTGAAAATTGGGCTGGGAAGGAAGGGGGGCGAAAGTGCCCGGTATTGAAGTGGTTAATCTCTTTTGCAGTTGCATACTCAATAGAAAAGTATACTGAGGTTTGAAAGCCTGTCTTGACCCATGGTTGATCGTAAAGTAATTTTTTATGAGTTTCAGCTTGCTGAAGCTCCTTTCACAAGCTGCAACAGTAACAGGAAGAGTCAAAAAAAATGTTCAGTGCTGTTTCAATATTTGGATAACAAGCATTAAGAGAATAGTTGTGTATTATCTGACACAGCTCAAGAGGTGTTGCAAATTTTAAATTTAACGGTATAGATTGAATGAAAAATATAAAGCTTTCAATCTCGGCAGAGATTTCCAAGCCATCCAGATCTTTGTTATACTTGGAAGCCAAGTTAAATGCAGATTTTTGTAATTCTGTCACAGTCGTTGTGACGAGAGCAGGGTCAGAGAGGAACTCAAAGTCCTGGGATGTTTCCATTAGTGTTTGTGACTTCCATGTCATGTCAGCGATGAGAACAAAAATAGAACGACAATTTTGAAAAAAAAACTCATTATTTTTTACTTTTTGTTATAATAAATATCCCCCAAAAAATATATTAAAATTTTTTTTTTCCCCTCAGTTTAGGCCGATACGTATTCTTCTACATATTTTTGGTAAAAAAAAAAAAAAAATCGCAATAAGCGATTATTGATTGGTTTGCGCAAAAGTTATAGCGTTTACAAAATAGGGGATAGTTTTATGGCATTTTTATTATTAATTTTTTTTTTTTTTTTTTTTTATTAGTAATGGCGGCGATCGGTGATTTTTATTGTGACTGCGACATTATGGCTGACACATCGGACATTTTTGGGACCATTGTCATTTATACAGCAATCAGTGCTATATAAATGCAGTGATTCCTGTGTAAATGACACTGGCAGTGAAGGGGTTAACCAGTGGGTGGCAGTGTAGGGGTTAAGTGTTCCTAGGGGTGTGTTACTAACTATGGGGTGCTGGGCTTTCATTTAGTGAACACTGATCTCTGCTCCAATCACATGGCCAAGTCCGTTCATTCGTAAAGTCCGTCGGAACTCCGCCGAAAGTCCGTCGGACCTAGTCCCTCAAAGTCCGGTCGTGTGTACGCGGCATTATAGTTGTCTTTACAAGCTTCGTTAGGGTTTCCCAGCGGGATGTGGAACTGGAGAAAAATGTAAACACATTCTTTGAACAGTTCCGAAAAACTGAAAATTGTATACTCACCTTCCGTAATTTTCCTTTCCTGACGCATCTTCATGGCAGCACACACTGGGTTGTGACTCCGCCCCCACAACCTGACAGGATTGGATTAGCTATAAATTTGAAGGGGAGACCCCCCGCTGCATTCTCTGTATATATCATCACAAAGAGTCAGGGAGGGAATCGTGTGCTGCCATGAAGATGCGTTAGAAAAGGAAAATTACGGAAGGTGAGTATACAATTTTCAGTTTTCCTGGCGCCTTCATGGCAGCACACACTGGGAAATAACTCGCCAGTCGGGTGGGTGCAAGTAAAAAATAAACTTTAATTCCTTATAATGCAGAAGAATTTGCTCTAATGATAGACCTGCCGAAGTCGGTCATGGACAAGTACGCTGAATCCACTTTGTAATGGGAAATAAAGGTATGCCTGGAGGACCAAGATGCTGCTCTGCATATCGTCTCCGGAGATACTCTACAATATGCTGTCCAGGAGGTAGCCACTGCCCTTGTAGAATGAGCCCTGATGCCTTCAGGAATTGTCAGCTGCTGGGAGGAATATGCTTTTTTAATGATCCTAACCAGCCAGGATGCGATGGTGCGTGAAGAGGCTGCTTGACCCTGCTTGGAGCCGTGAGGGATGACCAAGAGAGAATCCGTCTTTCTGAACGAGGTAGTAGCGGATAGATAATTGATGATGGTTAACCTCACATCCAGAGGGTGCGGATCTCCCTGATCGTTATGGAAGGATGGAAGAATGATATCCTGGTTGTAGTGGAATGGAGTGGCTACTTTGGGTATAAACTGCTCCGAGGGTCTTAGAACCACTTTGTCAGGAAAAAGGACTAAATGAGGCTCAGAGATCATTAGTGCCTGTATTTCCGATACCCTTCTTGCTGATGTAATAGCAATCAGGAAAGTCAGTTTTAAGGTCAGGTTCCATAGAGAGATCTTTTCAGATAGAATAAATGGAGGTGAAGACAGGGCATGAAAAACTACTGATAAATCCCATGATGGAAAGAACGGCTTCCTGGGAGGTTTGATTTTCAGATAGGCTCTTAAGAACTGGACAACTAGAGGATGAAAGGCCCACTTCGTGTCTGTTTTAGCTGATAGGGCAGACACCTGAACCTTAAGGGTACTTAGACTCAGACCCTTGTTGGCTCCTGACTGGAGGAAATCCAGAATGTGAGCAGGCTCTGGAGAAACGCTATTCCATCCTTTCAGTTGAGCCATGGAGCAGAATCTTTCCCAAATTCTAGAATAAATAGAATTGGTCGTGAATTTCCTAGCTTGCATTAGAGTCGATATGACCTCTTGAGAACATCCCTGGGCTCTCAGCCTAGCCCTTTCAATCTCCAGGCCATCAGGTGTAACTTCTTCGGAGCTGGGTGTAGGAACTGACCTTGGGACAAAAGATCCGGAGATATCCGAAGGGGAACAGGAGGTTGAAGGCTGAGTTGGAGAAGTGTCGTGAACCATGGCCTCCTTGGCCACAGTGGTATAACTGCGATTACTGTCGTCGAGGATCTCCGGAGTCTGGATAGAAACCACGCGATCAATGGTACTGGAGGAAAAATGTATCCCAGCCTGAAATTCCATGGGTGACTCAGACAGTCCACTCCTGCTGACGGGAATGACCCTCTTGACAGGAACCTGAGGCATTTGGTATTCGCTGGGGTAGCTGCAAGGTCTATCTCTGGCATTTCCCAAAGTTCCGTGAAAAGAGTGAAGGTTCGAGGGTTCAGGGACCACTCGTTGTTGGAAAAAGTCTCTCGACTCAGGTAGTCGGCTAGTATATTTTGCGCTGCTGGAACATAAACTGCTTTTAGGCTTGAAAGATGTATCTGAGCCCAATCTAAAATGGGTCAAACTTCCTCCATAAGAGTGACACTCCTGGTACCTCCCTGCCTCTGAATATAGGTCACTGCCACTTTGTTGTCCATGCGGATAACTACACCTTTGCCTCTTAGGAGTGGTGCAAAGGCTCGCAAGGCTTGGAAAGCCGCTCTTAGCTCCAGGATGTTGGAGACTAAGCCCAAGGTCTGAAAAAGCCACTGCCCCTGGGCTGCTAGGTCTCAAAAATGGGCTCCCCAACCCATCTGACAGGCGTCCGAAGTTACTATTTCTGGATCTGGAGGGACTATCGGCCTGTATCTCCCGAGTTTGCTGCGGTGTGTCCACCACCATATTGATTGCTTCACAGTACTGGAGACCAAGATGGTTTGACGCATCGATACTCCATCCCACTGCCTGAGAAACGAGTTCTGGAGAGGTCTCATGTGCCACTGGGACCACTGAATCATAAGTATTGTTGCTGACATGGATCCCAGTATACTCAGGCAGTCTCTGGCTGGCAACTGGTCTGTTGACAATAGCCTTTGCATTTTCCGTACTAAAGGTCTGGCCTTCTCCTGTGGAAGCTGTACTCTGTTTAATTTGGTATCTAGGTCTGCCCCCAGAAAAACCATCCTCTGTGTAGGTTGTAGACTGCTCTTCTTCCAGTTGACTAACCACCCAAATTTCTGGAGGGTCGCAAGAAGAATCTCCCGGGGGAGAGTCAGAGATTCCTGATCCCCCGCTAACAGCAGGATGTCGTCCAGATAGTGGTGGACTCGTAACCCTTTTTCCCTGAGGAAAGCTATTAGTGGCAGCAGAACTTTGGTAAACATCCTGGGAGCCGAGGAGATGCCGAATGGAAGACACTGAAATTGGAAGTGGTGTTGATTTATGGCGAAGCGTAGGATTTTTGGAAAAAACGGGTGAACTGGCACGTGAAGATAGGCGCCTGACAAATCTATAGAAAGCATCCAGTCGTTTAGGTTTATTGCTAGGAGAATAGACTGTAAACTCTCCATTTTGAAGGACTCCACTTGGATTCCTCTGTTGAGTCTCTTGAGGTCTAGTATGGGTCGCAAGTCGCCCGTTTTCTTCTTCACCAAAAAAAGAGGGGAATAGAAACCTCTCCCTTTCTGGTGTGATGGTACTTCTAGGATTGCACCCTTTTGTCTCAGTTCCGTTATATATTTCGCTAGCAGGTTCCTCTTGGATAATGAAGACGGAAGCCTGGTTGTACGGAAGTAGCTTGGTGGAAGACCGTTCTTGAACTTCCACTTGTGCCCAAACTTTATTGTGGAAAGTGTCCATGAGTCCTCTATGTGTCTTGCCAAAATTTTGGAAAAGCTTCTCAGCCTGGCGCCCACTTGGGCCGGGTGGGCAGGCGGATCTTCAAAACGATTTTGGCTGATCCCCAGCCGGGTTGGCCTTGGATTTTTGTAATTTGAGAAAGGAGGGTTTTGTGCTCCTCCAGTCCCTTCTAAATTCCCTACCAGGACGGTAGGATCTAGATTCCCGGTACTTGTCTGGTAAATTACGTTTGAAGGCTGGACCTCTCTGTGTCCTAGGTCTTCTGTCAGAGCGGATCAAACCTGACTTCCCTCCGGAAACTTTGGAGATGGCTGAATCTAGTTTGGCACCGAACAGGTTAGAACCATCGTATGGAATCCGGCACCAATTAGTTTTTGAGGCTGCGTCCGCTACCCATGGCTTGAGCCATAGAGCTCTTCTTGCTGTCACTGAGGCCAGCATTGATCTTGCAGAAGATCTAATAACATCTACCGAGACCTCCACCACAAAATCCCCTGCGAGTCTGATCTCCTGCAGGGAAGATATTATTTTCTCCATCTCGACGCCGCCTCTGAGGTCCTTCTCCACTCCGGATGCCCATCCTGAGATGGCCCTGGCCACTGCCGCCATAGTAATTGCTGGTCTACAGGCCCCTCCAGCCGTGGAATAAGCTTTTTTCAACTCTAGATCCATTTTTCAATCCAAAACATCCCGGAAAGAGACCGCATCCTCGATCGGTAACGTTACGTGACGGGCCAGGCGCATCAGTGAAGAGTCAACGACGGGGGCATTCATTAGGGGTCTCACTTTCGCTTCCTTCAAGGGATACATTTTTGCCAGCCTATTAGAGAGGCTAGCTCTCTTATCTGATCTTTCCCATTCGTCCTTGATGAGGTCCTCAAGTTCCTCAATAAAAGGGAAGGTTTCTGGATCTCTTTTTAAATTTGGAAAATATTTCCGTACCTTCGGAGGATTAGCCGCGTCCTCCTGCCAGCCAATAGCCTCCTTAACGGATTTCGCAAAAGGCTCCACCAGGGAAAAGTCAAAGCCGGCTGACATATCCTGGCATTCGTCCTCCGAGGAGGAATCTGATACTTGGGTGATACGAGGTTCCGCAGAAGATGTGCTAGGAACTGCTCTATTCATAGCCGGTGTAGCTGACTCCAGCAATGTTTCCTGTACGGACTCCCTAATGAGATCCGTGGCCATTCTAGCATCTGCTTCTTTCTCTCTAGTGGCCTCACTAAAGCATGAACGACAAGCAAGCTTGTCTGGCAAAGCCGGGGCACCGCATACCCAGCAGGCATTGGGTGCAGGACAAGCATGGCGACCCTGATGGTGCGAGGGAGGAGATTTTCTACGTTTTTGACTGGCTGCGGTGTGAGTGGCTATGCCGTGAATGGCTATGCCTTCGGTGGTGTGAAGGGGATCTTGAGCGGCTTCGGCGCGGCTTCCTGCTTGAGGTATGGCTGGATCTTCTCCCCTGTCTAGAACTTGCCGTTCTTGACTCAGCCGGGCTGCCGGAATAAAAAAAGGCAGCACTAAGCATCTGGCACTCTTTTGATCTCCCCTCAGCAAGACCTGCTCCCTCCGCTGAAGATAAGGAAGGTACTTAAAATTTTTTAAAGTTTAAATAAAACCTGGGCTCTGTCAGAGAGGAAAAAAAGGGGAGAAAGAAAAAAAGAAAGGAGACCCACTGCAAAGAGAGCTTCTTTAAAGCTTTATAAAAAATGGCAGCAAAAACGCCCCTTGAGACCACCAGAGCGGGGGGCTCACTCCATAGAAGCTCCTTTTATAGACTGTACAGGAGGGACTTCCAAACAGGAGAGGCTTGAACCTGCTGGGGCGAATGCGGTAGAGGCTTTTTTCATCTGTAACCAGGAAACACGTCCGACCAACCTGTCAGGTGAGGATAAAAAAGAGAATGCAGCGGGGGGTCTCCCCTTCAAAATGTATAGCTAATCCAATCCTGTCAGGTTGTGGGGACGGAGTCACAACCCAGTGTGTGCTGCCATGAAGGCGTCAGGAAAAAGGTTTTAACTTCTGGACTCACGGAAGCTGCATGTACCCCTGCCAGGTTTAGGCTATGGGCTGCACATGGAACTAATCTTGCATGTTGATTTTCTTACAGAATTCTTGCCTATGCACCATTGTATTTGCCAGCCATGTTAGCTGCATTATCATAGCCTTGACCCCTTGCATCCTTAAGGTTAATTCCATCGGTTTTTAACTTGTTAATAATTTCTAGGGCTAGACCACTTCCAGTTTTCTCTTTTGTATGAATACAATCTATAAAGCTCTCTTCTATTGTCACCTTCCCTTTAGCAACAGTGACATAGCGTATAATTTCACTCATTTGCTTATGATGGGAGATGTCTGGAGTACAATCAAAAAGCAATGAAAAAAACGTTGCCTCCTTTAGGGCCGGTTCACACAGCGAGGCGATGCGAGGCGACACGGCTCGCCTCGCCTCGCTCCCGCAAGTCGCCCCCGTGCTGTACAATGGAACCGTTCTGAGAGGAGCGACTCGAGTCGCTCCGACTCAGAAAAAAGGTTCCTGTACTACTTCTGGGCGACTTCGGGGGCGACTTGCATTGACTTCTATACAGAAGTCCTCTGCAAGTCGCCGCTGAGGTCCCCGCAGGTCGCGGCGAGGTAAGTCGGAGACGCCTCGCCGCGCCTCGCTGTGTGAACCGGCCCTAATCCTTAATAAAATGGTAGAGCGAACAGTGTTGGCCAATAAACTTAAAAAACAAAACAAAAAAAGCACTTAATTAACCACTTGACTTAAACCCCCTTCGTGACCAGACCAATTTTCAGCTTTCGGTGCTCTCACACTTTGAATGACAATTACTCAGTCTTGTAACACTGTACCCAAATGATTTTCTTGTCCTTTTTTTCATACAAATAGAGCTTTCTTTTGGTGGTATTTTATCACCTCCTGGGTTTTTTATTTTTTGCGCTATAAATGAAAAAAAAAAAACACTGAAAATTTTGGAAAAAAACACATTTTTCTTTCTTTCTGTGATAACATTTTGCAAATTATTAATTTTTCTTCATGAATTTTGGCCACAATGTATACTGCTACATATCTTTGGTAAAAATAACCCAAATTAGTGGATATTATTTGGTCTTTGTGAAAGTTAGAGAGTTCACAAGCTGTGGTGCAAATCATAAAAAAATTATCACATCTGATGTGAAGGGCAGCACAGTGGTGTAGTGGTTAGCACCTTCAACTAGCAGCAATAGGGTTGCTGGTTCAAATCCTGACCACGACACTATCTGCCTGGAGTTTGCATGTTCTCTCTGTGCCTGCGTGGGTTTCCTCCGGGTACTCCGGTTTCCTCCCACACTCCAAAGACATGCTGGTAGGTTAATTAGACCTTGTCTAAAAATTGGCCTTAATATGTGTATGTGTATGTCAATGTTGTATGTGTTTGTAAGCATGTCAGGACCTTACGGGTAAAAGGACCACGCAAAGCCGCCGATGGACTCTGGTGGCAAGAAAGCGCCCTGAGGCGATTCAGTTCGCATAGGTAGCGCTATACTAAGTCAGTCACTCACTGATGTACTGGTGGTCTATCTCATTTCTTGTGACCCGAACAAGCCAGGAAAGTACAAATATCCCCCAAATGACCCCTTTTTTGAAAGTAGACATTCCAAGGTATTTAGAAAGAGGCATAGTGAGGTTTTTGATGTTGTCATTTTTTTCCCACAATTCTTTGCAAAATGAAGATTTTTTTTTTCCACAAAATTGTCATTGTAATAGGTTATTTCTCTCACATGGCATGTGTATACCACAAATAATGCCCCAAAATACATTCTGCAACTTCTCCTGAGTATTACAATACCACATGTGTGGGACTTTTCCACAGCCTGGCCACATAGAGAGGCCCAACATGCAGGGAGCGCCATCACGTGTTCTAGGAGGATAAATTACACATCTAACTTCTTGGCTACCTATTACACTTTTGAAGGCCCTGGAGCACCAGGACAATGACACGTGACACTGACGTGGCGCTGATGACAGATGGCACTAATATGTGGCACTGATGACAGATGCACGTATACGTGGCACTGATGACAGATGCACGTATACGTGGTACTGATGACAGATGCACTTATACGTGGCACTGATGACAGATGCACGTATACGTGGCACTGATGACAGATGGCACTAATAAGTGGCACTGATGACAGATGCACTGATACGCAGCAATAATGAATGAATGACTTGTATAGCGCTACCTATACGAACTGAATCGCCTCAGGGCGCTTTTCTTGCCACTGGTGTCCATCTGCAGCCATTTATGCGGTCCTATAACCTGTAGAGTCCCGATACAGGTGATGACACGTGACACTGATAACAGGTGGCACTATATGGCACTGACAACACGTAGCACTGATGACAGATGGCACTTATACTTGGCACTGATGACACTTATACGTGGCACTGGTGACAGATGGCACTGATGTGGCACTGGTGACAGATGGCACTAACGACATGTAGCACTGATGACAGATGGCACAGTGGCAGTGGGGACAGGTGGCACTTTATTTATTTTATTAATAACCGCTGCAGCGGTTCATCTCTCCCTCCTCACACGCTGCCTCTGTGTGAGGAGGGAGAGTCGGCGATTAGAGATGATCTCATATGAGATCATCTCTCATTGGACATGCCGATCGCGCTGTAAACGGCCACTGTGATTGGCCATTTACAGTGATCTGTGACTGGCTGTGTCCTAGTATTTAAAAAAAATTATATTATTATTTTTATATATATATATATATATATATATATATATATATATATATATATATATATATATATATATATATATATATATATATATAATATTATAATATAATATGCTTATTCGAGCCATTTGTTATAAACTTGTCAAAAAAGACCACACACATGCACAAACATAAATAAAAAAGCCATGTATTCTTTAAACCCTGCTAATAAAAAAAAAATATATATATATATACACACACACACTATATAAAATGTTCACTTTACATGGCTACTTTAATTAGACAATTTTAAATGGTAGAGAATCAATAAAAAAAAATGTAATAATCAAAGCAATGAAAAATTAAACTTAATTCAAGAAGTTCCTAAATTGAATTCATAAAATGTCATTTCATTTTTAGATTTAGCCAGTACAATTGTGGCATTTCCAGTCACCATCCCCAGTAATGGCATTTTGCGGTATCTTCACACAGTTGGGATGATGCCGCCCCTCAGGGCACAAAGAACATTCCACCATTACTACACTGCAGTGTGAAGTCCTCTATATCACATGTGTTTGTCCTGACTTTGGAGCACCAACTCTTGGCTCTGTTTTTAAAATGGATTTGGCCTTTCCTGAAGGAAGTTAGAAGTTCAGTCCTCAACCGGCCCTCAAGGAACTTGCAGTTTTCTGGCCTCAGATTGCAGCACAATGCAAAAGCAATTGCAAACAAACCACAGTTATTACAATTCGACTGATGTCAGACAGCAGGATAAATAACTGTAAATTGGTCTTCCTTTGGCCTAATTAACCATGACAAAACGTGTTTTTCTTTGTTGTTTAGCACTGTTGAAAGACTGTCATAAATGTAAACCTGATGGTTCCGACAAAACAGGTTGCTGGCAGTTACCCAGTGGTTGCCCCCATTGTGTAAAACACTTGACTGGAAGCCATGAATGTGGGGGGACTCGCTTGCATGCAAGTATGATGCAAAATCTCATCACAGCTAAGCCAGTGGTACGGATGAAGAACAGCAGTCATTTTGCTTTGGGACCAGTGGAGGCCTTTGTAGTCTTGCTGCATATTATTATTTTTTTTGTTTTTCTGAGGGATCTGCTCCTTGCCAGCATGGTTCATAGTTTTTATTTACAGATGTTGTTGTACTCCCAGGTTTTTTTGGTTCCTGTGGAACAGATGTTTTTTTTTTTTTTTCATAGTGTGATAGATTGAGGAGATAATTTCTATTATTTACGTTTAAAAAGTGTTAATTCTTATTGAAGTCATACCTTATCTGACTTGGGTCCAGTCGAGCCGGTGTCTGTCACTGTCTGTGGTTCCTCCAAACTTGGTTTGCGTCCTTTGTCTGGAGCCTAAACCATTCACATCACATACATGAAAATATAGCTCACTGGATAAACTCTCTACACCATGGGTGTTTAAATGAATAGAGGTGTGCATCTATCACAGGGTGGTGTCTGTGGATACACTAAAAAAATTAAACAGATGCCACATCCTGGTTATCACTTTACAAATATAAACATTTTCAGGAAATGGGGAATTGGGAATAAAAAATAAAAAATAGATAAGAGAACCTTCACATAAAAGACCTCAAGAAAAAAATGGTTCAATTGGACTTTTTAGGCATAAAAGGAGTTGTAAAAACAACCGATATGTTCAAGAGAAATTATCTTTATTTATTATCAAAACAGATTATATATAAAATGTAAACAGTCAAAATTTTAAAATACAAACACAAAAAAAGTTTTTTCCTCCTTATACATACATATTTAAGTCCTAATTGATATCCTAACAAGGGTAATATAATCCACTCAAAGTTTCCAAAAAGGAAAAAAGAAATACACATTTATATAAATATAAAATAGAGGATATCAAATATACAGTCGAAACTTAATTATGTTCTGGTGCTCTACATGTTTCGCGTCTATTGAATAACGCTTCTTCAGGAGCTGATAACAGTGTTATTCCTTCGTAGGTATGTCCCAAACGGGGAAACCAATCCAACGAAAGAGACAGAAAGGTTGACGAAGTTTCAAAGAAACATTTTTTCACAAAAAAGAGGAGGGGGTTTTTGGAAATGAGAATATAGATTTAAAATCGATGGGATCACTTCAACAAAGTGCTGAGCCCTAAGGCTTCAAGCATATAGTTTTTGTAGATACTTGTAATATGTGGGTGACCGGAAAGGCGTATGGTGGTAGAGACTCTGGGTATCCCCTGAGCTTTAAGTGTAATGATCCCTTCCAATAAAATAGCAAACCAATTTCCCGCTGGGTAAAGAAGGAAAAGCAAGGGGGAACCAAAAAGGCAGCCTGTTCACCCCTAAAATGCTTGTTGTTTGTAAAAATTGTGGCCGCTTTGGGACATACCTACGAAGGAATAACACTGTTATCAGCTGCTGAAGAAGCGTTATTCAATAGACGCAAAACATGTAGAGCACCAGAACATAATTAAGTTTCGACTGTATATTTGATATCCTCTATTTTATATTTATATAAATGTGTATTTCTTTTTTCCTTTTTGGAAACTTTGAGTGGATTATATTACCCTTGTTAGGATATCAATTAGGACTTAAATATGTATGTATAAGGAGGAAAATTAGAGTTACGCTTACCGGTAACGTCTTTTCCAGTAGTCTTTCAGGACAGCCACTATGAGAGATAGACTCCTCCTCTTCCTCTGGAAACACTGCGCCAGCCCATAAATTCTTACTTCCCCTGCCGGACCTCACTTTATATCGAGAATACCTCCGGCCAGCTGGGGAGACACAAGAACACATTAATAACATATTTATCAAATACCATTATCTTGCTGCGCTCTGGTCTTTGTAAGACCCCCCCCAATTTTCGGGTGGGAACTAGGGCTGTCCTGAAAGACTACTGGAAAAGACGTTACCGGTAAGCGTAACTCTAATTTTCCCTAATCGTCTTTCAGGACAGCCACTATGAGAGGATAAGCGAGCACTTACCAGTTAGGGTGGGACTACAGCTTGCGAGACCTTTCGCCCAAAGGTCTGCTCACCTGCCGACACCAGATCCACTCTGTAGTGTTTTACAAAAGTGGAATAGCTGGACCATGTTGCTGCTCTGCAAATCTGCTCTGGCGTTGCTCCCACTCTTTCTGCCTGGGAGGCTGCCATAGCTCTAGTGGAGTGTGCTTTAATACCCACTGGGATTTCTTTCCCTGCAACTAAATAAGCCTGCTCGATGGCTACTCTGAGCCACCTAGCAATAGTGCGCCGGGACGCCTTACAACCTTTCCTGGCCCCGGAAAACAAAACAAATAAGGAATCTGACTTTCTAAATGACTTGGTCAGTTCCAGATAGTGTAGGATACATCTCCTAACATCCAAATAATGGAATTTTAGTTCCTTCTCACCGGAGGGATTGGGACAAAAAGAGGGCAAAACAATTTCCTGGCTTCTATGAAAGCTGGATGCCACTTTCGGCAAAAAGGCTGGATCGGTCTTCAAAACTATCCGATCCGGAAAAATAATGCAAAAGGGAGCCCTGACTGATAAGGCCTCCATCTCACTGACCCTCCTAGCAGTTGTCACTGCTACCAGAAACACTGTCTTCAGAGTAAGCTCTCTCAGAAGACACTCCTTTAAAGGCTCAAAGGGGGGTCCAGTTAAGCTCTGCAAAACTAAAGATAAATCCCATCTGGGAAAGGACAGACCCTGGACCGGTCTCTGTCTGGACAGGGCCCTAAAGAACCTGACTACCCATGGGTTGGCAGCCAAATGATCTTCTAAATAAACACTGAGGGCTGATACTTGACCCCTAAGGGTACTAATGGATAAGCCCTTATCTGCCCCACATTGTAAAAATTCCAACACTGCGGAGGAGCTCCGTACTGGGAAAGAGTTCTCTGCGCACCACTTGTTGAAACGCAACCAGACCTTTTCATAGATCTGGCAAGTTTCCTTTTTCCTACTGTCCAGGAGGGTAGAAACTAGTCTCTGTGAAAATCCCTTAGATTTTAATAAACCCTCCTCAGTAGCCAGGCCGCTAACTTCCACTGGCGTACCTGTGGGCAGAGGACTGGCCCCTGAGAGAGGAGATCGTCCCGAGGGGGCAAGAGTAAGGGAGGTTCTACCGCCAACTGCTTTAGCATTGAGAACCATGCTCTCTTGGGCCAATGTGGAGCCACCAGAATCAGAGATGTGCTTTCCATCTGAAACTTTCTCAGAACTGCTGGCAACAACGCTGGAGGTGGGAAGGCATAGCAAGTTCTGAAGTGCCAATTCTGGCTCAAAGCGTCCACCCCTAAGGCTCCTTCTCCCCTTTTTAGGGAGAAAAAACAGGGGGTTTTTGCATTGTTTCTGGACGCGAACAGGTCCACCTCCGGAGACCCCCATCTCCTTATTATGAGATTGAAGACCTCCTGGTTGAGAACCCAATCGCCCTCCCTCAGCCTCTTTCGGCTGAGAAAGTCTGCTACCACGTTTTTCTCTCCCCTCAGAAAAACTGCTGAGAGCGAAAGGGTGTAGGTTTCGGCCCAGGACAGAATCTCTGTCGCTAAAGACAACAGGGTTCCGCTTCTCGTGCCACCCTGTTTGTTCAAATAGGCCACTACGGAAGAGTTGTCCGACCGCACCTGAATGTGGTGACCCCGGAGCTCTTTTTTGAAGAATTTGAGGGCTAGTCCCACTGCCCTTAATTCTTTCCAGTTGGACGATCGAGTCAACTCGCCGTCCCCCCAAGTCCCCTGGGCTAGAAGGGAACCCAAATGTGCCCCCCAACCTTTTCCACTTGCGTCTGTGGTTACTACCCAAGAAATCGGGATGAGCCACAGACGACCTTGCGACAGATTTGTCACTTTCCTCCACCACCAGAGGGATCTCTTTACCTGGTGTGGAATATGAACTAGGGTTTCTAGGGCCTCCTGACTGTGGTCCCATACCCCTAGGATGAAGGACTGTAGGGGACGAAAGTGTAGCCCTGTCCACTGCACTGCTGGAAGGGTGGATGTAAGGAGACCCAGTACTGACATCAGAACCCTTATGGAAACCAGCTGGTTGCTCTGAAGAGAGGCCACCGCACTGTCCAGTTTTTGTACCTTTTCTCTTGGTAGAAAAACTCTCAATAGTGTTGAGTCCAACAGGAAACCTAGATAGGAGATCTGTTGTGAGGGGATCAGGCTGGACTTTTCCAAGTTCAGAAGCCACCCCAGGTCTGTAAGGACCCCTTTGGTTAGATTGAGATCCCTGACCAACTGTGTTGGGGATGCTGCAAATAAAAGCAGGTCGTCCAGGTAGGCAATTATACATATCCCCTGGAGCCGAAGAAAGGCCATGGCTTCTGCCAGGACTTTGGTAAATATGCAGGGTGCAGAGGATAGCCCGAATGGCAGGGCCTGAAACTGAAAGTGTATTGTTTCTCCGCCCAGATCTATGGCAAGGCGTAGAAACCTCTGCGAGGCTTCCGCTATAGGGATGTGTAAATACGCGTCCCGGAGATCCAGGGATACCATGAAACAGTTGTGGGGCAGAAGCGCCTTTACTGAAAAGATCGATTCCATGCGGAATCTTTTGTATGTCACTGAAGCGTTCAGGGGCTTTAAGTTCAGAATCAACCTGAACTTCCCTGAAGGTTTTTTCACTATGAAGATGTGAGAATAAAACCCCCTTCCCTCTTCTGCTTTTGGGACCCTGAGAATAACATCCTGATTCTCCAATTCCCTCAGAGCTTCTAGCAAGGCCTCGGCCTTTACCATGCACCTGGGTAGATGCGTGACAAGGAGCCTTTGAGGGGGTGGTCTTAGGAATTCCAAGAGGTACCCCCTTCTTATTACCCCTAAAATAAATTGATTGGGGGATATTGTCTCCCACTGTGGAAGAAAGGCCCCCAGTCTTCCTCCCACTGTAGCTGGAAAGTCACTGGGTTTTACGGGGCTGGATAGGAGGGCGAAAAATCGCCCCTCCTCTGCCCCTGCCTTTTTGGGGCCAGGTTTTCTTTTTCCCCTCTGGTTTAGAGGTTTCCCTACGCCCCTGCGGACGAAACCCCTTTTTTGTTGGTACGGGGGTTTTCCGTTTGAGAGGAAAGGACTTTTTCCTGTCCGCTGTCCGGTCTAGAACCGTCTCTAGCCCTGGGCCAAACAGGAGGTCCCCCGTCAGGGGTATCCCACATAGCTTTATCTTGGAGGCATTATCCCCTGGCCATGTTTTTAACCAGAGGGCCCTTCTGGCCGAATTGGCTAGAGCCGCCGTTCTGCCCGACATGCGGACGGACTCAGCAGAGGCATCAGCTATGTAAGTGATCCCTCGCAGCATAGTAGGGAAGGATGACAGAATGGTTTCCTTATCTGTGCCTGCCTCAATATGTTGTTGGATCTGTGAGAGCCAGTGCTCTAAATTGCGAGCCACAACTGTAACTGCCATTTCAGGCTTTAAATTGCCGATAGCCGAGTCCCACGTCTTTTTAAGCAGGGAGTCAATCCTTTTGTCCATGACATCTGCCAAGGCCCCCATGTCTTCAAACGCCAAATCTGTGTGTCTGGAGACCTGGGAGAACGCGGCATCCAATTTGGGACTTTTATTCCAAAGGCATGCCAGGTCCTCTGAAAATGGAAACCTTCTTTTGAGGGATCTAGATAAAAAGGGTTTTCTCTCCGGATCCTGCAACTCTTTTTTAACTGTTTCCATTAAAACTTCGTGTACTGGAAACACCCTTCTTTTTGGCTCCCCTAAACCTGAATACATTTGGTCATGCAGGGTTAGGGGCTTTTTATCCGTCTGGATACCGAGGGTTGCATAAATTGCCTTTAAGAGGTCCTCTACCTCATCAAGGGATAACTTATATCTGGAGGCTTTCCTGGACCCGTCCTGGTCCTCCCCCTCGGAACCCTCCTGGGAATCGGAAGAGGAACTGTCTGGAAGTTCCCTACCTGTCCCTGAAGGGCCTGCAACCTCTGTCCCCCCTGTACTAGCAGGTTGGACTGGAGCAGAACTCTGTGCTAGAGGTGGGGTTGTATCCTGGGGAGATGGACCTGTGGGAAGCTGACATTTTTCAAAAAGGGACCTAAAAGAAGAGAAGGTGGACGAGAGCTCCTTGACTGAAGCTGCTAGTCCTGACTCCTGTTCAGATTCCCTTTCCCTAACGAGGGAGTCAATACAGCCTTTGCACAACACTTTGGTCCAAGATTCCCCTAAAATGTCCCTACAGGAGGCACACTTCTTTTTAGAGCTATGCGTAGACCTAGTTTTTTCCGTAGCTTTCTAAAAAAAAAAGGAAAAAAGAAAAAAACAGAAAAAGACAAAGTCAATCAAAAGCTCGGGATACAACCCTGGGAGTGCACTAGACCCTTTTTTAAAACAAAGGGATCTGAGCCTCCCCTCCCCCCTGGCCACCCAGGGGGTCTGCCCCCCCACCCATGATAGAACCATACATTGGGGTGGGGGGATCCTAGATAGAGAGTACCCCTCCCCAGGGCGCTCTTACCTTAGGAATGCTGGAGATAGAGTCTGTCGTTTGAGCCTCAGCTTCCGACATGACTGCAGGTGGCTGCTTACTACAGAGTTCCACGTTGCCTGTGCACGTTCTGAACTCATCTCCAGCTTGTGCCCGGCCCTCCTATCAGCTCCACGACCCGGAACCGGAAGTCGATCGTATTTCGAGGTCAAGCCTTCGTTTCCGCCGGATACGACGTCGCCCGTCGTTCGGCCCGCTCGGTTCAAAGAAAAAAAGGGGCGGACTGTACCCATGTACAGGGAAATCTTCCGAACGGCTTGCCAGCTGCGTCCCTGTAGACGCGATAGGAGTCCCCCACGACCTGAAGCCGCGCTCGACTCGGAAGGGGTGGCAGTACCTGGTGAGGTAAGTAAACCGTTCGACCCGTCCGACACGCGGACGTTGGTTTCGAACGGTTTGAACCCAGCTTTCTCCAAACGAAGCCCCTGCTTCTTTCAACCGGGTTCTTTTAACGACAAAACGGCCACAGCCTCCCCAGCTGATCGGCCTGGTTCCTTGCACAGTGTCTCCCCGCCGGAGGAAACACTAATAACTGAGGTCCGGCAGGGGAAGTAAGAATTTATGGGCTGGCGCAGTGTTTCCAGAGGAAGAGGAGGAGTCTATCTCTCATAGTGGCTGTCCTGAAAGACGATTAGGGAAAAAACTTTTTTTTTGTGTTTGTATTTTTAAATTTTGACTGTTTACATTTTATATATAATCTGTTTTGATAATAAATAGAGATAATTTCTCTTGAACATATCGGTTGTTTTTACAACTCCTTTTATGCCTAAAAAGTCCAATTGAACCCACATTTTTTTCTTGAGGTCTTTTATGTGAAGGTTCTCTTATCTATTTTTTATTCCCAATTCCCCATTTCCTGAAAATGTTTATATATCTACACCATGACATTGAAGTCATGCCTTATTTGACTTGGATTCAGTCGAGATGGCGTCTGTCACTGTCTTCGGTCCCTCCAAACACGTTTTGCGTCCTTTTACTGCAGCCTAAACCATTCACATCACATACAGGAAGATATATTTCTCACATCACATAAACTAAAATTAGATTTGTGGCTTCAAAAATCATTCATTTATTAGTGCATTTAGATTTCAAATCTGAATTCAGAATATTATTAATTAAAACGGAATACCTTTTAAATGTTATAAAATATAATATAAACAGTAGCCATATTGTTATTTAAAATCGTAAGGAACAATGAAGTGTGATAATATTGTATATGGTGCTGCAATACCACTTTGGTTGTCCTGAATGGGAAACCCTTCTTTATTGGCACATAAATGCCTTTCTTGGAAGGTTTCCTTTCTCTCCAGCATTCAACATTTACCCTGTATGTCTTAAAGCAGATTCATTGGAAGGATTATTTAGGAAATAAGTGCAGGGTAAGTACTTATACTGAAGGTACAAATGTCAATAAACGTACTTTTCTCTTGCGTGTAGAGTCAGAGAACTCCATTAAGAGAGCATTATGAGTCTGTTGATAAATCTGAACAAAGTCGTCAAGCCTTGTGAGACAACGTCTCTGGAATCACATTTTTTTTTCAGATCCCATTGGCTTTTCTCCATTATACCCTGAGTCTTGTTGTCCTCAGTGTAGTTCTACATTATTGGATAAAATAATTACTGAGAGTTAAAGAGTACACATATTATGCATGTCATTTTGGACAAGTTATCTAAGATATTATCAAACATGTACCTGTGTGCCTGACTGACCGCAACGCCTAAAAATCTTGGACAAATGATTGTAGGCTGTTCCTTTTCCTTGACGGCCAAGATCACCTATATAAAAGTAACTAATTTATGCCGCGTACACACGATCCGAAAAAGCTCTGATGGTTTTCCCGGCGGAATTCGGCTTAAGCTGTCTTGCCTACACACGGTCGCATCAAATTCCGATAGTTTATAACGCAGTGAGGTACAACACGTACGATGGGACTAGAAAAAGAAAGTTCAATACCCAGTAGCCAATAGCTTCTGTCTCGTAGTTGAATCTGAGCATGCGTGATTTTTGGCGTGTCGGAATTGCATACACTTGATCGGAATTACCGATAGCATGGTCTGAATTTTCCAGACAGAAAAACTATCAATTTTTGGCTTGCGGAAATTCGGACAGCTAAGTTCCGATGGAGCATACACGCGGTCGCATTTTCTGATGAAAAGCTCTCATCGGTCTTTTTCTGGCCGGAATTCCGATCGTGTGTACGCGGCATTAGACCTTAAACTGTATTATCATTGATACCCACAACATATTTACTGCAGTGAACACAGATGAATGGATTAAATATGCAATATCATATTTTATTTCACTACAATGAGGTAATTATATGTCCATTTAAGATAATATTTTTTTTAAGTTTAACAATTTGGCTGTAACAATGTCAAATATCCTTTGTTCAAATCCCACAACCTCACCCCAAGAAAAATAAGTTGTCACTTACCCAGCATGAGACCAGACCACAAAACCGCCTGAGGTATGAAATACTTCACCAGGTTGGGCATGAATTTAGGTGAATGATACTCATTTGGCTCACCCTTTTCATCTACAGGTGGGTTTGCCGCTATTTCTGCAAAATGAGTTTACCATGGGACCCACAACATTTCAATCTGCAAATGAACAGATACTTTTAGTCTGTATTTAACCACTAGAGATCCGCGCTATAGCCAAATGACGGCCACAGCGCGGACCTCCTTTGCCGGTACTACATCTATTGACGTTGTCCCGTGCACGAGCAGCCTGCGCGCCCCGCTCTGTGATCGGCGAGTCTATGAGATCACGGATCCGAGCAAGGGGTCGATCCCAACCCCTTACCACGTGATCAGCTGTCAGCCAATGACAGCTGATCATGTGATACAACGGAGCCGGTAATCGGCTATTTTTTCTCCTCGCGCTGACAGCGCGAGGAGAAAAAAAAAGAGCCGATCACCGGCGGCCGTGATCAGGACATTAGTCCCGATCACGGCCAGCTTACCGGTGCCCACCTGCCCCCTGCCAGTGCCACCTCAGGAATAAGTAAGTGCCCACAGTGCCACCCATCAGTGCCCACAATCTGCCTCAACAACGGTGCTGCACCCCAGTGCCACATATCCGTGCCCATCAGTGCCACCTATCAGAGCCACCTATCAGTGCCCATCAGTCCTATCTATCAGTGGTACCTATCAGTGCCCCTTAGTGCCACCCATCCGTGCCACCCATCCGTGCCATCTTATTTGTGCCCATCAGTACTGCCTTATCTGTGCCTATCGGTGCCACCTTATCTGTGCCTATCAGTGCCCACCAGTGCAGCCTATCAGTGCCCATCAGTGCCGCCTCATCAGCGCACTTCAATGAAGGAGAAAAATTACCTGTTTGCAAAATTTTATAACAAACTATTAAACATGATTTTTTTTTTTTTTTGCATCTTTTTTTGTTTGTTTAGCAAAAAATAAAACTCCCAGCTGTAATTAAATACCACCAAAAGAAAGCTCTATTTGTGGGGGAAAAAAAATGATAAAAATTTCATTTGGGTACAGTGTTGTATGACCGCGCAATTGTCATTCAAAGTGCATCAGCGCTGAAAGCTGAAAATTGGTCTGGGCAGGAGGGGGGTTTAAGTGCCCAGTAAGCAAGTGGTTAACGAAACAAACAACTGGATTATTAAGTGTGGTTCCATAAAAGGAGGGAAATATATACTGTATGAGTACTTGATGCTATATGAAATCATGAGTGATGATTTTTGAGGCCCATATGTCATCACATAAAGCCGATGCTACATGACTCTTCGTGCTGTGTCACTCAAAATTAGCAACAGTTCCCTAATATAATTGAAGTATCAAGCTAACATCAGACACCATGATATAAGTATGTTATGACTACATTGAAGTGAACCAGAAACCTACAGCTTTATACAAGACATGTGCATTCGCTTTCGTACGAATTTCCGTGTATTTTTTTTTTTTTTTTTTTTAACAAACGGTAACGAACGTGCATAATCCAAAAACCGAAAGATCCAACATAAACAAATGCTTTATTTTCATTTTCGCTGTGACAACAGTTCCATATAGATAGGAGATTGGACATGACGCTGAAAATAACAATATGTGTCCATCAAACCTGTGGTCGAACGTGCCTAACCTTAGCTCTATTAGTCCAAGATTATTCTACATAGAGAGAAAAGATTTGACGTAAAGAGAAAAGATTCGACGTAGAGAGAAAAGATTCGAAGTAGAGAGAAAAGATTCGAAGTAGAGAGAAAAGATTCGAAGTAGAGAGAAAAGATTCGAAGTAGAGAGAAAAGATTCGAAGTAGAGAGAAAAGATTCGAAGTAGAGAGAAAAGATTCGAAGTAGAGAGAAAAGATTCGAAGTAGAGAGAAAAGATTCGAAGTAGAGAGAAAAGATTCGAAGTAGAGAGAAAAGATTCGAAGTAGAGAGAAAAGATTCGACATAGAGAAAAGATTCGACATAGAGAAAAGATTCGACATAGAGAAAAGATTCGACATAGAGAAAAGATTCGACATAGAGAAAAGATTCGACATAGAGAGAAAAGATTCGACTCAGAGAGAAAAGATTCGACATTATAGAGACAATAGCAAAAAAGGTTGAATGTGCCTAACCTTAGCTCTATTAGTCCAAGATTATTCGACATATTCGAGAGAAAAGATTTTACATAGAGAGAAACGATTCAACATTATAGAGACAATAGAAAAAAGGTTGAATGTTCCTAACCTAACTCTATTAGTCCAAGATTATTTGACATAGAGAGAGAAGATTTGACATGAAGATTCGACGGAGCAGTCGCTGTGAGCGGACATTTGTGGTCAAATGCTCCACCCATAGGCTAAAGAAGAATTCTAATGTTGGTTGACTAGTAATAATAATTAATATATATCATTATTACTAGTGTCATACAACATTAGAATTCTACTACAGCTTGTAGGCAGAAAATTAGACTGGAAATGTACGATCGTGGCGTGGTACAGTTTAGCTGCTCCGTCAAATCTTCTTAGAACATTCGACAGACACCATATACCTTCAATGACAGATTTGACCTTAATTATTTCGGATTTTCGGACAAATGCATTTTTTAACAAAACAAAATAAAAAACGGATTTCGGGAGTAACTAAATATATTTTTCGGACGAAATTGAAAAACAAAATATTTCAGTGTGCACATGTCTACTTTACACTGCACAAATCAGACAAACCTCAAAGTCATTCTCTGCATGCTCACTGCTTGCATAAAAGCCAATGGTTTGCAACCTGTTCTGAAGGTTTTTGGAAGTGTTTTTCCACGTTGTCACCACTCTGAGGACTTGAGGACAGGACTGCCATGCTTGTAATAATGCCATCCATTTCCATCCGTGTGGCAGCACTTGTCAGGAGGCCAAAAAGATGCATGGACAGTCTGTAGTGTTTGGGGGGACTGACCAACACGATAAATTGTACGTTTTTAACATGCATTACAGACAAAAACTATCAATGCCTCTCAGAAGAAAACAAAAAGTTTATCATTCTCATGTGTACATTTAACATGTCAAAATGGTCTTAGCCCTTGTATACACGGTCGGAGATTCCGACAGAATGTGTCCGATTGGACCGTTTTGTCGGATATTCGACTGTGTGTGGTCCACATCGGACTGTTTCCGTCAGAGTATCCGACGGACCAAGTTTTCCAACTTGTTGGTTAAATTTTTCCGACAAAATGCTCCGATCGTACATACTCCGATCATGTGTTGAGAATTCGGATCGAACAAAGTGCCACGCATGCTCAGATCAAATTCCTACATCAAAGCTATTGGCTACTAGCCTGAACGTAGTCCCATCGTAATGAAATAACGTCATCACGTCGGATTTTCCGACAACTTTGTCCAACCGTGTGTATGCAACAGTTTCGGACAAAATCCGACAGATTTGGTTGTCGGAATCTCCGACCGTGTGTACAAGGGCTTACAGATTTTGGTTCTCTTTGTAAGGTAAAGTAACATTACAGACCTTCAATACACTGTCAGAATTAATTACAGTGTAAGAAAGACACCTTAAAATAAAGTGTAACCTCATTTTTAGTTAAAGACAATTATTGAATTCTATTCACTACTTTAAACTATTTTGACAGTAACTACTTTTGTGAGTTTGTGTTTCTATGGTTCACCTTTTAAAGAATTGTTCCACTGTAAACCATGACCATGTCCATTGTTTATTCCAAAGTTAATTTATTATTTTATGTGACTAACCATGTATGACAACACAATATATATATATACAGTGGTGTGAAAAAGTGTTTTCCCCCTTCCTCATTTCCTGTTCCTTTGCATGTTTGTCACACTTAAGTGTTTCGGAACATCAAACCAATTTAAACAATAGTCAAGGACAACACAAGTAAACACAAAATGCAATTTGTAAATGAAGGTGTTTATTATTAAATGTGAAAAAAAATCCAAACCATCATGGCCCTATGTGAAAAAGTGATTGCCCCCTAAACCTAATAACTGGTTGGGCCACCCTTAGCAGCAACAACTGCAACCAAGCGTTTGCGATAACGTGCAATGAGGCTTTTACAGCGTCCTGGAGGAATTTTGGCCCACTCATCTTTGCAGAATTGTCCTAATTCAGTTACATTAGAGGGTTTTCGAGCATGAACGGCCTTTTTAAGGTCATACCACAACATCTCAATAGGATTCAGGTCAGGACTTTGGCTAGGCCACTCCAAAGTCTTCATTTTGTTTTTCTTCAGCCATTCGGTGGTGGACTTGCTGGTGTGTTTAGGATCATTGTCCTGCTGCAGAACCCGAGTTCGTTTCAGCTTGAGTACACGAACAGATGGTCGGACATTCTCCTTCAGGATCTCTTGGTAGACAGCAGAATTCATAGTTCCTTTTATCACGGCAAGTCTTCCAGGTCCTGAAGCAGCAAAACAGCCCCAGACCATCACACTACCACCACCATATTTTACTGTTGGTATAATGTTCTTTTTATGAAATGCAGTGTTCCTTCTACGCCAGATATACTTGGACACACACCTTCCAAAGAGTTCCACTTTTGTCTCATCGGTCCACAGAATGTTGTCCCAAAAGTCTTGGGGATCATCAAGATGTGTTGTGGAGAAATTGAGACGAGCTTTGATGTTCTTTTTGCTCAGCAGTGGTTTTCTCCTTGGAACTCTGCCATGCAGGCCATTTTTGCCCAGTCTTTTCCTGATGGTGGAGGCATGAACGCTGACCTTAACTGAGGCAAGTGAGGCCTGCAGTTCCTTGGACGTTGTTGTGGGGTCTTTTGTGACCTCTTGGATGAGTCGTCGCTGCGCTCTTGGGGTAATTTTGGGCGGCCGGCCACTCCTGGGAAGGTTCACCACTGTTCCATGTCTTCGCCATTTGTGGATAATGGCTCTCACTGTGGTTCACTGGATTCCCAAAGCTTTGGAAATGGCTTTATAACCCTTTCCAGACTGATAGATCTCAATTACTTTCTTTCTCAATTGTTCCTGAATTTCTTTGGGTCTCGGCATGATGTGTAGCTTTTAAGGATCTTCTGGTGGACCTTACTGTGTCAAGCAGCTCCTATTTAAGTGATGCCTTGATTGTGAACAGGTGTGGCAATAATCAGGCCTGGGTGTGGCTAGAGAAATTGAACTCCGGTGTGATCAACCACAGTTATAGTATGTTTTAACAAGGGGGGCAATCACTTTTTCACACAGGGCCATGATGGTTTGGATTTTTTTTCACCTTTAATAATAAACACCTTCATTTAAAAATTGCATTTTGTGTTTACTTGTGTTGTCCTTGTATATTGTTTAAATTGGTTTGATGTTCCGAAACACTTACGTGTGACAAACATGCAAAGGAACAGGAAATGAGGAAGGGGGCAAACACTTTTTCACACCACTGTATATAATATAATGTTTCCTGCAGAACAGTTTGGCATTCTTCTAGATGTGGCTTAGGCACCGGTGATGAATTGGCACATTCATGATCTCTTTCAACTCTCCAGTGACAATGTCATAGCACACACTGAGCAAGCTCTCCAAAGAATGTTTACAAAAAGTGTAGGCAACAGCTTGCATCAGAACAAGGGACCCGTCACACATAATCATCACAGGTCTCCTCACAGATTTCCTTCCAAACCACTTGTAGTAATCTGAAAAGACTCCATAAAAAAATAACACTGATGCAGTGGTGTGTTGGCAGGTGACATACATTGCAACAGGGATAGGGGAGGATCCTTTAATACAGGGGTCTTCAAACTATGGCCCTCCAATTGTTCCAGAACTACAATTCCCATCATGCCTAGTCATGTCTGAGAATGTCAGAGTTTTACAATGCCTCATGGGATGTGTAGTTCCGCAACAGCTGGAGGGCCGTAGTTTGAGGATCCCTGCTTTTAATAGAATGTCTCACCACCAACTCATACACACAAAAAGGTGCCGATTTCCCTTGCGCTTTTTGCACAATGCTACCTGTGGCGTCAATATACACAATATCATCCCTGCATCGTTGATGGAACAGTCTGATTGTGTTTTTGGACCACAACATGACTCCTTTGGGGTGCAAGAGAGCACCTTTTTGTACTACTTTATTGTCTTCGTCCTTTTTTTCCTGAGAAGACTCAGTTTTTCGTTGTCATGCCTTCTGGATTTCTTTCATGTCATGTAGGCTATGTTTTTGAGGACTACAGCTTTAGGTGCCTGGTTTCTGCATCTTGATTCAAGGACTTTTAGGTTGGATTTTGTCCATACACTGCAAATGCATATTTTTAGCACCGATTGCTGTAAAAATGTCACTGGTCCCAAAAAAGTGTCCAATCTGTCACACTCCTGCTAAGAATCTCTGATCACCCCCATTACTATGAAAAAAAATGATGATAAAAATGCTATAAATCTGTCCCCTATGTTGTAGACGCTATAACTTTTGTGCAAACCAATCTATATACAGTATATGCTTGAAAAAACATATATATATATATAGAATAACTATTGGCCTAAACTGATGAATACATTTTGTTTTTTTGCTTTTTTTTATGGATATGTATTATAGCAAAACGTATTTAATTTTTTTCAAAATTGTCGCCCTTTTTTTGTTTATAGCACAAGAAATAAAAACCGCAGAGGTCATCAAATACCACAAAAAAAGCTCTATTTGTGGGGAAAAAAGGACACAAATGTTATTTGGGTAAAGCGTTGCACGCCCACGCAATTATCAGTTAAAGTAATGCAGTGCCGTATCGCAAACAGTGGCCTGGTCATTGAGGGGGTAAAACCTTCCGGGGCTCAAGTGGTTAAAATGATTTTAAACACAAAGATGTAAAAATAAAATAAAAAAAATCATTATACCAATCTTTCTAATGTGGTGGCTGCATTAGCAATGTTTAATAAAATCTGAATTCCATTGTGCATTGAGACACCCTACACCCCAAAAGCAAATATTTTATAATGAAGTAAAACCCCTCCCCCCACAAGACTACAATCAATTGGGAAGGGTTTTCCCTTTAATGCTAAAAGGTGCAATAAGTAGCCGTGTCCCTTCCAATACTGAGATAATCATGTAAATTTGGCATCACCTGAGGGCCACAGCTTGACACCACCAGTCCCAACAATGGAGGTTGGCTTCCATAAACATGGTCATTGTGATGGAAATTGTATCGGCCGTCACACCTCAGCCAGGAATTCTACTTCTTCTTTACCATATCAATTCACAATCCAATCACCATAAAGATGATCAGTTCTGTCCTGGGCATAACATTTGCATCTAGTTGCAGAATATAGAGTCATTGTCAAAGTTTGAGGCAAAACCAAAATGTATTTTTAGTAATTAATCCAATCCCAGTTGAGGTGAGCTAAAGCAACATCGATTAGATGGAATCTGATTATTTATATATAATATTTTCAGATTCCATCTTATCGATGTTGCTTTAGCTCACCTCAATCCAACTGGGATATATATATATATATATATATATATATATATTATAATGAGGAATTGCATCTCCCTTCTTGTACATATGATCATTTTTTATATCGCTCAAATTCCAGCACTCCTCTCCTACATATAAAAATCATATTTTTTTTGCTAGAAAATTACTGAGAACCCCCAAATATTATATATTGTGGCAGCACGCAGGTAAAATCACCTGGTTGTATCCAGGATGGGAAATATGTGTGCCCTAGATTCAGGCTTTATGCAGACTTGTACAACTAGAGGGGAAGAGTTAATGAGCCCAGCTGAAGTAAGTGGGCTCATTAAGACCTCTACAAAAAACCCCAGCATGCTTAGGGAGATGCTCCATCCTGGAACCAGTTTTTGTGTTGTATAGACTGGGGAGTGTGACACCTGTTCTGTGCGGTGAGTTGACGCCTGTGTGGCAAACCTCTACAACAGAGACAGGGACTGGTGCAGCACAAGGCTGCACTCAGTTGTTAGATAGGGAATCTAAGTGTGTAATTAGAGGTCAAGCTGACCAGGATTTATTTTCATGTTTTATTTTTGTTTGGCTGTTATATGTTTCACTGCATGTAGCATAAATCGCATCTTTTGTTTTTTTGCACCTACAACGCTGTCTGCTGTGCCTGATTTTGTGTTGTGAACCCATCCAGGGGGTCACACACACCCGCTGCCGAGCTAACCCCTCACAGTTGGTGGAGAATTTTGGCAGTTTTTTTTTTTTTTTAAGGCCAGCATGGAGGAGATACTGAGACAGCTGGCTCTAGCAAATGCCAATCAGCAGCAGACAAATGCGAGTTTACAAAGGAGCCTTGCAGCTTAACAACAGAGCCTTGCAGCCCAGCAGCAGACAAATGCAACTTTGCAGCAGAGTCTGGAAGCTCAGCAGAAGGCTCACCAGCAGAGTTTGGAAGCTCAGCAACAAGCCCAGCAGCGATCTGAAGCCCGCTTCATAGACCTGTTGCAGAAGCAAGAGCAGAGTTTTCAACAGCAAATAGAGACATTGATACAGCAACGTCCGCAGACCAATGAAGCAAGTGGTTACAATAATACCGCATCCTTTGGTGTGAGCCGTTTACTGACAAAAATGACTGGAGAGGATGATCCGGAGGTGTTTTTGACCACATTTGAAAGGACTGCTGAAAGGGAAAAGTGGCCTAAGGAGCAATGGGCTGGACTGGTGGCCCCTCTGTTAACTGGGGAATCACAGAAAGCTTATTATGACCTAGAGCCTGACCAAGCAAAAGACTACTAAAAACTAAAAACAGTACTAAAAACTAAAAACAGAAATATTGGCACGGCTGGGTGTCACCCTGGGCGTCCGGGCTCAGCGTGTGCATAATTGGACTTTTCAGGTTGGAAAACCTCCCAGGTCTCAAATGTATGATCTCATTCACCTGAGCAGGAAGTGGTTGCAGCCAGAGACTTTGACTGCACCAAACATTGTGGAACGTGTTGTCATGGATCGTTTCCTGAGAGCTCTTCCTACTGCCATCCAAAAATGGGTAAGCCATGGAGACCCAGAAAATGCAGATAAACTTGTGGATCTGGTTGAGAGGTACTTGGCTACAGAGAACCTGACCACCTCTTCCAGGGACTCACAGACTTTCTACCCTAAGACCAGATCATCCCCAGTGGCGGGTAAGATGACTCCAAGGGGTGAGGGTGGAGAGAGTGAGAGGGTGGGAGTTCTACCTAAGGTCTGGCGGGAGCAACCCAGGAAGCCCATGCTGCAAGAGGCAGCGAAAAAGATTATTTGCTACTGCTGCCGGCAAGAGGGACATATTGTAGCCAATTGCCCAGTTGTGGATGAGCCTATGCAATGTGACTTTATAAGGGAAAGACGTCAGTCGCTGTTTGCGACAGTTGCATGCACTGCCATTCAGGGACCAGAGAAACATTTATGTAAAATGTGTATTAATGGTAGAAATGTTGATGTGTTGCTGGATTCAGGTAGCCTGGTAACATTGATAAAAGCTGAATTAGTTACTACAGAGGTCTCTGGGAAGAACCAGGTGGCTGTTATTTGTGTGCATGGCGACACCCGAGAGTATCCTGTAACTTCAGTGTTTTTTCAGACCCCCAAAGGTAACCTCTCTCATCAGGTGGGGTTAGTGTCTCACTTACCACATGATGCTATTGTGGGAAGGGATTTTCCAAAGTTCTGGGAACTCTGGGATTGTCCAGAGCCCCCCACTGGTGCCCCTATAGACCAGAAAGATGACCAGAATTCCTCTGGGAGTGGTGAGGACTCTCCTGAATTTCCCTTGTCGGTATTGGTGGGGGAAACTCGAGAAACTGGGGAGGAGCCAACGTCCTCAGATGAAAACATGCCGTCTGTGGAGTTTTCAGATCTTGAGGTTCACAGGGAAAATTTTGCCACAGAACAGTTAAAAGATCCCACCCTAATAAAGGCACAGGAAAATGTGGTGAAAATAGATGGCGAGTTAGTGAACCCAGATAAGACCTGCACTTATCCGTACTTCACTATGGAAAGGGACCTGCTGTATCGAGTGGCTCAAAGGGCAGAAGAAACCATTGAGCAACTTGTGGTGCCCAAACCTTACAGGAAGTTGGTGTTAGAATTGGCCCATGGGCACATTCTGGGAGGTCATCTGGGGACAGAGAAAACCAGAGAGAGGATATTGCAGAGATTCTATTGGCCTGGGGTCATCAAGGAAATAGAAAATTATTGTTCCTCCTGCCCTGTGTGTCAGAAGTCGGCACCTATGCCACATTTCCGTAACCCGCTGGTACCTCTTCCTATCATTGAAGTCCCCTTTGAGAGGATCGCAATGGATTTGGTAGGTCCAATAATGAAGTCTGCTAGGGGGCATCAGTACATTTTGGTTATATTGGACTATGCCACCCGTTATCCGGAAGCAATTCCTCTTCGAAATACCTCGGCCAAAACCATAGCCAAAGAGCTATCTCTTGTTTTTAGCCACGTGGGTATTTGTAAGGAACTGCTTACGGACCAAGGTACACCCTTTATGTCCAGGGTTATGAAAGAACTATGCAAGTTGTACAAAGTGACACAATTGCGTACATCTGTGTATCACCCCCAAACAGATGGGTTGGTTGAAAGATTCAACAAAACCCTAAAACAAATGTTAAAGAAGGTGGTGGATAGAGATGGAAAGAATTGGGACTGTCTAATACCCTACCTGATGTTTGCCATTAGGGAGTTACCCCAATCCTCTACGGGTTTCTCACCCTTCGAGTTGCTCTATGGGAGACACCCAAGAGGGCTGCTGGATATCGCTAAGGAAACTTGGGAAAATGAGAGTTCTCCTCACAGGAGCGTGATTGAGCATGTCGCCCTGATGCAAGATGGAATTGCACAGGTAATGCCAATCGTAAAGGAACATTTGACCCAAGCGCAGTTAGCACAGCAGAGAGTGTACAACCGTGGGGCCAAGACCCGTACTTTTTCCCCGGGGGATAGGGTTTTGGTGCTAGTCCCTACGGTTGAAAGCAAATTTCTGGTCAAATGGCAAGGTCCATACGAAGTAATTGAAAAAATTAGTGAGGTGAACTACAGGGTTAGACAGCCAGGAAGGCGAAAGCCGGAGCAGATCTATCACGTCAATCTGCTGAAAGCCTGGAGGGATAGGGAATCCCTAGTCGCAGAGACTTTGTCACAAGCACAGCCTAATTGCTTAGTTCCTGAGGTTGGAATAGCAGACACCTTATCGAAAGCCCAACAACAGGAGGTTAAAGAGTTTTTACTTCGTAACAAAGAGATTTTCTCTGAGCTGCCGGGACAAACATCTGGCGTAGAGCATGACATTATCACCCCGCCAGGAGAAAGGGTAAAACTAAAACCTTATAGAATACCAGAGGCCCGACGGGAGGCAATACGTGGGGAGGTTCAAAGGATGCTGGAATTGGGTGTGATAGAGGAGTCCCAGAGTGACTGGTCCAGTCCTATCGTACTAGTGCCCAAACCTGATGGGAGCTGGCGGTTTTGTAACGATTTTCGACAATTGAATAAAGTTACAACATTTGACACCTACCCCATGCCGCGTATAGATGAGTTGATTGACCGGCTGGGAACAGCCCAATATATGACAACTCTTGATCTCACCAAAGGGTATTGGCAAATTCCCCTGGCCGAGTCGGCCAAGGAGAAAACTGCGTTTGTAACCCCAGATGGGGCATTCCAATATAAGAGAATGCCGTTTGGGTTACAGAATGCACCGGCAACATTCCAGCGAAAAATGGATAAGATTCTGAGGCCCCATCAGAGATATGCTGCAGCTTACCTGGATGATGTGATTATCCATAGCACAGACTGGGTCTCACATTTGCCAAAAGTACAAGCAGTCCTAGACTCTATCCGGGAAGCTGGGTTTACGGCCAATCCAAAGAAGTGTACCATTGGACAGGAGGAGGCCAAATATCTTGGGTACACTATTGGGAGGGGGGTGATAAAACCCCAAGTCAATAAAGTCGAGGCCATACAGAGTTGGCCACGTCCCAACAGCAAGAAACAGGTACGAGCCTTTCTGGGAATCGCTGGCTATTATTGACGATTCATTTCCCATTTTGCTTCTCAGGCTGTGCCCCTCACCAACCTGACAAAAGGGAAAGAGTCGGTCATGGTTAAATGGTCCCCAGAGGCTGAAGAAGCATTTCAGTCCTTAAAAACAGCCTTATGTAGCCAGCCAGTGTTGTACTCACCAGACTTCTCTAAGGACTTCGTGGTACAAACTGATGCATCAGACGTTGGGTTAGGAGCAGTGTTATCCCCGGTCTGGAACGGGGAAGAGCACCCAGTCATTTACCTCAGCAGGAAGTTGATGTCCCATGAGGTAAATTACGCCACGATTGAGAAGGAATGTTTAGCAGTGAAGTGGGCTCTAGATTCCCTTCGGTACTATCTGCTAGGTAGGCACTTTGACCTGGTGGCTGATCACGCTCCTTTAAAGTGGATGGCTCAAAACAAGGAGACCAATAGAAGGGTAAATAGGTGGTTCCTGGCCCTACAGGAATTTAACTTTACAGTTAAGCATCGCCCTGGTGTTAAAATGGGGAATGTGGATGCTTTGTCTCGGATACATTCGTGTCTGACTGCTTGTGTTACAACCCCAAGGTTGAAACGAGGGGGGGGGGTATGTGGCAGCACGCAGGTAAAATCACTTGGTTGTATCCAGGATGGGAAATATGTGTGCCCTAGATTCAGGCTTTATGCAGACTTGTACAACTAGAGGGGAAGAGTTAATGAGCCCAGCTGAAGTAAGTGGGCTCATTAAGACCTCTACAAAAAACCCCAGCATGCTTAGGGAGATGCTCCATCCTGGAACCAGTTTTTGTGTTGTATAGACTGGGGAGTGTGACACCTGTTCTGTGCGGTGAGTTAACGCCTGTGTGGCAAACCTCTACAACAGAGACAGGGACTGGTGCAGCACAAGGCCGCACTCAGTTGTTAGATAGGGAATCTAAGTGTGTAATTAGAGGTCAAGCTGACCAGGATTTATTTTCATGTTTTATTTTTGTTTGGCTGTTATATGTTTCACTGCATGTAGCATAAATAAACCGCATCTTTTGTTTTTTTGCACCTACAACGCTGTCTGCTGTGCCTGATTTTGTGTTGTGAACCCATCCAGGGGGTCACACACACCCGCTGCCGAGCTAACCCCTCACAATATATATATATATATATATATATATACATATATATATATATATATATAATTTTTTTTGTAGCAGATACCTTAGGGAATAAAATGGCGGTCATTGGAGCTTTTTAGGTCACACGGTATTTGCACAGTAATTTTTCAAACGCAATTTTATTTGAGAACATTTTTTTTTTCATGAATAAGAAAAAAACAAAATCATAACTTTTTTTGTATAATGTGGCATGTGAGGTATCTATTTACTCAGCGTAACATCATGTGTCACACTTTAAAATTGTGCACACTCGTGGTTTGGCGCGGATCTTCAGTACTTAAAAATCTCCATAGGCGACACTTTCAATTTTATTAAATTTTTTTACAGGTTACATGTTTAGAGTTACAGAGGAAGTCTGGTTCTAGAATTATTGCTCTCACTCTAATGCTGCATACACACAAGCGAATTGTCCAGCGTACTTAGTCCGGCAAACAATCCGGTGGACTTTCTACCCAACGGACTTGGCCTCACACGGACACACAGAAAGTCCAGCGTTTGCTAGCGCGATGATGTACAGCACGTACGACGGGACTAGAAAAAGGAAGTTCAATAGCCAGCAGCCAATAGCTTCCTTTTCGTACTTGCTTCTGAGCGTGCGTCATTCTTAGTCCGCCGGACTAGCACACTGACGAACGTATTGTTCGCTGAAACCCAAGTCCGGCGGAAAGATTGGACTGCAAAAATACTTTCTAAGTCCGCCAGACTTTACGCTGGAAAAGTCAGCTGAAGCCCACACACGATCGAAATGTCTGGTGAAATGCGTTTCGGCGGACTAAGTACGCCGGACAATTCGTTCGTGTGTACGCGGCATAACATTGACAGTGACACCACCTCACATGTGTGGTTTGATCGTTGTTTACATATGCGGACGTGACCTATTTATGCATTTGCTTCTGCATGTGAGCTCACAGGGACGGAGGCGCTTGAATTTTTTTGTTTTATTTCATTTTTTTTTTTTTTTACACTTTTTCTGAATTTTTTTTTTTCTTTTTGATGACTTTTATTCCTAATACAAGGAATGTAAACATCCCTTATAATAGGAATGGTGCATGACAGGTCCTCTTTAAGCAGGAGGCGGGACGTCCCCTCCCATTGTCAGTAAGAATATTCAAGCGGCTAATTAGCCACCATGATTGTACTGGTGGAAGCTCTTTCCATGCCTACTATTTTCTTTTTTTTCTGAATTGTACACAGACAATCACACAAAGCAACTTCACATGCAAACTCTACATGACATGAGTAAGTGCTGGAACAACGTTATATCATACCTGGCCAGCCAATAGAGAGAGCTTAAGCCTCTGGACCCAGAAAAGCAAAAGAAGGTGCCAATGGAACAACTAGGTAGAAAATGGGCATTGTGTGAGGTAAGTCCACCATAATGGGCTAATATGATGCGCATACTTTCCCATTATGGACTGGAGACCCTTATATTTAGTTCCACTTTCAGCTGGGCATTTTCAAATCAAAATCTTTTAAAAAGACTCGGTGTCTACAATTCATTATCAATCTTTTCATCAAACATTCACAATGCTCTGCATTCAAAGTGATGCATATCTTTAAATTCTTATGTCTTAAACATACTTCTTAGGAAATCTGTGATCACCCTTCTAAAGTATAATTTCAGAAAGCCAGGAAATCTTGTTCAAAGGCCTCTACTGAATTTGCTTTACTATAATAAAATCACCATGGAAAGATGTTCATGAAGATGGCACAGCATTAACCTATCAGAATTATGAATTTTAATATTGTACTGTTCTGAATAAAGATCCATTAATTCTTATTATAGACTTCTTATATCTAGAGCAAGTGATGGGCTATATAATGAGATAAAAAAAAAGATATGGACTATGGAGGCCCCTTCCTATCCTGAGATTATCATGCATATTTGGCATTCCCTGAGGATCACAGTTGGACCCCACCAGTCCCAACAATGAAGTCCCAACAATGGAGGTTGGCTTCCATAAGCAAGGTCATTGTGATGGAAACAGTATCAACAGTCACACCTCACCCAGGCATTCTACCTCCTCTTTAACATATCAATTCACAAGCCCATCGCCAATGAGTTCAGTTATGTCCTGGGTGTGAAAGTTCCCTCTGTATTCTGTAGATAGTTGTCAAATATTTTTAGCAAAACTAAAAGTACATTTTAAGTGAATAACACAATCTCAGTTGTATTTGTTATAAACCAGTGACCAGTTAAACATTTGGATAATTATATTTTCACTAAATTTTAGATTTTTAGGTTCTCCTTTTAGTGGTCATCTCCATGCAGTAGACATTTCTGATGCACAACAGATGACATAAAGGGGAAGCTACATAGCAAGTGTATTGCTTTTATACATTCTATTCAGCCTGATAAAGCTTTATTGAGATGAGGGGAAGTAAAACAAAAAATGTTTCCCTTTTTTGTAAACATAAACATTATTTTTTCTACTTGAAGCAAAGCTCAACACCTTTGTTGAAAATAAATGCTAGCAGGTAGATTTTAATGGCAGAAGAGACACCATATGGCTCTTGTGTCATGGAAGCTCTTTTCATGTCTACTAGATTTATTTTCTGAATTGTACATTGACTGTCATACAGAACAACTCAACGTGTGATCTCTGCATAGCAGGAATAGGTGCCAAAACAAAGTTACATCAAACCTGGCTGCCAAATAAATAAAGCTAAAGTCTCTGGACCCAAAAGACTGGAAGAAGGTGGCAATAGAGTGACTAGGTGAAGCATGGACATATTTTAGCTATAATGCGCAAAAATAACGAACGTGCTCACGTGATGTGTTACATTATAGCAAGAGCCCTGTGGTCCCTTATGTTTAGCTTTATTTTAAACTGATCACATATAATGTATGTTTCCCCTATATAAATCAAATTTTTTGGATTGTCCAAACCATCCTTTCTCAAACTCTTCAAAATGGAGGAACCACTGCAATTACTTTTCAAATCTCAGAGATCCCCTTCTAATGACTATTATATCCAAAGCTCTGTGTACATTAGTGTGATGGTCAGTGGAAAGAATGTTTCCTAAATTTGTGGTCAGTCAGAAGAATCTTCCTTACAGATATCTAGATAGATCAATGGTGTTGGTTGCTACTTATAGACAAGGTAGAAATTACTTTTTGGTCAAGGAACCCTTAGCAACCTCTGGAGGAACCTTATAGATACATGGAACCCTGGACGTGAAAAGCTGATCTAGACTAGTTCTCTAATCACGGGAACTGAATTTCCAGCAGTTAAAGAAATTAATAGTTTTTGCCAATCAGTCTATTCTGTAGTGAAACTATGATTTAAGGCCTCCTTAATGCCATGGCAAACTCTACTGTTGTGTTAATGGTTAGAATAGTTATGTATAAACCACCTTCTTTTTTTTTTTTTATGGGTATTCAGAAGCAGCAGCATTTTTAAAAGGTTGTCGCTTCTGAAAGCGATAGCTACTGATTTTTGTTATCCTTGTCTCAATACTTAATTTGTAATTCACCCAGAATATTATGTCGGCATGATATTTTCTATTACCTGATATACACATGATTGTTTTCGGTCAATGACTCACCAAAGTAATGAAGACATGATCAGGGTGTTTTGATTATAAATCTTTAGAAAAAAGCCCAGACATGGCAGCTCCAATAGTCCAATCCTGACAGGTCCTTTTAATCTTCATAAAGATATTTTTATATGAATTTCATGTTATAGTAATTTTCTTTTTTTCAATAAAGTCCCCTTTTAACTAAACCCTTTGGTGTTCAATATTAAGAAATAAAACATAATGGTATAAAATAACCCACAAGAACCTACAGCCAATGTTACATTTTTTTTCTCAATAATTATCTGGTTAGTACTCCATCATGTATTAGTTACTCAAACTAGAATTAGAGTTAAAACAAATATATATATATATATATATATATAACCAAAAATTGCCATTTTCTAGTTAATATGGGGGCAAGTTTAAATTTAAAACTCAGTAAAGTTTTAAAAAAAATGTGGGTTTCAGAGTGTTTAATCTCATCACCTGTTCTGTAGAAAACCTGTTTATATGCAAATTGACAAGAACAATGTGGGGCTATTTACACAACATTTCCATTAGAAGTCAGCCAATGGAACACTTCATTCTCTGCCTTCCCCGCCCATCTCCCTTGTATAAAGTGGAACTTTCCCTCCTCTGATCAGTGATTCTACTTCCAGAGATCCCGGTATACTCATCTATTACAGCCTAGCTGGAGATTTGGTCCGGTGTTGAACTGCAGAGGAACAGGAATATTCAGGAAAACTAATCTGACTTCATCACCGCTGAAAACTCACCACATTAAGGTAAGGAACTTTAATCGAACCAATCATTAGATCTTTATTATTTAATGAACATTTTGATAGTAATTCTCCAGAGATGTATGAGGTGTATGTAATAAATATATAAAAATGTATATATGAATAACTGAGAAATTGGGTAATGGGTTGAGGTTCAGGACAGGATAACATGTAATACAATGTATACAGAAGACAGGATAGACATTGGAGGCTTGCCATGATCACCCTGATGAAAAAGGTTTTAGTAATACGGGATGTGTAAAAAAAAATTGAGGCTGTAATTTGTGTGATGTAATACAAAGGGAAATAGATGAGTTTTGGTGGCCAAGTCATGTATAATTTATCTAAGGCTCTTCTTACAAGTATATTCCAATCTGTACAAAAAATACCTTGAAAATGATTAAGGGTGGCTGAAAAGGGATGTGGAAATTGAGTGTTTGGTTATCGTGGGTCATTCTAGGACTTTGACATTTTGGGGAGAATGATTTAAGGAAGTTTCAGTAATATCTTCTGATGGCCTTTAGCATGGTCTCTGCTGTCTATTGATTACAAACGGTGCAGAAACCAATTCCATATTTTACATGATAGTTCTGATTAAAATTACGCTTCTTATCTGGCTAAGCTCGGTGTTCATCCTCCCGACTTTATGTAATGAAACTGAAACTCGGCATAGCTGGTTGGCAACAAGAAAGCAGAATATCTTTTGTAGGTCATCCTTATGGAATGTTTAGTCTTTTAATGACGGGATCTGCCAGAAATATGAGGGTCACCAAGCTGCTTCTGGCAGCAGATACATCAGGTTTGTTACGTTCCTTTCCTGAAGGACACTTCAAGATAAAATGAGTCTTTTGACCCAGTTCTAGAGAGCCCCTTCCCCCACTCTCACACGCGCGCGCGCAAACTGGAAACTATTGGAAACTATTGGATATATCCTGCTATTTGTGTATTATATGTCTTGGGGATTCCTTTTGTTTTTGGTACTTGCTCAATGTCCTTTAGCTGTACTAAATATATTTTGGTTGTGTTCAATCTCCATATTTAATGTCCACCCTGTACATGTAGATATGGGGGTCTATTAGGCATTTTGTTTTTATAGGTTTATAACAGCAGGTAACAGTATTTATATTTGGCACATTTCTAAAGTTTCTTTTCAAATGTACTTTTTTTGCTTATTAATGTAACAAGTTTTAATGTTTTGCTCCGCAGGAAACTATGGCCTCTGTTGACCATAATGTGGAAGGTCTTTTGGATAGAATGGTCTCCTTCTATGCACAAGGACTACAGCAGATCGACTTTGAAAAGTACTTCCTCATTGAGGAGGAGCTTGGAAAAGGCGGATATGGAAATGTATTCTTGGTGAAGGACGAGCAAACAGGTTAGTGAATCTAGCTGCTATTTCAGTATCCTCTATGTATAGGGATGCAAATTCAATCTGCAAGATACAGGCTTTTTCCAAGAGGTCACTAGTTGTAGACTTCGTCTAAAATAAAAGGGACAGTAAAGTATAATCACTGTGCAAAGCTTGTAATAAAGAATAGCAGGTAGAGCAAATATGGCCCATTACGTGAATTTATTACATCGTTATGAATAGAATTTTTTGCAAATATTCATGTTGGAAAAAATGATTTAGAGACCTGATTATTGGGCTGTTTCTTGGGAGGAGTTATGCAAATATCAAAATGTATTGATGGGTACATATCTGTCTGGAAGAGTGGGCTTTCCTAGATGAACTATATTTGTATGTAGAACACCATAGATTATGATCACATGTGATGTGGAGTCCAATGAATAAAATGAAGGGGTTAGGAACAGTCAGGCTGGAGATGATATGATGTTGGATGTTCTCTAGTCAAGAATTGAGGTGGGCTCTATCTGGAGAGGTTCCTGTACAGCTGAGTGCTGGTAAAGCTGTAGTTTAGCTTCCAGTAAAGCATAATACAGTCTCAATCTGGCAGGAGCAGATCTTCTTAAAATATTAAATATTTTAAAATTAAACATATAGAAATTACCAATTGAACATTTCTAGTTCTTGATCCAAGTTATTTCATTTTTTCACAGGTCAAAGAATGGCAATGAAGGTTATGGATAAGGACAAAATCAGTCAGCGGTCTTTCCTCCATGAATTCAGTATTTCATTCTTACTGTCTTCTCATCAAAATATCATCGGATGTTTTGGCTTCTTCTTCTCCACCATTGACTACTTTGTCTTTGCCCAGGAACTGGCACCTGTTGGAGATCTGTTCTCCATGATCTTTCCACATGTAAGTACATTAAGTTGTAGGAATTGACAATTCTTTATTAAATCATTAAAAAAAGGTTAAAACAAATAATTTGAGATTCCCATCACTTTTTTCTAAATGTCTTGGTGACCACTGTAATTAAGACAAAGCAAATTTCCCTGGGGGTGACACGTTCAACTATAAAATCCATCCCTAGCTTAAAATAAATAAATAAAAAACTGTATGGCCATACAAGTATGCTTTTACCTGACTCTTTATCCTTATATTCTCCCCTACTGTATTTAACATCTATTATGTTTTTGAACTTTTTCTAGGTGGGAATTCCAGAAGACGCAGCAAAGAGGTGTGCTGTGCAGATGTCCAGTGCTCTGGAATTCATATCTGAGAAAGGTCTTGTACACATGGACTTCAAGCCAGGAAATGTTCTGGTGTTTGACCAGGACTGCCATTGTGTTAAGATCACAGACTTTGGACTCACTAAGGTAACAGGGACAGTTATTAGAGCAAGATGTGGAAGCAAATCGTACATGGCCCCAGAGATGTTTAACCTGGCTATTTCAGATGGACTGGCTGTAGATGGCGGCCTTGATGTGTGGGCGTTTGGTGTCGTCATTTACTGCCTAATCACAGGAGAGTTCCCATGGCGGGTGGCCATGCTTGAAGATGAAGCATATAAACAGTATGTTGACTGGCAAAATGATTTCCAGGAGGTTAATCCTCCAGAAGCATGGGAAAAGGTTCCTGCTGGGATACAAAGAATGTTTATTGCTCTTTGGGCAATTGACCACACCAAAAGAAGTAAAACTTCGGAAGTCTTGAAATACCTAAGTGAAAGCTGGAAAGAAGAAACTCCAGAGTCAACTTTAATACAAGAGGAAGATGATTCCATTGAAAGGATTTCTTCAGTCCAGTCCGAGGTAACATTGGCTTCCCACGTGAACACATCACAGAGCACGGTCTCCATCTCATCAAGTATCGGCACCTTGTCTTACCTTCTGACCACAGACCCTTCTAGATCTCAGTCTGAGATGATTCCAGAGCCACAGAAGGACAACATGTCAGAGGCACCGATTTATGTTTGATGAGGAATATCGGTGATGGCTCGTCTGAAACATCATCACATATGTTCAACTTTTCTCAGGTATGTGAATTTCTTGGGGAAATAATTTGATCATAACATTCTATATGTATGTTGTAGTCCACTCCAACTTTTATAGGGCCATGTCACACTAGCAGTTCTTCATCTTGATTTCTTATCTATATCCACCACTAATATTCCTGTGCATAAAGCATATATCAAGATTACTTTTTTTGGGGGGGGAATAAATCCCTCTGTACTACTCAGTTCTCACTCTTTTGCTGTACAGATCTCCAATGAAATGTACTATCCCACTACCAATAATGCTGTGGTGGAGTCAATCTTTCATCCAGCGATTAAACTATTTCAAACATGGGACTGGCACATTTTATGTGTACATACTTTGTGTTATGTGTCCTTCCCTTTCATCTCAGAAAGTTGGGATGTATGCCAATGGCACATATAACTTTTGTTAGCCATTCTCAGAGTGGTGGGGCCCGGCCTTGCAGTTATGATTATTAAAGCAAAACTAAAATGAAGTAGGTTGATATGAAAGGTCTTCAAGCTTACAATGGTAATAGCAGGACCCTTGTTGGGTATTTTCTTATCATTTTGTGATTAATTATTTTAACATAGCCAAGAAAAATGTTTACATATTTGGTGCAGTAATTCATAAGAACTTGAGTTCGGTTTGTATAAATCAAAAGAGTAGAACCAGTAAAGGAGGGTTTCTTTTTGGATGATTTAGGTCTCTATTCCTTTGTTTATTGTCTTATTAACTAAGATGAGCTATTCTAAAGCTGTTTTCTAATTTACACAAAACACCTATGTAGTCAGTGTCTGTAACCTTATAAATGTTTAGCATTTCATATATCATTATTTACTGCAGGATATTCAGTCAATCTATAAGGAAGAAATCTTTTAGAACTGACCATGTGAGGTTTTTTTATTATTAATTCTATATTCATGTTTGCTGTTGACAGATAATTTTCTTTATTTTACTCCAACAATATATTTTAGATAAGAAGTCTGGACTATTTCCAGGGGTTGAACAAGACCCCTGCCTGGTACATGGGGGAATGTAACTTGTACATAAGTAGTTACTCCTCCTGTGCACTGGGTGGGGCTCTTGGATTTTCGCCATGCAGAAAAATACCCGCTGATCCTGCCAGAAATCCAGTGAGCTCCCAAATTCCTGTTTGAACTGACAACACTGGAGGGGTTATGCAATTAGGAAAATGTCTTGATGGGTGGATGTCAGTCTGGAGGAGTGGGTGTAATTATTATTATTATTTTTTTTTTTTTTAAGTACATTGAGAAGGTATTGTGTTTCTTTTCTCCCTTTTCTCTTTCCTTTAGAGCCCTTTCACACTGACAGCGCGGGCTCATTAGTGGTAAAGTGGCGCTTTACCATAGTTTTAGAGGAGCTTTTCGGTCACTAGCGGGGAGCTTTTAATCCCTGCTAGTGGCCGAATAAATGTTTAAAAGCATTGCAGCGGCACTGCCCATGGATTTCAATGGGCAGGGGCACTTTAGGAGTGGTGTATACGCTGCTCCAAAAGTGCCCCAAAGATGCTGCATGCAGGACTTTTTTACCGTCCTGCCAGCGCAGCGCCCCATTGTGAAAGTACTCGGGCTTTCACACTGGGACTGCAGATGAGGCATTTTTACAGGTGCTTTACATTCCATTTATTGCAGAACTGGGCACTGCCCTTAGGGACATATAGCAAAGAAAAAAAATCAAAAAATTGAATTTGGTTGGGAAGAGCTTTAGTAAAAGCTTATTTAAACATTAAAAATGCAAACAAACCCCCATTAAACATCATGTCTGGGGGTGACCTGACCCTGCTTATGAAGTGGTGTATCTGTACAATGTATGCAACCTACTACAGGAACACCGACATTTACACAAAGAAAGCTCATTTTAATTGCAGCAAAATGATCGCTCCCAGCAGCTTTGTTCTGTTTTCAACCACGTTGTACCCGGGCCAATTCTAACACTTCTCCTACATTTAAAAATCCAAATTTTTTGTTGCTACAAAATTACTCAAGATCCCCAAACTATAATAATAATAATAATAATAATATTATTTATATATATATATATATATATATATATAATTTTTTTTTTTTTTTTTTTTAGCAGAGACCCTAGAGAATAAAATGGCAGTTGTTGCAACTTTGTATGTCACACTGTGTTTGTGCTTCAATTTTTCAACCCATTTTTTTGGGGGAAAAAAGACAATTTTATGAATAAAAAAAGCTAAAGTTAGGTTTAGGAGAGAACTAGATACCTAACATGTCAACATTTAAGATTGTGCACACTCCTGGAATGGCACCAAACTGCGTTACTTAAAAATCTCCATCAGTTACGCTTTAATATATTTTAGAGCTTACCAGTCTAGGGTTCCAGAGAAGGTCTAGAGCTAGAAATATTTCTCTCATTCTAATGTTTGTGGCGATATCTCAGATGTGAGGTTTGAATGTAGTTTACATTTATGGGTGCAACCTATGTATTTGTTTGCTTCTGTGTGCGAGCATGCAGGGATGGGGGGGGGTGTTTTTCTTTTTGTTTTTATTTTTACACTTTCCCTTTAATTTTTGATCACTTTTATTTTTATTACAAGGATAGTAAACATCCTTTGTAAGGAATAGTGCATGACTGGTCCTCTTTATGGAGAGATCTGGGGTCTATGGCGGGGGGGGGGGGAGATCTCCAGGCTTTTATAACAAAAAAGGAAGTGTTTATATCTGCCAGCACCGGAAGTGACATCATGACATCGTTTCGGGGACCTGAGAGTCATAGAGATGACCCGGGCACCATGTGGTCCTCGGTCAGCTCTATGGTAAACTTCCGCCGCTGGCCGGTTCATTCTCTGGTTCGTCGATCACACAGGCGAGACGGAGAAGCTGCTATGGGTGTTTCTATTGTGCAGGGAATCACCTGCTGAAAAGAATATCTGGATGAGGCCTGCAGCTACACCCATCATTCAGATATCGCCACTTCAAGTCCCCAAGTCATATGATGCAAACCCAGGTGAAGTAATTAAACAACTGGGGATTCCAGTCATCTATAACAGACCCTATGAGGATTGAGATGTTAATTGGGAGCCCCACAAAAACACGTAGGGTCTCCCCCATTCATAGCAGACCCTTTAGATCCGGTCTCTATGATATACAGAAAGTGCTGAAGCGGCGCTGTCATCTACTAAGGAAAACTGTTGCTCGAACCAGCAAATAATATGTCATTGACCTCTTCATTGTGTTAAAAAAGCATAATGATAATGTGAAGGGCATTTAAATGGAGAGCTCTCCGGTCGGACGTTGTTTGTATCGAAGAATCTCACTTTGCTAAGGATAACCCACCCACATTTAAACACCATAAATTTGCACAGATATTCACCTCTAGCAACACCAAAAAAAAAAGGCGTTATTACAGCTATAAAAGATATCGTCTATTTTCAACAAATTTATATCAAAACAGATGCCCAAGGAAAATTCATAATTTTGGTAGCCTCATTACAATGCAATATACACAATTTTCAATATCTACGCCCCCAACAAAATCCCTCACCACTTTATTCAGAAAGGTGATTAAGAAAAAAAAAAATACAGAAGGGGCATCTCATTGTTTGTGGTGACTTTAAAGTGTTTGTAAACCCTTACAAACCACTTTGACCTACAGGTAAGCCTAGATTAAAGAGGAAGTAAAGGCAACTTTTTTTTTTTTTTTAAAAGCACACCCTGTAAGGCAAAGGCATTATGAATAACTTACCTGAGAACGAAGGGTCCACCATCTTCCTCTTTGCCGCTACCATGTATCCCGGAGCGACTTCCGGTTCTCGCTGCTCCCGCGTCGCGATTCACTGGAGCCGCGATGATGTCACTCTCGCGCATGCGCACGGAGTGGCATATCGCCGCGATCTGCGGCCTGCCCAGTGCGCCCGCGCACCGCTGTCTACGGCACATGCACCGTAGACAGGGATGGCTGTCTTTGGGTAAATATCTAGACCGTATAGGTTTAGGAGATATTTCTTGGACCTACAGGTTTAATCTAGGCTTACCTGTAGGTCAAAGTTGGTTGTAAGGGTTTACAACCATTTAAAGGCTTACCTGTAGGTCCAAGAAATATCTCCTAAACCTATACGGTTTGATAGGACATGATAGTTGCATATCAATCTGTTTGAATTGAGAGTGAACAGGCTGTGCCTCTCCATATGGTCGATGAGACTGCAAGGGCGTCCGATCAGAATCCAGCCGGACAACACCACGGCTGTGGCATATGTCAATCACCAAGGGGGATCAAGAAGCTCGGCCGCTGGGCATGTACTGGGGGTCAAAGGTCTTACTGTACATACTTTTCAACATAAGTTTTCTTGCAAAGAGATTGAGATCCCTCACCAAGTCGAATTTGTTAAGATTTTCATTGGGACAGAAGCCCAATCCCTTCATGAGAACATCTGTTTCGAATTCCGTTAAATTATGTGAAGATAAGTTTACCATATTCATATGTGTATTGGAAGACAGTGATCCAATGCCACCTATGTAGTTGTCGGTATGTGAGATATTTTGGTCGTATTTGAGGCTGGGCGATTTGGAAAAAGGAGAAAGATAGGTGGAACAGGTGTAGATGCAGTATCCCTCCGATCTAAGGGATGTCTCTAATTTGTACGGTCATGGACATCTTGTTTTCTTTTATTTTTTGTATCCTGAGTTGCAATTATTTATTTTGTTTACGTCATCGGCCGGCTCTCTGCATGGTCAAATCTGGTGCTTCAGATGTACATGTGAGTATATTTTCAATGCAAGAATGGCTCCTCTTCCCCCACCCCCTTTTTTTTCTTCCGCATTGGTAATGTGTATACATGTATCTATTTCTTATATTTTAGAATGCTCTTTCAAAAACAAATGTGCATAACAAATTATCCCTGAAGAAGGAGTACAATAAGACCCCGTAACGCGTAGGCTACATCGAATGCACATCATTTATCTATCTGTTTCATATATGTATTTTTGAATTCATTTCTTTACTACGATTCAGTTCGAGAACAATATGCCTTCAGAAAGATAATATGTAAATACTGTTTAAAAAAGATATGAATGTATGAAGGAAACAACACTTTATGTTTTAAATATTTATTTTTTTGATACATTGTTAAAATAAAAATACTTTATATTTTTTTTACAATTATTTGTAAGTCTAACAGTTCATGCCTATAAAGCCCCACCCTCTTGAAAACTTTGGATAATCGCCAACTTTGGAATGTTGGCTATATATATAGTGGAATATATCAAATACCTCCAGTTTTTAGATTTTTGTCAACAATTCTAATGGAAACTGTGTATGCATGCCTACAATGCAATGTCACCATGTAGACTTTGAAACACAATTAAATTTGTTTAATTGCTAATAGATATGTCCTTCAGTTTAACTTTTTGTTACGTTATTTAGAATTTTAGTAACAAAAATAAAATTTGATAAAATATGAACTTTTTTTTCTTTTTAAGTGTCTATTTATAAAGGATTTGTTAAGTTTATTTGCCGGACGTTCATTTGTCTGTATTATATGGCATTCATTTTCAGAGGATTCACGCTCTTGGAAAATTTACCACATGAGCGAAACTTTTTGTGCAAACCAATCAATATACACTTAAAAAAAAAAAAAAAAAATATATATATATATATATATATATATATATATATATATATATATATATATATATAATATATAGAAAAATACATATTGGCCTAAACTAATGAATACATTTACTTGTTGCTATAATACATATCCCAAAAAAAAATATTTTTTTTTTTCCAAAATTGTTGCTAATTTTTTTGTTCATAGCACAAAAAATAAAAACTGCAGAGGTGATCAAATACCACCAAAAGAAAGCTCTATTTGTGGGGAAAAAAGGGACATAAATGTTATTTGGGTACAGTGTCGCACGCGCGCAATTGTCAGTTAAAGTAACCCAGTGCCGTATTGCAAACAATGGCCTGGTCATTAAAGGTGGTAAAACCTTCCGGGGCTGAAGTGGTTAAAATGATTTTAAACCCAAAAACAAAAGTGTAAAAAAAAATTAATTATACCAATCTTTCTAATGTGGTGGCTGCGTTAGTCATGTTTAATAAAAGCTGAATTTCATTGTGCATTGGGACACCCTACACCCCAAAAGCAAATATTTTATAATGAACTAAAACCCCTCCCCCCACAAGACTACAATCAATTGGGAAGGATTTTCCCTTTAATGCTAAAAGATGCAATAAGAAGCCGTGTCCCTTCCAATACTGAGATAATCATGTAAATTTGGCATCACCTGAGGGCCACAGCTTGACACCACCAGTCCCAACAATGGAGGTTGGCTTCCATAAACATGGCCATTGTGATGGAAACTGTGTTGGCCCTCACACCTCAGTCAGGAATTCTACTTCTTCTTTACCATATCAATTCACAATCCAATCACCATAAAGATCCTGGGCTTAACATTTGCATCTAGTTGCAAAATAGTAAAATAGAGTCATTGTCAAAGTTTGAGGCAAAACCAAAATGTATTTTTAGTAATTAATCCAATTCCAGTTGAGGTGAGCTAAAGCAACATCGATTAGATGGAATCTGATTATTTATATATAATATTTTTGTATTTCATCTTATCGATGTTGCTTTAGCTCACCTCAATCCAACTGGGATTGGATTAATTACTAAAAATACATTTTGGTTTTGCCTCAAACTTTATATAATATTATAATGAGGAATTGCACCTTCTTGTACATATGATCATTTTTTATATCGCTCAAATTCCAGCACTTCTCTCCTACATATAAAAATCATATTTTTTTTGCTAGAAAATTACTGATACCTTAGGGAATAAAATGGCGGTCATTGGAGCTTTTTAGTGTGGAGTGTGACTATCAATGGGTCACATTAATGAGTTTATATTGCTGTTTCCTAATTATTATGCTCTTATCTTAGAAATAAGACACAGAAACCATTCTCTGTATATCAGCTCTTGAGCAAAAATGATGCCCGTGCCAAAAATTTGGGGCTTTATTCAGCCGTATTTATACACAAATAAAGACAGGTCAGCAAGATAACAGTTATCATACGATTTCCATATAAGGTAATACTTGGTTACACAAGTGATCAGGTCGATGTGACCCATGGGGCGGATGGGGGGCGGATGCCATAACTACTCCCATATTGCATCAAACATTAATTTCTGAAAAACAAGTAAAAAAACAAGTAAAGAACAAGTAAAGAACAAATCTAGCTTTTTTAGAACAACCTGATCTTCTCAGTTCCCCCTTTGACATCACCCCTCTCTCTCCCCCTGGGTCCTCATGAACAAGTTCTAGTTAGTTTTTCCCCAGGGTACTCTCCCTGACCGCGGGTTGTCAGAGGGGTATGGCTCCCATCCCCCCAGGTATTACCAACATCTTAAATTCTGAAGAGGAGTTTGTGGGAGAAGGGTGATGTCAATCTAACAGTTTAGTACCTTCTCTCTATCCGCTTTACCTTCTTCTGAATTTTCCTATATACACATATATTTAAAATTGTGAGTACTACTAGTAAAGAAATTACAATTAGCATAGGACTAAATAACCAATTGAATATGCTAGTTGCCGTGGAAGACATACCATTAAAAATATCATACCAATGTGGAGAAGTATCCTGTTGTATCTGTGAAGATAAATGCACAAGTCTGCCTTTGTCTATTACTGCAGATATAAGATTATTCTGTAAAGTGTGTTCTAGTGTTTCTATGTATTGTCTGAGCAGCTCTGACTGTTCCAAAATCTGCCTTAGTGGATCTAGGGAAATGATGAAGGGTGTAGTATCGGTAAGATTAGATATTTGATAGACAGAAGAAAATATCTTTTCTGCATCTGGTTCAAAAAGATATGTATCATTACCCCATTTTAATATTTGTATGCCTTTAACACATCCCGAAAAAGGGGCAGATCTATTCAATGCTATCATGGTGTTACTATTGTTTGTGATTATACATATATGTTGAGGTCCTATTTCCATGAATCTATTACTTTCATTAACAGGTGACCTCTGAAACTTACATATACTAGTCTGATGTTTCAGCAGACAAGGTTCATATACAGGGGAACTTCTCCCACATACTATTCCTTTATTTGTCTTTTCACATAAACTAAGGTCGTGTGTTCTATTCTTATTGTCCACATATTTCCCATATATTTCAGGATACCAAAATTCATTTTTTATAATAAGAGGCATTACCACCATTTTACACATTTTCACTATCTCTTCTGTTTTATAGGCCTCAAACTTGCCCGTACACCACCTTTGTTCACATTCTATCTCGTTCCCTTTTACCTCGAACCATATGCCACCATCATTCAACCCTTTAAAATATTTCATCCAAGTATGATAATTTCCTAACTGCAACTCCACTCTAGCTCTGTTTATCTGTATATGATATGATAAGGTATCTAGGGAACACTGGGTGAAATTTATGAACTGTTGACTCTGATTCCACAATATGTTATCTGTTATTACCGTATGATTTATTAATTCACCTATATATCGTAACAGGGGTATTTCCTGGAGTTGTGTCTCAAAGGTGGTCGGTAACCACTTACTTGTAATCATCAGGCTATCAGCTACATGTCCTCCTGCATGTCTCCATCTGTTATTCATCTCTTCTATTTCTACTGAGTTCAAGACCCCCATTCCAGTGCCTGCTAATCCCAATACAGTGTCATACCAGGCACGTTTGTATCTACATTTTGGTGTTTCTGGAAAGGTTATGTTAAACTTAATCTTGGTTTTCTGTTGTGATACTGAAACATTGATACAAGTGCTAGGTACTGGTGATAGCATGGACGACTCAAATACAGGGACCACTTCCTCCCTGATCTGTATATTAAACCCGTAGGACTGTGCATTCCAATACCACCCATCTATTCTTTCCTCTCTCCACCAGGAGGCACAGAGAAAAGTACTGGACTGATTAATTGCTACAATATCTGTTAGGGTGAACATGTCAGTTGACATGTTCCCTCCCTCGGATATTGTTACCAGAACGTTATGCATCTGTTCCCAAATTCGTTTCTGTGCCTGTTTCCATGTATGTGAGGGTCCTAACTGATGACATCTATGCTTCTTAGTGTTATTAAAAGGCCATCCCATGCTTGTGTTTAGCTGGAATGTTATATTTTTTTCCTGCCGGTGGTTCTGCCCTTATCCATACTATGTTTTGATCTATGTGCAATGGTCCTTTGTGTCCCTCAACCGTGAAATTCCCTACCGTGATATATTCATCCATAGCCTGAATCATTGGCTACCTTTTGATCATCTACAACCCAAAGTATCCCTGCTGTGTCGTAAGATTCAGTCACATTAATACCAGGAGTCCAGGCATATCCCTGTAAAATAGCAAGCTTAAACAAACAGTAAACAAGTAGGTATCTCATAATGTTGTTTTCCCAGGTTCCTTCTTGCAATGTGAGGCGTGTATCCAGGTGGGTTTTCCCTCCAATTTCACTGAAGTAGGAGTGGTTAACAATACTTGGAATGGTCCTTCAAAACGGGGTTCTAGGGTTTTCCTGGTGTGTTTCTTTACATATACATAATCTCCTGGTTGCAGTGTGTGTGTTCCTGCTATTGAGTTAGGGTCTGGAAGAGAAGAATACACACTTTTGTGGATCTTAGTTAGACGGTGTTGTAATTGTATCACATATGCAGTCAAACTATCACATTGCAATTGCATACTCTGGGGAAAGTATAAACCTAGTCTAGGTGCACTCCCAAAAAGTATTTCATACGGAGATAACCCCGTTTTCCCTGTTGGGGTGTACCTTATAGAGAACAAAGCTAAGGGTAGGCACTCAGGCCATGGTTTATTTAACTCTTGCATGGCTTTTTGTATTTTTAGCTTTATTGTCCCATTCACTCTTTCTACTGATCCTGAACTCTGTGGGTGGTAAGGGGTGTGAAAACTCTGTTGAATCCCTAACATAGCCATTACATTCTGCATGATTTCTCCTGTAAAGTGTGTCCCCCTATCTGATTCTACGGTTTCAGGAAGACCGACCCTAGGTATTAGCTCAGTGATCAGTTTCTTGGCTGTGGCTTTTGCGGTAGCTGATTTTAGCGCATAACTTTCAGGCCAGCCTGAAAATAAGCCGATGCACACGAGAACGAATTCAAAAGGGCCGCTCTTAGGCATTTGTATATAATCAATTTGCAGTCTCTGGAAGGGGTATTGGGCCCGGACCTGGTGTTTTCGTGGGGTTTTTACTTTCTGCCCTGGGTTATTCAGGAGACAGATTTGGCAGGCTGCACAGTAGTTTCTCGCAGTACTACTGAATCCAGGGGCGAGCCATCCTTGGTTCACAATCCTATACATTGAATTGGAACTGACGTGTGTGGGTAGGTGAACTGCCGCCGCCATTGCTGGATATAGAGAGGCAGGTAGGCATACTTTGCCCCCTTCCCTCCATACATTGTCAAGGCCTGGTGCAGCTCCCATCCTGACCCACCTATCCTTCTCGCTCTCCCCTGCTTGTTCCTGCAATTTGCTCAGCTGCTGCCATGTTGGGTCTGGGATACTTACCTCTATGGCTGCTAAGGTCTCAGGGCCTCCTTCCCCTAGAGCTGCCTGTTTTGCAGTCAAATCTGCAAATGCATTTCCTTTTGCCTCAATTGTTTTTGCGCTTGTGTGTGCCGCTATCTTCATGATGGCCACTCGTTTAACCTTTTGAAGATTGTTCAGGACTCTCTTAATCCCTTCTCCATGTTTTACAGGTGTACCTGCTGCTGTTAGGTAACCTCTAGCTTTCCATATATGGCCATAATCGTGCGCTACACCATAAGCGTAGGCAGAGTCAGTGTAAATATTCCCTTCTTGTCCTTCTAAGTATTCTAGGGCCTTTTCCAAAGCTGTTAATTCCGCTTCTTGTGCGGACATGTGGACTGGTAAGGACCGTGCTTCAATTACCTGTGTGTCAGTTACTACAGCATATCCTGTGTGATATCTCCCCTTATCAGCAAACCTGCTACCATCTATATACAAGGTGTGCTCAGCATTTAAAATTGGTGTATCTGTGACATGTGGGAACCCCATTGTCTCTTGTGCCATGAGCTGAAAACAATCGTGTTCATCTATCTCCTGAAACAAAAGAGTGTCAGTTTCCTCATTACCTTCCTTATTAGCTCCATTAGCTCCATTATTCCCCCTTGCCAAATCTGGTGACTGAAGAGGCAAAAAGGTGGCCAAATTTAAAGTTGTACAGCGCTGAAACGTGACATTTGGAGGCAAGAGTAAAGTACACTGTAACCTTAGTTGTCGAGCCATGGAAATATGTCTGGGCTGTACCTGAGACAAGATTGCATGTATATCGTGTGTGGTGTGCACTACTACTGGATTGTCTAAAACAATTTCTGATGACTTATCTATGATAATTGACACTGCAGCTACCGCCCGTACACAGGACGGTGAACCTCTGGACACAGGATCTAGTGCTGCTGAGAAGTATGCAACGGGTCTTTGTTTTATATGTAACTGTGTCAAAACCCCTGTGGCGTGTCCAGTGATCTCAGCAATGTACAGATGAAATGTCTTGGTGTAATCTGGTATACCGATAGCCGGTGCAGAAATCAGCAACTTTCAGAGTGACAAACGACTCATAAGCTACTTCCGTAAGCATATATGGCACAATTTTCAAACAATCGTATAATGGCTGCATCAAAGAGCTAGCGTGTGGTATCCATTGTCTACAATATGACACCATACCTAAAAACATACGCAATCGTTTGAAATTTCGTGGGGGTAACATTCCCTTTATCACTTGAATCCTTTCTTCTATCTTTCATATCCCAACCATTAAAATCGGGATCATATTTCCATCCTTCCTCTTTTGCCCTATTCGAGGCCTTAATTAAACATTGGTCCTGATACACCCATTGTTTCTCCAACACCTCTCCTTGTCTGTCCCTTCTTATTTCACTCCATACCTCTGGGTCTAAGCCTGCTGCTCCTTTTACTTTAAATTTACGGAGAACCTTCCCAATATCTCGAGCCTCATCCTTCCCATAAATGTTCTTAATTATCTGTGGTACAGTGTAATGCGCCACAATTCCCTGACGGGGCTTCGTACTCTGCTGGCCCATTCTGACAGTCCTGCCTAGGTAGCGTGTGGACACTTAGTGTACAATATAAAACACTTAACCAAGTTACACTAGTGTCTCGTTGCCTTCTTCCTAGGGTGTCAGAATACTAAAAACCTCTCCTAGATGAGATTTCTGAAACCGAATTACTTTATATGCTAGCCAACTGACAAATATTATGACCAGACTGACGGCTACAACATATACAAGCATTCCTTTTGGTGGCCAGGTATCTGACTAGATCTCCGGACTTTGTGGAGACCTTATTTCCCCCCCGTACCTGGGGTATCCCTCTCGTACACTCTTATCCCTGCTTTATGGAGCAGACAGGGCTTATACTCTCAACCCGCCTTATGGTTTATGAATTAAATTGAATATCAAACTTAAGCGTCAGACCCCCAAAGTACTCTTGCGAGGTAAGGGCGCATTCCGTTGCTCATTGGGATGATATCCTTTCAATTCATACCAACCTTAGCAAGGTTCATTCACTTTCCCAACAAGACAGACAAACAGACAGACAAACAACAATCAACAAATAATTCCAGCAATATAAACCAAATATACAGTAATTCTAGACTCACCACTACAGAGGCTGGTATTATACCTGGAGAACCGTAACTGACAGAACGGATAGGCACAAATCAGGGGAGCACAGAATATAAGAAAAATAAAGCTTTTTCTTACCTGCGCAGGTTTTTATCTGTGGTTCCCGGAATGCCTAATCCTTTCGTTCCGTCAGCCTCATTCGTCCACCTCTTGTAGTCTCTGGTGGTCCCTGTCCGGGCGCCAGAAAATGTGGAGTGTGACTATCAATGGGTCACATTAATGAGTTTATATTGCTGTTTCCTAATTATTATGCTCTTATCTTAGAAATAAGACACAGAAACCATTCTCTGTATATCAGCTCTTGAGCAAAAATGATGCCCGTGCCAAAAATTTGGGGCTTTATTCAGCCGTATTTATACACAAATAAAGACAGGTCAGCAAGATAACAGTTATCATACGATTTCCATATAAGGTAATACTTGGTTACACAAGTGATCAGGTCGATGTGACCCATGGGGCGGATGGGGGGCGGATGCCATAACTACTCCCATATTGCATCAAACATTAATTTCTGAAAAACAAGTAAAAAAACAAGTAAAGAACAAGTAAAGAACAAATCTAGCTTTTTTAGAACAACCTGATCTTCTCATTAGGTCACACGGTATTTGCACAGTAATTTTCAAACGCAATTTTATTTGAGAAAAAAAAAAATTTCATGAATAAGAAAAAAAAAATCATAACTTTTTTTGTATAATGTGACATGTGAGGTATCTATTTACTCAGCGTAACATCATGTGTCACACTTTAAAATTGTGCACACTCGTGGTTTGGCGCCAATCTTCAGTACTTAAAAATCTCCATAGGCGACACTTTCAATCTTATTTAATTTTTTTTACAGGTTACATGTTTAGAGTTACAGAGGAAGTCTGGTGCTAGAATTATTGCTCTCGCTCTAACATTCATGATGACCCCTCCTCACCTGTGTGGTTTGATCAGTGTTTACATGTGCGGACGCAACCTATTTATGAATTTGCTTCTGCATGCGAGCTCGCGGGGACGGTTGCACTTGAATTTTTTTGTTTATTTCATTATATATTTTTTTATTTTTACACTTTTTCCCTTAATGTAAACATCCCTTGTAGTAGGTATGGTGCCTGACAGGTCCTCTTTTTAAGCAGGAGGCGGGACGTCCCCTCCCATTGTCAGTAAGAATGTTCAAGCATCTAATTAGCCACCATGATTGTTCTTACAGTAAGCCCTTGTACACACGGTCGGACATTCCGACAACCAAATCCGTCTGATTTTGTCCGAAGGATTTTGTCTGAAACTGTTGCATACACACGGTCGGACAAAGTTGTCGGAAAATCCGATCGTGGTGACGTTATTTCGTTACGACGGGACTACGTTCACGCTAGTAGCCAATAGCTTTGGTGTAGGAATTTGATCTGAGCATGCGTGGCACTTTGTCCGATCGGATTTCTCTACACATGATCGGACAAAGTCCGATCGGATCATGTTGTCGGAAAATTTTACCGACAAGTTGGAAAACTTGGTCCGACGGATACTCCGACGGAAACAGTCCAATGGAGACCACACACAGTCGGATTATCCAACAAAACGGTCCGATTGGACACATTCCCTCGGAATCTCCGACCGTGTGTACAAGGACTAAAGGGAATCACCGGCTGAAAAAAACGATATCTGGATGATGCCTGCAGCTGCAGGCGTTATTCAGATATCCCCACTGAAAGCCCAGGTCCTGATATGACGGCCTGTAGTATGGAAGTGGTTAAAGCATAACAACACTTTTTTTTTGGTAGGTTGTTATGGCAGGAGAGACTCCATATGGTGGAAGCTCTTTCCATGCCTACTATTTTCTTTTTTTCTGAATTGTACACAGACAGTCACACAAAGCAGCTTCACATGCAAACTCTACATGACATGAGTAAGTGCTGGAACAACGTTATATCATACCTGGCCAGCCAATAGAGAGAGCTTAAGCCTCTGGACCCAGAAAACCAGAAGAAGGTGCCAATGGAACAACTAGGTAGAAAATGGGCATTGTGTGAGGTAAGTCCACCATAATGTGCTAATATGATGTGCATACTTTCCCATTATGGACTGGAGGCCCTTATATTTAATTTCACTTTCAGCTGAGCATTTTCAAATATAAATCTAAATGTTTTAAAAAGACTCGGTGTCTACAATTCCTTATCAATCTTTTCATCAAACATTCACAATGCTCTGCATTCAAAGTGATGCATATCTTTAAATTCTTATGTCTTAAACATACTTCTTAGGAATAGAGATTACAACAAAAGTAGGTAGGGACTTTGGGATTTTAGAGGCACCAGTATAGGTTCAAAAGATTAGAAATGTAATTAGTTAGTATTCTTTATATATAAATTTATTCAAAAATAGAAAAACATACATAATAGGAAGGGTTAAAAAGATTTTTTGACACAAGGGATGTGTCCACACATATGAAGATCTACATCAGATACACATCGCAATCCAGAAAATACAAAAATTCAGGATCTATACAGGAGAACTAGTCACCCAACAGTAGAGTATATAGATTGATTTATATGGGGTGCTATGGTGAAGAGCTGATGTAGGATCCACAAAACTTGCCCGACATGTTTCGCGTTGTTAGGGAAAACGCTTCTTCTGGGGCGTGAGTAAAAAACACTTCAAAGTTCAAAAGAAGAAACAGAATACATAAATACATCTTGCAGATAAATGACAAAGCTTTAAATAAAAACATATGTGTTGCTGCATGTATATTGCTCAGAGATGTATAAATAACAAAAATGTTTATAAAATTAAAGAAAAGTACTGTTCAAGGGGGACCACGCGAAATTGGGGGCCATGTGCGCCGGACATATATAGGGCATTGTGGGGGCATATACGTTAAATATGAGTGTAAATATTAATAAAGGATAAATGAATTAGGAAAATGAATTAAATGGAGTAATGCATCAAAATATATATATATACAAGTAATTCAAATATTGGATGTCCTACCCCAAAACTTTCTGTAGATGGCGCTGATATATAAACAATACCATCTTTATTGTGTACTATTGTAGTAGCTGATTCATATAGGTAGAGCTGGAAGTAGAAATGTCATCAGTATGGAGAGAGAGTTTCCATAGATGCATGTACAAATACAGGGTGTAGTTATACAGGCACTCGCCACGTTCGACAGGTACAATCTATGCCAGCCAGAAAGATACGGAGAATACTGATGGGAACGCTTACCTCATATTTGTACTGGCGGGGGACATCCGCCATACACATGTCCAACTCAGCAGGGCGAAAAGGCATCTGAGGGAGATGCTGGTGATTGCGTCTCCCTATGTACGTGCATGCCCCGCCCACCGCTGTCTGACTGGCCGAAATGCCAGTCCTTAGAGTGTAGTGGGCCGGCCGATGCCTCCGGGCGTGCCACACCCCCTCGAGACGCCCACACCCCCCGCACGCGACTGCGTCATGCCCAGGCGCGGGGGGGGTGGGACGCAGGGATATGCAACGCCCGGGGACGGAGTCAGGAAAATAGGGTCATGTGAGTGTAGATACGGCCCACGTCCTGACTCCTAGTGCGCCAGAGAGCATAGGATGCCAATGGCGCTTACCGGCCGCACAGTGTCCGAACGGCCGGAACAGCGCCCCCCACCGCAAAGTCCCGAAATGACAAGACTGTAATAAACATAGAGAAACCATATAATAAATTAACCAAAACAATAAATTTAATGTAAATGGGTACAGGTATGTAATCCCACTGGACATGGAGAAAGAAACAAACAGATAGACACAAGCATAGATAAGTGATATATTAAAGACAGAAAAAGAGGGGAGGGAACATAAATTAAATAGAGACAAGAGGAAGGAGAGATGTGTGAAAAATCGCATAGAGTAAGGTCATTATTATAGAATGTATTGAGGGGAGAGATGTTTGCTAAAGGGATTAGTTATGCAAGCATCAGTTTTAAAGAAGCAAGGAGTATTATAATGAGAAACACAGGGTAAAGAAATTTTTATAAAAAGGGTTTGTAAGAATGCGATTCGTTTATTCCAGGGGGAAAAGTCGCATTGAGTTTTTCTATCCACAACGTCTCCCTTCTCAAGATGGATTTATCCCAATCTCCACCGCTGGGACTGGGTGGTATCACATCCAATGCGATAAACGATATCACTGATGTATTGAACTTATGGTAAAGATCCAGGTGTCTGCTGATGGATGTTACCATCTTGCCCCCTGATGAGAAGTAGACATGATCCCTTATTCGTGCCCTAAATTGTCTAATCGTTTTACCTATATAAAAAGCTGAACATTCACACGTAATCAAATAGATGACGCCTCGTGTATCGCAATCTGCAAAGAATTTTGGGGTAAAAGTTTCTCCATTAGGCAGAACAAAGGATTGGCCGATCAGGGGCCAAATGGAAATTTTCCACATCTAAAAATACCATGGGATGGGCGGCTCCGGGGATTCAAATTAAAATGACTAGTAGTAAGGATGTCACGTAGGGATTTAGCTCTGCGGAACGTAATTTGAGGTTTCTTTTCTATATATTTAGCTACAATAGGGTCCCCTGTGAGGAGAGGCCAGAAGGTATCCAGAGTGTCACGTAGTGTTGAATGATGATTGGAAAACTTAGTTATGAAACGTACCCTATTTATCTGTTTCGACTTGTCTTGTGATTTGTATAAAAGAGTAGCACGAGTCTGGCGTTTGGCCCTATTATATGCTTTGCGCAGTGTTGATTTACTGTAACCCCTGGCTTTTAGACGTTTTTGGCTTGAATCTCAAAGTCAGAGGTATATGTGCAATTACGTCGTAGCCGAATATATTGAGCATAAGGGATGCTCCGCAGCAAGGGGTCTGGGTGTGCACTGGTAGCGTGCAAAAGGGTATTGCCCGCCGTCTCTTTGCAATAGAGACTGGAGGCAATGTAGCCACTCTCATCTTTTCTGATAGTCAGATCGAGAAAGGTAATTTGAGATGGATGACTTGAAAAGGTAAATTTTAAAATAAATTATTTGAATTTAATTTTGCAACAAAGGATAAGAGGTCACTTTGGGTTCCAGTCCAAACAACGAAAACGTCATCGATGTATCGGAGCCAGCAGAGGGCCTGGCTCGTATACATCGACAAGGCCTCGCTGGAAAAAATGTCTCGTTCCCTTCCCCCCGGTACAGGTTAGCGTAAGCCGGGGCACACACAGTCCCCATAGCTACGCCCTGTACCTGGAGGAAGTGGGAATCTCCAAAGACAAAAGAATTGTGAGTAAGAATAAACCATAACAAATCTAGTATGAACTCGCAGAAGTCCCAATTGTGGTTTGTTTGCTCCTGAAGGAATGTGCGTGCTGTCGCGACGCCCTGCCCGTGAGGGATGCTGGAGTATAATGCCTCCACATCGAGGGTCACGAGCAGGGCGTCGGGAGGCACGACCATTCCCTCAATGTGTTTTAAAAAATCCATGGTGTCTTTAACATAAGAGGGTAGTGCATGTACATGTGGACTTAATACAGAGTCCACCAATCTACTTGCATTCTCCGTAAGGGAGCCTATGCCTGATATGATGGGCCTGCCAGGAGGGTTTTGAGGATGTCTATGGATCTTGGGGAGTACGTAGAATGTGACAAGTCTAGGAAACTTAATAGAAACTCGTAAACATCTTTATTGATCAATGCTTTCTGATAGGCACATCCAATGAGGTGTAGATATTCAGTTTTTGAAGTCTGAATAAATGTGGATGAGATGGGTTTATACCATTCTCTATTATTCAGAACTTTTAATGCCATGTTGGCATAGAAATCTTTTGTCAGAAGGACGATGTTTTCGCCCTTGTTGGCGGGTTTTATTTCCAGATCTGGATGGTTTTTGATACGGGAAATAGATTTAAACTGAGAAGTAGTTAGGTTGTTAGGTAGAGGCGTCAATTGTAGTTGTTTTATTGCATTGACGGTGCTTTTCAAAAAGGCCCATATGTTTGGATTTGACATTAAGTCTGGAAAACTTTGAGATTTTGATTTAAAATAAGGGATATTCAGTGATGTATGACTGGTAGATTGTATATTTGTACTATCAGAAAGTTGCTCCGTTGAGCTTTCCTCCAAAAGGAGGATCAGATCTCGGAGTGTTCTGAAATCCTCCATAGTATAATTTTTAATGCTCTCTGAAATTTGTTTGTCCTGTTCCGAGCGGAGGCGATCCCCATCAAAAAGATATTTGTACATAAGATTTTGTACAAATAAATAAAGGTCTTTTATCACTTCGTATTTGTCTAAATCAGATGATGGACAAAAATTTAGGCCTAAACGTAAAACCTCTAAATCTTCCTGAGAGAAATTGTAGGGGGTAAGATTAATGATTTCCAAATGGTGGGTCAGGACATTGTCGAGGGGTGTAGGGATAGTTGAAAATTTCCAGAGGGGGATACGTGTGCGTCTAGAGTGCTTTGTCTAGTGAACATTTGGAGTTTGGTGGCAAGAGGTAAAGATAGGGAGTGCTGGTAGAGTGTTAGTATCCTGTGTATTATTGGCTATAGAGGTGTTCATATTGGAAGGTCCACCAGAATTAACATTGGATAATATCTTTTTGGGTTGTTGTGAATTAAGAAGGTGAATAGCTTGGAGAGCGGTGTTGCCCAGATATTTTCCTTGAGACAAAGTGTTGGTGTCTAGCAAAGGAGTCGTGTCATGCAATGATTTGTATAGAGTAAGGGTAGTGTCGTGTGTAGGGGGACGTTTCTTCGTGTATGGAGTGTGGAACCCACCACCAAGATCCCGTTTACATGTTCCAGGGTGTGAAGAATAGGAAGAACCACCACCTCTACGAGAAGACCGCTGTGAACGACGAAAAGTAGAGTCTGATTCAGTTCCATCATCAGTAGTGGAATAATTACCAGTATTATTTTTAAAATTACGAACATTAGATTTGTAGTGTTGCCGAGGAGGAGATTGCCAACGGTAAGCAAAACCCTCACTGAATGCTGTTCTATCTTTTGAGAGTTTGCTGTTGTCACGATCACTCTGACGTTTCGGCCAAACACAGGAGTCTTACCCGTCGAAACCTGTCGTGGAGAGTCCGTCGTTTCCCTTTGACGCGCGCTAAAGCTAACGAACGCTTTCGCGTCGACGCGAACGCGCGCACACACGCACGCAGGTCACGAACGGGTGCACGTGTACGTGCGAGGGCGCGCTGACCCGTCGTACGTCCGTTTGGCGCCCTAAGGTCTTCTTTAGTCACTGGCTCCCTTCTATCCGTGCTGTCCAGTCTACAGCGTGTCCGTGATCTTGCTATCAGTATCTGTACCCGTTACCTTAGTTCCTGATATCCGGCTTGTTCCTTGACCTTGATCCGTTGCTGCCTGCCTACGACCCCTGCTTGTCTGACCACGTCTCTGCCTCATCCTCTGTACCTTGCTGATCGATTCCTGCTGACCCGGCCTGTACCCGACTCCGCTGTTCCTGTTGTCCGTCTGAGTTCCTGTGTTACCGGACGTCTGCTCACCAGCCAGTTCCCGCACTTGTGCCCGCCTGCTACAGTCAAGCACCACCTGCTCTACCAACTTGCTGTCGGTGCCCAGCTGATTATCCGGACCAGTACTACCTGCCAGGCACTTGTGCCCCCTGAGCTATTGAATACCTGTCTCCACCTCCAGGGGTTCATTAACCAGGGGATACGAGGGGCCGCTCCCTGCATTCCAGGCTCAACTACTAGGTACGTGACAGTACTGGACAGCCATGTCCGAGCCTGCGCAGGGAGCCTCCCCCATGGACGAGCTCTGCCACCACCTGGCCGGCCTTACCCAGGCAGTTAAGAACCTACAAGAGGGCTACGGTAGACTGGAGGAACAAATCCAGGCGCTATCCGCTTCTGCACCAGTGGCTCCTGGGGCTCATGCCCCACCGTCAGTCGTGATGCTCCCACCTGAACCCAGGGTCCCAACTCCGGAACGGTTCGCAGGAGACCGGAGCAAGTTCAGGGCGTTCCGCAACTCTTGCGAACTCTATTTCGCCCTACAACCCAGGACTTTCTCCCTTGAGGCGACAAAAGTGGGATTTGTCATCTCCCTGCTAAGCAACGAACCCCAGGCCTGGGCACACCGTCTGTTGGAACGGAAGGACCCATCCTTAGACTCCATGGACATCTTCTTCCAGGCAATGTCCAGGCTTTATGAGGATCCCCAACTAGCCGCAACTGCAGAAGCAGCCCTACATGCCCTGCAACAAGGTCGCAGACCTGTGGAAGACTACGTCTCAGAGTTCCGACGATGGAGTGCAGACACAGATTGGAACAACGCGGCCCTGCGGTACCAGTTCCGCACGGGTCTCTCCGAGGCTCTGAAGGACGAGCTGGCACGTGTGGGTGTTCCCGAGACCCTGGAGGCCCTGATAGACGCTTCTATCCAGATTGACAGGCGTTTGAGGGAGCGCCGCCAAGAACGATCTTCCGCAACTTCCCGTCCGATTTGGATGTTACCACGGGTGCCTAGTCACCCAACTCCGCCTGTTCCAGTCGCATCCACATTGGACACCCCGGAGCCCATGCAGCTGGGGCTACTCCGCCCATCTTTGACTCCAGAAGAACGCCAGCGTCGTCGGGTCAACAACCTCTGCCTATACTGCGGAGAACCAGGGCACTTTGTTCGTTCCTGCCCGGCTAAGACGCGTAAGTGCCTCCTTGTCCCACCTGTTCCCTCACCTGTGTTGCCTGATAACATCTCCCATCTAGCTGTTCCTGTTCTCTTACAGCTTCCAGGAAGGACTGTCTCAACCCACGCGGTTATTGATTCCGGGGCATGCAGTGGCTTTGTAGATTCGTCCTTCGCCCGAAAGAACAGGATCCCTCTTAGACCAAGGGAGAAGGGGCTCTCGGTATACCTGGCCGATGGGTCTACCTTGGAATCAGGACCAGTAACCCAGGAGACCAGTCCTCTACCCGTTGTCATCGCCGGGTCTCACCAAGAACTCCTTTGCCTAGACGTCATCCAGTCTCCTTTCTATGCAAACTTCGGGTACCACCCGTTGTTTTTGTCTGGAAATCTTCCCGAATGTTCGGTACCAGCGGTTCAGAAGAGACTTGATTTCTTTGAAGAGAATAATAAGCTCTTACAAGAAACCTTGGCTAGGTCGCAAGAACATAACAAGGAAGTCTTCGACAGAAGGAGAAGAGGGGAGCTGGACCTTAAGGCCGGGGATCGGGTCTGGTTGTCCACCTTAAACCTCAGACTATCCTGTCCCTCCAAGAAATTGGGCCCAAGATTCCTGGGTCCCTTTCCGATCAAAAGGAAGTTAAATGACGTGGCATTTGAGCTAGAACTCCCTGAGTCCTTCCGAATTCATCCGGTGTTCCACGTATCGCTTCTCAAACCTGCAGTCAAGGACCCCTTCCCTGACAGGATTTCCCGTCCTTCGGAACCTGTGTTGGTCAATGGGGAGATTGAGTTCGAAATTGAGGCCATCCTGGGCTGTAGGAAGAGAAGAAACCAGGTCCAATTCTTAGTCAAGTGGAAGGGGTACGGACCCGAAGAGAACTCCTGGGAGCCAGAGGCTAATATCCATGCCAAGAGACTCATCCGTGCCTTCAAGAATTCCCACCCGAACAAGTGGGCTCGGTTGGGCATCCGGGGGCTGCCCCTTGGGGGGGGCAATGTCACGATCACTCTGACGTTTCGGCCAAACACAGGAGTCTTACCCGTCGAAACCTGTCGTGGAGAGTCCGTCGTTTCCCTTTGACGCGCGCTAAAGCTAACGAACGCTTTCGCGTCGACGCGAACGCGCGCACACACGCACGCAGGTCACGAACGGGTGCACGTGTACGTGCGAGGGCGCGCTGACCCGTCGTACGTCCGTTTGGCGCCCTAAGGTCTTCTTTAGTCACTGGCTTCCTTCTATCCGTGCTGTCCAGTCTACAGCGTGTCCGTGATCTTGCTATCAGTATCTGTACCCGTTACCTTAGTTCCTGATATCCGGCTTGTTCCTTGACCTTGATCCGTTGCTGCCTGCCTACGACCCCTGCTTGTCTGACCACGTCTCTGCCTCATCCTCTGTACCTTGCTGATCGATTCCTGCTGACCCGGCCTGTACCCGACTCCGCTGTTCCTGTTGTCCGTCTGAGTTCCTGTGTTACCGGACGTCTGCTCACCAGCCAGTTCCCGCACTTGTGCCCGCCTGCTACAGTCAAGCACCACCTGCTCTACCAACTTGCTGTCGGTGCCCAGCTGATTATCCGGACCAGTACTACCTGCCAGGCACTTGTGCCCCCTGAGCTATTGAATACCTGTCTCCACCTCCAGGGGTTCATTAACCAGGGGATACGAGGGGCCGCTCCCTGCATTCCAGGCTCAACTACTAGGTACGTGACAGCTGTGTTTTTTGAAAATAATATCTTTAGCAATACGTGTAATATACTCCTTAAGGTCTTGGAGGCGTCCATCATAAGCCGCATGTGTTTTTAGAGATTCACTATTGGATTGTAAAGTTGAAATCTCATTGTCAAGAGCTTCGAGCTCATTTTTATACTGTACAATAAGTTGTTTCATTAAATTGATACTACAAATAGTTATATTTTGTTCCCATGCTACTTTAAATTCTGGAGTCAAGTTGTGAATCGATGGAAAGGTTTGTATACGTAGACCTATAGGGGCAATTTTTTCTTCAACGTATTTTCCAACAAATTCAATATGCCAGTATAATTTTGTTTTTTTCTTCAGGAGACGTTTAAGTTTGGAGGTGAATTGATTGATGCATTGCCAATATCCTGCTCGGCATCCACATTACAGGTGGTATGAATATCAGACATATATCCTGCCCATGCAGCCCCCGTAAATTCCATACTGCTTATTCTCAAACTATCTATGTTCATAAACAGTAAAACAAATGTATACAATGGGATAGTAAACTGTATATAGAACAACAAAGAGGGGGGGGGCGCAGGGGGGAGGAAGAAAAAGGACAGGGGAAGACCAAACCATAAAAACAGATCAAAAACAGAACAAAACACAGAACAAAAAAGAAATTACTGTCCAGAGGGTATGAAGATATACTATATTGTAACAAAGAATAAAAAATGAAATCAGTATGTATTAACAGCCACTAGAGAAAATCGTTGGGAGATCTCCAAAGGGAGTACCCAAAAATTGCCCGGGTGCTACCACCCTAAATCACTAAAAAGGGGGGGAAAAGAGATACGAGATATCAGAAAACACTTTGTGGCTAAATAGTGGATATCTCAAGTGTATCGATATAAAAAAGGTGCCATCATCCTTAATGAATAGAGATTACAACAAAAGTAGGTAGGGACTTTGGGATTTTAGAGGCACCAGTATAGGTTCAAAAGATTAGAAATGTAATCAGTTAGTATTCTTTATATATAAATGTATTCAAAAATAGAAAAACATACATGATAGGAAGGGTTAAAAAGATTTTTTGACACAAGGGATATGTCCACACATATGAAGATCTACATCAGATACACATCGCAATCCAGAAAATACAAAAATTCAAGATCTATACAGGAGAACTAGTCACCCAACAGTAGAGCATATAGATTGATGTATATGGGTGCTATGGTGAAGAGCTGATGTAGGATCCACAGAACTTGCCCAACATGTTTCGCGTTGTTAGGGAAAACGCTTCTTCTGGGGCGTGAGTAAAAAAAACTTCAAAGTTCAACAGAAGAAACAGAATACATAAATACATAAATACATCTTACATAAAGAATACATACAGAATACATAAATACATACTTCTTAGGAAATCTGTGATCACCCTTCTAAAGTATAATTTCAGAAAGCCGGGCAATCTTGTTCAAAGGCCTCTACTGAATTTGCTTTACTATAATAAAATCACCATGGAAAGATGTTCATGAAGATGGCACAGCATTATCATATCAGAATTATGAATTGTAATATTGTACTGTTCTGAATCAAGATCCATTAATTCTTATTATAATAGACTTCTTATATCCATGGCAAGTGATGGGCTATATAATGAGATAAAAAATAAAGATATGGACTATGGAGGTCCCTTCCTATCCTGAGATTATAATGCAAATTTGGCATTCCCTGAGGATCACAGTTGGACCCCACCAGTCCCAACAATGAAGTCCCAACAATGGAGGTTGGCTTCCATAAACATGGTCATTGTGATGGAAACAGTATCAACAGTCACACCTCAGCCAGGCATTCTACCTCCTCTTTAAGACCACTTTCACACCACACCGCACCTTGAGTCGGCGGTAAAACGCCGCTATTTTTAGCGGCGTTTTACCGCCGGATTTGCGGCGCATTTCGGCCGCTAGCGGGGCGCTTTTACCCCCGCTAGCGGCCGCGAAAGGGTTAAAGCCGCCGGCAATACGCTGCAATAGCGGCGTTTTGCCGACGGCATTACAGCGCTGCCCCATTGATTTCAATGGGCAGCAGCGGTGGAGGAACAGTAAACACACCGCTCCTTCACCGCTCCAAAGAAGCTGCTGGCAGGACTTTTTTCTGACGTCCTGCCAGCGCACCGCTGTAGTTTGAAAGCCCTCGGGGCTTTCACACTACACACAATGGTGCAACTTCTTTAGGGCGTTTTGCAGGCGCTATTTCTAACGCTATAGCGCCTGCAAAACGCCCTGGTGTGAAAGGGGTCTTACATATCAATTCACAAATCTATCACCAATGAGTTCAGTTATGTCCTGGGTGTGAAAGTTCTCTCTGTAGATAATTGTCAAATATTTTTAGCAAAACTAAAAGTACATTTTAAGTGAATAACACAATCTCATTTGTATTTGTTATAAACCAGTGACCAGCTAAACATTTGGATAATTATATTTTCTCAAAATTTTTGATTTTTTGATTCTTCTTTTAGTGGTCATCTCCATGCAGTAGACATTTCTGATGCACAACAGATGGCACAAAGAGGAAGCTGCATAGCAAGTGTATTGCCCACGCAATTATCAGTTAAAGTAACGCAGTGCCGTATTGCAAACAATGGCCTGGTCATTGAGGGGGTAAAACCTTCCGGGGCTCAAGTGGTTAAAATGATTTTAAACACAAACGTGTAAAAAAATATATATATATATATTATACCAATCTTTCTAATATGTTGGCTGCGTTAGTAATGTTTAATAAAAGCTGAATTTCATTGTGCATTGAGACAACCTACACCACAAAAACAAATATTTTTATAATGAACTAAACCCCTCCCCCCACAAGGCTACAATCGATTGGGAAGGGTTTTCCCTTAATGCTAAAAGGTGCAATAAGTAGCTGTGCCCCTTCCAATACTGAGATAATCATGTAAGTTTGGCCTTACATGAGGGTCACACCTTCACACCACCAGTCCCAACAATGGAGGTTGGCTTCCACAAACATGGTCATTGTGATGGAAACAATAGCGGCAGTCACACCTCAGCCAGGAATTCTGCCTCCTCTTTACCATATCAATTCACAATCCAATCACCAATTGATTGATCAGTTATGTCTCCTGGGTGTGAAAGTTCTCTCTGTAGATAGTTGTCAAATATTTTTAGCAAAACTAAAAGTACATTTTAAGTGAATAACACGATCTCAGTTGTATTTGTTATAAACCAGTGACCAGTTAAACATTTGGATAATTATATTTTCTCTAAATTTTAGATTTTAGGTTCTCCTTTTAGTGGTCATCTCCATGCAGTAGACATTTCTGATGCACAACAGATGACATAAAGAGGAAGCTACATAGCACATGTATTGCTTTTATACATTCGATTCAGACTGATAAAACTTTATTGAGATGAGGGGAAGTAAAACAAAAAAAGTTTCCCTTTTTTGTAAATATAAGCATTTTTTTTCTACTTGAAGCAAAGCTCAACACCTTTGTTTGAAAAATAAATGCTAGCAGGTAGATTTTAATGGCAGAAGAGACACCATATGGCTCTTGTGCCATGGAAGCTCTTTTCATGTCTACTAGATTTATTTTCTGAATTGTACATTGACTGTCATACAGAACAACTCAACATGCGATCTCTGCATAGCAGGAATAGGTGCGAAAACAAAGTTACATCAAACCTGGCTGCCAAATAAATAAAGCTAAAGTCTCTGGACCCAAAAGACTGGAAGAAGGTGGCAATAGAGTGACGAGGTGAAGCATGGACATATTTTTGCTATAATGCGCAAAAATAACGTGCTCACGTGATGTGTTACATTATAGCAAGAGCCGTGTGGTCCCTTATGTTTAGCTTTATTTTAAACTGATCACATATAATGTATGTTTCTCCTATATAAATCTCCTTTTTTTGGATTGGCCAAACCATCCTTTCTCAAACTCTTCAAAATGGAGGAACCACTGCAATTACTTCTCAAATCTCAGAGATCCCCTTCTAATGACTATTATATCCAAAGCTCTGTGTACATTAGTGTGATGGTCAGTGGAAAGAATGTTCCCTTAATTTGTGGTCAGTGAGAAGAACCTTCCTTACAGATATCTAGATAGATCAATGGTGTTGGTTGCTACTTATTGACAAGGTAGAAATTACTTTTTGGTCACAGAACCCTTAGCAACCTCTGGAGGAACCTTATAGATACATGGAACCCTGGACGTGAAAAGCTGATCTAGACTATTTCTCTAATCACGGGAACTGAATTTCCAGCAGTTAAAGAAATTAATCGTTTTGCCAATGAGTCTATTCTGTAGTGAAACTATGATTTAAGGCTTCCTTAATGCCATGGCAAACTCTACTGTTGTGTTAATGGTTAGAATAGTTATGTATAAACCACCTTCTTTTTTTTTTTATGGGTATTCAGAAGCAGCAGCATTTTTAAAAGGTTGTCGCTTCTGAAAGCGATAGCTACCGATTTTTGTTATCCTTGTCTCAATACTTAATTTGTCATTCACCCAGAATATTATGTCGGCATGATATTTTCTATTACTTGATATACACATGATTGTTTTCGGTCAATGACTCACCAAAGTAATGAAGACATGATCTGGGTGTTTCGATTATAAATCTTTAGAAAAAAGCCCAGACATGGCAGCTCCAATAGTCCAATCCTGACAGGTCCTTTTAATCTTCATAAAGATATTTTTATATGAATTTCATGTTATAGTAATTTTCTTTTTTTCAATAAAGTCCCCTTTTAACTAAACCCTTTGGTGTTCAATATTAAGAAATAAAACATAATGGTATAAAATAACCCACAAGAACCTACAGCCAATGTTACATTTTTTTTTCTCAATAATTATCTGGTTAATACTCCATCATGTATTAGTTACTCAAACTAGAATTAGAGTTAAAAAAAAAAAATATATATATATATATATATATATATATATATATATATATATATATATATATATATATATATATATATATATATATATATATATATATATATATATATAAAACCAAAAATTGCCATTTTCTAGTTAATATGGTGGCAAGTTTAAATTTAAAACTCAGTAAAGTTTTAAAAAATTTGGGTTTCAGAGTGTTTAATCTCATCACCTGTTCTGTAGAAAACCTGTTTATATGCAAATTGGCAAGAACAATGTGGGGCTATTTACACAACATTTTCATTAGAAGTCAGCCAATGGAACACCTTCATTCTCTGCCTTCCCCGCCCATCTCCCTTGTATAAAGTGGAAGTTTCCCTCCTCTGATCAGTGATTCTACTTCCAGAGATCCCGGTACTCTCATCTATTACAGCCTAGCTGGAGATTTGGTGACATTGTCCGGTGTTCAACTGCAGAGGAACAGGAATATTCAGGAAAACTAATCCGACTTCATCACCGCTGAATACTCACCACATTAAGGTAAGGAACTTTCATCTAACCAATCATTGGATCTTTATTATTTAATGAACATTTTGATAGTAATTCTCCAGAGATGTATGAGGTGTATGTAATAAATATATAAAAATGTATATATAAATAACTGAGAAATTGGGCAATGGGTTGAAGTTCAGGACAGGATAACATGTAATACAATGTATACAGAAGACAGGATAGACATTGGAGGCTTGCCATGATCAACCTGATGAAAAAGGTTTTAGTAATACGGGATGTGTAAAAAAAATTGAGGCTGTAATTTGTGTGATGTAATACAAATGGAAACAGATGTGTTTTGGTGGTCAATTCATGTATAATTTATCTAAGGCTCTTCTTACAAGTATATTCCAATCTGTACAAAAAATACCTTGAAAATGATGAAGGGTGGCTGAAAAGGGATGCGTAAATTGAGTGTTTGGTTATCGTGGGTCATTCTAGGACTTTGACATTTTGGGGAGAATGATTTAAGGAAGTGTCAGTAATATCTTCTGATGGCCTTTAGCATGGTCTCTGCTGTCTATTGATTACAAACGGTGCAGAAACCAATTCCATATTTTACATGATAGTTCTGATTAAAATTACACTTCTTATCTGGCTGAGCTCTGTGTTCATCCTCCCGAATTTATGTAATGAAACTGAAACTCGGCATAGCTGGTTGGCAACAAGAAAGCAGAGTATATTTTGTAGGTCATCCTTATGGTATGTTTAGTCTTTTAATGACGGGATCTGCCAGAAATATGAGGGTCACCAAGCTGCTTCTGGCATCACATTTGTTGCGTTCCTTTCCTGAAGGACACTTCAAGATAAAATGAGTCTTTTGACCCAGTTCTAGAGAGCCCCTTCCCCCACTCCCCCACACACACACACACACACACACACACACACACACACACACACACACACACTTGAACTGGAAACTATTGGATATATCCTGCTATTTGTGTATTATATGTCTTGGGGTTTCCTTTTGTTTTTGGTACTTGCTCAATGTCCTTTAGCTGTACTAAATATATTTTGGTTGTGTTCAATCTCCATATTTAATGTCCACCTTTTATTCCCAAATATTGTACATGTAGATATGGAGGTCTATTAGGCATTTATTTTTTTTTATTTTTTTTTTTTTTATTTATATCAGGAAATGGGTCCACACAGACCAACAGATTACAAACTTTCCACATAGTTTACAGATAGCGAAACAATATCTGAAGAACAACATCAAAAATCCGTGGGCATTATCGCCAAGAAGATAAACAGCAGTATGTGGATTCGAGATTCCCCTTCGTCCTGTGGTCCCACTTCCCAGTTTCTTTTAAACTGACTAGGTATCTCTATCGATACCACTGCCAGTGTATGGGGGGGGGGGGGGATAGGTGAAGCGTTAGGGGAGGGAGGGGCAGAGGGGCGAAGGGAGGACAAGGGGGTAAAACGAGTATGGGGTACAAAGGGGGGAGGGAGTGTAAGAAGGGGGGGAGCAGGCATTTTGTTTTTATAGGTTTATAACTTCAGGTAACAGTATCTATATTTGGCACATTTCTAAAATTTATTTTCAAAGGTATGTTTTTTGCTTATTAATGTAACAAGTTTTAATGTTTTGCTCTGCAGGACACTATGGCCTCCGTTGACCATAACGTGGAAGGTCTTTTGGATAGAATGGTCTCCTTCTATTCACAAGAACTACAACAGATCGACTTTGAAAAGTACTTCCTCATTGAGGAGGAGCTTGGAAAAGGCGGATATGGAAATGTATTCTTGGTGAAGGACGAGCAAACAGGTGAGAGAATTAATCTAGACACTATTTCAGTATCCTCTATGTATAGGGATGTAAATTCAATCTGCAAGATACAGGCTTTTTCCAAGAGATCACTAGTTGTAGACTTACAGTAGTCTATAATAAAAAGAGCAGTAAAGTATAATCGCTGTGCAACACTCGTAATAAAGAATAGCAGGTAAATGCAGTGAGCAAATATGGCCCATTACGTGAATTTATTACATTGTTATGAATAGAAAATTTTTCAAATATTCATGTTGGAAAAATGATTGAGACCTGATAATTGGGCTGTTTCTTGGGAGGAATTATGCAAATATCAAAATGTATTGATGGATACATATCTGTCTGGAAGAGTGGTCTTTCCTAGATTAACTATATTTGTATGTAGAACACCATAGATTAGGATCACATGTGATGTGGAGTCCAATGAATAAAATGAAGGGGTTAGGAACAGTCAGGCTGGAGATGATATGATGCTGGATGTTCTCTAGTCAAGAAATGAGGTGGGCTCTATCTGGAGAGGTTCCTGTACAGCTGAGTGCTGGTGAGGCTGTAGTTTAGCTTCCAGTGAAGCATAATACAGTCTCAATCTGGAAGCAGATCTTCTTAAAATATTGAATATTTTCAAATTAAACATATAGAAATTACCAATTGAACATTTCTAGTTCTTGATCCAAGTTATTTCATTTTTTCACAGGTCAAAGAATGGCAATGAAGGTTATGGATAAAGACAAAATCAGTCAGCGGTCTTTCCTCCATGAATTCAGTATTTCATTCTTACTGTCTTCTCATCAAAATATCATCGGATGTTTTGGCTTCTTCTTCTCCACCATTGACTACTTTGTCTTTGCCCAGGAACTGGCACCTGTTGGAGATCTGTTCTCCATGATCTTTCCACATGTAAGTACATTAGTTGTAGCAATGGACAATTCTTTATTAAATCATTAAAAAAAGGTTAAAACAAATAATTTGAGATTCCCATCACTTTTTTTCTAAATGTCTTGGTGACCACTGTAATTAAGACAAAGCAAATTTCCCTGGGGGTGACACGCTCAACTATAAAATCCATCCCTAGCCTAAAATAAATAAAAAACTGTATGGCCATACATGTATGCTTTTAACTGACTATTTATCCCTATTCTCCCCTACTGTATTTAACATCTATTATGTTTTTGAACTTTTTCTAGGTGGGAATTCCAGAAGACGCAGCAAAGAGGTGTGCTGTACAGATGTCCAGTGCTCTGGAATTCATATCTGAGAAAGGTCTTGTACACATGGACTTCAAGCCAGGAAATGTTCTGGTGTTTGACCAGGACTGCCATTGTGTTAAGATCACAGACTTTGGACTCACTAAGGTAACAGGGACAGTTATTAGAGCAAGATGTGGAAGCAAATCGTACATGGCCCCAGAGATGTTTAACCTGGCTATTTCAGATGGACTGGCTGTAGATGGCGGCCTTGATGTGTGGGCGTTTGGTGTCGTCATTTACTGCCTAATCACAGGAGAGTTCCCATGGCGGGTGGCCATGCTTGAAGATGAAGCATATAAACAGTATGTTGACTGGCAAAATGATTTCCAGGAGGTTAATCCTCCAGAAGCATGGGAAAAGGTTCCTGCTGGGATACAAAGAATGTTTATTGCTCTTTGGGCAATTGACCACACCAAAAGAAGTAAAACTTCGGAAGTCTTGAAATACCTAAGTGAAAGCTGGAAAGAAGAAACTCCAGAGTCAACTTTAATACAAGAGGAAGATGATTCCATTGAAAGGATTTCTTCAGTCCAGTCCGAGGTAACATTGGCTTCCCACGTGAACACATCACAGAGCACGGTCTCCATCTCATCAAGTATCGGCACCTTGTCTTACCTTCTGACCACAGACCCTTCTGTATCTCAGTCTGAGATGATTCCAGAGCCACAGAAGGACAACATGTCAGAGGCACCGATTTATGTTTGATGAGGAATATCGGTGATGGCTCGTCTGAAACATCATCACATATGTTCAACTTTTCTCAGGTATGTGAATTTCTTGGGGAAATAATTTGATCATAACATTCTATATGTATGTTGTAGTCCACTCCAACTTTTATAGGGCCATGTCACACTAGCAGTTCTTCATCTTGATTTCTTATCTATATCCACCACTAATATTCCTGTGCATAAAGCATATATCAAGATTACTTTTTTTGGGGGGGGGAATAAATCCCTCTGTACTACTCAGTTCTCACTCTTTTGCTGTACAGATCTCCAATGAAATGTACTATCCCACTACCAATAATGCTGTGGTGGAGTCAATCTTTCATCCAGCGATTAAACTATTTCAAACATGGGACTGGCACATTTTATGTGTACATACTTTGTGTTATGTGTCCTTCCCTTTCATCTCAGAAAGTTGGGATGTATGCCAATGGCACATATAACTTTTGTTAGCCATTCTCAGAGTGGTGGGGCCCGGCCTTGCAGTTATGATTATTAAAGCAAAACTAAAATGAAGTAGGTTGATATGAAAGGTCTTCAAGCTTACAATGGTAATAGCAGGACCCTTGTTGGGTATTTTCTTATCATTTTGTGATTAATTATTTTAACATAGCCAAGAAAAATGTTTACATATTTGGTGCAGTAATTCATAAGAACTTGAGTTCGGTTTGTATAAATCAAAAGAGTAGAACCAGTAAAGGAGGGTTTCTTTTTGGATGATTTAGGTCTCTATTCCTTTGTTTATTGTCTTATTAACTAAGATGAGCTATTCTAAAGCTGTTTTCTAATTTACACAAAACACCTATGTAGTCAGTGTCTGTAACCTTATAAATGTTTAGCATTTCATATATCATTATTTACTGCAGGATATTCAGTCAATCTATAAGGAAGAAATCTTTTAGAACTGACCATGTGAGGTTTTTTTATTATTAATTCTATATTCATGTTTGCTGTTGACAGATAATTTTCTTTATTTTACTCCAACAATATATTTTAGATAAGAAGTCTGGACTATTTCCAGGGGTTGAACAAGACCCCTGCCTGGTACATGGGGGAATGTAACTTGTACATAAGTAGTTACTCCTCCTGTGCACTGGGTGGGGCTCTTGGATTTTCGCCATGCAGAAAAATACCCGCTGATCCTGCCAGAAATCCAGTGAGCTCCCAAATTCCTGTTTGAACTGACAACACTGGAGGGGTTATGCAATTAGGAAAATGTCTTGATGGGTGGATGTCAGTCTGGAGGAGTGGGTGTAATTATTATTATTATTTTTTTTTTTTTAAGTACATTGAGAAGGTATTGTGTTTCTTTTCTCCCTTTTCTCTTTCCTTTAGAGCCCTTTCACACTGACAGCGCGGGCTCATTAGTGGTAAAGTGGCGCTTTACCATAGTTTTAGAGGAGCTTTTCGGTCACTAGCGGGGAGCTTTTAATCCCTGCTAGTGGCCGAATAAAAGTTTAAAAGCATTGCAGCGGCACTGCCCATGGATTTCAATGGGCAGGGGCACTTTAGGAGTGGTGTATACGCTGCTCCAAAAGTGCCCCAAAGATGCTGCATGCAGGACTTTTTTTACCGTCCTGCCAGCGCAGCGCCCCATTGTGAAAGTACTCGGGCTTTCACACTGGGACTGCAGATGAGGCATTTTTACAGGCGCTTTACATTCCATTTATTGCAGAACTGGGCACTGCCCTTAGGGACATATAGCAAAGAAAAAAAATCAAAAAATTGAATTTGGTTGGGAAGAGCTTTAGTAAAAGCTTATTTAAACATTAAAAATGCAAACAAACCCCCATTAAACATCATGTCTGGGGGTGACCTGACCCTGCTTATGAAGTGGTGTATCTGTACAATGTATGCAACCTACTACAGGAACACCGACATTTACACAAAGAAAGCTCATTTTAATTGCAGCAAAATGATCGCTCCCAGCAGCTTTGTTCTGTTTTCAACCACGTTGTACCCGGGCCAATTCTAACACTTCTCCTACATTTAAAAATCCAAATTTTTTGTTGCTACAAAATTACTCAAGATCCCCAAACTATAATAATAATAATAATAATAATATTATTTATATATATATATATATATATATATATATATATATATATATATATATATATATATATATATATATATATATTTTTTTTTTTTTTTTTTTTTTTTAGCAGAGACCCTAGAGAATAAAATGGCAGTTGTTGCAACTTTGTATGTCACACTGTGTTTGTGCTTCAATTTTTCAACCCATTTTTTTGGGGAAAAAAGACAATTTTATGAATAAAAAAAGCTAAAGTTAGGTTTAGGAGAGAACTAGATACCTAACATGTCAACATTTAAGATTGTGCACACTCCTGGAATGGCACCAAACTGCGTTACTTAAAAATCTCCATCAGTTACGCTTTAATATATTTTAGAGCTTACCAGTCTAGGGTTCCAGAGAAGGTCTAGAGCTAGAAATATTTCTCTCATTCTAATGTTTGTGGCGATATCTCAGATGTGAGGTTTGAATGTAGTTTACATTTATGGGTGCAACCTATGTATTTGTTTGCTTCTGTGTGCGAGCATGCATGGATGGGGGGGGGGTGTTTTTTTCTTTTTGTTTTTATTTTTACACTTTCCCTTTAATTTTTGATCACTTTTATTTTTATTACAAGGATAGTAAACATCCTTTGTAAGGAATAGTGCATGACTGGTCCTCTTTATGGAGAGATCTGGGGTCTATAGGAGGAGGGGGGGGGAGATCTCCAGGCTTTTATAACAAAAAAGGAAGTGTTTATATCTGCCAGCACCGGAAGTGACATCATGACATCGTTTCGGGGACCTGAGAGTCATAGAGATGACCCGGGCACCATGTGGTCCTCGGTCAGCTCTATGGTAAACTTCCGCCGCTGGCCGGTTCATTCTCTGGTTCGTCGATCACACAGGCGAGACGGAGAAGCTGCTATGGGTGTTTCTATTGTGCAGGGAATCACCTGCTGAAAAGAATATCTGGATGAGGCCTGCAGCTACACCCATCATTCAGATATCGCCACTTCAAGTCCCCAAGTCATATGATGCAAACCCAGGTGAAGTAATTAAACAACTGGGGATTCCAGTCATCTATAACAGACCCTATGAGGATTGAGATGTTAATTGGGAGCCCCACAAAAACACGTAGGGTCTCCCCCATTCATAGCAGACCCTTTAGATCCGGTCTCTATGATATACAGAAAGTGCTGAAGCGGCGCTGTCATCTACTAAGGAAAACTGTTGCTCGAACCAGCAAATAATATGTCATTGACCTCTTCATTGTGTTAAAAAAGCATAATGATAATGTGAAGGGCATTTAAATGGAGAGCTCTCCGGTCGGACGTTGTTTGTATCGAAGAATCTCACTTTGCTAAGGATAACCCACCCACATTTAAACACCATAAATTTGCACAGATATTCACCTCTAGCAACACCAAAAAAAAAAGGCGTTATTACAGCTATAAAAGATATCGTCTATTTTCAACAAATTTATATCAAAACAGATGCCCAAGGAAAATTCATAATTTTGGTAGCCTCATTACAATGCAATATACACAATTTTCAATATCTACGCCCCCAACAAAATCCCTCACCACTTTATTCAGAAAGGTGATTAAGAAAAAAAAAAAATACAGAAGGGGCATCTCATTGTTTGTGGTGACTTTAAAGTGTTTGTAAACCCTTACAAACCACTTTGACCTACAGGTAAGCCTAGATTAAAGAGGAAGTAAAGGCAACTTTTTTTTTTTTTTTAAAAGCACACCCTGTAAGGCAAAGGCATTATGAATAACTTACCTGAGAACGAAGGGTCCACCATCTTCCTCTTTGCCGCTACCATGTATCCCGGAGCGACTTCCGGTTCTCGCTGCTCCCGCGTCGCGATTCACTGGAGCCGCGATGATGTCACTCTCGCGCATGCGCACGGAGTGGCATATCGCCGCGATCTGCGGCCTGCCCAGTGCGCCCGCGCACCACTGTCTACGGCACATGCACCGTAGACAGGGATGGCTGTCTTCGGGTAAATATCTAGACCGTATAGGTTTAGGAGATATTTCTTGGACCTACAGGTTTAATCTAGGCTTACCTGTAGGTCAAAGTTGGTTGTAAGGGTTTACAACCATTTTAAGGCTTACCTGTAGGTCCAAGAAATATCTCCTAAACCTATACGGTTTGATAGGACATGATAGTTGCATATCAATCTGTTTGAATTGAGAGTGAACAGGCTGTGCCTCTCCATATGGTCGATGAGATTGCAAGGGCGTCCGATCAGAATCCAGCCGGACAACACCACGGCTGTGGCATATGTCAATCACCAAGGGGGATCAAGAAGCTCAGCCGCTGGGCATGTACTGGGGGTCAAAGGTCTTACTGTACATACTTTTCAACATAAGTTTTCTCGCAAAGAGATTGAGATCCCTCACCAAGTCGAATTTGTTAAGATTTTCATTGGGACAGAAGCCCAATCCCTTCATGAGAACATCTGTTTCGAATTCCGTTAAATTGTGTGAAGATAAGTTTACCATATTCATATGTGTATTGGAAGACAGTGATCCAATGTCACCTATGTAGTTGTCGGTATGTGAGATATTTTGGTCGTATTTGAGGCTGGGTGATTTGGAAAAAGGAGAAAGATAGGCGCAACAGGTCTCTAATTTGTACGGTCATGGACATCTTGTTTTCTTTTATTTTTTGTATCCTGAGTTGCAATTATTTATTTTGTTTACGTCATCGGCCGGCTCTCTGCATGGTCAAATCTGGTGCTTCAGATGTACATTTTCAATGCAAGAATGGCTCCTCTTCCCCCCCCCCCTTTTTTTTTCTTCCGCATTGGTAATGTGTATACATGTATCTATTTCTTATATTTTAGATTGCTCTTTCAAAAACAAATGTGCATAACAAATTATCCCTGAAGAAGGAGTACAATATTACCCCATAACGCGTAGGCTACATCGAATGCACATCATTTATCTATCTGTTTCATATATGTATTTTTGAATTCATTTCTTTACTACGATTCAGTTCGAGAACACTATGCCTTCAGAAAGATAATATGTACATACTGTTTAAAAAAGATATGAATGTATGAAGGAAACAACACTTTATGTTTTAAATATTTATTTTTTTGATACATTGTTAAAATAAAAATACTTTATATTTTTTTTACAATTATTTGTAAGTCTAACAGTTCATGCCTATAAAGCCCCGCCCTCTTGAAAACTTTGGATAATCTCTAACTTTGGAATGTTGGCTATATATATAGTGGAATATATCAAATACCTCCAGTTTTTAGATTTTTGCCAACAATTCTAAAGGAAACTGTGTGTGCATGCCTACAATGCAATGTCACCATGTAGACTTTGAAACACAATTAAATTTGTTTAATTGCTAATAGATATGTTCTTCAGTTTAACTTTTTCTTACGTTATTTAGAATTTTAGTAACAAAAATAAAATTTGATAAAATATGAACTTTTTTTTTCTTTTTAAGTGTCTATTTTAAAGGATTTGTTGTTAAGTTTATTTGCCGGACGTTCATTTGTCTGTATTATATGGCATTCATTTTCAGAGGATTCGCGCTCTTGGAAAATTTACCACATGAGCGAAACTTTTTGTGCAAACCAATCAATATACACTTAAAAAAAAAAAAAAAATATATATATATATATATATATATATATATATATATATATATATATATATATATATATATATATATATATATATATATATATATATATAAAATATATATATATATATATATATATATATATAATATATAGAAAAATACATATTGGCCTAAACTAATGAATACATTTACTTGTTGCTATAATACATATCCCAAAAAAAAATATTTTTTTTTTCCAAAATTGTTGCTAATTTTTTTGTTCATAGCACAAAAAATAAAAACTGCAGAGGTGATCAAATACCACCAAAAGAAAGCTCTATTTGTGGGGAAAAAAGGGACATAAATGTTATTTGGGTACAGTGTCGCACGCGCACAATTGTCAGTTAAAGTAACCCAGTTACGTATTGCAAACAATGGCCTGGTCATTAAAGGTGGTAAAACCTTCCGGGGCTGAAGTGGTTAAAATGATTTTAAACCCAAAAACAAAAGTGTAAAAAAAAATTAATTATACCAATCTTTCTAATGTGGTGGCTGCGTTAGTCATGTTTAATAAAAGCTGAATTTCATTGTGCATTGGGACACCCTACACCCCAAAAGCAAATATTTTATAATGAACTAAAACCCCTCCCCCCACAAGACTACAATCAATTGGGAAGGATTTTCCCTTTAATGCTAAAAGATGCAATAAGAAGCCGTGTCCCTTCCAATACTGAGATAATCATGTAAATTTGGCATCACCTGAGGGCCACAGCTTGACACCACCAGTCCCAACAATGGAGGTTGGCTTCCATAAACATGGCCATTGTGATGGAAACTGTGTTGGCCGTCACACCTCAGCCAGGAATTCTACTTCTTCTTTACCATATCAATTCACAATCCAATCACCATAAAGATCCTGGGCATAACATTTGCATCTAGTTGCAAAATAGTAAAATAGAGTCATTGTCAAAGTTTGAGGCAAAACCAAAATGTATTTTTAGTAATTAATCCAATTCCAGTTGAGGTGAGCTAAAGCAACATCGATTAGATGGAATCTGATTATTTATATATAATATTTTTGTATTTCATCTTATCGATGTTGCTTTAGCTCACCTCAATCCAACTGGGATTGGATTAATTACTAAAAATACATTTTGGTTTTGCCTCAAACTTTATATAATATTATAATGAGGAATTGCACCTTCTTGTACATATGATCATTTTTTATATCGCTCAAATTCCAGCACTCCTCTCCTACATATAAAAATCATATTTTTTTTGCTAGAAAATTACTGATACCTTAGGGAATAAAATGGCGGTCATTGGAGCTTTTTAGTGTGGAGTGTGACTATCAATGGGTCACATTAATGAGTTTATATTGCTGTTTCCTAATTATTATGCTCTTATCTTAGAAATAAGACACAGAAACCATTCTCTGTATATCAGCTCTTGAGCAAAAATGATGCCCGTGCCAAAAATTTGGGGCTTTATTCAGCCGTATTTATACACAAATAAAGACAGGTCAGCAAGATAACAGTTATCATACGATTTCCATATAAGGTAATACTTGGTTACACAAGTGATCAGGTCGATGTGACCCATGGGGCGGATGGGGGGCGGATGCCATAACTACTCCCATATTGCATCAAACATTAATTTCTGAAAAACAAGTAAAAAAACAAGTAAAGAACAAGTAAAGAACAAATCTAGCTTTTTTAGAACAACCTGATCTTCTCAGTTCCCCCTTTGACATCACCCCTCTCTCTCCCCCTGGGTCCTCATGAACAAGTTCTAGTTAGTTTTTCCCTAGGGTACTCTCCCTGACCGCGGGTTGTCAGAGGGGTATGGCTCCCATCCCCCCAGGTATTACCAACATCTTAAATTCTGAAGAGGAGTTTGTGGGAGAAGGGTGATGTCAATCTAACAGTTTAGTACCTTCTCTCTATCCGCTTTACCTTCTTCTGAATTTTCCTATATACACATATATTTAAAATTGTGAGTACTACTAGTAAAGAAATTACAATTAGCATAGGACTAAATAACCAATTGAATATGCTAGTTGCCGTGGAAGACATACCATTAAAAATATCATACCAATGTGGAGAAGTATCCTGTTGTATCTGTGAAGATAAATGCACAAGTCTGCCTTTGTCTATTACTGCAGATATAAGATTATTTTGTAAAGTGTGTTCTAGTGTTTCTATGTATTGTCTGAGCAGCTCTGACTGTTCCAAAATCTGCCTTAGTGGATCTAGGGAAATGATGAAGGGTGTAGTATCGGTAAGATTAGATATTTGATAGACAGAAGAAAATATCTTTTCTGCATCTGGTTCAAAAAGATATGTATCATTACCCCATTTTAATATTTGTATGCCTTTAACACATCCCGAAAAAGGGGCAGATCTATTCAATGCTATCATGGTGTTACTATTGTTTGTGATTATACATATATGTTGAGGTCCTATTTCCATGAATCTATTACTTTCATTAACAGGTGACCTCTGAAACTTACATATACTAGTCTGATGTTTCAGCAGACAAGGTTCATATACAGGGGAACTTCTCCCACATACTATTCCTTTATTTGTCTTTTCACATAAACTAAGGTCGTGTATTCTATTCTTATTGTCCACATATTTCCCATATATTTCAGGATACCAAAATTCATTTTTTATAATAAGAGGCATTACCACCATTTTACACATTTTCACTATCTCTTCTGTTTTATAGGCCTCAAACTTGCCCGTACACCACCTTTGTTCACATTCTATCTCGTTCCCTTTTACCTCGAACCATATGCCACCATCATTCAACCCTTTAAAATATTTCATCCAAGTATGATAATTTCCTAACTGCAACTCCACTCTAGCTCTGTTTATCTGTATATGATATGATAAGGTATCTAGGGAACACTGGATGAAATTTATGAACTGTTGACTCTGATTCCACAATATGTTATCTGTTATTACCGTATGATTTATTAATTCACCTATATATCGTAACAGGGGTATTTCCTGGAGTTGTGTCTCAAAGGTGGTCGGTAACCACTTACTTGTAATCATCAGGCTATCAGCTACATGTCTCCATCTGTTATTCATCTCTTCTATTTCTACTGAGTTCAAGACCCCCATTCCAGTGCCTGCTAATCCCAATACAGTGTCATACCAGGCACGTTTGTATCTACATTTTGGTGTTTCTGGAAAGGTTATGTTAAACTTAATCTTGGTTTTCTGTTGTGATACTGAAACATTGATACAAGTGCTAGGTACTGGTGATAGCATGGACGACTCAAATACAGGGACCACTTCCTCCCTGATCTGTATATTAAACCCGTAGGACTGTGCATTCCAATACCACCCATCTATTCTTTCCTCTCTCCACCAGGAGGCACAGAGAAAAGTACTGGACTGATTAATTGCTACAATATCTGTTAGGGTGAACATGTCAGTTGACATGTTCCCTCCCTCGGATATTGTTACCAGAACGTTATGCATCTGTTCCCAAATTCGTTTCTGTGCCTGTTTCCATGTATGTGAGGGTCCTAACTGATGACATCTATGCTTCTTAGTGTTATTAAAAGGCCATCCCATGCTTGTGTTTAGCTGGAATGTTATATTTTTTTCCTGCCGGTGGTTCTGCCCTTATCCATACTATGTTTTGATCTATGTGCAATGGTCCTTTGTGTCCCTCAACCGTGAAATTCCCTACCGTGATATATTCATCCATAGCCTGAATCATTGGCTACCTTTTGATCATCTACAACCCAAAGTATCCCTGCTGTGTCGTAAGATTCAGTCACATTAATACCAGGAGTCCAGGCATATCCCTGTAAAATAGCAAGCTTAAACAAACAGTAAACAAGTAGGTATCTCATAATGTTGTTTTCCCAGGTTCCTTCTTGCAATGTGAGGCGTGTATCCAGGTGGGTTTTCCCTCCAATTTCACTGAAGTAGGAGTGGTTAACAATACTTGGAATGGTCCTTCAAAACGGGGTTCTAGGGTTTTCCTGGTGTGTTTCTTTACATATACATAATCTCCTGGTTGCAGTGTGTGTGTTCCTGCTATTGAGTTAGGGTCTGGAAGAGAAGAATACACACTTTTGTGGATCTTAGTTAGACGTTGTTGTAATTGTATCACATATGCAGTCAAACTATCACATTGCAATTGCATACTCTGGGGAAAGTATAAACCTAGTCTAGGTGCACTCCCAAAAAGTATTTCATACGGAGATAACCCCGTTTTCCCTGTTGGGGTGTACCTTATAGAGAACAAAGCTAAGGGTAGGCACTCAGGCCATGGTTTATTTAACTCTTGCATGGCTTTTTGTATTTTTAGCTTTATTGTCCCATTCACTCTTTCTACTGATCCTGAACTCTGTGGGTGGTAAGGGGTGTGAAAACTCTGTTGAATCCCTAACATAGCCATTACATTCTGCATGATTTCTCCTGTAAAGTGTGTCCCCCTATCTGATTCTACGGTTTCAGGAAGACCGACCCTAGGTATTAGCTCAGTGATCAGTTTCTTGGCTGTGGCTTTTGCGGTAGCTGATTTTAGCGCATAACTTTCAGGCCAGCCTGAAAATAAGCCGATGCACACGAGAACAAATTCAAAAGGGCCGCTCTTAGGCATTTGTATATAATCAATTTGCAGTCTCTGGAAGGGGTATTGGGCCCGGACCTGGTGTTTTCGTGGGGTTTTTACTTTCTGCCCTGGGTTATTCAGGAGACAGATTTGGCAGGCTGCACAGTAGTTTCTCGCAGTACTACTGAATCCAGGGGCGAGCCATCCTTGGTTCACAATCCTATACATTGAATTGGAACTGACGTGTGTGGGTAGGTGAACTGCCGCCGCCATTGCTGGATATAGAGAGGCAGGTAGGCATACTTTGCCCCCTTCCCTCCATACATTGTCAAGGCCTGGTGCAGCTCCCATCCTGACCCACCTATCCTTCTCGCTCTCCCCTGCTTGTTCCTGCAATTTGCTCAGCTGCTGCCATGTTGGGTCTGGGATACTTACCTCTATGGCTGCTAAGGTCTCAGGGCCTCCTTCCCCTAGAGCTGCCTGTTTTGCAGTCAAATCTGCAAATGCATTTCCTTTTGCCTCAATTGTTTTTGCGCTCGTGTGTGCCGCTATCTTCATGATGGCCACTCGTTTAACCTTTTGAAGATTGTTCAGGACTCTCTTAATCCCTTCTCCATGTTTTACAGGTGTACCTGCTGCTGTTAGGTAACCTCTAGCTTTCCATATATGGCCATAATCGTGCACTACACCATAAGCGTAGGCAGAGTCAGTGTAAATATTCCCTTCTTGTCCTTCTAAGTATTCTAGGGCCTTTTCCAAAGCTGTTAATTCCGCTTCTTGTGCGGACATGTGGACTGGTAAGGACCGTGCTTCAATTACCTGTGTGTCAGTTACTACAGCATATCCTGTGTGATATCTCCCCTTATCAGCAAACCTGCTACCATCTATATACAAGGTGTGCTCAGCATTTAAAATTGGTGTATCTGTGACATGTGGGAACCCCATTGTCTCTTGTGCCATGAGCTGAAAACAATCGTGTTCATCTATCTCCTGAAACAAAAGAGTGTCAGTTTCCTCATTACCTTCCTTATTAGCTCCATTAGCTCCATTATTCCCCCTTGCCAAATCTGGTGACTGAAGAGGCAAAAAGGTGGCCAAATTTAAAGTTGTACAGCGCTGAAACGTGACATTTGGAGGCAAGAGTAAAGTACACTGTAACCTTAGTTGTCGAGCCATGGAAATATGTCTGGGCTGTACCTGAGACAAGATTGCATGTATATCGTGTGTGGTGTGCACTACTACTGGATTGTCTAAAACAATTTCTGATGACTTATCTATGATAATTGACACTGCAGCTACCGCCCGTACACAGGACGGTGAACCTCTGGACACAGGATCTAGTGCTGCTGAGAAGTATGCAACGGGTCTTTGTTTTATATGTAACTGTGTCAAAACCCCTGTGGCGTGTCCAGTGATCTCAGCAATGTACAGATGAAATGTCTTGGTGTAATCTGGTATACCGATAGCCGGTGCAGAAATCAACAACTTTCAGAGTGACAAACGACTCATAAGCTACTTCCGTAAGCATATATGGCACAATTTTCAAACAATCGTATAATGGCTGCATCAAAGAGCTAGCGTGTGGTATCCATTGTCTACAATATGACACCATACCTAAAAACATACGCAATCGTTTGAAATTTCGTGGGGGTAACATTCCCTTTATCACTTGAATCCTTTCTTCTATCTTTCATATCCCAACCATTAAAATCGGGATCATATTTCCATCCTTCCTCTTTTGCCCTATTCGAGGCCTTAATTAAACATTGGTCCTGATACACCCATTGTTTCTCCAACACCTCTCCTTGTCTGTCCCTTCTTATTTCACTCCATACCTCTGGGTCTAAGCCTGCTGCTCCTTTTACTTTAAATTTACGGAGAACCTTCCCAATATCTCGAGCCTCATCCTTCCCATAAATGTTCTTAATTATCTGTGGTACAGTGTAATGCGCCACAATTCCCTGACGGGGCTTCGTACTCTGCTGGCCCATTCTGACAGTCCTGCCTAGGTAGCGTGTGGACACTTAGTGTACAATATAAAACACTTAACCAAGTTACACTAGTGTCTCGTTGCCTTCTTCCTAGGGTGTCAGAATACTAAAAACCTCTCCTAGATGAGATTTCTGAAACCGAATTACTTTATATGCTAGCCAACTGACAAATATTATGACCAGACTGACGGCTACAACATATACAAGCATTCCTTTTGGTGGCCAGGTATCTGACTAGATCTCCGGACTTTGTGGAGACCTTATTTCCCCCCCGTACCTGGGGTATCCCTCTCGTACACTCTTATCCCTGCTTTATGGAGCAGACAGGGCTTATACTCTCAACCCGCCTTATGGTTTATGAATTAAATTGAATATCAAACTTAAGCGTCAGACCCCCAAAGTACTCTTGCGAGGTAAGGGCGCATTCCGTTGCTCATTGGGATGATATCCTTTCAATTCATACCAACCTTAGCAAGGTTCATTCACTTTCCCAACAAGACAGACAAACAGACAGACAAACAACAATCAACAAATAATTCCAGCAATATAAACCAAATATACAGTAATTCTAGACTCACCACTACAGAGGCTGGTATTATACCTGGAGAACCGTAACTGACAGAACGGATAGGCACAAATCAGGGGAGCACAGAATATAAGAAAAATAAAGCTTTTTCTTACCTGCGCAGGTTTTTATCTGTGGTTCCCGGAATGCCTAATCCTTTCGTTCCGTCATCCTCATTGGTCCACCTCTTGTAGTCTCTGGTGGTCCCTGTCCGGGCGCCAGAAAATGTGGAGTGTGACTATCAATGGGTCACATTAATGAGTTTATATTGCTGTTTCCTAATTATTATGCTCTTATCTTAGAAATAAGACACAGAAACCATTCTCTGTATATCAGCTCTTGAGCAAAAATGATGCCCGTGCCAAAAATTTGGGGCTTTATTCAGCCGTATTTATACACAAAGACAGGTCAGCAAGATAACAGTTATCATACGATTTCCATATAAGGTAATACTTGGTTACACAAGTGATCAGGTCGATGTGACCCATGGGGCGGATGGGGGGCGGATGCCATAACTACTCCCATATTGCATCAAACATTAATTTCTGAAAAACAAGTAAAAAGACAAGTAAAGAACAAGTAAAGAACAAATCTAGCTTTTTTAGAACAACCTGATCTTCTCATTAGGTCACACGGTATTTGCACAGTAATTTTCAAACGCAATTTTATTTGAGAAAAAAAAAATTTCATGAATAAGAAAAAAAAAATCATAACTTTTTTTGTATAATGTGACATGTGAGGTATCTATTTACTCAGCGTAACATCATGTGTCACACTTTAAAATTGTGCACACTCGTGGTTTGGCGCCAATCTTCAGTACTTAAAAATCTCCATAGGCGACACTTTCAATCTTATTTAATTTTTTTTACAGGTTACATGTTTAGAGTTACAGAGGAAGTCTGGTGCTAGAATTATTGCTCTCGCTCTAACATTCATGATGACCCCTCCTCACCTGTGTGGTTTGATCAGTGTTTACATGTGCGGACGCAACCTATTTATGAATTTGCTTCTGCATGCGAGCTCGCGGGGACGGTTGCACTTGAATTTTTTTGTTTATTTCATTATATATTTTTTTATTTTTACACTTTTTCCCTTAATGTAAACATCCCTTGTAGTAGGTATGGTGCCTGACAGGTCCTCTTTTTAAGCAGGAGGCGGGACGTCCCCTCCCATTGTCAGTAAGAATGTTCAAGCATCTAATTAGCCACCATGATTGTTCTTACAGTAAGCCCTTGTACACACGGTCGGACATTCCGACAACCAAATCCGTCTGATTTTGTCCGAAGGATTTTGTCTGAAACTGTTGCATACACACGGTCGGACAAAGTTGTCGGAAAATCCGATCGCGGTGACGTTATTTCGTTACGACGGGACTACGTTCACGCTAGTAGCCAATAGCTTTGGTGTAGGAATTTGATCTGAGCATGCGTGGCACTTTGTCCGATCGGATTTCTCTACACATGATCGGACAAAGTCCGATCGGATCATGTTGTCGGAAAATTTTACCGACAAGTTGGAAAACTTGGTCCGACGGATACTCCGACGGAAAAAGTCCAATGGAGACCACACACAGTCGGATTATCCAACAAAACGGTCCGATTGGACACATTCCCTCGGAATCTCCGACCGTGTGTACAAGGACTAAAGGGAATCACCGGCTGAAAAAAACGATATCTGGATGATGCCTGCAGCTGCAGGCATTATTCAGATATCCCCACTGAAAGCCCAGGTCCTGATATGACGGCCTGTAGTATGGAAGTGGTTAAAGCATAACAACACTTTTTTTTTTGGTAGGTTGTTATGGCAGGAGAGACTCCATATGGTGGAAGCTCTTTCCATGCCTACTATTTTCTTTTTTTCTGAATTGTACACAGACAGTCACACAAAGCAGCTTCACATGCAAACTCTACATGACATGAGTAAGTGCTGGAACAACGTTATATCATACCTGGCCAGCCAATAGAGAGAGCTTAAGCCTCTGGACCCAGAAAACCAGAAGAAGGTGCCAATGGAACAACTAGGTAGAAAATGGGCATTGTGTGAGGTAAGTCCACCATAATGTGCTAATATGATGTGCATACTTTCCCATTATGGACTGGAGGCCCTTATATTTAATTTCACTTTCAGCTGAGCATTTTCAAATATAAATCTAAATGTTTTAAAAAGACTCGGTGTCTACAATTCCTTATCAATCTTTTCATCAAACATTCACAATGCTCTGCATTCAAAGTGATGCATATCTTTAAATTCTTATGTCTTAAACATACTTCTTAGGAATAGAGATTACAACAAAAGTAGGTAGGGACTTTGGGATTTTAGAGGCACCAGTATAGGTTCAAAAGATTAGAAATGTAATCAGTTAGTATTCTTTATATATAAATTTATTCAAAAATAGAAAAACATACATAATAGGAAGGGTTAAAAAGATTTTTTGACACAAGGGATGTGTCCACACATATGAAGATCTACATCAGATACACATCGCAATCCAGAAAATACAAAAATTCAGGATCTATACAGGAGAACTAGTCACCCAACAGTAGAGTATATAGATTGATTTATATGGGGTGCTATGGTGAAGAGCTGATGTAGGATCCACAAAACTTGCCCGACATGTTTCGCGTTGTTAGGGAAAACGCTTCTTCTGGGGCGTGAGTAAAAAACACTTCAAAGTTCAAAAGAAGAAACAGAATACATAAATACATCTTGCAGATAAATGACAAAGCTTTAAATAAAAACATATGTGTTGCTGCATGTATATTGCTCAGAGATGTATAAATAACAAAAATGTTTATAAAATTAAAGAAAAGTACTGTTCAAGGGGGACCACGCGAAATTGGGGGCCATGTGCGCCGGACATATATAGGGCATTGTGGGGGCATATACGTTAAATATGAGTGTAAATATTAATAAAGGATAAATGAATTAGGAAAATGAATTAAATGGAGTAATGCATCAAAATATATATATACAAGTAATTCAAATATTGGATGTCCTACCCCAAAACTTTCTGTAGATGGCGCTGATATATAAACAATACCATCTTTATTGTGTACTATTGTAGTAGCTGATTCATATAGGTATTGCTGGAAGTAGAAATGTCATCAGTATGGAGAGAGAGTTTCCATAGATGCATGTACAAATACAGGGTGTAGTTATACAGGCACTCGCCACGTTCGACAGGTACAATCTATGCCAGCCAGAAAGATACGGAGAATACTGATGTCCTTTTTTAATTATATGTTATTTATGCAGTGGGGTAGAGCTGCACAAGCCAAGTCTGTAGGGATACAATATAGATGCTAATAGTGAGTCTGTCCCACGAACAAGGGGGGAGGGGGGGGAAGGGGGAAAGAGGGTGGAAGTATGAACACAGGAAATGGGTTATCATGTGCTGAGGGAACGCTTACCTCATATTTGTACTGGCGTGGGACATCCGCCATACACATGTCCAACTCAGCAGGGCGAAAAGGCATCTGAGGGAGACGCTGGTGATTGCGTCTCCCTATGTACGTGCATGCCCCACCCACCGCTGTCTGACTGGCCGAAATGCCAGTCCTTAGAGTGTAGTGGGCCGGCCGATGCCTCCGGGCGTGCCACACCCCCTCGAGACGCCCACACCCCCCGCACGTGACTGCGTCATGCCCAGGCGCGGGGGGGGGTGGGACGCAGGGATATGCAACGCCCGGGGACGGAGTCAGGAAAATAGGGTCATGTGAGTGTAGATACGGCCCACGTCCTGACTCCTAGTGCGCCAGAGAGCATAGGATGCCAATGGCGCTTACCGGCCGCACAGTGTGCGAACGGCCGGCACAGCTCCCCCCACCGCAAAGTCCCGAAATGACAAGACTGTAATAAACATAGAGAAAGCATATAATAAATTAACCAAAACAATAAATTTAATGTAAATGGGTACAGGCATGTAATCCCACTGGACATGGAGAAAGAAACAAACAGACACAAGCATAGATAAGTGATATATTAAAGACAGAAAAAGAGGGGAGGGAACATAAATTAAATAGACAAGAGGAAGGAGAGATGTGTGAAAAATCGCATAGAGTAAGGTCATTATTATAGAATGTATTGAAGGGAGAGATGTTTGCTAAATGGATTAGTTATGCAAGCATCAGTTTTAAAGAAGCAAGGAGTATTGTAATGAGAAAAACAGGAAAATAAGTTTTTATAAAAAGGGTTTGTAAGAATGCGATTCGTTTATTCCAGGGGGAAAAGTCGCATTGAGTTTTTCTATCCACAACGTCTCCCTTCTCGAGATGGATTTATCCCAATCTTCCCCGCGGGGACTGGGTGGTATCACATCCAATGCGATAAACGATATCACTGATGTATTGAACTTATGGTAAAGATCCAGGTGTCTGCTGATGGATGTTACCATCTTGCCCCCTGATGAGGAGTAGACATGATCCCTTATTATTCGTGCCCTAAATTGTCTAATCGTTTTACCTATATAAAAAGCTGAACATTCACACGTCATCAAATAGATGACGCCTCGTGTATCGCAATCCGCAAAAAAATTTTGGGGTAAAAGTTTCTCGGTTAGGCAGAACAAAGGATTGGCCAGTTCTGATCAGGGGGCAAAATGGAAATTTTCCACATCTAAAAATACCATGGGATGGGCGGCTCCGGGGATTCAAATTAAAATGACTAGTAGTAAGGATGTCACGTAGGGATTTAGCTCTGCGGAACGTAATTTGAGGTTTCTTTTCTATATATTTGGCTACAATAGGGTCCTCTGTGAGGAGAGGCCAGAAGGTATCCAGAGTGTCACGTAGTGTTGAATGATGATTGGAAAACTTAGTTATGAAACGTACCCTATTTATCTGTTTCGACTTGTCTTGTGATTTGTATAAAAGAGTAGCACGAGACTGGCGTTTGGCCCTATTATATGCTTTACGCAGTGTTGATTTACTGTAACCCCTGGCTTTTAGACGTTTTTGAAGTAATTTTGGCTTGAATCTCAAAGTCAGAGGTATATGTGCAATTACGTCGTAGCCGAATATATTGAGCATAAGGGATGCTCCGCAGCAAGGGGTCTGGGTGTGCACTGGTAGCGTGCAAAAGGGTATTGCCCGCCGTCTCTTTGCAATAGAGACTGGAGGCAATGTAGCCACTCTCATCTTTTTTGATAGTCAGATCGAGAAAGGTAATTTGAGATGGATGACTTGAAAAGGTAAATTTTAAATTAAAATTATTTGAATTTAATTTTGCAACAAAGGATAAGAGGTCACTTTGGGTTCCAGTCCAAACAACAAAAACGTCATCGATGTATCGGAGCCAGCAGAGGGCCTGGCTCGTATACATCGACAAGGCCTTGCTGGAAAAAATGTCTCGTTCCCACCCCCCCGGTACAGGTTAGCGTATGCCAGGGCAGACACAGTCCCCATAGCTACGCCCTGTACCTGGAGGAAGTGGGAATCTCCAAAGACAAAAGAATTGTGAGTAAGAATAAACCATAACAAATCTAGTATGAACTTGCAGAAGTCCCAATTGTGGTTTGTTTGCTCCTGAAGGAATGTGCGTGCTGTCGCGACGCCCTGCCCGTGAGGGATGCTGGAGTATAATGCCTCCACATCGAGGGTCACGAGCAGGGCGTCGGGAGGCACGACCATTCCCTCAATGTGTTTTAAAAAATCCATGGTGTCTTTAATATAAGAGGGTAGTGCATGTACATGTGGACTTAATACAGAGTCCACCAATCTACTTGCATTCTCCGTAAGGGAGCCTATGCCTGATATGATGGGCCTGCCAGGAGGGTTTTGAGGATGTCTATGGATCTTGGGGAGTACGTAGAATGTGGCAAGTCTAGGAAACTTAATAGAAACTCGTAAATATCTTTATTGATCAATGCTTTCTGATAGGCACATCCAATGAGGTGTAGATATTCCGTTTTTGAAGTCTGAATAAATGTGGATGAGATGGGTTTATACCATTCTCTATTATTCAGAACTTTTAATGCCATGTTGGCATAGAAATCTTTTGTCAGAAGGACGATGTTTTCGCCCTTGTTGGCGGGTTTTATTTCCAGATCTGGATGGTTTTTGATACGGGAAATAGATTTAAACTGAGAAGTAGTTAGGTTGTTAGGTAGAGGCGTCAATTGTAGTTGTTTTATTGCATTGACGGTGCTTTTCAAAAAGGCCCATATGTTTGGATTTGACATTAAGTCTGGAAAACGTTGAGATTTTGATTTAAAATAAGGGATATTCAGTGATGTATGACTGGTAGATTGTATATTTGTACTATCAGAAAGTTGCTCCGTTGAGCTTTCCTCCAAAAGGAGGATCAGATCTCGGAGTGTTCTGAAATCCTCCATAGTATAATTTTTAATGATCTCTGAAATTTGTTTGTCCTGTTCCGAGCGGAGGCGATCCCCATCAAAAAGATATTTGTACATAAGATTTTGTACAAATAAATAAAGGTCTTTTATCACTTCGTATTTGTCTAAATCAGATGATGGACAAAAATTTAGGCCTAAACGTAAAACCTCTAAATCTTCCTGAGAGAAATTGTAGGGGGTAAGATTAATGATTTCCAAATGGTGGGTCAGGACATTGTCGAGGGGTGTAGGGATAGTTGAAAATTTCCAGAGGGGGATACGTGTGCATCTAGAGTGCTTTGTCTAGTGAACATTTGGAGTTTGGTGGCAAGAGGTAAAGATAGGGAGTGCTGGTAGAGTGTTAGTATCCTGTGTATTATTGGCTATAGAGGTGTTCATATTGGAAGGTCCACCAGAATTAACATTGGATAATATCTTTTTGGGTTGTTGTGAATTAAGAAGGTGAATAGCTTGGAGAGCGGTGTTGCCCAGATATTTTCCTTGAGACAAAGTGTTGGTGTCTAGCAAAGGAGTCGTGTCATGCAATGATTTGTATAGAGTAAGGGTAGTGTCGTGTGTAGGGGGACGTTTCTTCGTGTATGGAGTGTGGAACCCACCACCAAGATCCCGTTTACATGTTCCAGGGTGTGAAGAATAGGAAGAACCACCACCTCTACGAGAAGACCGCTGTGAACGACGAAAAGTAGAGTCTGATTCAGTTCCATCATCAGTAGTGGAATAATTACCAGTATTATTTTTAAAATTACGAACATTAGATTTGTAGTGTTGCCGAGGAGGAGATTGCCAATGGTAAGCAAATCCCTCACTGAATGCTGTTCTATCTTTTGAGAGTTTGCTGTGTTTTTTGAAAATAATATCTTTAGCAATACGTGTAATATACTCCTTAAGGTCTTGGAGGCGTCTATCATAAGCCGCATGTGTTTTTAGAGATTCACTATTGGATTGTAAAGTTGAAATCTCATTGTCAAGAGCTTCGAGCTCATTTTTATACTGTACAATAAGTTGTTTCATTAAATTGATACTACAAATAGTTATATTTTGTTCCCATGCTACTTTAAATTCTGGAGTCAAGTTGTGAATCGATGGAAAGGTTTGTATACGTAGACCTATAGGGGCAATTTTTTCTTCAACGTATTTTCCAACAAATTCAATATGCCAGTATAATTTTGTTTTTTTCTTCAGGAGACGTTTAAGTTTGGAGGTGAATTGATTGATGCCAATATCCTGCTCGGCATCCACATTACAGGTGGTATGAATATCAGACATATATCCTGCCCATGCAGCCCCCGTAAATTCCATACTGCTTATTCTCAAACTATCTATGTTCATAAACAGTAAAACAAATGTATACAATGGCATAGTAAACTGTATATAGAACAACAAAGAGGGGGGGGGCGCAGGGGGGAAGGAAGAAAAAGGACAGGGGAAGACCAAACCATAAAAACAGAACAAAAACAGAACAAAACACAGAACAAAAAAGAAATTACTGTCCAGAGGGTATGAAGATATACTATATTGTAACAAAGAATAAAAAATGAAATCAGTATGTATTAACAGCCACTAGAGAAAATCGTTGGGAGATCTCCAAAGGGAGTACCCAAAAATTGCCCGGGTGCTACCACCCTAAATCACTAAAAAGGGGGGGAAAAAAGATACGAGATATCAGAAAACACTTTGTGGCTAAATAGTGGATATCTCAAGTGCATCGATATAAAAAAGGTGCCATCATCCTTAATAAATAGAGATTACAACAAAAGTAGGTAGGGACTTTGGGATTTTAGAGGCACCAGTATAGGTTCAAAAGATTAGAAATGTAATCAGTTAGTATTCTTTATATATAAATGTATTCAAAAATAGAAAAACATACATGATAGGAAGGGTTAAAAAGATTTTTTGACACAAGGGATATGTCCACACATATGAAGATCTACATCAGATACACATTGCAATCCAGAAAATACAAAAATTCAAGATCTATACAGGAGAACTAGTCACCCAACAGTAGAGCATATAGATTGATGTATATGGGTGCTATGGTGAAGAGCTGATGTAGGATCCACAGAACTTGCCCGACATGTTTCGCGTTGTTAGGGAAAACGCTTCTTCTGGGGCGTGAGTAAAAAACACTTCAAAGTTCAACAGAATAAACAGAATACATAAATACATCTTACATAAAGAATACATACAGAATACATAAATACATACTTCTTAGGAAATCTGTGATCACCCTTCTAAAGTATAATTTCAGAAAGCCGGGCAATCTTGTTTAAAGGCCTCTACTGAATTTGCTTTACTATAATAAAATCACCATGGAAAGATGTTCATGAAGATGGCACAGCATTATCATATCAGAATTATGAATTGTAATATTGTACTGTTCTGAATCAAGATCCATTAATTCTTATAATAGACTTCTTATATCCATGGCAAGTGATGGGCTATATAATGAGATAAAAAATAAAGATATGGACTATGGAGGCTCCTTCCTATCCTGAGATTATAATGCAAATTTGGCATTCCCTGAGGATCACAGTTGGACCCCACCAGTCCCAACAATGAAGTCCCAACAATGGAGGTTGGCTTCCATAAACATGGTCATTGTGATGGAAACAGTATCAACAGTCACACCTCAGCCAGGCATTCTACCTCCTCTTTACACCACACCGCACCTTGCGTTGGCGGTAAAACGCAGCTATATTTAGCGGCGTTTTACCGTCGGATTTGCGGCGCATTTCGGACGCTAGCGGGGCGCTTTTACCCCCCGCTAGCGGCCGCGAAAGGGTTAAAACCGCCGGCAATACGCTGCAATAGCGGCGTTTTGCCGACGGCATTACAGCGCTGCCCCATTGATGTCAATGGGCAGCAGCGGTGGAGGAACGGTAAACACACCGCTCCTTCACCGCTCCAAAGAAGCTGCTGGCAGGACTTTTTTCTGACGTCCTGCCAGCGCACCGCTGTAGTTTGAAAGCCCTCGGGGCTTTCACACTACACACAATGGTGCAACTTCTTTAGGGCGTTTTGCAGGCGCTATTTCTAACGCTATAGCGCCTGCAAAACGCCCTGGTGTGAAGGGGGTCTTACATATCAATTCACAAATCTATCACCAATGAGTTCAGTTATGTCCTGGGTGTGAAAGTTCTCTCTGTAGATAATTGTCAAATATTTTTAGCAAAACTAAAAGTACATTTTAAGTGAATAACACAATCTCATTTGTATTTGTTATAAACCAGTGACCAGCTAAACATTTTGGATAATTATATTTTCTCAAAATTTTTGATTTTTTGATTCTTCTTTTAGTGGTCATCTCCATGCAGTAGACATTTCTGATGCACAACAGATGGCACAAAGAGGAAGCTGCATAGCAAGTGTATTGCCCACACAATTATCAGTTAAAGTAACGCAGTGCCGTATTGCAAACAATGGCCTGGTCATTGAGGGGGTAAAACCTTCCGGGGCTCAAGTGGTTAAAATGATTTTAAACACAAACGTGTAAAAAAATATATATATATATTATACCAATCTTTCTAATATGTTGGCTGCGTTAGTAATGTTTAATAAAAGCTGAATTTCATTGTGCATTGAGACAACCTACACCACAAAAACAAATATTTTTATAATGAACTAAACCCCTCCCCCCACAAGGCTACAATCGATTGGGAAGGGTTTTCCCTTAATGCTAAAAGGTGCAATAAGTAGCTGTGCCCCTTCCAATACTGAGATAATCATGTAAATTTGGCCTTCACACCACCAGTCCCAACAATGGAGGTTGGCTTCCACAAACATGGTCATTGTGATGGAAACAATAGCGGCAGTCACACCTCAGCCAGGAATTCTGCCTCCTCTTTACCATATCAATTCACAATCCAATCACCAATTGATTGATCAGTTATGTCTCCTGGGTGTGAAAGTTCTCTCTGTAGATAGTTGTCAAATATTTTTAGCAAAACTAAAAGTACATTTTAAGTGAATAACATGATCTCAGTTGTATTTGTTATAAACCAGTGACCAGCTAAACATTTGGATAATTATATTTTCTCTAAATTTTAGATTTTAGGTTCTCCTTTTAGTGGTCATCTCCATGCAGTAGACATTTCTGATGCACAACAGATGACATAAAGAGGAAGCTACATAGCAAGTGTATTGCTTTTATACATTCGATTCAGACTGATAAAACTTTATTGAGATGAGGGGAAGTAAAACAAAAAAAGTTTCCCTTTTTTGTAAATATAAGCATTTTTTTTCTACTTTAAGCAAAGCTCAACACCTTTGTTTGAAAAATAAATGCTAGCAGGTAGATTTTAATGGCAGAAGAGACACCATATGGCTCTTGTGTCATGGAAGCTCTTTTCATGTCTACCAGATTTATTTTCTGAATTGTACATTGACTGTCATACAGAACAACTCAACATGCAATCTCTGCATAGCAGGAATAGGTGCCAAAACAAAGTTACATCAAACCTGGCCACCAAATAAATAAAGCTAAAGTCTCTGGACCCAAAAGACTGGAAGAAGGTGGCAATAGAGTGACTAGGTGAAGCATGGACATATTTTTGCTATAATGCGCAAAAATAACGAACGTGCTCACGTGATGTGTTACATTATAGCAAGAGCCCTGTGGTCCCTTATGTTTAGCTTTATTTTAAACTGAGCACATATAATGTATGTTTCTCCTATATAAATCTCATTTTTTGGATTGTCCAAACCATCCTTTCTCAAACTCTTCAAAATGGAGGAACCCCTGCAATTACTTCTCAAATCTCAGAGATCCCCTTCTAATGACTATTATATCCAAAGCTCTGTGTACATTAGTGTGATGGTCAGTGGAAAGAATGTTCCCTAAATTTGTGCTCAGTGAGAAGAATCTTCCTTACAGATATCTAGATAGATCAATGGTGTTGGTTGCTACTTATCGACAAGGTAGAAATTACCTTTTGGTCACGGAACCCTTAGCAACCTCTGGAGGAACCTTATAGATACATGGAACCCTGGACGTGAAAAGCTGATCTAGACTATTTCTCTAATCACGGGAACTGAATTTCCAGCAGTTAAATAAATTAATAGTTTTTGCCAATGAGTCCATTCTGTAGTGAAACTATGATTTAAGGCTTCCTTAATGCCATGGCAAACTCTACTGTTGTGTTAATGGTTAGAATAGTTATGTATAAACCACCTTCTTTTTTTTTTTATGGGTATTCAGAAGCAGCAGCATTTTTAAAAGGTTGTCGCTTCTGAAAGCGATAGCTACTGATTTTTGTTATCCTTGTCTCAATACTTAATTTGTAATTCACCCAGAATATTATGTCAGCATGATATTTTCTATTACTTGATATACACATGATTGTTTTCGGTCAATGACTCGCCAAAGTAATGAAGACATGATCTGGGTGTTTTGATTATAAATCTTTAGAAAAAAGCCCAGACATGGCAGCTCCAATAGTCCAATCCTGACAGGTCCTTTTAATCTTCATAAAGATATTTTTATATGAATTTCATGTCATAGTAATTTTCTTTTTTTCAATAAAGTCCCCTTTTAACTAAACCCTTTGGTGTTCAATATTAAGAAATAAAACATAATGGTATAAAATAACCCACAAGAACCTACAGCCAATGTTACATTTTTTTTCTCAATAATTATCTGGTTAGTACTCCATCATGTATTAGTTACTCAAACTAGAATTAGAGTTAAAACAAATATATATATATATATATATATATATATATATATATATATATATATATATATATATATATGACCAAAAATTGCCATTTTCTAGTTAATATGGGGGCAAGTTTAAATTTAAAACTCAGTAAAGTTTTAAAAAATGTGGGTTTCAGAGTGTTTAATCTCATCACCTGTTCTGTAGAAAACCTGTTTATATGCAAATTGGCAAGAACAATGTGGGGCTATTTACACAACATTTCCATTAGAAGTCAGCCAATGGAACACCTTCATTCTCTGCCTTCCCCGCCCATCTCCCTTGTATAAAGTGGAACTTTCCCTCCTCTGATCAGTGATTCTACTTCCAGAGATCCCGGTATACTCATCTATTACAGCCTAGCTGGAGATTTGGTGTTGAACTGCAGAGGAACAGGAATATTTAGAAAAACTAATCCGACTTCATCACCGCTGAATACTCACCACATTAAAGTAAGGAACTTTCATCTAACCAATCATTAGATCTTTATTATTTAATGAACATTTTGATAGTAATTCTCCAGAGATGTATGAGGTGTATATAATATCTAAAAAACTATATATAAATAACTGAGAAAATGGGCAATGGGTTAAGGTTCAGGACAAGATAATATGTAATACAATGTATAAAGAAGACAGGATAGACATGGGAGGATTGCCATGATCACCCCGATGAAAAAGTTGTTAGTAATACGGGATATGTAAAAAAAAATGAGGCTGTAATTTGTGTGATGAGTTTTGGTGGCAAAGTCATGTATAATTTATCTAAGGCTTGTCTTACAAGTATATTCCAATCTGTACAAAAAATGCCTTGAAAATGATTAAGGGTGCCTTAAAAGGGATGTGGAAATTGAGTGTTTAGTTATCGTGGGTCATTCTAGGACTTACGGTTTGGGGAGAATGATTTAAGGAAGTGTCAGTAATATATTCTGATGGCCTTTAGCATGGTCTCTGCTGTCTTCTATTGATTACAAACGGTGCAGAAACCATTTCCATATTTTACATGATAGTTCTGATTAAAATTACACTTCTTAGGCCGCGTACACACGGGCGGACTGTTCGCCCAACTTTGTTCGTCAAACAGTTTCGGCAAACAGTCTGCTCAAAATTAGCATGGACGGACATGGCCACACACGGCACTTTTTGAGCGGACTGTTTCAGCGAACTGTTTGCCAAACAGTTCGCTCAACTTTTGAAATGAACGGACTCGCCCACGTAAGGCGGAGGCAAGTCCGCCCATTTCGAGCGCGTGTACAGGTAGGCGGGGCCCGCGAAGGAGACGTCGCGGGCTCCGCCGCCTGGAATGGACTTAAAGGGGAACCCCAACGCCGAAAAAAATCGGCGTGGGGGTCCCCCCCAAGTCCACAACAGACCCTTGTCCGAGCACGCTACCCGGCCGGCCAGGAAAGGGGGGCGAGCGAGCGCGCCCCCCCTCCTGAGCCGTACCAGGCCGCGTGCCCTCAACATGGGGGGTGCCTTGGGGAAGGGGGGGCCGCGCGGCCCCCCCACCCCAAAGCACCTTGTCCCCATGTTGATGAGGACAAGGGCCTCTTCCCGACAACCCTGGCCGTTGGTTGTCGGGGTCTGCGGGCGGGGGGCTTATTGGAATCCGGGAGCCCCCTTTAAGAAGGGGGCCCCCGGATACCGGCCCCCCACCCTATGTGAATGAGTATGGGGTACAATGTACCCCTACCCATTCACCTGTAAAATAAAAGTACCCAAAAAAAAAAACACAACACACGAGAAAAAATATTTTATTGCACAGCTCCGGGGGTCTTCCGTCTTCGGGGGTCTTGTCCCCCCCTTCGGTTCTTCTGCCGGGCCACCGCGCCTTCTTATAGCTCTTTTACAGGCGGTGGCCCGGTCTTCTGTCGCCGCTGCCTTCCGTTCTTCTGTCGCCGCCTTCGGTTCTTCTGCTGGGCCACCGCGCCTTCTTGTAGCTCTTTTACAGGCGGTGGCCCGGTCTTCTGTCGCCGCTGTCGCTGTCGCCGTCGCCGCCTTCCGTTCTTGTTCTTCTTCTTGTTGTTCTTCTTCTTCTCCAGGAGATGTTGACACGTCGCTCCCTCTGGCCGGAATGCCAGAGCCGCCCTGCGCTGCCACTTATATAGTGACAATGGGGCGGTGTCACATGGTATATGTCACATGGGTTGGTCACATGGGGACTATGATATCGTAAGGGGGCGGGGTCACCATGTGACCAACCTATGTGACATATACCATGTGACACCGCCCCATTGTCACTACATAAGTGACCGCACAGCGCGGCTCTGGCATTCCGGCCGGAGAGAGCGACGTGTCAACATCTCCTGGAGAAGAAGAAGAACAAGAACGGAAGGCGGCGACGGCGACAGCGACAGCGGCGACAGAAGACCGGGCCACCGCCTGTAAAAGAGCTACAAGAAGGCGCGGTGGCCCGGCAGAAGAACCGAAGGCGGCGACAGAAGAACGGAAGGCAGCGGCGACAGAAGACCGGGCCACCGCCTGTAAAAGAGCTATAAGAAGGCGCGGTGGCCCGGCAGAAGAACCGAAGAGGGGGACAAGACCCCCGAAGACGGAAGACCCCCGGAGCTGTGCAATAAAATATTTTTTCTCGTGTGTTGTGTTTTTTTTTTGGGTACTTTTATTTTACAGGTGAATGGGTAGGGGTACATTGTACCCCATACTCATTCACATAGGGTGGGGGGCCGGTATCCGGGGGCCCCCTTCTTAAAGGGGGCTCCCGGATTCCGATAAGCCCCCCGCCCGCAGACCCCGACAACCAACGGCCAGGGTTGTCGGGAAGAGGCCCTTGTCCTCATCAACATGGGGACAAGGTGCTTTGGGGTGGGGGGGCCGCGCGGCCCCCCCTTCCCCAAGGCACCCCCCATGTTGAGGGCACGCGGCCTGGTACGGCTCAGGAGGGGGGGCGCGCTCGCTCGCCCCCCTTTCCTGGCCGGCCGGGTAGCGTGCTCGGACAAGGGTCTGTTGTGGACTTGGGGGGGACCCCCACGCCGATTTTTTTCGGCGTTGGGGTTCCCCTTTAAGTCCATTCCAGGTGGCGGAGCCCGCGACGTCTCCTTCGCGGGCCCCGCCTACCTTCACACGCGCTCGAAATGGGCGGACTTTCCTCCGAGCGGGAACAGTTTGCTCATTTCGAAAGTGGCCTACACACGGGCGGACTGTTCGCTCAAACAAGGTTTCAGCGGACAGTTGGACGGACAAGGTCTTTCGGAAAGTAATCACTGCTATATAAATGCAGTGATTCCTGTGTAAATGACACTGGCAGTGAAGGGGTTAACTAGTGGGTGGCAGTGTAGGGGTTAAGTGTTCCTAGGGGTGTGTTACTAACTGTGGGGGGATTGGGCTTTCATTTAGTGAACAGTGATCTCTGCTCCAATCACATGGAGCAGAGATCAGCGTCACTAGTTGCTAGGCAGAATGGAGAAATGCTGTTTACACGGCATTTCCTCCATTCAGCCGTCCCGCGAGACGATCGCGGGTATGCCCGCGGTGATCGAGTCCGCGGGACCCGCGACCAGACTCACGGGGGTCCCGACCGGAAATTCGCTGAAACTGTCCGCTGAAAGCCCACACACGAGCGGACTGTCCGCCCAAACACTGTTCAGCGGACAAGGTTGGGCGAACAGTCCGCCCGTGTGTAAGCGGCCTTATCTGGCTGAGCTCGGTGTTCATCCTCCTGACTTTATGTAATGAAACTGAAACTCGGCATAGCTGGTTAGCAACAAGAAAGCCTAGTATCTTTTGTAGGTCATCCTTATGGTATGTTTAGTCTTTTAATGACAGGATCTGCCAGAAATATGAGGGTCACCAAGCTGCTTCCGGCAGCAGATACATCAAATTTGTTACATTCCTTTCCTGAAGGACACTTCAAGATAAAATTAGTCTTTTGACCCAGTTCTAGAGAGCCCCTCCCCCCCCACACACACACACACACACACACTTGAACTGGAAACTATTGGATATATCCTGCTATTTGTGTATTATATGTCTTGGGGCTTCCTTTTGTTTTTGGTACTTGCTCAATGTCCTTTAGCTGTACTAAATATATTTTGGTTGTGTTCAATCTCTATCTTTAATGTCCACCTTTTATTCCCAAATATTGTACATGTAGATATGGAGGACTATTAGGGCCGGTTCACACTGCGGGCGATGCGAGGCGACACCGACTTGCCTCGCCGCGACCTGCCGCGACCTCAGCGGCGACTTGCAAATGACTTCTGTATAGAAGTCAATGCAAGTCGCCCCGAGGTCGCCCAAAAGTAGTACAGGAACCTTTTTTCTGAGTCGGAGCGACTCGAGTCGCTCCTCTCAGAACGGTTCCATTGTACAGAACGGGGGCGACTTGTCAGATCCCGGCGAGGCAAGTCGTGTCGCCTCGCATCGCCCGCAGTGTGAACCGGCCCTTAGGCATTTTGTTTTTATAGGTTTATAATGGCAGGTAATAATATTTATATTTTGGCAAATTTCTAAAGTTTATTTTCAAAGGTACGTTTTTTGCTTATTAATGTAAAAGTTTTAATGTTTTACTCTGCAGGACACTATGGCCTCCGTTGACCATAATGTGGAAGGTCTTTTGGATAGAATGGTCTCTTTCTATTCACAAGAACTACAGCAGATCGACTTTGAACAGTACTTCCTCATTGAGGAGGAGCTTGGAAAAGGCGGATATGGAAATGTATTCTTGGTGAAGGACGAGCAAACAGGTGAGAGAATTAATCTAGACACTATTTCAGTATCCTCTATGTATAGGGATGTAAATTCAATCTGCAAGATACAGGCTTTTTCCAAGAGGTCACTAGTTGTAGACTTAGTCTAAAATAAAAGGGACAGTAAAGTATAATCACTGTGCAAAACTCGTAATAAAGAATAGCAGGTAGAGCAAATATGTCCCATTACGTGAATTTATTACATCTCTATGAATAGAATTTTTTTCAAATATTCATGTTGGAAAAAATTATTTAGAGACCCGATTATTGGGCTGTTTCTTGGGAGGAGTTATGCAAATATCAAAATGTATTGATGGGTACATATCTGTCTGGAAGAGTGGGCTTTCCTAGATGAACTATATTTGTATGTAGAACACCATAGATTATGATCACATGTGATGTGGAGTCCAATGAATAAAATAAAGGGGTTAGGAACAGTCAGGCTGGAGATGATATGATACTGGATGTTCTCTAGTCCAGAATTGAGATGGGCTCTATCTGGAGAGGTTCCTGTAAAGCTGAGTGCTGGTAAAGCTGTAGTTTAGCTTCCAGTGAAGCATAATACAGTTTCAATCTGGCAGGAGCAAATTTTCTTAAAATATTGAATATTTTCAAATTAAACATATAGAAATTACCAATTGAACATTTCTAGTTCTTGATCCAAGTTATTTCATTTTTTCATAGGTCAAAGAATGGCAATGAAGGTTATGGATAAGGACAAAATCAGTCAGCGGTCTTTCCTCCATGAATTCAGTATTTCATTCTTACTGTCTTCTCATCAAAATATCATCAGATGTTTTGGCTTCTTCTTCTCCACCATTGACTACTTCGTCTTTGCCCAGGAACTGGCACCTGTTGGAGATCTGTTCTCCATGATCTTTCCACATGTAAGTACATTAAGTTGTAGGAATGGACAATTCTTTATTAAATCATTAAAAAAAGGTTAAAACAAATAATTTGAGATTCCCATCACTTTTTTCTAAATGTCTTGGTGACCACTGTAATTAAGACAAAGCAAATTTCCCTGGGGGGTGACACGTTCAACTATAAAATCCATCCCTAGCCTAAAATAAATAAAAAACTGTGGCCATACATGTATGCTTTTAACTGACTCTTCATTTATCCTCATATTCTCCCCTACTGTATTTAACATCTATTATATTTTTGAACTTTTTCTAGATGGGAATTCCAGAAGACGCAGCAAAGAGGTGTGCTGTGCAGATGTCCAGTGCTCTGGAATTCATATCTGAGAAAGGTCTTGTACACATGGACTTCAAGCCAGGAAATGTTCTGGTGTTTGACCAGGACTGCCATTGTGTTAAGATCACAGACTTTGGACTCACTAAGGTAACAGGGACAGTTATTAGAGCAAGATGTGGAAGCAAATCGTACATGGCCCCAGAGATGTTTAACCTGGCTATTTCAGATGGACTGGCTGTAGATGGCAGCCTTGATGTGTGGGCGTTTGGTGTCGTCATTTACTGCCTAATCACAGGAGAGTTTCCATGGCGGGTGGCCATGCTTGAAGATGAAGCATATAAACAGTATGTTGACTGGCAAAATGATTTCCAGGAGGTTAATCCTCCAGAAGCATGGGAAAAGGTTCCTGCTGGGATACAAAGAATGTTTATTGCTCTTTTGGCAATTGACCACACCAAAAGAAGTAAAACTTCGGAAGTCTTGAAATACCTGAGTGAAAGCTGGAAAGAAGAAACTCCAGAGTCAACATTAATACAAAAGGAAGATGATTCCATTGAAAGGATTTCTTCAGTCCAGTCCGAGGTAACATTGGCTTCCCACGTGAACACATCACAGAGCACTGTCTCCATCTCATCAAGTATCTGCACCTTGTCTTACCTTCTGACCACAGACCCTTCTAGATCTCAGTCTGAGATGATTCCAGAGCCACAGAAGGACCACATGTCAGAGTCACCGATTTATGTTTGATGAGGAATATTGGTGATGAGTCGTCTGAAACATCATCACATATGTTCTACTTTTCTCAGGTATGTGAATTTCTTGGGGAAATAATTTGATCATAACATTCTATATGTATGTTGTAGGCCACTCCAACTTTTAGGGCCATGTCACACTTGCAGTTCTTCATCTTGATTTCTTATCTATATCCACCACTAATATTCCTGTGTTACTAAAGGCATGGAATCTTCATCCAAAGCATATAGCGAGATTACTTCTTTTTTTGGAAATAAATCCCTCCGTACTCCTCAGTTGTCCCTCTTCTGCTGTACAGATCTCCAAAGAAATGTACTATTTCACTACCAATAATGTTGTGGTGGAGTAAATCTTTCATCCAGCGATTAAACTAATGCGAACGCGGGACTGGCACATTTTATGTGTACATACTTTGTGTTATGTGTCCTTCCCTTTCATCTGAGGAAGTTGGGATGTATGCCAATGGCACATATAACTTTTGTTAGCCATTCTCAGAGTGGTGGGGCTCGGCCTTGCAGTTATGATTATTAAAGCAAAACTAAAATGAAGGTTGATATGAAAGGTCTTCAAGCTTACAATGGTAATAGCAGGACCCTTGTTGGGTATTTTCTTATCATTTTGTGATTAATTATTTTAAAATATTTACTGATTAATTTCAATATGACATTGCCAAGAAAAATGTTTACATATTTGGTGCAGTAATTCATAAGAACTTGAGTTTGGTTTGTATAAATCAAAAGAGTAGAACCAGTAAAGGAGGGTTTCTTTTTGGATGATTTAGGTCTTTATTCCGTTGTTTATTGTCTACTGTCTTATTAACTAAGATTAGCTATTCTAAGGCTGTTTTCTAATTTACATAAAACACCTATGTAGTCAGTGTCTGTAACCTTATCAATGTTTAGCATCTCATATATTATTATTTACTGCAGGATATTCAGTCAATCTATAATGAAGAAATTTAGAACTGACTATGTGGAGTTTTTTATTACTAATTCGATATTCATGTTTGCTGTTGACAGATAATTTTCTTTATTTTACTCCAACAATATCTTTTAGATGACAAGTCTGGATTATTTCCAGGGGTTGAACAAGACCCCTGCCTGGTACATGGGGGAATGTAACTTGTACATAAGTAGTTACTCCTCCTGTGCACTGGGTGGGGCTCTTGGATTTTCGCCATGCAGAAAAATATCCGCTGATCCTGCCAGAAATCCAGTTAGCTCCCAAATTCCTGTTTGAACTGACAACACTGGAGGGGTTATGCAATTAGGAAAATGTCTTGATGGGTGGATGTCAGTCTGGAAGAGTGGGTGTAATTATTATTTTTATTTTTTTTAAAGTACATTGAGAAGGTATTGTGTTTCTTTTCTCCCTTTTCTCTAGAGCCCTTTCACACTGACAGCGCGGGCTCATTAGTGGTAAAGTGGCGCTTTACCATAGTTTTAGAGGAGCTTTTCGGCCACTAGCGAGGCGCTTTTAATCCCCGCTAGTGCCCGAATAAAGGTTTAAAAGCGTTGCAGCGGCACTGCCCATGGATTTCAATGGGCAGAGACACTCTAGGAGCCATGTATACACTGCTCCAAAAGTGCCCCAAAGATGCTGCTAGCAGGACTTTTTTGACGTCCTGCCAGCGCAGCGCCCCAGTGTGAATTGCTTTCACACTGGGACTGCAGATGAGGCATTTTTCAGGCACTTTACATTCCATTTATTGCAGAACTGGGCACTGCCCTTAGGGACATATAGCAAAGAAAAAAATCAAAAAATTTAATTTGAGCTTTAGTAAAAGCTTATTTAAACATCAAAAATGCAAACCCCCATTAAACATCATGTCTGACCTGACCCTGCTTGTGAAGTGGTGTATCTGTACAATGTATGCAACCTACTACAGGAACACCGACATTTCCACAAAGAAAGCTCATTTAAATTGCAGCAAAATGATCGCTCCCAGCAGCTTTGTTCTGTTTTCAACCACGTTGTACCCGGGCCAAATCTAACACTTCTCCTACATTTAAAAAGCATAATTTTTTGTTGCTACAAAATTACTCAAGATCCCCAAACTATATATCTATCTCTCTCTCTCTCTCTCTCTCTCTCTCTATATATATATATATATACCGTATATACTCGAGTATAGGCCGACCGAATATAAGCCGAGGCCCCCAATTTACCCCCAAAAAAACTGGCAAACTTATTGACTCGTGTATAAGCCGAGGGTGAGATATGCCTGTCCATCCCTGTGTGTGTGTCCGTCCCTGTGTGTCCGTCCATCCCTGTGTGTGTGTGTGTCCATCCATCCATCCATCCCTGTGTGTGTGTGTGTCCATCCATCCATCCATCCCTGTGTGTGTGTGTGTCCATCCATCCATCCATCCCTGTGTGTGTGTGTGTCCATCCATCCATCCATCCCTGTGTGTGTGTGTCCATCCATCCATCCATCCCTGTGTGTGTGTGTCTCCATCCATCCATCCATCCCTGTGTGTGTGTGTCTCCATCCATCCATCCATCCCTGTGTGTGTGTGTCTCCATCCATCCATCCCTGTGTGTGTGTGTCCATGTGTGTGTGTGTGTGTGTGTGTGTGTCCAGCCTACCTGTGTCCCGAGCCTCCGTCCCGTGCCTTGCCTCCTTGCCTCCGTCCCGTGCCGTGCCTTGCCTCCTTGCCTCCGTCCCGTGCCGTGCCTTGCCTCCTTGCCTCCGTCCCGCGTCGTGTCGTGCCTTGCCTCCGTCCCGTCCCGTGCCGTGCCTTGCCTTGCCTCCGTCCCGTGCCTTGCCAGGATCGCCTCGGCGGCCATTCTAAAATTCAAAAGCCCCGCCTCCGCCTGTGATAGGCGGAACACTGAATTTCCCAGCAGCCTGTGTTCCGCCTATCACCGATATCGTCTCATCCTCGTACTACGGACGAGGATGAGACGATGTCCGTGATAGGCGGAACACAGGCTGCTGGGAAATTCAGTGTTCCGCCTATCACAGGCGGAGGCGGAGAAGGAGGCGCGGCTTTCAAATTGTAGTATGTCCGCCGTCTGTCTGCTCGATACGCTGATCGAGCAGTCAGACGGCGATGACTCGAGTATAAGCCGAGGGGGGCACTTTCAGCCTCAAAAAAGAGGCTGAAAATCTCGGCTTATACTCGAGTATATACGGTATATATATATATATATATATATATATTTTTTTTTTTTTTGTTTTTTTTTTTTTTTAGCAGAGACCCTAGAGAATAAAATGGCAGTTGTTGCAACTTTGTATGTCACATTGTATTTGTGCTTCAATTTTTCAACCCATTTTTTTTTGGGGGGGGGGAAACAATTTTATGAATTTAAAAAAAAAAAGTTAGCCTGTTTTTTTTTTTTGTATAAAAAGATACCTAGCTAGATACCTAACATGTCAACATTTAAGATTGTGCACACACCTTGAATGGCACCAAACAGTGTTACTTAAAAATCTCCATCAGCTACGCTTTAATATATTTTACAGCTTACCAGTCTAGGGTTCCAGAGAAGGTCTAGAACTACAAATATTTCTCTCATTCTAATGTTTGTGGCGATATCTCAGATGTGAAGTTTGAATGTAGTTTATATTTATGGGTGCAACCTATGTATTTGTTTGCTTCTGTGTGCGAGCATGCAGGGATGGGGGGGGGGGGGGTTTCTTTTTGTTTATATTTTTACACTTTCCCTTTAATTTTTGATCACATTTATTTTTATTACAAGGATAGTAAACATCCTTTGTAAGGAATAGTGCATGACTGGTCCTCTTTATGGAGAGATGTGGGGTTTATAGGGAAAAAAAAAAGATCTCCAGGCTCTTTTAACAAAAAAGCAAGTGCTTACATCTGCCGGCACCGGAAGTGACATCATGACATCGCTTCTGGCCCCTGAGAGTCATAGAGATGACCCGGGCACCATGTGGTCCTTGGTCAGCTCTATGGTAAACTTCCGCCGCTGGCTGGTTCATTCTCTGGTTCGTCGATCACACAGGCGAGACGGAGAAGCACCAGAAGGCGGTGGGAGGGGGAGGGGATGTCCCCTCCCGTCTCCTGTAAAAAAAAAATACAAAAAAAAAAAACAAGTGGCAAACAGCTGCTATGGGTGCTTCTATTGTGCAGGGAATCACCAGCTGAAAATAATATCTGGATGAGGCCTGCAGCTACACCCATCATTCAGATATCGCCACTTCAAGTCCCCAAGTCATATGACGCAAACCCAGGTGAGGTAATTAAACAACTGGAGATTCCATTCATCTGTACCAGACCATATGAGGATTGAGATGTTAATGGGGAGCCCCACAAAAAACACATGGGGTCTCCCCCATTCATAGCAGACCCTTTAGATCCGGTCTCTATGATATACAGAAAGTGCTGAAGCGGCGCTGTCATCTACTAAGGAAAACTGTTGCTCGAACCAGCAAATGACATGTCATTGACCTCTTCATTGTGTTAAAAAAGCATAATGATAACGTGAAGGGCATTTAAATCGAGAGCTCTCCAGTCGGACGCTATTAAATTTGGAAGTGACGTTGTTTGTATCCAAAAATCTAACTTTGCTAAGGATAACCCACCCACATTTAAACACCATCAATTTACACAGATATTCACCTCTAGCAACACCAAATAAAAAAAGGAGTTATTACGGCTATAAAAGATATCGTCTATTTTCAACAAATTTATATAAAAACAGATGCCCAAGGAAAATTCATAATTTTGGTAGCCTCATTAGACAATGCAATATACACAATTGTGAATATCTATGCCCCCAACAAAATCCCCCACCACTTTATTCAGAAAGGTGATCATGGGTAAGCCTTAAAGTGGTTGTAAACCCTTACAACCACTTTGACCTACAGGTAAGCCTAGATTAAAGAGGAAGTAAAGGCAATTTTTTTGCACATGCACCATAGACAGGGGTGGCTGTCTATGGGTAAATATCTAAACCATATATGTTTAGGAGTTATTTCTTGGACCTACAGGTTTAATCTAGGCTTACCTGTAGGTCAAAGTTGGTTGTAAGGGTTTACAACCACTTTAAGGCTTACCCGTAGGTCCAAGAAATATCTTCTAAACCTATACGGTTTGATAGGACATGATAGTTGCATATCAATCTATTTGAATTGAGAGTGAACAGGCTGTGCCTCTCCATATGGTCGATGAGACTGCAAGGGCGTCCGATCAGGATCCAGTCAGACAACGCCACGGCTGTGGCATATGTCAATCACCAAGGGGGAACAAGAAGCTCAGCCGCTGAGCATGTACTGGGTGTCAAAGGTCTTACCTCTACATACTTTTCAACATAGGAGTCCGGCGAGAAGACCCCCGAAGACGGAAGACCCCCGGAGCTGTGCAATAAAGTATTTTATCTCGTGTGTTGTGTTTTTTTTTTTTGTACTTTTATTTTACAGGTGAATGGGTAGGGGTACATTGTACCCCATACTCATTCACATAGGGTGGGGGGCCGGTATCTGGGGGCCCCCTTATTAAAGGGGGCTCCCGGATTCCAATAAGCCCCCCCGCCCGCAGACCCCGACAACCAACGGCCAGGGTTGTCGGGAAGAGGCCCTTGTCCTCATCAACATGGGGACAAGGTGCTTTTGGGGTGGGGGGGCTGCGCAGCCCCCCCTTCCTCAAGGCACCCACCCCATGTTGAGGGCACGTGGCCTGGTACGGCTCAGGAGGGGGGGGCGCTCGCTCGCCCCCCTTTCCTGGCCGGCCGGGTAGCGTGCTCGGACAAGGGTCTGTTGTGAACTTGGGGGGGACCCCCACGCCGATTTTGGTGTTGGGGTTCCCCTTTAAGTCCATACCAGGCGGCGGGGTCAGCGACGTCTCCTTCGCGGGCCCCGCCTACCTGAAGACGCGCTCGAAATGAGCGGACTTTCCTCCGCGTGTGTGGGCGAGTCTGTTCATTTCAAAAGTAGGGCGGATAGTATGGCGGACTTAGTACGCCGTATTAGTCCGCTGAAAAAGTGGTGTGTGTGGGCAAGTAGCCCGTTCGGAAAGTCTGACGGACAGTCTGGCGTACTTTTCCACCAGACTAAGTACGTCATACAGTCTGCTCGTGTGTACGCGGCATAACAGGCCATGCCTATAAAGCCCCGTCCTCTTGAAAACTTTGGATAATCTCTAACTTTGGGATGTTGGCTATATATAGAGGTATATATCAAATACCTCCAGTTTTTAGATTTTTGTCAACAATTCTAAAGGAAACTGAAGGAAACTGTATGCATGCCTACAATGCAATGTCACCATGTAGACTTTGAAATACAATTAAATTAGTTTAATTAATAATAGATATTTTTTTTTCTTCATTTTAACTTTTTAAGTTATTTAGAATTTTACTAACAAAAATCAAATTTGATAAAATATGAACTTTTTTTTCTTTTTAAGTGTCTATTTATGAAGGATTTGTTGTTAAGTTTATTTGCCGGACGTTCATTTGTCTGTATTATATGGCATTCATTTGTCTGTATTATATGGCATTCATTTTCAGAGGATTCACGCTCTTGGAAAATTTACCACAATAACGAATCTTGTTTTGAAAAAGGGAAAATCTTCTACATACAATTTATAAGATTTCAGTAACGAACCAATGTGTCCTCCTTCACATTGAAATTTAAGTAGGATTTACCTTCGTCATCAAAAAAAAAAGGCATCACCATCATTTCCAATCAAGATTAACTCCTCTGCAGTGCGTACAACATAATAGAGAGATTCCAGGAACATACAAGATTCATCCATCATATTTAAATTCCAACAAGATTCACCCAATTGCCACATTACACATGGGGGAATCCTCTTTGAAAATAAATGCAGTAAAATACAGTGTGATCAGTGCTATAAAAATGCAAGGATTACTGTGTAAATGACACTGGCAGGGAAGGGGGTTAAACGTTAGGGGCGAACAAAGAGGTTAAGTGTGTCCTAGGGAGTGATTCTAACTGTGGGGGGGAGGGCTACCTAGGACATGACAGTGATCAATGCTCCCGATCACAGGGAGCAGTAGATCTGTGTCATGTCACTAGGCAGAATGGGGAAATGCCTTGTTTACATTGGCATCACCACCCGTTCTGCCACTCCGTGACATGATCGCGGGACTCCGGCGGACATCGAGTCCAAGAGTCTCATGGTCACGGAGCGTGCATGCCCACAATGTCACTTCTTAAAGGGAACGTACCTGTACACCCGTTTGCGTAGCCGTGCCATTGTGCAGACGTACATCATCGTGCGCTGGTCAGCAAGCGATTAAACAAATTTTAATTGAGTTTCAGATATTTTTTCTTCACTTTAACTTTTTGTTAAGTTATTTAGAATTTTACTAACAAAATAAATTGTGATAAAATATCAACTTTTTCTTTTTAAGTGTTTATTTATAAAGGATTTGTTAAGTTTTGATGGTCATTCATTCGTCTGTATTATTATATGGCATTCATTATCAGAGGATTCACTCTCTTGGAAAATTTACCACATGAGCGAATCTTGTTGGAAAAAGGGGAAAAATCCATCTTTTACATTTTTATACGATTTCAGTAACAAACCAGTGTGTCCTTCTTCACATTGAAATACAATAAAATAAATAAATGCAGTAAAATACAGATGGACCGGTGCCCTGGAAACATTTGCTGTGTGGATGACATCCTTTATAAATAGACCACTTTGTGAATAAAGTTGGACTCTTGGAAAATATAAAGCAGACCCCCCAATACACCACCAACGCTAATGAAATGTATTTAGTATATTCATTTTACTTTCTTATGTCGCGTACACAATGGTCAGATTTTCCAATGGGAAAAGTTCGCTGCGAGCTTGTTGCTGGGAAGTCCGACGGTGTGTATGCTCCATCGAACATTTGCTGTCGGAATTTCTGCACACAAATGTTTGAGAGCAGGTTCTCAAATTTTTCAGACAACAAAACTTGTTGTCGGAAAGTCTGACCGCGTGTACACAAGTTTGACGCAGAAAATTCCACGCATGCTCTGAATCAAGAAGAAGGAGCCGTACTGGCTATTGAACTTCCTTCTTTTCGGCTCGTCGTACGTGTTGTACACACCGCGTTCTCTCTGAATTTTGGGCTAACATTTGTGTGACCGTGTGTATGCAAGACAAGTCTGAGCCAACATCCTTCGGAAAAAAAATCCACTGTTTTGTTGTCAGAAAATCGGATTATTTGTACACGGCATTATAGTAACCGCTTCTTCTGTATTGGTCTAACACTCTACCACTGGTTCATCTGCCCATGGGACTTCTCCCACACCGCCTTTTAAAAATATATATATCATTGGTGGACGGCTTCCTCTTCCAGGTTCCCTGTTGCCAGTACATCAATGACGTTTTTTTTTTTTGTTTTTTTTTATAAAACATTCATGGGTTGATTGAGATTAATGTTATTAATTCTAACTAATAAGACAATTACTATTACTAAAAATATAGATGGACAGACTTGGTCTGCTAGTTATATGAAATCCTACAATTTGTGCCGAATTTGATTTTCTTTAACCACTTAAGGACTGCCCTGCGGCAGGGCGGCGTTTTTTGCATGAAACAACATACCTGTACATTGTTTCATGCTTGACACACTGCAGGCCGTGCATGCGCGGTGCGTGGCGGAGGGAGCCGATGCACTGGTCCGGCGGCCACAATATCCGCTGGCCACCTGCGATCGCTCCACAGAGAGGTAGAACGGGGATTTGCCTATGTAATCAAAGCAGATCCCCTTTCTGACAAGGGAGTACAGAGACATTGTCTGTTCATAGTGATCGGGAACAGCGCTCTTTCTGTACAGTCAGTCCCCCCCCCCCCACAGTAAGAAACACCTCCCAGGACACACATAAACCTTTGATCACCCCTGGTGTTTATACCTTCCCTGCCAATGTCATTTATACAGTGATCAGTGCATATTTTTTAGCACTGATTGCTGTAAAACTGTCACTGGTCCCTAAACAGTGTCCGATCTGTCTGCTGCAATGTCGCAGCCCCACTAAAAAGCACTGATCACCGCCATTACTAGTACAAAATAATAATAAAAATGCCATAAATGTATCCCCTATTTTGTATACACTATAACTTTTTGTGCAAACCAATCAATATACACTTAAAAAATATATATAAAAAGTATATAGGAAAATACATATTGGACTAAACTGGACTTACTTTTTGCTATAATACATATCCAAAAAAAAAAAAACTTATTTTTTTTCAAAATTTGTTGCTCCTTTTTTTGTTTATAGCACAAAACATAAAAACTGCAGAGGTGATCAAATACCACCAAAAGAAAGCTCTATTTGTGGGGGAAAAAAAGGGAACATAAATGTTATTCGGGTACAATGTCTCACGCGTGCAATTGTCAGTTAAAGTAACACAGTGCCGTATCGCAAACAGTGGCCTGGTCATTAAAGGTGGTAAAACCTTCCGGGGCTGAAAAAGTGTAAAAAAAAAAATGATTATACCAATCTTTCTAATGTGGTGGCTGCATTAGTCATGTTTAATAAAAGCTGAATTTCATTGTGCATTGAGACACCCTACACCCCAAAAGCAAATATTTTATAATGAACTAAAACCCCTCCCCCCACAAGACTACAATCAATTGGGAAGGTTTTTCCCTTTAATGCTAAAAGATGCAATAAGTAGCCGTGTCCCTTCCAATACTGAGATAATCATGTAAATTTGGCATCACCTGAGGGCCACAGCTTGACACCACCAGTCCCAACAATGGAGGTTGGCTTCCATAAACATGGCCATTGTGATGGAAACTGTATCGGCCGTCACACCTCAGCCAGGTATTCTACTTCTTCTTTACCATATCAATTCACAATCCAATCACCATAAAGATGATCAGTTCTGTCCTGGGCATAACATTTGCATCTAGTTGCAGAATATAGAGTCATTGTCAAAGTTTGAGTCAAAACCAAAATATATTTTTAGTAATTAATCTAATCCCAGTTGAGGTCAGCTAAAGCAACATCGATTAGATGGAATCTGATTATTTATATAGAATATTTTTGTATTCCATCTTATCGATGTTGCTTTAGTTCACCTCAATCCAACTGGGATTGGATTAATTACTAAAAATACATTTTGGTTTTGCCTCAAACTTTATATATATAATATTATAATGAGGAATTGCATCTCCCTTCTTGTACATATGATCATTTTTTATATCGCTCAAATTCCAGCACTCCTCTCCTACATATAAAAATCATAATTTTTTTGCTAGAAAATTACTGAGAACCCCCAAATATTATATATATATTTTTTTATCAGATACCTTAGGGAATAAAATGGTGGTCATTTGAGCTTTTTATGTCACACAGTATTTGCACAGTAATTTTTCAAACGCAATTTTATTTGAGAAAAAACAAAAGCATTTTCATGAATAAGAAAAAAAACAAAATCATAACTTTTTTTTGTATAATGTGACATGTGAGGTATCTATTTACTCAGCGTAACATCATGTGTCACACTTTTAAAATTGCGCACACTCGTGGTTTGGCGCCGATCTTCAGTACTTAAAAATCTCCATAGGCGACACTTTCAATTTTATTATATTTTTTTACAGGTTACATGTTTAGAGTTACAGAGGAAGTCTGGTGCTAGAATTATTGCTCTCACTCTAACATTCATGATGACACCTCCTCACATGTGTGGTTTGATCGTTGTTTACATGTGCGGACGCGACCTATTTATGCGTTTGCTTCTGCATGTGAGCTCGCAGGGGCAGAGGCACTTGAATTTTTTTGTTAATTTAATTTAATTTTTTTTATTTTTACACTTTTTCCCTTTTTTTTTTTTTTGTTTTTGATGACTTTTATTCCTAATACAAGGAATATAAACATCCCTTATAATAGGAATGGTGCATGACAGGTCCTCTTTAAGCAGGAGGCGGGACGTCCCCTCCCATTGTCAGTAAGAATATTCAAGCAGCTAATTAGCCACCATGATTGTACTTACAGTAAAGGGAATCACCGGCTGAAAAAAAACGATATCTGGACGATGCCTGCAGCTGCAGGCGCTATTCAGATATCCCCACTGAAAGCCCAGGAAGGGATATGACGGCCTGCAGTATGGAAGTAGTTAAAGCATAACAACATTTTTTTTTGGTAGTTTGTTATGGCAGGAGAGACTCCATATGGTGGAAGCTCTTTCCATGCCTACTATTTTCTTTATTTCTGAATTGTACACAGACAGTCACACAAAGCAACTTCACATGCAAACTCTACATGACATGAGTAAGTGCTGGAACAACGTTATATCATACCTGGCCAGCCAATAGAGAGAGCTTAAGCCTCTGGACCCAGAAAACCAAAAGAAGGTGCCAATGGAACAACTAGGTGGAAAATGGGCATTGTGTGAGATAAGTCCACCATAATGGGCTAATATGATGTGCATACTTTCCCATTATGGACTGGAGACCCTTATATTTAGTTCCACTTTCAGCTGAGCATTTTCAAATTTATAAATCTAAATGTTTTAAAAAAACTCGGTGTCTACAATTCCTTATCAATCTTTTCATCAAACATTCACAATGCTCTGCATTCAAAGTGATGCATATCTTTAAATTCTTATGTCTTAAACATACTTCTTAGGAAATCTGTGATCACCCTTCTAAAGTATAATTTCAGAAAGGCAAGAAATCTTGTTCAAAGGCCTCTACTGAATTTGCTTTACTATAATAAAATCACCATGGAAAGATGTTCATGAAGATGGCACAGCATTAACCTATCAGAATTATGAATTTTAATATTGTACTGTTTTGAATCAAGATCCATGAATTCTTATTATAGACTTCTTATATCCAGAGCAAGTGATGGGCTATATAATGAGATAAAAAAAAGATATGGACTATGGAGGCCCCTTCCTATCCTGAGATTATCATGCAAATTTGGCATTCCCTGAGGATCCCAGTTGGACCCCACCAGTCCCAACAATGAAGTCCCAACAATGGAGGTTGGCTTCCATAAGCATGGTCATTGTGATGGAAACAGTATCAACAGTCACACCTCAGCCAGGCATTCTACATCCTCTTTAACATATCAATTCAAATGCCCATCGCCAATGAGTTCAGTTATGTCCTGGGTGTGAAAGTTCCCTCTGTATTCTGTAGATAGTTGTCAAATATTTTTAGCAAAACTAAAAGTACATTTTAAGTGAATAACACAATCTCATTTGTATTTCTTATAAACCAGTGACCAGTTAAACATTTGGATAATTATATTTTCTCTAAATTTTAGATTTTTAGGTTCTCTTTTTAGTGGTCATCTCCATGCAGTAGACATTTCTGATGAACAACAGATGACATAAAGAGGAAGCTACATAGCACGTGAATTGCTTTTATACATTCTATTCAGACTGATAAAACTTTATTGAGATGAGGGGAAGTAAAACAAAAAAAATGTTTCCCTTTTTTGTAAATATAAGCATTTTTCTACTTGAAGCAAAGCTCAACACCTTTGTTTGAAAAATAAATGCTAGCAGGTAGATTTTAATGGCAGAAGAGACACCATATGGCTCTTGTGTCATGGAAGCTCTTTTCATGTCTACTAGATTTATTTTCTGAATTGTACATTGACTGTCATACAGAACAGAAAGAAAAAAGAACTGCGCTAACCACAAATACCCAATACGATTAGGGTATATAGAAGTGCCAGACCCACACTGTGGGTCTTAGTATCTGATGTCTCTAAGGCCACCTCCAAAGTGTAGTGTAAACCATATACGGATAAATGCAATTGAATACAAAAACAAACCATAAATACGTGTCAAATAATGTGAATTCCCCAAACACAGTATAAGTATATCAAACTCTGTGTATGGACCCCTAAACCATAAAAATGAGAATATGAAAAAAATATTTGCTATTAAGCATAAATGGGCTAACAAAAGAATATATATTTGTGTTTAGAGACACTCTATATAATGTCCATATAGTCATGTGTCAAAAATAATAATAATGGAATGTCCATATAGTGAACAAACACCAGTGAAGCAAAAATTCAAATGAAGTACGGCAGTGAAGAAAAGTTCCAAACAGCTGAATTACAGATACACGAATTGAAAATCTTCTCCAAAGATGTGGTGTGCTTATCCCATCACCGAATAAATGAATTGGCTCCTTACCAGATCCAAGCGACCCCCCGTTACAGAGGGTCACCACAAGCAGCAGCAGTCAAAGGGTATCCGGATAACACTTCCTCCTCAGGTGATCACGAATCTTCCACGCGATAGGGTTATGGCTGTCACTCACTCCCAACTCGACGTGGTATCACATAAGGAAAAACATAGGCTCTAGTTCTCCGATAGAGGTGTGGAAGAAGCTGGGGGTGTAGTCTCCGATTTTACCACTGGAGAGCGCTATGTCGGGTCGCACTCCCTCCTCCAGGAACCACCTACAAAATGGCGCCGCTCGGCCTGGGCGCGCTAACCGCCCGCTCCCTCCAGCCAATCAGATGCCTATGTTTTTCCTTATGTGATACCACGTCGAGTTGGGAGTGAGTGACAGCCATAACCCTATCGCGTGGAAGATTCGTGATCACCTGAGGAGGAAGTGTTATCCGGATACCCTTTGACTGCTGCTGCTTGTGGTGACCCTCTGTAACGGGGGGTCGCTTGGATCTGGTAAGGAGCCAATTCATTTATTCGGTGATGGGATAAGCACACCACATCTTTGGAGAAGATTTTCAATTCGTGTATCTGTAATTCAGCTGTTTGGAACTTTTCTTCACTGCCGTACTTCATTTGAATTTTTGCTTCACTGGTGTTTGTTCACTATATGGACATTCCATTATTATTATTTTTGACACATGACTATATGGACATTATATAGAGTGTCTCTAAACACAAATATATATTCTTTTGTTAGCCCATTTATGCTTAATAGCAAATATTTTTTTCATATTCTCATTTTTATGGTTTAGGGGTCCATACACAGAGTTTGATATACTTATACTGTGTTTGGGGAATTCACATTATTTGACACGTATTTATGGTTTGTTTTTGTATTCAATTGCATTTATCCGTATATGGTTTACACTACACTTTGGAGGTGGCCTTAGAGACATCAGATACTAAGACCCACAGTGTGGGTCTGGCACTTCTATATACCCTAATCGTATTGGGTATTTGTGGTTAGCGCAGTTCTTTTTTCTTTCTATTTCTGTTTGGTGTATTTTTGGTGTACATTTGAATTGCAGCTTCCGTTCAATACTATTTGCTTTTCCCGTAGCGCAGTTTTATCCTCTTTTTTCCTTTTGTCATACAGAACAACTCAACATGAGATCTCTGCATAGCAGGAATAGGTGCCAAAACAAAGTTACACCAAACCTGGCTGCCAAATAAATAAAGCTAAAGTCTCTGGACCCAAAAGACTGGAAGAAGGTGGCAATAGAGTGACTAGGTGAATCATTGACATATTTTTGCTATAATGCGCAAAAATAACGAACGTGCTCACGTGATGTGTTACATTATAGCAAGAGCCCTGTGATCCCTTATGTTTAGCTTTATTTTAAACTGATCACATATAATGTATGTTTCTCCTATATAAATCTCCTTTTTTTTGGATTGTCCAAACCATCCTTTCTCAAACTCTTCAAAATGGAGGAACCACGGCAATTACTTTTCAAATCTCAGAGATCCCCTTCTAATGACTATTATATCCAAAGCTCTGTGTACATTAGTGTGATGGTCAGTGGAAAGAATGTTCCCTAAATTTGTGGTCAGTGAGAAGAATCTTCCTTACAGATATTTAGATAGATCAATGGTGTTGGTTGCTACTTATCGACAAGGTAGAAATTACTTTTTGGTCACGGAACCCTTAGCAACCTCTGGACGAACCTTATAGATACATGGAACCCTGGACGTGAAAAGCTGAGCTAGACCATTTCTCTAATCACGGGAACTGAATTTCCAGCAGTTAAAGAAATTAATAGTTTTTGCCAAAGAGTCTATTGTGTAGTGAAACTATGATTTAAGGCTCCCTTAATGCCATGGAAAACTCTACTGTTGTGTTAATGGTTAGAATAGTTATGTATAAACCACTTTCTTTCTTTTTTTTAATGGGTATTCAGAAGCAGCAGCATTTTAAAAAGTTTGTCGCTTTTGAAAGCGATAGCTACCGATTTTTGTTATCCTTGTCTCAATACTTAATATGTCATTCACCCAGAATATTATGTCGGTATGATATTTTCTATTACTTGATATACACATGATTGTTTTTGGTCAATGACTCACCAAAGTAATGAAGACATGATCAGGGTGTTTGGAGATGAATCTCTAGAAAAAAGCCCAGACATGGCAGCTCCAATAGTCCAATCCTGACAGGTCCTTTTAATCTTCATAAAGATATTTTTATATGGATTTCATGTTATAGTAATTTTCTTTTTTTCAATAAAGTCCCCTTTTAACTAAACCCTTTGGTGTTCAATATTAAGAAATAAAACATAATGGTATAAAATAACCCACAAGAACCTACAGCCAATGTTACATTTTTTTCTCAATTATCTGGTTAGTACTCCATCATGTATTAGTTACTCAAACTAGAATTAGAGTTAAAAAAAAAAAAATATATATATATATATATATATATATATATATATATATATATATATATATATATATATATATATATATATTTTACTGAGTTTTAAATTTAAACTTGCCACCATATTAACTAGAAAATGGCAATTTTTGGTTATATATATATAATTTCTAGTTAATATGGTGGCAAGTTTAAATTTAAAACTCAGTAAAGTTTAAAAAAATGTGGGTTTCAGAGTGTTTAATCTCATCACCTGTTCTGTAGAAAACCTGTTTATTTGCAAATTGGCAAGAACAATGTGGGGCTATTTACACAACATTTCCATTAGAAGTCAGCCAATGGAACTCTTTCATTCTCTGCCTTCCCTGCCCATCTCCCTTGTATAAAGTGGAACTTTCCCTCCTCTGATCAGTGATTCTACTTCCAGAGATCCCGGTATACTCATCTATTACAGCCTAGCTGGAGATTTGGTGACGTTGTCCGGAGTTGAACTGCAGAGGAACAGGAATATTCCAAAAAACTAATCTGACTTCATCACCGCTGAATCCACACCACATTAAGGTAAGGAACTTTCATCTAACCAATCATTGGATCTTTATTATTTAATGAACATTTGTATAGTAATTCTGCAGAGATGTATGAGGTGTATGTAATATCTAAAAAACTATATATAAATAACTGAGAAAATGGGCAATGGGTTGAAGTTCAGGACAGGATAACATGTAATACAATGTATACAGAAGATAGGATAGACATGGAAGGCTTGCCATGATCACCCCGATGAAAAAGTTGTTAGTAATATGGGATATGTAAAAAAATAAAAAAAAAAATGAGGCTGTAATTTGTGTGATGTAATACAAAGGGAAACAGATGAGTTTTGGTGGCCAAGTCGTGTATAATTTATCTAAGGCTCTTCTTACAAGTATATTCCAATCTGTACAAAAAATACCTTGAAAATGATTAAGGGTGCCTGAAAAGGGATGTGGAAATTAAGTGTTTGGTTATCGTGGGTCATTCTAGGACTTATGTTTTAAGGAGAATGATTTAAAGAAGTGTCAGTATTATCTTCTGATGGCCTTTAGCATGGTCTCTGCTGTCTTGTATTGATTACAAACGGTGCAGAAACTATTTCCATATTTTACATGATTGATTAAAATTACACTTCCTATCTGGCTGAGCTCGGTGTTCATCCTCCTGACTTTGGAACAACTAGGTAGAAAATGGGCATTGTGCGAGGTAAGTCCACCATAATGTGCTAATATGATGTGCATACTTTCCCATTATGGACTGGAGGCCCTTATATTTAGTTCCACTTTCAGCTGAGCATTTTCAAATTTATAAATCTAAATGTTTTAAAAAAACTCGGTGTCTACAATTCCTTATCAATCTTTTCATCAAACATTCACAATGCTCTGCATTCAAAGTGATGCATATCTTTAAATTCCTATGTCTTAAACATACTTCTTAGGAAATCTGTGATCACCCTTTTGAAGTATAATTTCAGAAAGGCAAGAAATCTTGTTCAAAGGCCTCTACTGAATTTGCTTTACTATAATAAAATCACCATGGAAAGATGTTCATGAAGATGGCACAGCATTATCCTATCAGAATTATGAATTTTAATATTGTACTGTTCTGAATAAAGATCCATTAATTCTTATTATAGACTTCTTATATTCAGAGCAAGTGATGGGCTATATAATGAGATTAAAAAAAAAAAGATATGGACTATGGAGGCCCCTTCCTATCCTGAGATTATCATGCAAATTTGGCATTCCCTGAGGATCACAGTTGGACCCCACCAGTCCCAACAATGAAGTCCCAACAATGGAGGTTGGCTTCCATAAGCATGGTCATTGTGATGGAAACAGTATCAACAGTCACACCTCACCCAGGCATTCTACCTCCTCTTTAACATATCAATTCACATGCCCATCGCCAATGAGTTCAGTTATGTCCTGGGTGTGAAAGTTCCCTCTGTATTCTGTAGATAGTTGTCAAATATTTTTAGCAAAACTAAAAGTACATTTTAAGTGAATAACACGATCTCAGTTGTATTTGTTATAAACCAGTGACCAGTTAAACATTTGGATAATTATATTTTCACTAAATTTTAAATTTTTAGGTTCTTCTTTTAGTGGTCATCTCCATGCAGTAGACATTTCTGATGCACAACAGATGACATAAAGGGGAAGCTACATAGCATGTGTATTGCTTTTATACATTCTATTCAGCCTGATAAAACTTTGAGATGAGGGGAAGTAAAACAAAAAATGTTTCCCTTTTTTGTAAACATAAACATTATTTTTTCTACTTGAAGCAAAGCTCAACACCTTTGTTGAAAATAAATGCTAGCAGGTAGATTTTAATGGCAGAAGAGACACCATATGGCTCTTGTGTCATGGAAGCTCTTTTCATGTCTACTAGATTTATTTTCTGAATTGTACATTGACTGTCATACAGAACAACTCAACATGAGATCTCTGCATAGCAGGAATAGGTGCCAAAACAAAGTTACATCAAACCTGGCTGCCAAATAAATAAAGCTAAAGTCTCTGGACCCAAAAGACTGGAAGAAGGTGGCAATAGAGTGACTAGGTGAAGCATGGACATATTTTTGCTATAATGCGCAAAAATAACGAACGTGCTCACGTGATGTGTTACATTATAGCAAGAGCCCTGTGGTCCCTTATGTTTAGCTTTATTTTAAACTGATCACATATAATGTATGTTTCTCCTATATAAATCTAATTTTTTGGATTGTCCAAACCATCCTTTCTCAAACTCTTCAAAATGGAGGAACCACTGCAATTACTTTTCAAATCTCAGAGATCCCCTTCTAATGACTATTATATCCAAAGCTCTGTGTACATTAGTGTGATGGTCAGTGGAAAGAATGTTTCCTAAATTTGTGGTCAGTCAGAAGAATCTTCCTTACAGATATCTACAAAGATCAATGGTGTTGGTTGCTACTTATAGACAAGGTAGAAATTACTTTTTGGTCAAGGAACCCTTAGCAACCTCTGGAGGAACCTTATAGATACATGGAACCCTGGACGTGAAAAGATGATCTAGACTATTTCTCTAATCACGGGAACTGAATTTCCAGCAGTTAAAGAAATTAATCGTTTTTGCCAATGAGTCCATTCTGTAGTGAAACTATGATTTAAGGCCTCCTTAATGCCATGGCAAACTCTACTGTTGTGTTAATGGTTAGAATAGTTATGTATAAACCACTTTCTTTTTTTAATGGGTATTCAGAAGCAGCAGCATTTTTAAAAGGTTGTCGCTTTTGAAAGTGATAGCTACCGATTTTTGTTATCCTTGTCTCAATACTTAATTTGTCCTTCACCCAGAATATCATGTCGGTATGATATTTTCTATTACTTGATATACACATGATTGTTTTTGGTCAATGACTCACCAAAGTAATGAAGACATGATCAGGGTGTTTCGAGATGAATCTCTAGAAAAAAACAGACATGGCAGCTCCAATAGTCCAATCCTGACAGGTCCTTTTAATCTTCATAAAGATATTTTTATATGAATTTCATGTCATAGTCATTTTATTTTTTTCAATAAAGTCCCCTTTTAACTAAACCCTTTGGTGTTCAATATTAAGAAATAAAACATAATGGTATAAAATAACCCACAAGAACCTACAGCCAATGTTACACTTTTTTTTCTCATTAATTATCTGGTTAGTACTCCATCATGTATTAGTTACTCAAACTAGAATTAGAGTTAAAAAAAAAATATATATATATATATATATATATATATATACAAAAATTGCCATTTTTTAGTTAATATGGTAGAAAGTTTAAATTTAAAACTCAGTAAAGTTTTAAAAAATGTGGGTTTTAGAGTGTTTAATCTCATAGCCTGTTCTGTAGAAAACCTGTTTATATGCAAATTGGCAAGAACAGTACAGGGTTATTTACACAACATTTTCATTAGAAGTCAGCCAATGGAACACTTCATTCTCTGCTTTCCCCGCCCATCTCCCTTGTATAAAGTGGAACTTTCCCTCCTCTGATCAGTGATTCTACTTCCAGAGATCCCGGTATACTCATCTATTACAGCCTAGCTGGAGATTTGGTGACGTTGTCCAGTGTTGAACTGCAGAGGAACAGGAATATTCAGGAAAACTAATCTGACTTCATCACCGCTGAAAACTCACCACATTAAGGTAAGGAACTTTAATCGAACCAATCATTAGATCTTTATTATTTAATGAACATTTTGATAGTAATTCTCCAGAGATGTATGAGGTGTATGTAATAAATATATAAAAATGTATATATGAATAACTGAGAAATTGGGCAATGGGTTGAGGTTCAGGACAGGATAACATGTAATACAATGTATACAGAAGACAGGATAGACATTGGAGGCTTGCCATGATCACCCTGATGAAAAAGGTTTTAGTAATACGGGATGTGTAAAAAAAATTGAGGCTGTAATTTGTGTGATGTAATACAAAGGGAAATAGATGAGTTTTGGTGGCCAAGTCATGTATAATTTATCTAAGGCTCTTCTTACAAGTATATTCCAATCTGTACAAAAAATACCTTGAAAATGATTAAGGGTGGCTGAAAAGGGATGTGGAAATTGAGTGTTTGGTTATCGTGGGTCATTCTAGGACTTTGACATTTTGGGGAGAATGATTTAAGGAAGTTTCAGTAATATCTTCTGATGGCCTTTAGCATGGTCTCTGCTGTCTATTGATTACAAACGGTGCAGAAACCAATTCCATATTTTACATGATAGTTCTGATTAAAATTACGCTTCTTATCTGGCTAAGCTCGGTGTTCATCCTCCCGACTTTATGTAATGAAACTGAAACTCGGCATAGCTGGTTGGCAACAAGAAAGCAGAATATCTTTTGTAGGTCATCCTTATGGAATGTTTAGTCTTTTAATGACGGGATCTGCCAGAAATATGAGGGTCACCAAGCTGCTTCTGGCAGCAGATACATCAGGTTTGTTACGTTCCTTTCCTGAAGGACACTTCAAGATAAAATGAGTCTTTTGACCCAGTTCTAGAGAGCCCCTTCCCCCACTCTCACACGCGCGCGCGCAAACTGGAAACTATTGGAAACTATTGGCTATATCCTGCTATTTGTGTATTATATGTCTTGGGGATTCCTTTTGTTTTTGGTACTTGCTCAATGTCCTTTAGCTGTACTAAATATATTTTGGTTGTGTTCAATCTCCATATTTAATGTCCACCCTGTACATGTAGATATGGGGGTCTATTAGGCATTTTGTTTTTATAGGTTTATAACGGCAGGTAACAGTATTTATATTTGGCACATTTCTAAAGTTTCTTTTCAAATGTACTTTTTTTGCTTATTAATGTAACAAGTTTTAATGTTTTGCTCCGCAGGAAACTATGGCCTCTGTTGACCATAATGTGGAAGGTCTTTTGGATAGAATGGTCTCCTTCTATGCACAAGGACTACAGCAGATCGACTTTGAAAAGTACTTCCTCATTGAGGAGGAGCTTGGAAAAGGCGGATATGGAAATGTATTCTTGGTGAAGGACGAGCAAACAGGTTAGTGAATCTAGCTGCTATTTCAGTATCCTCTATGTATAGGGATGCAAATTCATTCTGCAAGATACAGGCTTTTTCCAAGAGGTCACTAGTTGTAGACTTCGTCTAAAATAAAAGGGACAGTAAAGTATAATCACTGTGCAAAGCTTGTAATAAAGAATAGCAGGTAGAGCAAATATGGCCCATTACGTGAATTTATTACATCGTTATGAATAGAATTTTTTGCAAATATTCATGTTGGAAAAAATGATTTAGAGACCTGATTATTGGGCTGTTTCTTGGGAGGAGTTATGCAAATATCAAAATGTATTGATGGGTACATATCTGTCTGGAAGAGTGGGCTTCCCTAGATGAACTATATTTGTATGTAGAACACCATAGATTATGATCACATGTGATGTGGAGTCCAATGAATTAAAATAAGGGGTTAGGAACAGTCAGGCTGGAGATGATATGATGTTGGATGTTCTCTAGTCAAGAATTGAGGTGGGCTCTATCTGGAGAGGTTCCTGTACAGATGAGTGCTGGTAAAGCTGTAGTTTAGCTTCCAGTAAAGCATAATACAGTCTCAATCTGGCAGGAGCAGATCTTCTTAAAATATTAAATATTTTAAAATTAAACATATAGAAATTACCAATTGAACATTTCTAGTTCTTGATCCAAGTTATTTCATTTTTTCACAGGTCAAAGAATGGCAATGAAGGTTATGGATAAGGACAAAATCAGTCAGCGGTCTTTCCTCCATGAATTCAGTATTTCATTCTTACTGTCTTCTCATCAAAATATCATCGGATGTTTTGGCTTCTTCTTCTCCACCATTGACTACTTCGTCTTTGCCCAGGAACTGGCACCTGTTGGAGATCTGTTCTCCATGATCTTTCCACATGTAAGTACATTAAGTTGTAGGAATGGCCGATTCTTTATTAAATCATTAAAAAAAGGTTAAAACAAATAATTTGAGATTCCCATCACTTTTTTCTAAATGTCTTGGTGACCACTGTAATTAAGACAAAGCAAATTTCCCTGGGGGGTGACACGTTCAACTATAAAATCCATCCCTAGCCTAAAATAAATAAAAAACTGTGGCCATACATGTATGCTTTTAACTGACTCTTTATCCCTATTCTCCCCTACTGTATTTAACATCTATTATGTTTTTGAACTTTTTCTAGGTGGGAATTCCAGAAGACGCAGCAAAGAGGTGTGCTGTACAGATGTCCAGTGCTCTGGAATTCATATCTGAGAAAGGTCTTGTACACATGGACTTCAAGCCAGGAAATGTTCTGGTGTTTGACCAGGACTGCCATTGTGTTAAGATCACAGACTTTGGACTCACTAAGGTAACAGGGACAGTTATTAGAGCAAGATGTGGAAGCAAATCGTACATGGCCCCAGAGATGTTTAACCTGGCTATTTCAGATGGACTGGCTGTAGATGGCGGCCTTGATGTGTGGGCGTTTGGTGTCGTCATTTACTGCCTAATCACAGGAGAGTTTCCATGGCGGATGGCCATGCTTGAAGATGAAGCATATAAACAGTATGTTGACTGGCAAAATGATTTCCAGGAGGTTAATCCTCCGGAAGCATGGGAAAAGGTTCCTGCTGGGATACAAAGAATGTTTATTGCTCTTTTGGCAATTGACCACACCAAAAGAAGTAAAACTTCGGAAGTCTTGAAATACCTGAGTGAAAGCTGGAAAGAAGAAACTCCAGAGTCGACTTTAATACAAGAGGAAGATGATTCCATTGAAAGGATTTCTTCAGTCCAGTCCGAAGTAACATTGGCTTCCCACGTGAACACATCACAGAGCACTGTCTCCATCTTATCAAGTATCGGCACCTTGTCTTACCTTCTGACCACCGACCCTCATGTATCTCAGTCTGAGATGATTCCAGAGCCACAGAAGGACCACATGTCAGAGTCACCGATTTATGTTTGATGAGGAATATTGGTGATGGCTCGTCTGAAACATCATCACATATGTTCTACTTTTCTCAGGTATGTGAATTTCTTGGGGAAATAATTTGATCATAACATTCTATATGTACTGTATTTGCTGGCGTATAAGACTACCTTTTACACTTAAAAAAAATGCACAAAAATCGGGGGTCCTCTTTTACGCCGGGTATACAGGTATACAATGCTGCCCGATGGATGTCAGCCCACAAATGTCAGCTAATACTGTATGTGGCTTCAGCTGCAAACAGTATATGCCGTTGAGCCTGGCTTTTAGGAAAAAACTCAAGACCTTCCTCTTTTAGCAGATGATCAAAGCTCGCCACAGTGCCTAGAGGCGATTCAGTTCGCATTGTGCGCTATACAAATATTTAATTCATTCATTCATTCAATCCCGGCGAGCGATGTATTCTATAAATGAATACAGAGCCTGCTTGGATTGGAGTAACAACCTCTGCCAATCCGAGCAGGCTACATAGAGTAGCCTGCTCGGATTGGCTTTGAGAGAGAGAGAGAGAGAGGCAAGGGCTGATGATGCTACAGCCTCTGCCAATCCAAGCAGGCGTTGTATTCATTAAAATAATACACCGCTCACCATACTTCCCTGGGTAAATCCATTCACTGATCTCCTACTACTATACATCCTGCTATTTGCCTTTGAGGTCCCAGGCACCCAAGAGGGACAGGTAAATCTGGGACATATGACAGGGGGGGTTATTAAATGCATTTTGGTGGACAATTCCCATAGAATGTAACCCAAAAGTGGTATAGGTTTGGTTAGTGAAAAATTCTACTTTCCAGAGTTGTGGCATTCAATAGATCTCTGTTTGTGTTATTATTGTTTGATTTACTTTATGACATAACACAGCATGGCGGATGAGTAGTTGGCATTCTTGCTTTGTTTTTTTTAATCGTTCTAATGTTTTTTTAAAATGGTGTTGCCTCAGAAGGGGGGTAGTCTTATACCGCGAGTATTGCCCAAAACCTATGTTTTCACTTGAAAAATAGGGGGTCGTCTTATATGCCCAGTCGTCTTATACGCCGGCAAATACGGTATGTTGTAGTCCGCTCCAACTTTTATAGGGCCATGTCACACTAGCAGTTCTTCATCTTGATTTCTTATCTACTGTATATCCACCACTAATATTCCTGTTACTAAAGGCATGGAATCTTCATCCAAAGCATATAGCGAGATTACTTCTTTTTTTGGAAATAAATCCCTCTGTACTCCTCAGTTGTCCCTCTTCTGCTGTACAGATCTCCAAAGAAATGTACTATTAAACTACCAATAATGTATGTTTCTCCTATATAAACTAAAATGAAGGAGGTTGATATGAAAGGTCTTCAAGCTTACAATGGTAATAGCAGGACCCTTGTTGGGTATTTTCTTATCATTTTGTGATTAATTATTTTAAAATATTTACTGATTAATTTCAATATGACATTGCCAAGAACAATGTTTACATATTTGGTGCAGTAATTCATAGGAACTTGAGTTCGGTTTGTATAAATCAAAAGAGTAGAACCAGTAAAGGAGGGTTTCTTTTTGGATGATTTAGGTCTTTATTCCGTTGTTTATTGTCTTATTAACTAAGATTAGCTATTCTAGGGCTGTTTTCTAATTTACACAAAATACCTATGTAGTCAGTGTCTGTAACCTTATAAATGTTTAGCATTTCATATATCATTATTTACTGCAGGATATTCAGTCAATCTATAATGAAGAAATCTTTTAGAACTGACCATGTGCAGTTTTTTATTACTAATTCTATATTCATGTTTGCTGTTGACAGATAATTTTCTTTATTTTACTCCAACAATATCTTTTAGGTGACAAGTCTGGACTATTTCCAGGGGGTTGAACAAGACCCCTGCCTGGTACATGGGGGACTGTAACTTGTACATAAGTAGTTACTCCTCCTGTGCACTGGGTGGGGCTCTTGGATTTTCGCCATGCAGAAAAATACCAGCTGATCCTGTCAGAAATCCAGTGAGCTCCCAAATTCCTGTTTGAACTGACAACACTGGAGGGGTTATGCAATTAGGAAAATGTCTTGATGGGTGGATGTCAGTCTGGAGGAGTGGGTGTAATTATTATTATTATTTTTTTTAAAGTACATTGAGAAGGTATTGTGTTTCTTTTCTCCCTTTTCTCTTTCCTTTAGCGCCCTTTCACACTGACAGCGCGGGCTCATTAGTGGTAAAGTGGCGCTTTACCATAGTTTTAGAGGAGCTTTTCGGTCACTAGCGGGGAGCTTTTAATCCCTGCTAGTGGCCAAATAAAAGTTTAAAAGTGTTGCAGCGGCACTGCCCATGAATTTCAATGGGCAGGGGCGCTTTAGGAGTGGTGTATACGCCGCTCCCAAAGCGCCCCAAAGATGCTGCTAGCAGGACTTTAACGCCCTGCCAGCGCAGTGCCCCATTGTGAAAGTACTCGGGCTTTCACACTGGGACTGCAGATGAGGCATTTTTCAGGCGCTTTACATTCCATTTATTGCAGAACTGGGCACTGCCCTTAGGGACATATAGCAAAGAAATAAAATCTAAACATTTAATTTGGTTGGGGAGAGCTTTAGTAAAAGCTTATTTAAACATTAAAAATGCAAACCCCCATTAAACATCATGTCTGACCTGACCCTGAACCTGCTTGTGAAGTGGTGTATCTGTACAATGTATGCAACCTACTACAGGAATACCGACATTTACACAAAGAAAGCTCATTTTAATTGCAGCAAAATGATCGCTCCCAGCAGCTTTGTTCTGTTTTCAACCACATTGTACCCGGGCCAATTCTAACACTTCTCCTACATTTAAAAATCATATTTTTTTTGTTGCTACAAACTTACTCATGATCCCCAAACTATTATATATATATATATATATATATATATATATATATATATATATATATATATATATAAAATTTTTTAGCAGAGACCCTAGAGAATAAAATGGCAGTTGTTGCAACTTTTTATGTCACACTGTATTTGTGCTTCAATTTTTCAACCCATGTTTTGTGGGAAAAAAAACTGTTTTATGAATTAAAAAAAAAAACGAAAGTTAGCCCGTTTTTTTTTTTTTTTGTATAAAGTGAAAGATAATGCCAGGCCAAGTAAATAGGTATCTAGTTATGTTAACTATCTAACATGCCAACATTTAAGATTGTGCACACTCCTGGAATGGCACCAAACTGCGTTACTTAAAAATCTCCATCAGTTACGCTTTAATATATTTTACAGCTTACCAGTCTAGGGTTCCAGAGAAGGTATAGAGCTACAAATATCGCTCTCATTCTAATGTTTGTGGCGATATCTCGTATGTGAGGTTTGAATGTAGTTTACATTTACGGGTGCAACCTATGTATTTGTTTGCTTCTGTGTGCGAGCATGCAGGGATGGGGGGGGGGGGGTGTTTTTTCTTTTTGTTTATATTTTTTACACTTTCCCTAATTTTTGATCATTTTTATTTTTATTACAAGGATAGTAAACATCCTTTGTAAGGAATAGTGCACGACTGGTCCTCTTTATGGAGATATGTGGGGTCTATAGGGGAAAAAAAAAAAATCTCCAGGCTTTTTTAACAAAAAAGGAAATGATTACATCTGCCGGCGCCATGACATCGCTTCTGGCCCCTGAGAGTCATAGAGATGACTGAGCACCATGTGGTCCTTGGTCAGCTCTATGGTAAACTTCCGCCGCTGGCGGGTTCATTCTCTGGTTCGTCGATCACACAGGTGAAACAGAGAAGCACCAGAAGGCGGCGGGGTTTGTCCCCTCCCGCCTCCTGTAAAAAAACAAAGTGGCAAACAGCTGCTATGGGTGCTTCTATTGTGCAGGGAATCACCTGCTAAAAAGAATATCTGGATGAGGCCTGCAGCTACACCCATCATTCAGATATCGCCACTTCAAGTCCCCAAGTCATATGACGCAAACCCAGGTGAAGTAATAAAACAACTGGGGATTCCAGTCATCTATACCAGACCCTATGAGGATTGAGATGTTAATGGGGAGCCCCACAAAAACACATGGGGTCTCCCCCATTCATAGCAGACCCTTTAGATCCGGTCTCTATGATATACAGAAAGTGCTGAAGCTGCGCTGTCATCTACTAAGGAAAACTGTTGCTCGAACCAGCAAATGATATGTCATTGACCTCTTCATTGTGTTAAAAAAGCATAATGATAATGTGAAGGGCATTTAAATAGAGAGCTCTCTGGTCGGACGCTATTAAATTTGGAAGTGACGTTGTTTGTATCCAAAAATCTAACTTTGCTAAGGATAACCCACCCACATTTAAACACCATAAATTTACACAGATATTCACCTCTAGCAACACCAAAAAAAAGGAGTTATTACAGCTATAAAAGATATCGTCCATTTTCAACAAATTTATATCAAAACAGATGCCCAAGGAAAATTCATAATTTTGGTAGCCTCATTACAATGCAATATACACAATTTTCAATATCTACGCCCCCAACAAAATCCCTCACCACTTTATTCAGAAAGGTGATTAAGAAAAAAAAAAAAAAATACAGAAGGGACATCTCATTGTTTGTGATGACTTTAAAATGGTTGTAAACCCTTACAAACCACTTTGACCTATAGGTAAGCCTAGATTAAAGAGGAAGTAAAGGCAACATTTATTTTTTATTTTTTAAAAAGCACACCCTGTAAGGCATAGGCATTATGAATAACTTACCTGAGAACGAAGCCCCTGAAGCGGTCCACCATCTTCCTCTTCGCTGCTGCCATGTATCCCGGAGCGACTTCCGGGTCTCGCTGCTCCCGCGTCGCGATTCGCTGGAGCCGCGATGATGTCACTCTCGCGCATGCACACAGAGCGGCATATCGCCGCGACCTGCGGCCTGCCCAGTGCGCCTGCGCAACGCTGTCTATGGCACGGGTAAATATCTAAACCGTATAGGTTTAGGAGATATTTCTTGGACCTACAGGTTTAATCTAGGCTTACCTGTAGATCAAAGTTGGTTGTAAGGGTTTACAACCACTTTAAGGCTTACCTGTAGGTCCAAGAAATATCTCCTAAACCTACACGGTTTGATAGGACATGATAGTTGCATATCAATCTGTTTGAATTGAGAGTGAACAGGCTGTGCCTCTCCATATGGTCGATGAGACTGCAAGGGCGTCCGATCAGGATCCAGTCAGACAACGCCACGGCTGTGGCATATGTCAATCACCAAGGGGGAACAAGAAGCTCAGCCGCTGGGCATGTACTGGGGGTCAAAGGTCTTACTGTACACACTTTTCAACATAAGTTTTCTCGCAAAGAGATTGAGATCCCTCACCAAGTCGAATTTGTTAAGATTTTCATTGGGACAGAAGCCCAATCCCTTCATGAGAACATCTGTTTCGAATTCCGTTAAATTGTGTGAAGATAAGTTTACTATATTCATATGTGTATTGGAAGACAGTGATCCAATGTCACTTATGTAGTTGTCAGTATGTGAGATATTTTGGTCGTATTTGAGGCTGGGTGATTTGGAAAAAGGAGAAAGATAGGCGCAACAGGTGTAGATGCCATATCCCTCCGATCTAAGGGATGTCTCGAATTTGTACAGTCATGGACATCTTGTTTTCTTTTATTTTTTATTTTTTGTATCCTGAGTCTCAATCGACTGCAGAAGATTTTGCATGGACTCCATCTTTTCCGTGAAGACACACCAAAATAACATCAGGAAAATGAAGGTTGGTAATATGATGTGTTCTTCTGGCTGGAGGGGAAGGTGTGGTTTAAAGCTCTGGTGAAGTCTGTGTTTCCTGAGAAGGGAGTAGCCAAGGTCTCTCAAAGGTGCTGTCCTGAAAGACTCTTGGAAAAGACGTTACCGGTAAGTAACTCTGATTTTCCTAGCAATGGTGGTGGGGAGCAATTTCAGGTATGCGCAGATGAGCTTTCCTTGCAATGGTGGTGGGGAGCACTTTCACCTGCACATGTCCACTCAACACCTTAACTAGCGCTCTTCTACATTCCCCAACACTGTAATGTTCTAAAATTGTTGAAACGACATGGACATGCACTTGCTGACACAATTATTTATTTTGTTTGTCATCGGCCAGCTCTCTGCATGGTCAAATCTGGTGCTTCGGATGTGCATGTGAGTATATTTTCAATGCAAGAATGGCTCCTCTTCCTCCCCCCCCCCTTTTTTTTTCTTCTGCATTGGTAATGTGTATACATGTATCTCTTTCTTATATTTTAGATTGCGCTTTCAAAAACAAATGTGCATAACAAATTATCCCTGAAGAAGGAGTACAATAACGCGTAGGCTACATCGAATGCACAAAGCAAATTTATCTATCTGTTTCATATATGTATTTTTGAATGCATTTCTTTACTACGATTCAGTTCGAGAACACTATGCCTTCAGAAAGATAATATGTACATACTATTTAAAAAAGATATGAATGTATGAAAGAAAAAAAAACTTTGTTTTAAATATTTATTTTTTTGATACATTGTTAAAATAAAAATACTTTATATTTTTTTACAATTATTTGTAAGTCTAACAGTTCATGCCTATAAAGCCCCGCCCTCTTGAAAACTTTGGATAATCTCTAACTTTGGGATGTTGGCTATATATAGCGGAATATATCAAATACCTCCCAGTTTTTAGATTTTTGTCAACAATTCTAAAGGAAACTGAAGGAAACTGTGTATGCATGCCTACAATGCAATGTCACCATGTAGACTTTGAAACACAATTAAATTTGTTTAATTGATAATAGATATTTTGTTTTTCTTCAGTTTAACTTTTTGTTACGTTATTTAGAATTTTACTAACAAAAATAAAATTTGATAAAATATGAACTTTTTTTTCTTTTTAAGTGTCTATTTATAAAGGATTTGTTGTTAAGTTTATTTGCCGGACGTTCATTTGTCTGTATTATATGGCATTCATTTTCAGAGGATTCACGCTCTTGGAAAATTTACCACATGAGCGAATCTTGTTTTGAAAAATGGAAAATATTCTACATACAATTTTTTTAAGATTTCAGTAACGAACCAATGTGTCCTTCTTCACAATGAAATTTAAGTAGGATTTACCTTCGTCATCCAACAAAAAGGCATCACCATCATTTCCAATCAAGATTAACTCCTCTGCTGTGCGTACAACATAATAGAGAGATTCCAGGAACATAAAAGATTCACCCATCACATTTAAATTCCAACAAGATTCACCCAATTGCCACATTACACATGGGGGAATCCTCTTTGAAAATAAATGCAGTAAAATACAGTGTGATCAGTGCTATAAAAATGCACGGATTACTGTGTAAACGACACTGGCAGGGAAGGGGGTTAAACATTAGGGGCGAACAAAGGGGTTAAGTGTGTCCTAGTGAGTGATTCTAACTGTGGGGGGGTGGGCTACCTAGGACATGACAGCGATCACTGCTCCCGATCACAGGCAGAAGTAGATCTCTGTCATGTCACTAGGCAGAACGGGGAAATGCCTTGTTTACATTGGCATCACCACCCGTTCTGCCACTCCGTGACATGATCGCAGGACTCCGGCGGACATCGAGTCCAAGGGTCGCATGGTCACGGAGCACGCGCACCCACAATGCCACTTCTTAAAGGGGACGTACCTGTACACCCATTTGCGCAGCCGTGCCATTGTGCCGACGTACATCATCGTGCTCTGGTCGGCAAGCGATTAAACAAATTTAATTGAGTTTAAGATATTTTTTCTTCAGTTTAACTTTTTGTTAAGTTATTTAGAATTTTACTAACAAAATAAATTGTGATAAAATATCAACTTTTTCTTTTTAAGTGTCTATTTATAAAGGATTTGTTAAGTTTTGATGGTCATTCATTCGTCTGTATTGTTATATGGCATTCATTATCAGAGGATTCACTCTCTTGGAAAATTTACCACATGAGTGAATCTTGTTGGAAAAAGGGGGAAAAATCCATCTTCTACATTTTTATACGATTTCAGTAACAAACCAATGTGTCCTTCTTCACATTGAAATATAATATAATAAAATAAATAAATGCAGTAAAATACAGATGGACCGGTGCAAGGCTGTGTGGATGACATCCTTTAAAAATAGACCACTTTGTGAATAAAGTTGGACTCTTGGAAAATATAAAGCAGACCCCCCAATACACCACCAACGCTAATGAAATGTATTTAGTATAATCAGTTTACTTTCTTATGCCGCGTACACAATGGTCAGATTTTCCGATGGGAAAAGTTCGCTGCGAGCTTGTTGCTGGAAAATCCGACGGTGTGTATGCTCCATCGAACATTTGCTGTCGGAATTTCTGCACACAAATGCTTTAGAGCAGGTTCTCAAATTTTTCAGACAACAAAACTTTGTGGGGAAAAAAAGGGACATAAATGTTATTTGGGTACAGTGTCGCACGCGCGCAATTGTCAGTTAAAGTAACGCAGTGCCGTATCGCAAACAATGGCCTGGTCATTAAAGGTGGTAAAACCTTCCGGGGGTGAAGTGGTTAACATGATTTTAAACCCAAAAACAAAAGTGTAAAAAAAAAAATTTAAATCATTATACCAATCTTTCTAATGTGGTGGCTGCATTAGTCATGTTTAATAAAAGCTGAATTGCATTGTGCATTGGGACACTCCTATAATGAGGAATTGCATCTCCCTTCTTGTACATATGATCATTTTTAATATCGCTCAAATTCTAGCACTCCTCTCCTACATATAAAAATCATAATTTTTTGCTAGAAAATTACTCAGAACCCCCAAACATTATATATATTTTTTTAGCAGATACCTTAGGGAATAAAATGGCGGTTATTGGAGCTTTTTATGTCACACGGTATTTGCATAGTCATTTTTCAAACGCAATTTTATTAGAGAAAAAAAAACAAAAACATTTTCATGAATAAGAAAAAAAACAAAATCATAACTTTTTTTGTATAATGTGACATGTGAGGTATCTATTTACTCAGAGTAACATCATGTGTCACACTTTAAAATTGTGCACACTCGTGGTTTGGCGCCGATCTTCAGTACTTAACCACTTGGGTACCGCGCTATTGCCGAATGACGGCATTAGCGCGGACCTAGATTTCCGGGACTACGTCTATTGACGTCGTCCCGGTTACGAGCGGCCTGCGCGCCCCCTGAGGGGCGCGCGCGGCGCGCTCTGTGATCGGCGAGTCTATGAGACTCGCCTGATCACCGATCCGTGCAAGGGGTCGATCCCGACCCCTTATCACGTGATCAGCTGTCAGCCAATGACAGCTGATCATGTGATAGAACGGAGCCGGTAATCGGCTATTATTCCTCCTCGCGCTGACAGCGCGAGGAGAAAAAAAAAAAAGCCGATCACCGGCGGCCGTGATCGGGACATCAGTCCCGATCACGGCCAGCAATGCAAGGCACCACATGCCACCTGCCAGTGCCCACCTGCCTCCCGCAGTGCCATCCTGAAGTATAACTAAAAGTAAAAGTGCCCCCCGTCTGTGCCCACAGTGCCACCCCACAGTGCCACCCACAGTGCCACCCACAGTGCCACCCACAGTGCCACCCAATCTGCCTCAAAGGTGCTGCACCCCAGTGCCGCCCAGCAGTGCCGCCCATCAGTGCCCAGCAGTGCCGCCCATCAGTGCCCAGCAGTGCCACCTATCAGAGCCACCTATCAGTGCCACCTATCAGTGCCCATCAGTCCCATCTATCTGTGGTACCTATCAGTGCCCATCCGTGCCACCCATCCGTGCCACTTATCCGTGCCACCCATCCGTGCCATCTTATCTGTGCCCATCTTTGCCCATCAGTGCCGCCTTATCTGTGCCCATCGGTGCCGCCTTATCTGTGCCTATTAGTGCCGCCTTAACTATGCCTATCAGTGCCCACCAGTGCAGCCTATCAGTGCCCACCAATGCAGCCTATCAGTGCCCACCAATGCAGCCTATCAGTGCCCACCAATGCAGCCCATCAGTGCCCACCAATGCAGCCTATCAGTGCCGCCTTATCAGTGCACTTCAATGAAGGAGAAAAATGACCCGTTTGCAAAATTTTATAACAAACTATTAAAACATGATTTTTTTTTTTTTTGCATCTTTTTTTGTTTGTTTAGCAAAAAATAAAACTCCGAGCTGTAACTAAATACCACCAAAAGAAAGCTCTATTTGTGGGAAAAAAATGATAAAAATTTCATTTGGGTACAGTGTTGTATGCCCGCGTAATTGTCACTCAAAGTGCATCAGCGCTGAAAGCTGAAAATTGGTCTGGGACTGAGGGGGGTTTAAGTGCCCAGTAAGCAAGTGGTTAAAAATCTCCATAGGCGACAATTTACAATTATTATTTTTTTACAGATTACAGAGGAAGTCTGGTGCTAGAATTATTGCTCTCGCTCTAACATTCACGGTGACACCTTCTCACGTGTGGTTTGATCATTGTTTACATGTGCGGACGCGACCTATTTATGCGTTTGCTTCTGCATGCAAGCTCGCAGGGGCGGAGGCGCTTGGATTTTTTTGTTTATTTCATTTTATTTTTTTTATTTTTATACTTTTTTTCCCTTTTTTTTTTTGATGACTTTTATTCCTAATACAAGGAATGTAAACATCCCTTATAATAGGAATGGTGCATGACAGGTCCTCTTTTTTAGCAGGAGGCGGGACGTCCCCTCCCATTGTCAGTAAGAATGTTCAGGCAGCTAATTAGCCACCATGATTGTTCTTACAGTAAGGCTGGGTTCACATTGCTGCGATGCGGGAACGCCGCAAATCCGCGGCGTTTTCCCGCATCGCACACCTCCCGCCGGCAGTTCACACTGCCCTATGCGGACGGCTGGGGGTGTCAATGTTATGTTAATGACACCCCCAGATCCGTCGGCATATCGCAGTGCGATCTGCCGACTCGCACAGGAATCGGATCGCATGGTGTGAACCCCCATGCGATCCGATTCTGTTGCGGACCCAAAAAAGGGTCCAGTGCGAGTTTGCTGCGGGACCGCTGCGAGTTCAGCCATACTATCTGTATGGCTGAACTCGCAGCGCTACGGAGATCGGATGTGATTTGCTGTGCGAATCACATCCGGTTCTCCCCCCGCAGCAGTGTGAACCCAGCCTTAAGGGAATCACCGGCTGAAAAAAAAAAATGATATCTGGACGATGCCTTCAGCTGCAGGCGTTATTCAGATATCCCCACTGAAAGCCCAGGAAGGGATATGACGGCCTGCAGTATGAAGTGGTTAAAGCATAACAACATATTTTTTTTTTTGGTAGGTTGTTATGGCAGGAGAGACTCCATATGGTGGAAGCTCTTTCCATGCTTACTATTTTCTTTTTTTTTCTGAATTGTACACAGACAGTCACACAAAGCAACTTCACATGCAAACTCTACATGACATGAGTAAGTGCTGGAATGACATTATATCATACCTGGCCAGCCAATAGAGAGAGTTTAAGCCTCTGGACCCAGAAAAGCAGAAGAAGCTGCCAATGGAACAACTAGGTAGAAAATGGGCATTGTGTGAGGTAAGTCCACCATAATGGGCTAATATGATGTTTATACTTTCCCATTATGGACTGGAGACCCTTATATTTAGTTCCACTTTCAGCTGAGCATTTTCAAATCAAAATCTTTTAAAAAGACTCGGTGTCTACAATTCTTTATCAATCTTTTCATCAAACATTCACAATGCTCTGCATTCAAAGTGATGCATATCTTTAAATTCTTATGTCTTAAACATACTTCTTAGGAAATCTGTGATCACCCTTCTAAAGTATAATTTCAGAAAGCCAGGAAGTCTTACTCAAAGGCCTCTACTGAATTTGCTTTACTATAATAAAATCACCATGGAAAGATGTTCATGAAGATGGCACAGCATTATCGTATCAGAATTATGAATTTTAATATTGTACTGTTTTGAATCAAGATCCATGAATTCTTATTATAGACTTCTTATATCCAGAGCAAGTGATGGTCTATATAATGAGATAAAAAAAAAGGTATGGACTATGGAGGTCCCTTCCTATCCTGAGATTATCATGCAAATTTGGCATTCCCTGAGGATCACAGTTGGACCCCACCAGTCCCAACAATGAAGTCCCAACAATGGAGGTTGGCTTCCATAAACACGGTCATTGTGATGAAAACAGTATCAACAGTCACACCTCAGCCAGGCATTCTACATCCTCTTTAACATATCAATTCACAAGCGCATCACCAATGAGTTCAGTTATGTCCTGGGTGTGAATGTTCTCTCTGTAGATAGTTGTCAAATATTTTTAGCAAAACTAAAAGTACATTTTAAGTGAATAACACAATCTCATTTGTATTTCTTATAAACCAGTGACCAGTTAAACATTTGGATAATTATAATTTCTCAAAATTTTTGACTTTTAGGTTCTTCTTTTAGTGGTCATCTCCATGCAGTAGACATTTCTGATGAACAACAGATGGCATAAAGTGGAAGCTGCAATGCAAGTGTATTGCCCACGCAATTATCAATTAAAGTAACGCAGTGCCGTATCGCAAACAATGGCCTGGTCATTGAGGGGGTAAAACCTTCCGGGGCTGAAGTGGTTAGAATGATTTTAAACACAAACGTGTAAAAAAAATATATATATATATTATACCAATCTTTCTAATATAGTGGCTGCATTAGTAATGTTTAATAAAAGCTGAATTTCATTGTGCATTGAGACAACCTACACCACAAAAGCAAATATTTTGATAATGAACTAAACCCCTCCCCCCACAAGGCTACAATCGATTGGGAAGGGTTTTCCCTTAATGCTAAAAGGTGCAATAAGTAGCTGTGCCCCTTCCAATACTGAGATAATCATGTAAGTTTGGCCTTACATGAGGGTCACACCTTCACACCACCAGTCCCAACAATGGAGGTTGGCTTCCATAAACATGGTCATTGTGATGGAAACAATAGCGGCAGTCACACCTCAGCCAGGAATTCTGCCTCCTCTTTACCATATCAATTCACAATCCAATCACCAATTGATTGATCAGTTATGTCTCCTGGGTGTGAAAGTTCTCTCTGTATTCTGTAGATAATTGTCACATATTTTTAGCAACACCAAAAGTACATTTTAAGTGAATAACACGATCTGAGTTGTATTTGTTATAAACCAGTGACCAGTTAAACATTTGGATTATTCTATTTTCTCAAAATTTTTGATTTTTAGGTTCTTCTTTTAGTGATCATCTCCATGCAGTAGACATTTCTGATGCACAACAGATGACATAAAGGGGAAGCTACATAGCAAGTGTATTGCTTTTATACATTCTATTCAGACTGATAAAACTTTATTGAGATGAGGGGAAGTAAAACAAAAAAAATGTTTCCCTTTTTTGTAAATATAAGCATTTTTTTTTCTACTTGAAGCAAAGCTCAACACCTTTGTTTGAAAAATAAATGCTGGAAGGTAGGTTTTAATGGCAGAAGAGACCACATATGGCTCTTGTGTCATGGAAGCTCTTTTCATGTCTACTAGATTTATTTTCTGAATTGTACATTGACTGTCATACAGAACAAGTCAACATGCGATCTCTGCATAGCAGGAATAGGTGCCAAAACAAAGTTACATCAAACCTGGCTGCCAAATAAATAAAGTTAAAGTCTCTGGACCCAGACGACTGGAAGAAGGTGGCAATAGAGTGACTAGGTGAAGCATGGACATATTTTTGCTATAATGCGCAAAAATAATGTGCTCACGTGATGTGTTACATTATAGCAAGAGCCCTGTGGTCCCTTATGTTTAGCTTTATTTTAAACTGATCACATATAATGTATGTTTCCCCTATATAAATCTCCTTTTTTTTGGATTGTCCAAACCATCCTTTCTCAAACTCTTCAAAAGGAGGAACCACGGCAATTACTTTTCAAATCTCAGAGATCCCCTTCTAATGACTATTATATCCAAAGCTCTGTGTACATTAGTGTGAGGGTCAGTGGAAAGAATGTTCCCTAAATTTGTGCTCCGTGAGAAGAATCTTCCTTACAGATATCTAGATAGATCAATGGTGTTGGTTGCTACTTATCGACAAGGTAGAAATTACTTTTTGGTCACGGAACCCTTAGCAACCTCTGGAGGAACCTTTATAGATACATGGAACCCTGGACGTGAAAAGCTGATCTAGACTAGTTCTCTAATCACGGGAACTGAATTTCCAGCAGTTAAAGAAATTAATAGTTTTTGCCAAAGAGTCTATTCTGTAGTGAAACTATGATTTAAGGCTTCCTTAATGCCATGGAAAACTCTACTGTTGTGTTAATGGTTAGAATAGTTATGTATAAACCACCTTCTTTTTTTTTCTAATGGGTATTCAGGAGCAGCAACATTTTAAAAAGGTTGTCGCTTTTGAAAGCGATAGCTACCGATTTTTGTTATCCTTGTCTCAATACTTAATTTGTCCTTCACCCAGAATATTATGTCGGTATGATATTTTCTATTACCTGATATACACATGATTGTTTTTGGTCAATGACTCACCAAAGTAATGAAGACATGATCAGGGTGTTTTGAGATGAATCTCTAGAAAAAAGCCCAGACATGGCAGCTCCAATAGTCCAATCCTGAAAGGTCCTTTTAATCTTCATAAAGATATTTTTATATGAATTTCATGTTATAGTAATTTTCTTTTTTTCAATAAAGTCCCCTTTTAACTAAAAAAGAGGGGAAAAACTGCGCTACGGGAAAAAGGAAGCAAATGGTGTTGAACGGAAGCTGCAATTCAAATATATACCAAAAATATATCAAACAAAAATAGAAAAATGAAGAACTGCGCTAACCACAAGATACCCAATGTGATTAGGATATGTAAAAATATCAGGCCCACACTGTGGGTCTTGGTATCTAGTGTGTAGATATTATAAATTCCCCAAACTCAAATGTGTGTATCAAACTCCGTGCATGAACCCCTAAACCATAAAGATAGGCTATAAAAAATATATATATATTGCTATTAAGCGTAAATGACCTATCGAGAAATACTAAATCTGTGTTCAAAGACAATCTGTATAGTGTCCATACAGTCATATATCGAAAATCAAAAAAGAAAATTTAAATAAAAGCATAAACATAAAAAATATAAAAAATAAAAAAATAATAAATAAATGTCCATATAGTGAGTGAACACCAATGAAAAAATTCCAAATAAGATACGACAATAAAGAAAAGTTCCAAACGACTGAATTGCAAAAGAACGTATTGAAAATCTTCTCCAAAAAAGACGTGGTGTGCTTATCCTATCACCGAAATAAATGAATCAGCTCCTTACCAGATCCAAACGACCCCCCGTTACAGAGGGTCACCGCAAGCAGTAGTAGTCAAAAGGGTATCCGGACAACGTCTCCTCCTCAGATGGTCACGAATCTTCCGCACGATGGGGTTATGGCTGTTGCTCACTCCCAACACGACGTGGTATCACATAAGGGAAAACATAGGCTCCAGATAGTGTAAAACCAAATGACTTTAATTCTTAAAAAACGATCGTAAACACTTACATAAAAGACTTTAAAAGCAGGTTCAAAACAAAGGCGTGCACCGGCCGGATACACGCCAACGCCAAGACCAACCCGTCCTTCCTGGTCCACGAGAAAACGAACACGACTTGGGGTGACGTCGACACGTTCGCACCGCCCTACGCGTTTCGTAATAATTTACGTCGTCCAGGGGCACGGGCGGCGTGCGACGTCACCCCTTTTATAACCATATATTTAACCAAGCCTCACTTTGGGTCAGCGGCCATTTCGGACGTCACAAACAGTAGTAATCGAAGAGAACGTAGGCCAAGCCTCACTGTCACTCACGAACGTCAGGTGTGCGTACCCGCAACGAACGTCCTATAGTTGCGGGCCAGGCCTCGTTTTCATGTGAATATTATGGGACCGTGAGCCAAGCCTCGCTTCCAGGCATTAACCCTATCGGCAGAGTGACATGGCAGATGCCCCCACTTGAAGGTGCGCCTCCTGAACCCCGAAACGGGGTACAGTATGGATCGCCAAAAACAGAAAAGTAAAATAGATAAAAATCAATAAAATAAAACAATATAAAATTGTAATAATGAATTAGAACAAGATAATGATAAAAAATATATATATAGAGAAATTAAGCCATCCCAAATAGGGACAAGGATGCATCAGAAATTCTACACTTACTGCTGCATTCATACAACCCACAGGTCCAATTACATGTGGACAAATGGATGTAAAGATGTCTCAAAGGTAGTGCGTTTACCCGGTGTGTTTATATAGCAATCAAATCCACTTAATAAACAAGATTGCTATAGACATATGTTTCGAGTGCCATTCTTGTCTCGCGTGTTCCCCAGGGACTTTTCTAGAATGCCCCCAAAACAACGTCGAGGGATAGACCTAACAATAACCCAAAAGGCCGCCAGACCCAAAATCAGGTCTGTTACACAAGAGTATGTTCTACAATGATATACACCAAAGCAAACAGCAAAAACAATATTAGTAATTAATAATGCAGCAAGAAAAAAATTAAAATTAATAATACAATCGAATGGTTTTTCACAGTAACTAATACAGTAAAACCGTTATAAGGAAAACTTACATCAAAAACAGGTCACCTCATGAGTTATTAATGAAGGCATTTACATCGGTGTCCACATTGAGGCCAAACGGAGTATACGTTTTTAATTTATAAATCCAGGCCATTTCGAGCTTGGATATCTCCCTGACCAAGGACCCTCCCCTCCAGTGGGGCTTATATTTGTCTAAGCCAACAAATAGGGTACCTGATGGATCTCTCTTATGTGTCTGGTCGTAATGCCTGGACACAGGGTGTTTATCGAACCCCCGTCTGATGTTACCAATGTGTTCGTTCACCCTGACCCGAAATGCCCTCTTGGTCCGCCCAATATACTGGAGGCCACAGGGGCACTGTAAAAGGTAAACCACGGCCTCCGAGGAACAAGTAATGAAGGACTCTATGTCATATGTCCTAGAGGTGCTTGAAGATGCGATACTAGAAATCTTGGAGCCCCTAAATGAATTCAGGGTACAGACCTGACAGTTCTTACATTTATAGTAGCCAACTAGATTTTGAAAAAAACACCTATTGGCCTTAGGCGGGTCTTGTACACTGGGGGCAATCTTGTTTCCCAGTGAAGAGGCCCCTTTAAAGATTATTTGAGGTTTAACAGGCAGAACTGGATTCAAAACCTGGTCACTAGTAAGTAAGTGCCAATGTTTCTGAATCAGATTTCTTACACCACGATGCTGAACTGAGAAAGTCGTGACAAACGGTACGCCACCCTGTGTACATGCCCTGGCACTTTGTCTATCTGCCAGTAATGAGGGTCTATCTCTAGTTCGGGCAATCTCCATAGTGTCACCAAGAGAAACGGGATCATATCCCTTTTCCAAGAATCTACCTGCCAAAATCGCTGCCTGTTCATCATATTTTACTATGTCCGAACAGTTCCGTCTGAGGCGTAGAAATTGCCCCAGGGGGACAGCTTTTAGCCAAGGTTGAAAATGGCAACTATCGGTGGGGATGTACGAGTTCCTGTCTGTTGACTTGAAATATGTAGATGTGATAAACTCATTGCCAACCCTCCTGATGTTAAGATCAAGAAAGTTGACCTCATCCTGGCTAGCCTCAAAGCTAAATTTAATCCCTCTGTTGTTTTCATTTAGACCGGCCATAAATGACCGCAAGTCTGGTTCTGTGCCTTCCCAAAGGAGGAGGACGTCGTCGATATACCTCGCCCATAGGACTATCTCAGACCTTCTAGGGGCATTGACGACGTCCTCCTCCCATTTGGCCATAAAAAGGTTGGCCAGACTGGGGGCATATTTAGCCCCCATGGCCACTCCTCTATCCTGGCGGTAAAATTGCTGGTCAAACCAGAAATAGTTGTGTCCAGCCGCATATTCCAACAGTTCTATTAAGAAGTCAATCTGAGCTGAAGGAAGGCCTGATCCCCTCTGTAAAAATAGTCTCACTGCCTCGACCCCTAAGGAATGGGGAATGATGGTATACAGTGAGTTCACATCTGCTGTGACCAACCAAAGACCATCTCCAGGGGTGATACCAGACAGGAGATTGATTATATGTTTAGTGTCCTTAACATAAGACGGAACCTTTTGGACCAGGGGTTGTAGATAATGATCTATATACTTGCCCACCCGGGACGTGACCGAGTCGATACCACTGACTATGGGTCGTCCCGGGGGGCAAGATTGATTCTTATGGAGCTTCGGGAGGTAATAAATAACAGGTGTACGGGGGGCACAAGGTATCAAAAAAAGTTTTTCTTTATCATTTAGAATGCCCCTCCGATGACCTCCCTCCACAATCCTACCCAATTCCTTCCTATACTTATCCACTGGATCCCGATTCAGGATAGTGTACGTTTCCCTATCTTCCAAGATGCGGTGCATCTCTTTCATATAGTCACAACGGTCTAGTACCACAATCCCCCCACCTTTATCGGCAGGTCTAATGACCAGGGACTTGTTATTACACAAGGTGTCTAGGCCCATCCCCAAATCTCTCCGCATTCGAACTTTCTTTACCCTAATATCCTCCAGGTCACGTAGTACCACATCCCTGAACACCTTAATACTGGGTGCAAGGGATCCCGGAGGATTAAAGAGGGAAGCATTTGAGAGGTTGGAGTGTTGAAACTCCGTAATTCTCGTGGTACTCTCTCTAATGGGATTACCCAACATATATCGTTTTATGTTCAACTTACGGACGAATTTGTGTACGTCCATATAAGTTTGAAACTTGCTCAGGCATCTAGGCGGAGCAAATTTCAAACCTTTGTCTAGTAATTTGGTTTCAGAGGTAGTAAGTATCTGTTTGCTGAGGTTAAAGATTCCAGTACCTATGGCCTCTTTCTTTTTTGTTGATTGGGCTCGCCTCCCCCCTCTAACCCCTCTCTTTGTTCGACGGACCTTTTGAGGCCTCTGCTGTCCCTTTTAACTAAACCCTTTGGTGTTCAATATTAAGAAATAAAACATAATGGTATAAAATAACCCACAAGAACCTACAGCCAATGTTAAAAAAAATGTCTCGATTATCTGGTTAGTACTCCATCATGTATTTTTTTTTTTTTTCCAAAGGTTTTTATTGGTTTTCAAAATACATCAAACAGTGAAATAATAACACATAGAAATGTATATATCTAGATATATATAACAGGTAGGCAATCCATGTTGAGCAGTAATAATACAACCAAACAAATTGGACATAGTTGTACAGTAAATGTAGAATGGAATCTTAGGTCTAAGTAAACAGCTTCAATAAAATGCTAAAATCCGTGGGAAAAATTCCCTATGCAAATAAAATTAGCACATTTAATCGTGTAAATATAAAGTTGTACTATGATCAACAGGTCTAGAGGTGGATAGCCCGATCGTGACAACAAAGAACGTGTCAAGATAAGTAAAGATGGATACGGAGATAAGGGGATATGTGATAGGTTTATATCTTTTATTCTGGAGATGTATCCCCTCATCGAGAGGAGAGTGGGGAGAGGGAACCTAGGTTAAAGAGAGATAAGATAAAGAATGAATGAAAAAGGGTAAAGAGAAGGGAGGATGTGTCTTCAGGTAAAGGAATCAGAAAGGGGGTGTAGGAGGTCTGCTACTCGCCGTCTACGAATCAACACTTTTTCAAAGTGGCCGGATGAAATGTCGTGTGGTAGAAAACCCAGGGGGTACTCTGTGCTGAGTGCGGGTATGTAAATATGCGAAGGTTATTCAGGGGGGATTGTGAAGCAGGTCATGAAAGTCTGTAGTAGTTCGAAAGTGGATCCAAGGTGCCCATTTGGAGCTGAATTTCGTCGGAGTGTCAGCATGGATGTGGATCAGTTCTTCTATGTGTGCTATCTTGTCAACTCTACGGAGCCATTCTGTAATGGAAGGGATAACAGAGGATTTCCAATGTATTGGGATACATTGCTTCGCTGCACTGATTAAGTGAATTGTAAGAGATTTTCGGTAAGACGTGCTAGAGTGGGCATCATGATGTAGCAAGAAAAGTGCTGGAGAGAAGGGGATTGTCGAGCTCGTAAGTTTTTCAATGTTCCTATGTACTAGCTGCCAGAAAGGACGTATGGCTGAGCAAAGCCACCACAGATGTAGGAGGGTGCCACCTGAATTGTGACATCTCCAGCATGTATCCGGAGTTTCTGTATTCCAGGAATGGAGCAAAGCAGGAGAACGGTACCAGCGACATTGTAATTTATATCCATTTTCTTGTGTTGAAACGTTCAGTGAACCTTTGTGAATATGTAGAAAGATACGTTCCCATTCTTCCTGCGAAAAGGAAGAATTCAGGTCTTTCTCCCAAGCCTTGCAAGCCAACGAAGCGCCAGGATTATAATTTTGGAATAGAAGTGAATGAGTCAAGGAGACAAGGTGTGTCAGGGGGGTCCGTGAGGTGCAGAGTTTTTCGAAGGGAGTCAAGGGTCTAGAGCAGTCAGTTTGTTTAGTCGTGAATTGCAGGTAATGTCTGATTTGTTGGTAAGTCCACATGGAGATTGGAGGCATTTGTAAGTTTTCTGCTATTTGTCGTGCCGTGAGCATTCTGCCTTTGTTGTAAAAGGAGTGGATGAGAATCGGGTCGTTATTCCAATGTTGAATCAGGAAGGATTCGTGCATGCCTGGCGGAAAGAGTGGGTTCAATTTCAGTGGAGTCATTGGTCCAGGATTAGATGATATTTCCTTTCGAGCGCATACAGTAGAGAAGCAATGTAAAGTTGGAGCTATTAATGGGTGGGATTTGGTCGAAGCGAGCATGTGTGAGCGCTGTACCCAAGGAAGATGTCTAAGCGGAGAGTCTACGAACGAAGCTTCAAGAGCAACCCAATCTTTGTAAGGTGAGTGGATGTTCCAGTCAATAATTCTCGTCATATGAGTGGCTTTGTAGTAGTTAGCGATGTCAGGGAGACCTATGCCACCTTTGTCTTTGGGTAGGGAAAGTTGGTGATAGCTAATTCTGGGTCTGCGCGCATTCCACAGGTAATTTGTACAGGTTCGTTTATACGATTTAAAAAAGGCTACGGGGAGTTTAATCGGGACGGCTTGTAAAAGATACAGAACGCGAGGGAGAATGTTCATCTTGAGAATAGCAGCTCTACCGAACCACGAGAAAATTGGTTTGTTCCAGAGTTTTAGGTCTAACAGTATTTTATGTAGTAGTGGTAGGTAGTTTTTGGCGTATAGGTCGTCTAGATTTTTTGGGAGTTGTATGCCCAGATAGGTAATAGTCTCATTCGTCCAATGGAACGGGAAGTTAAGTTTACATTGTTCGACTAATTCATGGGGTAAAGAGATATTGAGGGCATGGGATTTACTAAAGTTAATTTTTAGATTAGACAAATTATTAAATGAGTCAAATGCTTTTAAAAGGGACGGAATCGTGATAAGGGGATTGGTGAGGAATAGTAAAATGTCGTCAGCGTATGCTGCGATTTTATATTCTTTCGTTTTTGCTTTAATTCCGGTGATATCCGGATTACATCTTAAGCTATTCAAGAAGGGTTCCAAGGTGAGAATATACAAAATGGGGGACAGGGGGCATCCCTGTCGTGTCCCATTCTGTATGGAGAAGGCATTCGATAAGGTATTATTCACTCTGATTTTCGCCCTCGGATTAAGATATAAAGCATCAATAAAGCGTAGGAAGCGAGGCCCCAACCCGATGGTTTTCAAAACACATTGCATGTAATCCCATGCAACCCTATCGAATGCCTTCTCTGCGTCAAGGGAAAGAAAAAAGCTCTTTTGTCCAGAAATTTTGATCAAATGGTGCAAGTTAATGGCTTTAATCGTATTGTCCCGTGCCTCACGGCCAGGGACGAATCCGACTTGATCACCAGAGATCAGTGTAGGGATGAGAGGAAGAATTCTATTAGCAAGAATTTTAGAGAAAAGTTTCAAATCAACATTAAGTAATGATATAGGTCTGTAATTTTCAACTTTAGTTGGGTCTTTGTCACCCTTCGGAATCACCACTATATGGGCTTCTAGCATATCCTGGTGGAGGGGATTAGTGTCCGAAATAGAATTGAAGGCTCTACAGAAGGGATCTAAGAGAACGTCTGAGAAGGTTTTGTAATAAACCGCAGGCAATCCGTCTGGGCCTGGGCTCTTTCCAGTTTTGGTCTGCTTAAGGGCAGTCTTCCATTCTAAAGGAGTAATCGGAGCCTCAAGAGAGGATAAAACGTCTGGGTTCAGGATTTTGGGACAGAATTGGTGTAAAAATCCCTCCATCGTTTGTTGTCTGTTACATTTAGTTAAGGGGGGTACATCGGAGTTTTTTTTAAGATTGTATAAATTAGAGTAGAAGCGTTCGAATTCTTTGGCTATCTCCCTATTCGAGGTAAGTTTCTGACCTGTGGAAGCATGTATGGAATGTACATTCGTCTTCGACCGTTTGGCTTTCAAGGCTTGGGCCAAAAGGTGACCACTTTTATTGCCGAACTGGTAAAAGAGTTTCTGAGAGAGCATATATTTTTTCCGGATAGATTTCCCCAATTCTTCACGAATGGAGGAACGAACTGCTTGTAAATCGTGGAGGGTTTGCTCAGCCAGTGTACATTTGTGTGCTGTCTCTAGCTTTTTAAGGCGTGTGAAAAGGTCGGATAGGCAAAGTTTTCGTTCCCTATTGATCGCAGCAGAGATGGAAATGAGTTTCCCTCTGATAACAGCTTTGTGAGCTGCCCATTGAGTGATGGAAGAGGTATCTGGGGTGGTGTTTTCAGAGAAATAATCAGTGAGACATTGTTGGATTTGAGAGGTGTGAATAGTGTCCGTCAGGATACTTGGATCCAGTTTCCATATATATGTGTAGTCATGATGTTCAGGAAATTGCAGCGTAATGGAAATCGGGTGATGGTCCGACAGAACCATTGGTTCTATAGTCGCACGTGTAAGATAGGGTAGATCCGTCTGTGTTAGGAAAAGGTAGTCAAGTCTTGAGTATTTGTCGTGAGGGTTAGAGTAAAAGGTGAAGTCTTTGTCGGTCGGATGAAGGGTTCTCCAAGTATCGTGGAGAAGTAAATCTTGTAGTGACAGTCTAATTTGTTTTAGGGCTCTGTAGGGGAGAGTAGAGGAACCAGTCGATGTGTCGATCAGAGGGTCTAGGGGAACGTTAAAGTCGCCACCTAGAATCAGCATACCCGATTGAAAAGTGGCCAATTGATTCGAGATCAATCTAAAGAAGGGGACTTGCGCCGAGTTAGGGCTGTATATATTCCCATCATGTATTAGTTACTCAAACTAGAATTAGAGTTAAAAAAATATATATATATACATATATATCCAAAAACTGCTATTTTCTAGTTAATATGGTGGCAAGTTTAAATTTAAAACTCAGTAAAGTTTAAAAAAATGTGTGTTTCAGAGTGTTTAATCTCATCACCTGTTCTGTAGAAAACCTGTTTATATGCAAATTGGCAAGAACAATGTGGGGCTATTTACACAACATTTCCATTAGAAGTCAGCCAATGGAACACTTCATTCTCTGCCTTCCCCGCCCATCTCCCTTGTATAAAGTGGAACTTTCCCTCCTCTGATCAGTGATTCTACTTCCAGAGATCCCGGTATACTCATCTATTACAGCCTAGCTGGAGATTTGGTGACGTTGTCCGGTGTTCAACTGCAGAGGAACAGGAATATTCAGAAAAACGAATTTGACTTCATCACCGCTGAAAACTCACCACATTAAGGTAAGGAACTTTCATCTAACCAATCATTGGATCTTTATTATTTAATGAACATTTTGATAGTAATTCTCCAGAGATGTATGAGGTGTATGTAATAAATATATAAAAATGTATATATGAATAACTGAGAAATTGGGCAATGGGTTGAGGTTCAGGACAGGATAACATGTAATACAATGTATACAGAAGACAGGATAGACATTGGAGGCTTGCCATGATCAACCTGATGAAAAAGGTTTTAGTAATACGGGATGTGTAAAAAAAATTGAGGCTGTAATTTGTGTGATGTAATACAAATGGAAACAGATGTGTTTTGGTGGTCAATTCATGTATAATTTATCTAAGGCTCTTCTTACAAGTATATTCCAATCTGTACAAAAAATACCTTGAAAATGATTAAGGGTGGCTGAAAAGGGATGCGGAAATTGAGTGTTTGGTTATCGTGGGTCATTCTAGGACTTTGACATTTTGGGGAGAATGATTTAAGGAAGTGTCAGTAATATCTTCTGATGGCCTTTAGCATGGTCTCTGCTGTCTATTGATTACAAACGGTGCAGAAACCAATTCCATATTTTACATGATAGTTCTGATTAAAATTACACTTCTTATCTGGCTGAGCTCGGTGTTCATCCTCCCGAATTTATGTAATGAAACTGAAACTCGGCATAGCTGGTTGGCAACAAGAAAGCAGAGTATATTTTGTAGGTCATCCTTATGGTATGTTTAGTCTTTTAATGATGGGATCTGCCAGAAATATGAGGGTCACCAAGCTGCTTCTGGCAGCAGATACATCACATTTGTTGCGTTCCTTTCCTGAAGGACACTTCAAGATAAAATTAGTCTTTTGACCCAGTTCTAGAGAGCCCCTTCCCCCACTTACACACACACACAAACTGGAAACTATTGGCTATATCCTGCTATTTGTGTATTATATGTCTTGGGGATTCCTTTTGTTTTTGGTACTTGCTCAATGTCCTTTAGCTGTACTAAATATATTTTGGTTGTGTTCAGTCTCCATATTTAATGTCCACCTTTTTATTCCCAAATATTGTACAAGTAGATATGGAGGTCTATTAGGCATTTTGTTTTTATAGGTTTATAACTGCAGGTAACAGTATTTATATTTGACACATTTCTAAAGTTTCTTTTCAAATGTACTTTTTTTGCTTATTAATGTAACGAGTTTTAATGTTTTGCTCCGCAGGAAACTATGGCCTCTGTTGACCATAATGTGGAAGGTCTTTTGGATAGAATGGTCTCCTTCTATGCACAAGGACTACAGCAGATCGACTTTGAAAAGTACTTCCTCATTGAGGAGGAGCTTGGAAAAGGCGGATATGGAAATGTATTCTTGGTGAAGGACGAGCAAACAGGTTAGTGAATCTAGCTGCTATTTCAGTATCCTCTATGTATAGGGATGTAAATTCAATCTGCAAGATACAGGCTTTTTCCAAGAGGTCACTAGTTGTAGACTTCGTCTAAAATAAAAGGGACAGTAAAGTATAATCGCTGTGCAACACTCGTAATAAAGAATAGCAGGTAAATGCAGTGAGCAAATATGGCCCATTATTATTACATCATTATGAATAGAATCTTTTCCAAATATTCATGTTGGAAAAATGATTTAGAGACCCGATTATTGGGCTGTTTCTTGGGAGGAGTTTTATGCAAATATCAAAATGTATTGATGGGTACATATCTGTCTGGAAGAGTGGGCTTTCCTAGATGAACTATATTTGTATGTAGAACACCATAGATTAGGATCACATGTGATGTGGAGTCCAATGAATAAAATGAAGGGGTTAGGAACAGTCAGGCTGGAGATGATATGATGCTGGATGTTCTCTAGTCTTGAAATTAGGTGGGCTCTATCTGGAGAGGTTCCTGTACAGCTGAGTGCTGGTGAGGCTGTAGTTTAGCTTCCAGTGAAGCATAATACAGTCTCAATCTGGCAGCAGATCTTCTTAAAATATTGAATATTTTCAAATTAAACATATAGAAATTACCAATTGAACATTTCTAGTTCTTGATCTAAGTTATTTCATTTTTTCACAGGTCAAAGAATGGCAATGAAGGTTATGGATAAGGACAAAATCAGTCAGCGGTCTTTCCTCCATGAATTCAGTATTTCATTCTTACTGTCTTCTCATCAAAATATCACCGGATGTTTTGGCTTCTTCTTCTCCACCATTGACTACTTCGTCTTTGCCCAGGAACTGGCACCTGTTGGAGATCTGTTCTCCATGATCTTTCCACATGTAAGTACATTAAGTTGTAGGAATGGCCGATTCTTTATTAAATCCTTAAAAAAAGGTTAAAACAAATTATTTGAGTTTCCCATCACTTTTTTTCTAAATGTCTTGGTGACCACTGTAATTAAGACTAAGCAAATTTCCCTGGGGGTGACACGTTCAACTATAAAATCCATCCCTAGCCTAAAATAAATAAATAAAAAAATGTATGGCCATACAAGTATGCTTTTACCTGACTCTTTATCCTTATATTCTCCCCTACTGTATTTAACATCTATTATGTTTTTGAACTTTTTCTAGGTGGGAATTCCAGAAGACGCAGCAAAGAGGTGTGCTGTACAGATGTCCAGTGCTCTGGAATTCATATCTGAGAAAGGTCTTGTACACATGGACTTCAAGCCAGGAAATGTTCTGGTGTTTGACCAGGACTGCCATTGTGTTAAGATCACAGACTTTGGACTCACTAAGGTAACAGGGACAGTTATTAGAGCAAGATGTGGAAGCAAATCGTACATGGCCCCAGAGATGTTTAACCTGGCTATTTCAGATGGGCTGGCTGTAGATGGCGGCCTTGATGTGTGGGCGTTTGGTGTCGTTATTTACTGCCTAATCACAGGAGAGTTTCCATGGCGGGTGGCCATGTTTGAAGATGAAGCATATAAACAGTATGTTGACTGGCAAAATGATTTCCAGGAGGTTAATCCTCCAGAAGCATGGGAAAAGGTTCCTGCTGGGATACAAAAAATGTTTATTAACCTTTTGGCAATCGACCACACCAAAAGAAGTAAAACTTCGGAAGTCTTGAAATACCTAAGTGAAAGCTGGAAAGAAGAAACTCCAGAGTCAACTTTAATACAAGAGGAAGATGATTCCATTGAAAGGATTTCTTCAGTCCAGTCCGAGGCAACATTGGCTTCCCACGTGAACACATCACAGAGCACGGTCTCCATCTCATCAAGTATCGGCACCTTGTCTTACCTTCTGACCACCGACCCTTCTGTATCTCAGTCTGAGATGATTCCAGAGCCACAGAAGGACCACATGTCAGTGGCACCAATTTATGTTTGATGAGGAATATTGGTGATGGCTCGTCTGAAACATCATCACATATGTTCTACTTTTCTCAGGTATGTGAATTTGAATCATTTGATCATAACATTCTATATGTATTTTGTAGTCAACTCCAAATTTTAGGGCCATGTCACACTAGCAGTTCTTCATCTTGATTTCGTATCTATATATAATATTCCTGTGCATAAAGCATATATCAAGATTACTTTTTTTGGAAATAATCTGTACTACTCAGTTGTCCCTCTTCTGCAAAGAAATGTACTATCCCACTACCAATAATGCTGTGGTGGAGTAAATCTTTCATCCAGGGATTAAACTATTGCAAACACGGGACTGGCACATTTTATGTGTACATACTTTGTGTTATGTGTCCTTCCCTTTCATCTCGGAAAGTTGGAAGGTATGGCACATATAACTTATGTTAGTCATTCTCAGAGTGGTGGGGCTCAGCCTTGCAGTTATGATTATTAAAGCAAAACTAAAATGAAGGAGGTTGATATGAAAGGTCTTCAAGCTTACAATGGTAATAGCAGGACTCTTGTTGGGTATTTTCTTATCATTTTGTGATTAATTATTTTAAAATATTTACTGATTAATTTCAATATGACATTGCCAAGAACAATGTTTACATATTTTGTGCAGTAATTCATAGGAACTTGAGTTTGGTTTGTATAAATCAAAAGAGTAGAACCAGTAAAGGAGGGTTTCTTTTTGGATGATTTAGGTCTCTATTCCTTTGATTATTGTCTTATTAACTAAGATGATCTATTCTAGGGCTGTTTTCTAATTTACACAAAACACCTCTATAGTCAGTGTCTGTAACCTTATCAATGTTTAGCATCTCATATATTATTATTTACTGCAGGATATTCAGTCAATCTATAATGAAGAAATTTAGAACTGACTATGTGGAGTTTTTTATTACTAATTCGATATTCATGTTTGCTGTTGACAGATAATTTTCTTTATTTTACTCCAACAATATCTTTTAGATGACAAGTCTGGACTATTTCCAGGGGTTGAACAAGACCCCTGCCTGGTACATGGGGGAATGTAACTTGTACATAAGTAGTTACTCCTCCTGTGCACTGGGTGGGGCTCTTGGATTTTCGCCATGCAGAAAAATACCCGCTGATCCTGCCAGAAATCCAGTGAGCTCCCAAATTCCTGTTTGAACTGACAACACTGGAGGAGTTATGCAATTAGGGAAATGTATTGATGGGTGGATGTCAGTCTGGAGGAGTGGGTGTAATTTTTTTAATTTTTTTTAAAGTACATTGAGAAGGTATTGTGTTTCTTTTCTCCCTTTTCTCTTTCCTTTAGAGCCCTTTCACACTGACAGCGCGGGCTCATTAGTGGTAAAGTGGCGCTTTACCATAGTTTTAGAGGAGCTTTTCGGTCACTAGCGGGCCGCTTTTAATCCCCGCTAGTTGGCCGAATAAAGGTTTAAAAGCGTTGCAGCGGCACTGCCCATGGATTTCAATGGACAGGGGCGCTTCAGGAGCGGTGTATACACTGCTCCTAAAGCGCCCCAAAGATGCTGCTTGCAGGACTTTTTTAACGCCCTGCCAGCGCAGCGCCCCATTGTGAAAGTACTCGGGCTTCCACACTGGGACTGCAGATGAGGCATTTTTCAGGCACTTTACATTCCATTTATTGCAGAACTGGCCACTGCCCTTAGGGACATATAGCAAAGAAAAAAATCTAAAAATTAAATTTGGTTGGGTAGAGCTTTAGTAAAAGCTTATTTAAACATTAAAAATGATATGTCATTGACCTCTTCATTGTGTTAAAATAGCATAATGATAACGTGAAGGGCATTTAAATATAGAGCTCTCCGGTCGGACGCTATTAAATTTGGAAGCAACGTTGTTTGTATCCAAGAATCTCACTTTGCTAAGGATAACCCACCCACATTTATACACCATAAATTTACACAGATATTCACCTCTAGCAACACCCAAAAAACGGAGTTATTACGCTATAAAAGATATCTTCTATTTTTAACAAATTTATATCAAAACAGATGCCCAAGGAAAATTCATAATTTTGGTAGCCTCATTAGACAATGCAATATACACAATTGTCAATATCTACGCCCCCAACAAAATCCCTCACCACTTTATTAGGTGATCAAGAAAAAAAATAAAAATACAGAAGGGGCATCTCATTGTTTGTGGTGACTTTAAAGTGGTTGTAAACCCTTACAAACCACTCTGACCTACAGGTAAGCTTAGATTAAGGCTTACCTGTAGGTCCAAGAAATATCTCCTAAACCTATAAGGTTTAGGAGATACTTACCCGAAGACAGCCACCGTTGTCTGCAGCGCGCAGGCGCACTGGGCAGGCCAAAGATCGCGGCGATATGCATGTATCCCGGAGCGACTTCCGGGTCTCGCTGCTCCCGCGCCGTGATTCGCCGGAGCCACGATGACTTCACTCCCGCACACGGGAGCCGACACTCGCGGCATATCGCCTCGATCTTCGGCCTGCCCTGTGCGCCGCAGACAGCGGTGGCTGTCTTAGGGTAAATATCTCCTAAACCGTATAGGTTTAGGAGATATTTCTTGGACCTACAGGTAAGCCTTAATCTAGGCTTACCTGTAGGTCAAAGTTGGTTGTAAGGGTTTACAACCACTTTAAGGTTTACCTGTAGGTCCAAGAAATATCTCCTAAACCTATACGGTTTAGGAGATATTTACCCAAAGACAGCCACCCAAAGACAGTCGTCGCGGCTCCGGGGAATCGACGAATCGCCGGAGCCGCGAGACCCAGAAGTCACTCCGGGATACATGGCAGCGGCGAAGAGGAAGACGGAGGACCTCTTCGGGGGCTTCTTTCTCAGGTAAGTTATTCATAATGAGCTAGTATGCTATGCATACTAGCTCATTATGCCCTTGCCTTACAGGGTGTGTTTTTTCCCCCCTTTACTTCCTCTTTAATGCACCAATGGATCCGGACATGGACACATCTAAGAAAGGAAAAACTCCCAGAAAAGGAATGGCCAACATCTTTTCAGCGAAGATATGCATGATTCCTGGAGATGTTTACACACTACAGAAAAGGACTTTACTTTTTTCTCTAATGTTCATAAGTCTTATTCTAGAATAATGAATGATAATAGCTCTGTTAATGACTCTACATTTTGGTGTTCTCACAAAGCCTATGCTAGGGGCCTGCTAATTCAAATAGCCGCCAGGGGAAAAAAAAAAAAAAGTAAAAATAACAAAATAAACTCACTACTAAAGGATATATCCAATCTGGAAGTCTCACATAAAAACCTCCCAATATAAATTTAGATCGCCAACTTAGTAACCTTATGCCCCATACACACGGTCGGACCACACAATCCGTCAAATTTTTTCAGACGGATTTTGCCTAAAAAATTGTCTTGCATACACACGGTTGCACAAAGTTGTCAGAAATTCCGATCGTTCTTAACGAGGTGACGTAATATACGTACAATGGGACTACGTAGAACCCAGTAGCCAATAGCTTTCGTCTCCAATTTTTTTCTGAGCATGCGTGGCACTTTGTGCGTCGGAAATTATCTACACGCGCTCGGAAAAAGTCAGGTCAGATTTTGTGGTCGGAAAATTTGAGATCCAGAAATTCCGACAGAAAAAGTCCGACCCTGTGTGGGCTCTATCGGATTTTCCAACAACATAATCCGATCTGACTTTTTCCGTCGGAATTTCCGACCGCGTGTATGGGGCATTAGAACTGAACTCCTAATTGCTGATCATGATAAATACTTGGAAAAAATTAACAACGTGGTTGAAAACAGAACAAAAATTTTAAATACTGCTCTCAAGGTAATAGAGCGAGTAAATTACTAGTGTCTCAACTTCATCAACAAAAAAATTTAATTAATCCACCACACCTTGAGCAAAGTAATACTCAATCCCCAGGAAATAGTAGACACATTTTCACAATACTATGAGACATTATACAACTTAAAAGATGATAAAAATACCCCCCAACCTTACACCAACAAAATTTAAAGCATTCCTAGACAATGTCACTCTACCCTCCATTGACCCCGTGTCTTTAGATCAGCTTAATAAACAAATTTCCAATGAAGAAATTATAAAGGTCATAAATGATTTACCCAAAAATAAAGCACCAGGAGTTGATGGCCGATCAGCAGAATAGTACATGGCCTTCTAAGACACCTTAACTCCATATCTGTCCAAAATGTTTAACCAAGCGGCACATTCAAAAACCTTTTCTAAAGAACTTCTAGAGGCCATAATAATAACATTACCAAAAGCAGGAAAAGACCCTGCGCCCCCCTGAAATTATACACCCATATCTTTACTTAATTCCGATCTTACAATATACGCAAAAATACTGGCCAACAGATTAGTTAATATTACCCCCACATTAATTAAACCTGACCAAGTAGGATTCGTTAAAGGGAGAAAGGCAGGCCTGGACTGGGACAAAAAAAAGGCCTGGGCATTCTGGACTAAGCAGCCTGGGGGGGCGGCGGCGCTTCGTGGGGGCGGTTGATGATGGGATGTGGGGTTTCAGCACCTTACCCCCTCCCTACAGTGCAAACCCCCTCCCTACAATACAGAACCCCCACCTACATTACAGACCCCCCCCACTACAGAAGCCCCCCTAAATTACAGAACCCTCCTACATTACAGAACCCTCCTACAATACAGAACCCCCCAAAAATACAGAACCCCCTATAATACAAACCCCCCTACATTACAGCCCCCTACACTACAGAACCCCCTTACATTACAGACCTCCTACACTACAGAACCCCCCTAACAATACAGAACCCCCCTACATTACAGACCCCCCTACTCTACAGACCCCCTACTCTACAGATCCCCCTACATTACAGAACCCCCCTACATTACAGAACGCCCCTACATTACAACCCCCCCTACATTACAGACCCCCTCCCACAGTACAGACCACCCCCTATATTAGAGAGCCACCCACATTACAGACCTCCCTACAATACAGAACCCCCTACATTACAGACCCCCTACATTAGAGACCCCCCTACAATACAGACCCTCTACACTACAGAACCCCCTACACTACAGAACCCCCCTAACAATACAGACCCCCCTACATTACAGAACCCCCCCCACATTACAGAACCCCCCCCACATTACAGACCCCCCCTACATTACAGTACCCTGCTACATTACAGACCCCCCCCACATTACAGAACATCCCTACATTACAGTACCCCCGCTACATTACATACACCCCCACATTACAGAACCCCCTAAATTTCTGGCCCCCTACAATACAGAAACCCCCCCCCCCCCCCCTTCAGACCCATAATGTACCTTGGATCAAAGCAGGACTGCATGTCGAGTCCCCTCCCCCTGTGTAGACATAAAGGAGGAGGGAGAGGCGGCTGCTACACTTTGCCGAGCCGAGACTGATCAGAGCCACGGCCACCGTGCCAGAGAGAAGGGGAACGTTGCGGGTCCCGGCCCCCTGATGTGCCGACAGGTGTCACTCGAGTGCGCCGAGGAGGCTCGCACGCACCCACCCTCCACTGCAAAGCACAAATACATTATACAGCACTTAGTACACCACTGGCCGAACATAAGCGGTCGGTGTTAGAACACCGGCCCTGCGTGTCAGAGCCCGCGGCTGGCTCTGCATATCCCAAGGATGCAGACATGCAGCCCAGCGGCCCGGCGGCCCCCGGCCCACCGGGAAAATGCCCGGTCTGCCCTATGGCCAGTCCGGGCCTGGAGACAGGCACCCGATAGCACCAGAAGGATGTTAAACATGATCAATACGATACATAATGACCGAATGCCCTCTCTACTCCTAGCATTAGATGCTGAGAAAGCATTCAATAGAATGCATTGAGAATATATTTCAAAAACCCTATCCTAGCCTTGCTGGAGGTAAATTTTTTGCATGTGTGCACTGTAATATTTTTGTTCCCCTTAACCACTTAAGCCCCGGACCATTTTCCAGCTAAAGGACCAAGCCCCTTTTTTTGTGATTCACCACTGCGCCGCTTTAACTGACAATTCGCGCGGTCGTGTGACGTAGCTCCCAAACAAAATTGGCATCCTTTTTTTTCCCCACAAATAGAGATTTCTTTTGGTGGTATTTGATCACCCCTGCAGTTTTTATTTTTTGCGCCATAAACAAAAAAAGAGCGACAATTTTGAAAAAAAAAAAAACATTATTTTTTGTACATTTTGCTACAATAAATATACCCAAGAATATATATAAAAAAAGTTTTTTCCCTCAGTTTAGGCCAATACGTATTCATCTACATATTTTTGGTAAAAAAAATTGCAATAAGCGTTTATTGATTGGTTTGCGCAAAAGTTATAGCGTCTACAAAATAGGGGATCGTTTTATGGCATTTTTATTAATATTTTTTTTTACTAGTAATGGCGGCGATCAGCGATTTTTTTATTGTGACTGCGACATTATGGGAGACACGTTGGACAATTTTGACACATTTTTGGGACCATTGGCATTAACCACTTAAGGACCAGGCCTCTTTTTCAGACTCGGTGTTTACATGTTTAAAACAGTTTTTTTTGCTCGAAAATTACTCAAAACCCCCAAACATTTTATATATTTTTTTTATAACACCCTAGAGAATAAAATGGCGGTCATTGCAATACTTTTTTTCACATCGTATTTGCGCAGCGGTCTTACAAGCGCACTTTTTTTGGAAAAAATTCACTTTTTTGAATAAAAAAATAAGACAACAGTATAATTAGCCCAATTTTTTTTATATTGTGAAAGATAATGGTACGCCGAGTAAATTAATACCCAACATGTCACACTTCAATATTGTGCCCGCTCGTGGAATGGCGTCAAACATTTAGCCTCAAAAATCTCCATAAGCGACATTTAAAAAATTCTACAGGTTACATTTTTTACGTTTATTATTGCTCTTGCTCTGCCGATCGCGGCGATACCTCACATGTGTGGTTTGACCGCCGTTTTCATACGTATTTCATCACGTATGCGCTCGCTTCTGCGCGCAAGCTCGTCGTGACGGGGTGTTTTTAAAACCTTTTTTTTTTTCTTATTTATTTTAATTGATTTTATTTAATTTTATACTGTTTAAAAAAAAAAATGGATCACTTTTATTCCTATTACAAGGAATGTAAACATCCCTTGTAATAGGAAAAAGCATGACAGGTCCTCATAAATATGAGATCTGGGCTCAAACATTCCTCAGATCTCATATTTGGACTTAAATGTAAAGGGAAAAAAATAAAAAGTTATTTGAAAAAATGATAAATATACCTTTAAGACGTATGGGGACGGAAGTGACGTTTTGACGTCGCTTCCGCCCTCCTATGGTATAGAGACGAGTGGGGGCCATCTTAGCCTCACTTGTCTCTATGCCCAGCTAGGAAGAGGACCTGATCGCCTCCGCCACTACCGACGGCTCCGGTAAGCGGCGGAGGGCGGCGGGAGGGGGGGTGGCACCTCTCCCGCTGCCGATAATGGTGATCTTGTGGTGAACCTGCCGCGGAGACCATCGTTATCGTACAGATGACCGGCGCCTGAAGAGATGGATATCTCGGTTGTGAAGAGATATCCCTCTTCAAAAATAGGACGTACATCAGCGTGCGCTGGTCGTTAAGTGGTTAATACAGCAATCATTGCAATTAAAAATGCACTGATTACTGTAAAAATGTCACTGGCAGTGAAGGGGTTAAGTGTGTGATTTTTTTTTTAACTGTAGGGGGCGTGGCTTAGCGTCTGAAGTCACTCATTGTCTTTCCCTATAACAGGGAACAGACGATCAGTGACAGGCTCAGTAGGAAGCACGAGTAGAGGTTTGTTTACACTTACCTCTCCTCGTTATTCAGCTCTGTGACCCGATCGCGGGACACCGGGGGGGCGATCGGGTCCGCGGGTCCCGCGGCCACGGTCACAGAGCTCAGGACCGGGTCGCGAGTGCGCCGCCGGCGGTGCGCTCGCGACCCATGGCTGGGCACTTAAAGAGCAACGTACAGGTACGTGATTGTGCCCAGCCATGCCATTCTGCCGACGTACATCGGTGTGAGGCGGTCCTTAAGCGGTTAAAGTATAGACCCATGTCTTTACTAAATTCCGATCTTAAAATATATGCAAAAATACTGGCCAACAGATTGGTTAATATTACCCCCACATTAATTAAACCTGACCAAGTAGGATTCATTAAAGGGAAACAGGCACCCGATAGCACCAGAAGAATGTTAAACATGATCAATACGATACATAATGACCGAATGCCCTCTCTACTCCTAGCATTAGATGCTGAGAAAGCATTCGATAAAATGCATTGAGAATATATTTCAAAAACCCTATCCAAATTTGGTTTTCAAGGCTTTATCCGTTCTGCCATTATGGCGTTATATATTCATCCCACTGCAAAAGTCTTCTCATCAGGTATGATATCCAGAACTTTCTCCTTAACCAAGGGGACCAGACAGGGCTGCCCTTTATCCCCAATAATATTCTCCCTGGCAATAGGACCTCTAGCGGAATATATACGCTCCTCCCCATATATCAAAGGTATTACCATAGGCCAAGATAAACATAAATTAGGCTTATTTGCCGACGACATTATATTGACTTTAACTAAACCTGATTTGTCTTTACCAGCAGTAAATTCAGCTCTATAAAATTTCTCAGAAGTGTCATACTACAAAATCAACCAAAACAAATGCTACATAGTTACATATACATAGTTAGTAAGGTTGAATAAAGACACCAGTCCATCCTGAGTGAGTGTCTACAATTGTCCCCATACCTGTACATTGCACACTCACATCGGTCCCTACCTTCAAGGAGCCCACAGTCCAAGGTCCCCATTCATATACTAGGGCCGATTTTGGACAGAAGCCAATTAACCTACCTGCATGTCTTTGGAGTGTGGGAGGAAACCAGAGTACCCAGAGGAAACTAACTCAGGCACAGGGAGAACATGAAAACTCCAGGCAGGTAGTGTTGTGGTTGGGATACGAACCCGGATCGGGGGGCGATCAGGGGGGGGTTTGTGTGCCTGTGTGTACCTACATGTCAGTGTAGTGTTGGTGCACACTTACTATTAGTCTTCTCCTCGTAGTCCGGTCAAAAAGACCGCCCCGAGGAGAATGACATCACTTCCTCCTTCCTGTGTAAACAATACACAGTGGGAGGAAGTTCGTCATTGGCCAGGAGCGATCCAGAGGGGGTGGCCAGAAACCAACGGCCATCCCCTCATCACGGATCGCTGCTGGAGGGAAACGGACCGCCGTATCCAGCGGGAGGGGGTCCGATCGGACCCCCCACCCGCTGGAAGGCAGGCACGTACATCTACGTGCTTGTGCCTGCCTGTGCCATTGTGATGACGTACAATGGCAATACGGCGGTCCTTAAGTGGTTAATAGAGCTTTCTCTGTCTGTTTTTCTATTACCTGCCTATCTCCTTCCCTTTATTTAGAACCCCCTAAACATTATATATATTTTTTATTCTAACACCCTAGAGAATAAAATGGTGGTTGTTGCAATACGGTCTGTCATACCGTATTTGCGCAGCGGACTTACAAGCGCACTTTTTTTGGGGAAAAATTATTTATTTAATAAAAAAAAATAAGACAACAGTAAAGTTAGCCCAATTATTTTTTTAGATTGTGAAAGATAATGTTACGCCGAGTAAATTGATACCCAACATGTCACACTTCAAAATTGCACCCGCTCATGGAATGGCGACAAACTTTTACCCTTTAAAATCTCCATAGGCAACGTTCAAAAAAATTCTACAGGTTGCATGTTTTGAGTTACAGAGGAGGTCTAGGGCTAGAATTATTGCTCTCGCTCTACCGATCACGGCGATACCTCCTATGTGTGGTTTGAACACCGCTTTCATATGCAGGCGGGACAGGGCGCATTTAAAAAAAATGTTTTCTTTCTTATTTTAAACTTTTTTATTTTTATTTTTTCACTGTTCTTTTAAAAAAAAATGTTGTCACTTTTATTCTTATTACAAGGAATGTAAAAATCCCTTGTAATAGAAAAAGCATGACATCTTAAATATGAGATCTGGGGTCAGAGAGACCTCAGATCTCATATTTACACTAAAATGCAATTAAAAAAAAAAATGTCATTTGAAAAAAATAAATAAATAAAATGTCCCTCTAAGAGCTATGGGCAATGACTTGGAGACGGGGGGGGGGGGGGCTGCGGCGCTATCTTCCCCTCACTCGTCTCCATGTCAGGCCAGGGACAGGTCCGGATCGCCGTTACCGACCTGGCTCCTAACTTTTTAAGCTGGCTCCTAGATTCCAAGCAAATTTGTCAAGCCCTGGTTTAGAGTAATTATATCTAACCCAGTTGTTTTGTATGGCACTCAGAAGCAGCAGGTTTTGATATTCCTATACAGATAGGTCCCTTTAATCCCCATCAACCTATCATTTAGACTGTTAAAAATGTTTATGCTCATTTTTCTTTTTCTTTTTTTTTTTTAATAGTTGTATTTAAACTAAATCCATTGGTGTACAATGTTACTGGAAATAGAACATAATGGTATCAATGAACCAGAAAGAACCTACAGCCAATGTTACAATATTTTTTTTTTTCTTTCTCAAAGTATCCGGTTGAATTTCCTCCTTGTATTAATTATTCAGTCTACAATCAGGTAAAAAACAAAAAACTTAGAAATATAAAAAAAAACATTCCATCATATTAGCTATAAAATGGCAAATTCTAATTTTAAAACTCATAAAAGTTTTGGTGTGTTTAATCCTATCACCTATTCTCTAGAAAACCTCTTTAAATGCAAATCAGTAAGAACAATCCGGGGTTATTTACACAACATACCCATTAGCATTCAGCCAATAGAAACTCTTCATTCTCTGCCTGCCCCACCCATCTCCCTTGTATAAAGCGGGCCTCTCCCTCCCCTGTTCAGTGACTACTTCCAGAGGTTCCAGTATACTCATCTACTAAAGCACAGCTGGAGATTTGGTGACGGTGTCCGGTGTTGATCCGCAGTGGAACTGAATACTCAGAGAAGGTAACCCAACTCCATTACAGCTTATTTCCCACCACATCAAGGTAAGGTCACTTTTATCTAACCAATCAATGGATCTTTATTATTTGATGAACATTCTGATCTTTCAGTAGGTTTATGAGGAGTATGCAACAAATATATAAAAATTTATATTTGAAAAACTGAGAAAAGAGGTAATGAGTTGAGGTTCAGGGCAGGATAATATGTAATATAATGTATACAGAAGACTGGACAGTCATTGGAGGCTTACCATAATCAGCCTAATACAGGATATGTAATAAAGGGTGAGGGGATAATTTCTGTGATATAATACAAGAGAAACAAATGTATTTTGGTGGTCAAGTAATATATAATTATTCTAAAGCTCCTATTACAAGTATATTCCAATCTGTATGACAAACAATTGACTGGACAGTGCTGATTTCTTTGCTGTGAAAGACTCTCTCTCCAAATGTGAGTACAACATCTTAGGCCTTGTACACACGGTCGGAGATTCCGACGGAATGTGTCCTATCGGACCGTTTTGTCGGATATTCCGACGGAATGTGTCCTATCGGACCGTTTTGTCGGATATTCCGACTGTGTGTGGTCTCCATCGGACTGTTTCCATCGGAATATCCGACGGACCGGCTTTTCCAACTTGTCAGTAAAATTTTCCGACAAAATGCTCCGATCGGACATACTCCGATCCTGTGTAGCCTACTCCGCCGGACAAAGTGCCACACATGCTCAGATCAAATTCCTAGACCAAAGCTATTGGCTACTAGCCTGAACGTTGTCCCGTCCTAACGAAATAACGTCATCACGTTATGTACAATCGGATTTTCCGACAACTTTGTCCGAACGTGTGTATGCAACAGTTTCGGACGAAATCCGTCGGACAAAATCCAATGGATTTGGTTGTCAGAATGTCCGACCGTGTGTACAAGGGCTAAGATAATGATCTCACTGAGCATTCCCTTCAAAAAGTGATGTGACTTGAGTTTTTGGATGGTATGACATCACTCATGGTTATCGTGGATCATTATGGGACTTCACAGTTTTTGGGAAGAGTCACTAATATCTTCTGATGGCCTTTAGCATGGCCTCTGCTGTCTGGTACTGGGTACAAAAGGTGAGGCAACCATTTTCCATATTTCACATGATGGCTCTGATTAAAAATGTGCTCCTTACCTGGTTGAGCTCTGTGTTCATCCTCCTGAATTTGTGTAATGAACCTGGAAACTCGGCATAGCTTGTTGGCCACAGGAAAGGCAAGTATCTCTTGTAGTTCATCCTTATGGTATATTTTTAATCTTTTAATTGCAGTATCTGCCCAAAATATTGGGTCACCGAGCAGCTGCTGGGAGCAGATACACCATTTCATCAATGCCAAACTATGTTCATTATTTATTTTATTATTGTGGTCGATCTGCTTCTGTGAATATGTTTTGGTTGTCTGGAAGAGCTTACACATTCAGTCAGCATTTTGATATATGACCCACCCAATGTAATAAAATTAATATATTATAAATTTTTTTTGAGATACAAATGCCTCCGTTTTTTAGAAAAAATAATAAAACATGTGCATTGTGCTGAGACAACATGGCAATGTTAAAGAATTCAACTGCACACGAATTGCTGGAAGATCCTAAAGAAGCTTGCACTCCTAAATAGGGAAGATCTACTGAGCTGGCTAATCATGATTCCCTCTTAGCCCTTGTACACACGGTCGGACATTCCGGCAGCCATATCCGTCGGATTTTGTCCGATGGATTTTGTTGTATACACGCGGTCGGACAAAGTTGTGGGAAAATCCGACGTGATGACGTTATTTCGTTACGACGGGACTACGTTCACGCTAGTAGCCAATAGCGTTGGTGTAGGAATTTGATCTGAGCATGCGTGGCACTTTGTCCGATCGGAATTCTCTACACATGATCGGGGTATGTCCGATCGGAGCATTTTGTCGGAAAATTTTACCAACAAGTTGGAAAACTTGGTCCGTCGGATACTCCGATGGAAACAGTCCAATGGAGACCACACACAGTCAGAATATCTGACAAAACGGTCCGATCGGACACATTCCATCGGAATCTCCGACCACATGTACAAGGGCTAACACCTCTTAGCTGCCTCTACCACGGTTGCTCAAGATTGAATCCAGTGGATTCTGTTCATAGTCCTCACATTTCCATGTAGTGGTTGAGAAAGACAAAGCGCCATAAATACAGTTGGAAGCAACTGAACAACATTTTGTAATTTTCTCAGGATTCTGAGGAGGTGAGGTGATGAGGAACATCAAAATGATGCCTATCGGGATTTCTATATTTTACTTCGATGGTATACTTCATCTTATGTCACTCGTTTACCACACAAGTCTGTCTGGGTGAAAGTCTTTATTTTACTGATCAATACAAAAGGTGATGGTTCTCTAATGACATATTTGTGGATAAACTATAAATATAAGATGTAAGTAATGTTCGGTATATGTTGCATAGGTTGGCGTTAATAGGTGTGCGATCTAACTGTATGGTTAGTTATATTCCCACATCCTAGGATCAGATAGCTCACTGTATGTGAGCAAATGAAAATGGGGTATTCAGTTAGTTCCAGATAAGATCCTAAATAAAAGACAATAGACTGGGAGAAGTTCTACAACACCGTTTATTTAAATAATTGGGGCAAACCTTCCTTTGTCTCCATATGCCAGATTCAACGTCTTCCATTGTTATATGATCGATAGGGGTGACCGGCTTGTGTTGTGCATACGTTGAGTCATTGACATGGAGAAGCCCTGTAACACTGGACTATTTCAAATTTTCAACCACAAACTGCAATTACCTCATTAAAACTTTGTGTGTAAAAGAGTAAGGATATATTACAATTGAAAATATGAATAATTTCAATTAAACATATGAAAGTATCCAATCCACAGAGGACTAATCTAATTTGATTAGGTTAATGAGAGCTGGCCACTAAGTCATGTGAATAATGATGTGCTGGCAGAGGCGTAACTAGAAACTTCAGGGCCCCAGTGCAAGAAATCATGAAGGGCCCCCCCATCAGTGGCAGCGGTGGTGTTGCGTAAGGGGTGGCAACGGTAGTGTTGATGGGGTGGTAGCGGTAGTGTTGAGTCATATCCAGAGGTTGTCTTTGGGAAATAGACGTATGAGTTCTGCCAGCATTGCTGCAGAGGTTGAAGGGATGGGGGTCAGCCTGTCAGTGCTCAGACCATACGCCATACACTGCATCAAATCAAAGTCTGCATGACTGTTATCCCAGAAAGAAGCCTCTTCTAAAGATGAGGCAAAAGAAAGCCCGCAAAAACAGTTTGCTGAAGACAAGCAGACTAAGGACATGGATTACTGGAATACTGGAACCATGTCCTGAGACCAAGATAATCTTATTTGGTTCAGATGGTGTCAAGTGTGTGTGGTGGAAACCAGGTGAGGAGTATAAAGACAAGTGTGTCTTGCCTACAGTCAAGCATGGTGGTGGGAGTGTCATGGTCTGGGGCTGCATGAGTGCTGCCGGCACTGGGGAGCTACAGATCATTGAGGGAACCATGAATGTCAACATGTACTGTGACATACTGAAGCAGAGCATGATCCCCTCCCTTCAGAGACTGGGCCGCAGGGCAGTATTCCAACATAACAACCCCAAACACACCTCCAAGATGACCACTGCCTTGCTAAAGAAGCTAAGAGTAAAGGTGACAGACTGGCCAAGCATGTCTCCAGACCTAAACCATATTGATCATCTGTGGGAAATCCTCAAACAGAAGGTGGAGGAGCGCAAGGTCTCCAACATCCACCAGCTTCGTATTGTCGTCATGGAGGAGTGGAAGAGGACTCCAGTGGCAACCTGTGAAGCTCTGGTGAACCCCATACCCAAGAGGGTTAAGGCAGTGCTGGAAAATAATTTTGGCCACACAAAATATTGACACTTTGGGCCCAATTTGGACATTTTCACTTAGGGGTGTACTCACTTTTGTGAGATACTGTAAAACAGCGGGTAACCATTTTCAAATTAGATACATTCCTATAGTTTCTCATTAAAGAATTGTTTTCTGCTTCTTACTTTAACATTTTTTTGTTGCTTTCCAGGACACTATGGCCTCCATTGACCATGATGTAGAAGGTCTTCTGGATAGACTGGTCTCCTTCTCCTCACATAGTCTACATCAGATAGACTTAGAGGAGTACTTCCTCATTGTGAAGGAGCTTGGCAAAGGAGGTTATGGAAAAGTATTTTTGGCGAAGGACAGGAAAACAGGTGAGTGAATTCATCAAACTGCGAGTAATGAGCCCAACAGTACTGGGTTCGGTTTGGCAGAGGTTCAGCAAACTTCAAAGAAGCTCAGAGGTCGACTCTTACAAATTTGTCTAGTTCCAATTGAAAATGCCCATTTTGTGGGCTAATAAGCAAGAAGAATACATACATAATCAATGTATTTTTTTTTAATTCCATTTGACCAGGAACAGTCTTTTATTAAAATTAAAGTTAAACATTAAAAATATGCAATTCCCTTAAATAACATATTTGGCGGTGTTTTAACCCTGCCTGTGAAGGGTCTCATCTCGGTGACGTATAGAAATCCCTGCAGAAACACTGACTCTAAAGCCCCGTACACACGACAGAACTTATGTCCGACAGACTTCCGAAGGAGTTCTGCCGGAGTTCCGACAGAGTTCTGACGGACTTTTCGGCTGAGCGGACTTGGCCACACACAATCACACTAAACTCCGACGGATTCGAACGTGATGACGTACGACTGGATTCGAATAAGGAAGTTCATAGCCAGTAGCCAATAGCTGCCCTAGCGTCGGTTTTAGTCCGTCGGAATAGCATACACACGAGCGGAGTTTTCGAAGGGGACCGGGTCCGGCGGAGTTCTTTCGGAAAAATTTGAAGCATGTTCCATATTCTAAAGTCCTTCAGACTTTGGCGAGTCAAAAGTCCATTGCAGCCCACACACGATCGAATAGTCTGACGGAATCAGTCCGTCGGACTTTGGATGTTGAAAAGTCCGCTCGTGTGTACGCGGCTTTACTAATAAAACCAAAAAAAAAAATGGGAATGACATATCAATTGCCAGGAATGTTAAAACTTTTAAGAAAACAAAAAGCACACAGACACCTCAAAGAGTCTGTGTTTTGGGGGCATTTGGAGGTATTTGTGTGCTTTAAAAAAAAGAAGAAAAGAAAAAAATAGACATTTCTTTTGGTGGTATTTGATCAGGCTCAAAGTTTTTTGCACTATAAACAAAAAAAGACCGAAAAATTTGGAAAGAAAATATATATTTTTTACTTTCTGCTATAAAACATATCCAATAATAAAAAAAATGAATTTCTTCATTTAATTTAGGCCGATTTGTATTCTACATATTTTTGGCAAAAAAAAAAAAACTACCAAAAAAAACGTATATTGATTGGTTTGGGCAAAAGTTTATAGCATCTACATACTATGGGATATATTTATGGACTTTTTTTATTGGTTTTACCAGTAATGGTGGGGATCTGTGGTTCTTAGCGGGACTGCGACATTGCAGCAGACAAATCTGACACTTTTTTGCGGACCGGTGAAACCAATACTGTGGTCAGTGCTAAAAAAAAATGCACTGTCACTGTATAAATGGCACTGGCAGGGAAGTGGTTAACATCAGGGGGCAATCAAAAGGGTTAAGTGGGCTCCCTAGGCAGTGATTTCTAACTGTGTGGGGGATGGTCTGACTGGAAGAAGAGAGACATCTGTGTTCCTGATTAGCAGTAACAAAAAAATCTCTCTCTCTCTCTCTCTCTCTCTCTCTCTCTCTTTCTCTGAGAGAACAGCGGTCTGCCTTGTTTACATAGGCAGATGACCATTCTGCTTCTGATTGGTTTGTCCCGCCGGCCATCACGCCCACTGTTTCCAATCACAGCGGGAGCGCTCCTCCGGCGGTGCGCGCGACCCAGAGCCAATCTAAGAAATCACGTACAGATATGTGATTTTGCACTTAACCACTTCAATACAGGGCACTTTCGCCCCCTTCCTTCCCAGCCCAATTTTCAGCTTTCAACGCTCTAGCGCTTTCAGTGACAATTGCGCGGTCATGCTACACTGTACCCAAATTACATTTTTATCATTTTGTTCGCAGAAATAGAGCTTTATTTTGGTGGTATTTATTCACGATTCCGTTTTTTTTTTGCGATATAAGTGCAAAAAAAGCGGAAATTTGGAAAAAAAACTATTTTCTTTTTTCTATTTTAAAAGAAATCCAATAAAATCAAATTTTGTCATAAATTTAAGCCAAAATGTATTCTGCTACATGTTTTTGGTAAAAAAAATTCAGTTAAGTGTATAATAATTGGTTTGTGTGATCACGGACATATGTATGCAAATGATCATGTACATATGTGTGCAGGTGATCACGTACATATGTGTGCAGATAATCATTGGGACATGTGATTTTAGTGGGACATATGTGGGGGACATGTTTTTATTATTAGGGACATGTGTTTTTATTATTTGGGGACATGTATGTTTTGGGGACATGTATGTTTTGGGGACATGTGTGTTATGGGGACATATGTGGGGACTGTGTTTACACTGTGTGGTGTGTTGTGTGTTTACATTAGACTGATGATCAGTGAGTAAAAAGCTGTAAAAACAGCTCATACTCACTGATCATCAGCCGGCTGCAGCGATCTGCTCTCCTCAGCGATGACTTCCGTGTGAGGAGAGGAGGAGCCGATTGCCTAGCAACCGGCTGTTTGTTTACATCACATGACGGCCGTGATTGGACACGGCCGTCATGTGATCAGGAGGGCCAATAACAGAGCCCTCCTGCCGATCTGAGATGTGCCGTGTCCGGGTGACACGAGCACATCGGGATCGTGCCGCTGCGCGGGCGATCCCGCTACTCCTGAAGGACGTTCCTGAACATCCTATCAGAAGTAGACGGCTCCCACCCGGCCGTATATATGCATTGGCCGGGTGGGAAGTGGTTAAGGGCCGCCCTACCGAAGTATATGTACGTGGGGTTGGCCCTTAAGTGGTTAATCTGAGGGGGAGACGAGTGTGTGCTTCCTCTTCTAAACCTTACCAGGCCACATGCCCTCAACATTTTGGGAGTACCTTACCAGGAGGGACCCCTGTCCCTAATGTTTGGCATTCATCTCAACAGTCAGTGTTTGGTCTGAGCTTATGTTCGGATTGAACACTGAGCTCATCTGTACCAACCACTATTTCTAAATTCTCTACAAACATTCAAAGGTAAATGCATGTAAATTTTGATCTGCAAGACCTAGACTTTTTTAGACTAATTTATTTTAGAGTAAAGCCTCGTACACACGATCGGATTTTCCGACGGGAAATGTGTGATGACAGGCTGTTGGCGGAAAATCTGACCATTTGTTACACTCCATCGGACAATTTTCTGCGGACAAATGTTGGCTAGTAGGTTTTAAAATTTTGTGTGTTGTGGATTTTCCGAGCTTCTGTACACAAGTCCGTCAGACAAAAGTCCAAAGTACAAACACGTATTCTAGGAAGCAAGAATGAGCCGGAAACGGTCGGTCTTGTGAACTAGCGTTCGTACTGGAGAATTAACATTCATGACATGGAAAATTATGAAATCTGGAAATGCAGCGCACAATTCTCTTCCTTAACGGGATAATAATGAAGCTGCTTTGCTGGTGATACTGATGGAGTTATTGCAAACACATTGTCAAAGGATTTTATCTCTAGTGATATCAAGAATAAAATTATGTTTTTTGTTTTTTGGGCAAGTTACCACCATTATCCTGTAGTTTTTAAGATCAAAGATACAACTATGTTGGTGTCCCTTGTCAATTTTACATTGTATTTTTTTTAAATGTAACTGCCCACTCCCAAACTGTCATTTGAAGTAAAACACACAGCCAAGTATTATTCTACACTATTTTTTATTGTGCATTAAAAAAAGAAAACAAGTAAAATTAGACATGCTATCTGCCAATAGAACTTCACCAAAAAGTGCATTCTATGCATCCAAAAATATAGAAAATATAACAAATAAAATCATTATTATTCAAACCAAAAATAAAAGAAAAGCCTCATGTATGTGTCCTGCTTCTTAATATAGGGGGTCAACAATGCCAAGAGTTGGTGAAAGCAATGGTTCGTCATACGAACATAATTCCGAAAATCATCCAGATTATTCTCCTGGAGCTCCCACAGCAAAGGCATATGACATAATTGGTCATGATTAATAAAGCAACCAATTTTTGGTCCAAGAACTCCTCCTCCTCCTGTTCCTGGACTGGACTTGGGTCAAAGCAATAACTCCAAGGCCGATAATAAAGAACACATTATCTCCTCTGATTCAGCAACATGTTTGGTTGACGGACGGCCATTCAGAAACTAACTGAAAAGCACAAAATGAAAAGCGCATACTGAAAAGCGCGTTCTGAAAAGCGTGAATCAACACTTAACAAACTTCTACTAACACAAAATTAGCAGAAGTAGCCCAAAGGGTGGCACTAAAGAGTTGAAAAACCACGTAGTACTTCACTATGTTCGTGTTTGTTGGCTGACAATTCCTTGCCGTTTGTATGCAAGACAAAATCCAGGCACACGCCTTCGGACAAAAGTCAGAGGTTTTGTCTTCGGAAAATCCGATTGTGTGTACGAGGCTTAAGACTACAAAGGAGCAGTAAAGTAGAACCCCTGTGCAACTCTCTTAATGGAAAACAGACAGTATATACTGTTGGCAAACATGGCCAAATGATAACATTTATTACAGCATTAATATGTGTTAGTAAAATTATTTATGGTAGTGGGCTTGCTCTTGGGAGAGGCTGCATAGATATCAAAATTACTTGATGTCTGGAGGAGTGGACATTCCTAGACAGGCTGTATTTGCATGTAGACCGCCCTAGGTTATGACCACATGTAACACTGAGCCTCCATTATTAATAGAATAGAAATCTAATAAATGAAAGAATTGGGCCAGAAATAATCAGGCTGAGGGGGTTATTTACTTATTTATATTTTTTGGCTACGTATTGCACTGCACATATTCAACACCAGGTGCAATAAAAAATGAAGCACACAAAAAAAGTCTACACAGTCCTCCTCTTAAGAGAAAGAATCCCGGCCTTGTTCCCCCGGGGTGCAAGACTCCTGACGTGTACTGAGGTACTCCGAGTTCACACGCCCAAAATCAGACAGACCCGATTCTTCAGGGGACCCGCAGAAGCAAAGTCATCCAAGTACTAGATGGGGCCCCCTGGAGAGAGACCTCCTAAGAGGGGGAGAACCCTAACCATGAGGCCAAGTGCACAACCCAAAGACTCCAGGGTAAGTCTGAGGGCCTACACCCTATTAATCGGTACTTAGTAAAAATTCATGTGTAAAGTTTAAAAGAAAAGTGCAAAATTACAAAGTGCTTTGGGGGTGTCAAAGTGGAAGATAATGGTTTATTCTCTGGCCGGTATGAAAATGTCTCTGGGCACAGCCTAGGAGGCCGGTTTGAAAAAAAATGTGCAAGGGTGCTGAGACCAAGGTGCCATGCTTAAAACACAATTAGTTACCCCACAGTGAGTTTTTCTGGCACCCTTGGCCTGCCAATCCAGGAGCACAAGCACCACAGGCTTTTCTCAGGCTTGTGAGAAGTGTGCCGTGAAATCAGAGTAAGAAATGTCAGTATAGGAAAGGTTGCTGTACAACTGTGTGCTGATTTAGTTTAAGAAAAAAAAACTTTGCTTGATTTAAGGTAATTTTTTTATTTATTTTTTCAAAGACCACAGAATGGCGTTGAAGGTCATGGATAAAAACAGAACCAGTCAGGAGTCTTTCCTCCGGGAGTTCAGTATTTCATTCTTACTTTCGTCTCATCCCAACATCATCGGATGCTGTGGCACCGCCTTCACCACCACCGACTACTTTGTGTTTGCCCAAGAACTGGCCCCTGTTGGGGATCTGTTCTCCTTGATTATACCAAATGTAAGTACACTACGATATCCAAAACTAAGAAAAACAACTTTTGCAATACTTGTATCTTAGCCCCTGTACACACGGGCAGAGATTTCGACAACCAAATCCGTCGGATTTTGTCCATCGGGTCTTGTCCGAAACTGTTGCATACACACGGTCGGACTAAGTTGTCGAAAAATCCGATCTTTCAGAACGTGATGATGTAATTTCATTACGATGGGACTACGTTCACGCTAGTAGCCAATAGCTTTGATGTAGGAATTTGATCTGAGAATGCGTGGCACTTGGTCCGATCAAAATTCTCTACACATGAACGGAGTATGTCCGATCGAACCAGTTGGTCGGAAAATATTTCCAACAAATTGGAAAATTGGGTCCGACGGATATTCCAACGGAATCAGTCCGATGCATACCACACAGACGGATTATCCGACAACACGGTCCGATAGGACACATTCCGATGGATTCTCTGACCGTGTGTACCAGGGCTTAGAGTAAAGATAAAACACCTGTCAATTTATTTTATGTTATCAGTATCCTTTGGGGAGATTTCCATTCACTTCCTGTCCCAGTGATGTAACAGAAAGTGAGCAGAAGCTCTATTTTTCGACACACGAGCAAACAAAATCCATGTGTGAATCTTACAAACTCTAAAAAAAATTTCATTTTCTATCACTTTCTATTAATTAATGGTCACTGGGATATTTTGAGAAGGTGAATCTCCTTAGGGAATATATTCTATAAGACAATATATAATCCCTTAAAATATACATTACCTATACGTTCCAATTTATATACTTTTTTGTTTCTGGATAAGCATTCTGCATTTTTTTTCGTATAGTCTACCCTACATGAACTATTTTTTAATTTTTTTATTTTTTTTTTTAGGTGGGAATTCCAGAAGATGCAGTAAAGAGATGTGCTGTGCAGATCTCCAATGCTCTCGAATTCATAGCAGATAAAGGACTGGTACATATGGATATGAAGCCAGAAAATATTTTAGTGTTTGACCGGGAGTGCCATTGCATCAAGCTCACAGACTTTGGCTTTGCTGGGGTCAAAGGGACGGTGATTAGAACTAAAGTTGGCAGCATTCCCTTCATGGCCCCTGAAATGTGTACAATGACCATGTCTGATGGTTTAACTATAGATGACAGCCTTGATGTGTGGGCATTTGGCGTACTCATTTACTGCCTACTTACAGGAGAGTCTCCATGGCAGGTGGCCATGACTAATGATGAAGAATATAAAAGTTTTGTTGTCTGGCAAAACAGCGTCAAGATGGATAGTCCTCCTGAAGCATGGAGCAAGGTTCCCACTGGGATACGAAGGATGTTTATTGATCTTTTGGCCATTAACTATACGAAAAGAAGTCAAAGTGTGGAAGTCCTAAAATACATGAGTGAAAGCTGGAAAGAAGAGACCCCAGATTCAGCCACAAGGAAAGAAGATGAGAATTCCATAGAAAGCAGCTCCTCAGTACAACCCATTTCCGTCACATCAACTGTCAGCAACATGTCTTGCCTCTTGTCCACAGAGGCTTCTGAATCTCAGACAGAGATGACTCTAGAGCCACAGCAGGACAACATGGTAGAGACACCAATCATGTTTGATAAATAAGTCAGAATGCAAGTTCAGACTGAACACTGGCTGTTCAGATGTTTGTCTTAACACCGAATTCTTAAGGCCTTTGACGTGGACAAATCTGACAGCTTTTCATTGTCAATGGTTACTAAGGAGGTAGCAGGGGCTGGCACAGGCTTATGTCCTTACTAGATATTGACATTACTTGGCTTATTCACTTACATAGTTACATAGTTTAGTCAGGTTGAAAAAAGACACAAGTCTATCCAGTTCCACCTTAAAAACAATACATGGCCAGGAATATGCAAATGAGCCGTAAATTAAGCATTATAACTGTTAAAATTGTATAGCAGATCATAAAATTGTAAATTTTGTATATAATTGTATTCTATTTTGTATGCCTTGCCTATTTATTGCTCATTGCACTTGTGCACACGGCACTAATATTTTTTTCATTACATGTTTGCATTCGTTCAAGTCCTGATTAGAATTAAGCCTACCTATGTTACGCCCCTTGTTACCATAAAACAAAATTGTAATATTAATGTGATTCCTATGTAATCATGTGTATAAAAAACGTCAATTGCGCCGAATAAATAGAACCATTATTTAGAAAGATGCTGAGTGTATCTTTTGTGTCTGTTCCCTACTGCAGTTGTTATTACTAACCACTTGCCGACCTGCTCACGCAGATATACTGTGGCAGGTAGGCTCTCCTGTGGGAACTGCCGTACCTGTATGTCAGTCCATAGGAGGATAGCGGGCATGTGCCCACCGTGGTCCGCGGGAGCATGCCCCATGGACTTGATGTCCGCTAGGCGGCCTGCGGTTGCCTTGTACACAGGCAGAACAGGGAACTGCCTATGTAAACAAGGCATTCCCCTGTTCTGACAGATGACATGACAGAGATCTTCTGTTCCCAGTGATCGGGAACAGTGATCTCTGTCATGTTCCAGTAAGCCCACCCCCCCTACATTTAGAATACGCTGAGGGAACACACTTAACCCCCTGATTGCCCCCTAGTGTTAACCTCTTCCATGCCAGTGCAATTTTTACATTGATCGGTGCATTTTTATAGCACTGGTGAGTGCATTTTTATAGCACTGATCAATGTAATAATGTCACTGGTCCCCAAAAAGTGTCATTTGGGGTCAGATTTGTCTGCCGCAATGTCGCAGTCCCACTTAAAAAAATGCACATCACCACCATTACCAGTAAAAAATAAAAAATAAAAATCCCTAAATCTATCCCATAGTTTATAGACGCGATAACGTTTGCACAAACCAATTAATATACACCTAATGTATTGCAATTTTTTTTATTTTTTTTACCAAAAATATGTAGAAGAATACATATTGGCCTAAACCTTGGAATGTTTTTTTTTTTTTGTTTTTTTGTTTTAATATATTTTTTTTGGCTATGTAATATAGCAGAAAGTAAAGTAAGAAAAAAAAATTTTTTTTTTTCAAAATTGTCTCTTTTTTTGTTTATAGCGCAAAAACTAAAAACCACAGAGGTGATCAAATAGCACCAAAAGAAATCTCTATTTGTGGGTAAAAAAGGACATCAACTTTGTTTGGGTACAACACAATCGTGAAATTGTCAGTTAAAGTGACGCAGTGCCGTATCCTAAAAAATGGCCTGCTCATTAAGGGGGCAAATCCTTCCGGGGCTGAAGTGGTTCATTTGGAATCACTAATCAATATGAGGATACGAGTTGCCTATCTATGAAATTTCCTGAACACATCACTTTCTAATGATGGCCATATTGGGCAATGATGTCGCCTGTATCTCCACCAATTAATTTATATAGCTGATGACCGCTCAGGGAGCTGTTGTTCAATTTTGTGTACTGTCATTTTTCTATGATACGGTGGTGGGCAGACATCATGATTGACAATGGATTTGAAGTGAGGAACATTTTTTTGGGATTTGTATGTTTTAATAAAGAATTTATCAACCATTTGAGTGTTTATTTCTATGTGACTTTTTTGGGGGAATAAATAGGGTACTATGTACCCGAATATAAATGCGCGTGGGGGGTTGGTGTCTATGGTCCCTTTTTATTATGAAAGGGGCTTTCAGATTCCAATAAGCCACCTTCCCCCAAAAAAAAAGCTGATCACCGGCTTCTGTCAGAGGGACATCGGTCCCTCATGGAGAGAGCCGTGGCTGCCTCATCTGTGCCCATCGGTGCCACCTATCAATGTCCACCAGTCCTGCCAATCAATTCCCATCAGTGTCTCATCATCAGTGCCCCCAATCAGTGCTGCCTATCAGTGTCACCCATGAGTGCCCATTATTATTTTCAAATTGTTTTAATACATTTTCTGTCTTTTAATTTTTTTTTCTGAAAAAAACAAACCAGGAAGACAAATCAGTGTTACCACCAAAAGAAAGCTCAATTTTTGTGAAAAAAAAATGCAAAAAATTAATTTCGGTACAGTGTTGCATGACTGAGCAATTGTCATTCAAAGTGTGACAGTGCTGAAAGCTGAAAATTGGTCTGGGCAGGAAGGGGGAAAGTAGACACATGCACTGACAAAAAAAAAAAATGTGTTTTCGTTCTCATTTCATTTGTTTTTTTTGTTTTGTTTTTTGCATTTTTTGGAAATTCTAAAAATTTTGAATTGTGAATTTTCACATTTTGCGAATTTCCAAGATTCCGGAAATTTTAAATTCAGAAAAAAATTGGAAATTCTGAATTTTCAGAAATTGAAAAATGTGTTAATTAAAGAATTTGTCAAAAAGTGCCCGGTAAGCAAGTGGTTAAAATCTGTATTCAACTCAAACAGTCGTTGTATGCATTTTGAGTGGACTTACCCTTATGCTTCAGCAAAAGAGACCAGTTACAAAAAAAAAGGATAAAGGTTAAGTTTCCAGCAAACAATCTTTCATTAATGGCTTTTTTTATATATATAGAAAAATTGCACACATACATATCAAAATGTCCCTTAGGCCGCGTACACACGTAGCCGACTATCCAACGGACTTAGTCTGACGGACTTCCCGCCGGACTGTCCGGCGGACTTTCCGAACGGGCTACTTGCCCACACACGGCACTTTTCCAACGGACTAATACGGCGTACTAAGTCCGCCGGACTATCCGCCGTACTTTTGAAATGAACGGACTCGCCCACATACGCGGAGGAAAGTCCGCTCATTTTTAGCACGTCTCCAGGTAGACGGGGCCAGCGAAGGAGGCGTCGCTGGCCCCGTCACCTAGTATGGACTTAAAGGGGAACCCCAATGCCAAAAAAAATCGGCGTGGAGGTCCCCCCCCCCCCCCCCGGTCCACATCAGACCCTTGTCCGCGCACGCTACCCAGACGGCCAGGAAAGACGAGCGAACACCCCCCCTCCTGAGCCATACCAGGCCACGTGACCTCAACACGGGGGGTGCCTTGGGGAAGGGGGGGCCACGCGGCCCCCCCATCCCAAAGCACCTTGTCTCCATGTTGATGAGGACAAGGGCCTCTTCCCGACAACCCTGGCCGTTGGTTGTCGGGGTCTTCGGGTGGGGGGCTTATCGGAATCCGGGAGCCCCCTTTAATAAGGGGGTCCCCGGATACTGGCCCCCCACCCTATGTGAATGAGTATTGTCCTGGACAATCCTGACAAAAATTTGTCCTGGAAATGGAAAACAGGGACGCAATGGAACCCTGCTTGAAACTGCACATGGCTTAGATGTGATCCCAGTCTAAGGGGGTTTTATGGGGCCAATGTATGTCGGGGGACCTCTGGAGTACATGCTTTTTTTTTTTTTTTTCGTTTTTTAAGCCAGGAGGGAAATGCCTGCATTTTAAAAACCCTTATTTCATTTGTAAACATCAGTGCTTTACATGGCTCCCAGGCCAATTACATTTTTAAAAAAGTTTTTTTTCTTTTTTCCACTGTACACATTCACCAGAGTAGTGCCCGTATTATTCTTTTACAACCCTTTGCCAAGAAGCTCAGCAAAAATTGACTTTTTTTTTTAAACAAATTTCCTCACTTTTTTAACTATTAAATATAAAAAAAAGTGCAGAAACGTTTTGCAGACCCCTCGTATTTTACAGATTTGATTCCTATTGATTTCAGTGGGGTTTGGGTTCAGCTTCCAAACTCAAATTTTTTTTTTTTTGTAAACATTGGATATTGAAATGTGATAGTCACCCCCCCCCCCCTCTTCAGGGGTGTAATTATGAATCATAGAGACCTGTATCAAAAATCTCATGGCTTGAGATGGTCGTATTCAGCTAGAATTTTGTTAGAAAAGGAAAATTTATATCAAATACTTACCGTAATTTTCCTTTCCTGATGGACTCCATGGCAGCCTACGTATGGGCTACTCCCACCTCTCATACCTCATAGGACCCCACTCCCATAAATCTTTGCTCCTAATCAGAGACCGTGTTCCATAACTTAGCCTACTCCAGCAAATGGGAGGTAATTCCTGCTGCCATGGAGTCCATCGGGAAAGGAAAATTACGGTAAGTATTTGATATAAACTTTCCATTTTCCTAACAGACTCCATGGCAGCCTACGTATGGGAAATAGCTAGCCATACACACCCGGGTGGACAAAAATTGCTGGTTCAGAGGAAAGAGCCGCTGGCCCAATACAATAGTGCTTCATGAAAGTATTTATCGATGACCATGAAGCTGCCTTGCAGATTACGTCTGCCGACACATGTCGGGAAGCTGCCCATGACGTTGATACACCTCTAGTAGAATGAGCAGTCACGGCCTCCGGAGGAGCCAGCCCCTTGGCCTTATATGCCCTTTGGATAGTCTGTACGATCCAGCCCGCAATGGTTCTAGAGGAAGCACGCAATCCTCTGTTTTTTCCGTAAAAATAGACAAACAGATGATCTGACTTACTGAAAGATGCTGTAGCTTCCAAATAGTACTTCAAAACTTCCCCAACATCCAGAGGATGGGTAATTGAAGAATCAACTGACTGAAAAGTTGGAAGAACAATCTCTTGATTCTCGTGGAATACCGATGTCACTTTAGGATTTGATCCTAACATTGGGATCAGAACCACTCGATCCGGGAAGAAGGTAAGGAAGGGCTCCTTAGAACCCAAGGCACTGATCTCCGAAACTCTCTTAGCCGATGTTATGGCCACTAAAAATGCTGTTTTAAGAGAAATATCCTTAATAGACAGCTGATCCACTTGTTGAAAATTTTCTTTTGAGAGGAAATCCAAAACAAGGGGAAGATCCCATTTGGAGAACCTTGGCTTTCTCTGAGGTCTAAGTCTTGATGGTCCTCTAAAGAATTGCCTGGTAAGAGAATGTCTTGCCCAAGAGATACCAGTAAAGGCAGAAATTGTGGAAACCTGGACCCGTAGAGAACTTACAGACAATGGCAGATCCAAACCTGATTGGAGAAAACCTAAAGCATCCTTTATTTTTGGGTTATTAAAGAACCACCAGAAGATGAGACATAGTCCATAAATTTAGACCAGATTCTCTTTTAAACTTTATTCGTACCCTGTCTTCTGGCATTTAATAAGGTAGCCAATGCTGAACTTGGGCATCCTAACACCCCCAGCCTCTTCCTCTCAACCACCAGACCATCAGATGGAGATGAGATGGGCATGGATGAAGGGATGTTCCCTGTAGAAGATACAGTCTGGAAGGGAGCGGAACTGGGTCCTGGTAACTCAGTTGTAACAGGAGAGGAAACCATGGCCGGTTGGGCCAATATGGGATGATTGCCCCTATTTCGGCTACTTCCTGTCTGAGCCTTTAAAGAAACCGAAGAATGACCGGGACTGGAGGAAAGGCATACACCTTGTGGAATCTCCACTGATCCGTGAGAGCGTCTACTCCGATGGCTTGGGGACAACAACCCCTCATATAATATCTCTTCATTTTAGCATTGCAGGGGGATGCGAACAGATCCACCTCCGGAATCATTCCCAACGACAGGATCCAGTCGAAAACTTCCATGTGGAGAGACCACTCATTGTTGTCTAAGGAGGTTCTTGAAAGGAAATCCGCCTGAACATTTTGAACTCCAGGAAGATACACTGCAGTCAGGTCCGTCAAGTTCGCCTGGGCCCAGGACATGATTGGACTCACCTCCTTTCAGAAGGGAGAGACTGCGAGTGCCCCCTTATCTTTTGATATACAATACCGCTGTCGTATTGTCCAACCTCATGAGGACTGAGGCCCCCGATGTCAGATGGAGGAAAGCCCAAAGGGCCTGGAAGGCAGCTCGAAGCTCCAATACGTTCGAAACCACCCCCTGAGATGGAAAATCCCACCTGCCCTAGGCTACCTCTGACAGACAGAGCACCCCAGCCCCTGTTCCTGGCATCTGATGTTACCGTTATCCAAGACACTGGAGCTATCGAATGGCAGTTGAGAAGATTCTGTCAGGAACCATGAAACAGACTGAGACAGAAGTACAATCAAATCACATAATAATAAAAATAAAAAGGTAAATAGAAAAAAGCATAATCAAGCATAGCCAGAGTCCTGTAGTCAGATCGGGTAGTCAGCCAGTCCAAAGTTCATTAACCAGATCGGGTAATCAGCCAGGCCAGAAGTCAGGGATCCAAGGAGAGCAACTGCAAGCTGGATAAGAAGCCAGGTGGGATGTCAGCAAGCCAGTCTTGAAACAAACAGCAGGAGATGGTTCCCTGTGATGTGACCAACGCGAAGGCAAATGAAAAAGTGAGCAGGAAGGCTTTAAATAGGCAGGTCAGACGAGCATCATCGGGAACAGCTGGTAACTGTGGAAAGAGATGAGAGCTGGCAATTAGCCGACAGCTGAGCGGCCAGCCCAGAGGTTTACTGCACATGTGTTCCTCTAGATTTTATGGCTTGTTTAAAAAAAAATAAAGATTCACACTGTTGGAAAATGTGGCATGTGGGTTTTTGAAAAAACAATAAACAGGCTTTGTCCTCCTTCCTCTGCATATAACATAATAGATTTCACTAACAAACATGATTCATCCTTCACATTTACATTCACCCAATTTAATGGCATGGAATAAAAACCCTTCTCCCTACATGACTAGGGCTATTCGGGAAGGATTGTCTCTTGATTATTATCATTTGGAATGTTCAAGCAGCCACCCTCTACTGTCTTCCATGACTTTTATCATAATGAAATAGTAATTATAATATACAGGTCATAAAGTATATCATCTGCCCAAATCATCCGTGTTAAATTGCAGTCCTCAAAGTCTTTGAAAAGGACATTTTGCCATCAGAGTATATTTAGAAGTGTTGTTGCCTTAGGCTGCCTATAGAATATCAGCTTTCTAGGAGTGGTGGCCAATGAATCTGCACAATGCCGGCCATAGTTCTCAACCCATGAAACTCACTCTTGGTTTCACTACATGGAAAGGTCATAGAAGTGATTTTTGCTTTGTGAGGATCAGGTGTAATAGTTGGGTTCTATGATTACGTGTGGTTTCATATACTGAGATTGTCATGCAAATGTGGCATTCACTGAGGGCCATAGTTGGGCAGCAAGAGTCCCAACAATGGAGGTTCGGCTTCCATAAACATGGCCATTGTGATGGAAACCATATTGGCAGTCACACCTCAGCCAGGTATTCTACATCCTCTTTAACATTTCAATTCACAAGCCCATCACCGTTGAGATGGTTAGTTCTGGTGAAGTTTTCTCTGTGTTCTTCACCTAGATAATAATTGTCAAAGTTTGAGGAAAACCAAAGTGTATTTTTAATGATATAAATTAAAGTGGTTGTAAACCCTTACAAATCACTTTGACCTACAGGTAAGCCTAGATTAAGGCTTACCTGTAGGTCCAAGAAATATCTCCTAAACCTATACGGTTTAGGAGATATTTACCCAAAGACAGCCACCGCTGTCTATGGCGCATGCGCCGTAGACAGCAGCGCGCAGGCGCACTGGGCAGGCCGCAGATCGCAGCGATATGCCGCGAGTGTTGGCTCCCGTGCGCATGCGCGGGAGTGATGTCATTGTGGCTCCGGCGAATCACAGTCGGAGCAGCGAGACCCACCAAGAAGATGGACGCTCAGAACTACAGGGGACAGCGGTGACTTTGCTGGCTCCTGTGTCAGGTAAGTGACACATAATGGACTACTATGCGATGCGATGCATAGTAGTCCATTATGCTTTACCTTTGCAGGGAATCAAAGAGGAAGTAACACCCATCAGAGTTTACTTCCTCTTTAACCTGCAAGACAATACAACCATTGTTACATTGTTTTTTTTTTACTACAACTCCACGGTGCAACTGTGCATAGAAACCAATCAGCTTTCAGGTTTTATTCTCAAAGCTGAAGGGAGTTGTAAACCTATGTGTAAACCTACGTGTTTTTTTCACCTTATTGCATCCTATGCATTAAGGTGAAAAAACATTTGTCAGTGACCGCCCCCCCAGCCTCCCTCCTCGTTTTACTTACCTGAGCCCTGAAACTTGACCGACGGGGACACACTCTTTCTCTGCTCTTGATTGAATAGATTGATAGCAGCACAGCCTTTGGCTCCCGCTGCTGTCAATCAAATCCAATGACCTGGGGGCGGAGCCGAGGCCTGCATTTGATCTCCATGGATGCTGAATCCTGGACTTGGGAGCACGTCCTCAAACTAACCCCCCGGGAGAGTGCTTCTCCCATTGGGTTATCTGATGTGGGGAGGAGCCACCGGGGGACCCCAGAAGACGAGGTTTGGGGCCACTCTGTGCAAATGAGCTACATAGTGGAGGTAAGTATGATATATATATATATTTTTTAAACCAAACCTTTAGTGTCACTTCAAGCCTCGTACATGCGGTACGATTGTTGGCCAAGCGAGCGTCTTATTTTTGTCAGAAGGGCGTGTGCCGGGATCTTGTCTTGCATACTAACAGTACACCATTGTCGGCCAACAAACACAAACGTAGTGATGTACTACGAGGAATTTATGCTCTTGAGTGCCACCCTTTGGGCCCCTTCTGCTAATTTCGTGTTAGGTGAGTATTGATTCCGAGCATGCGTATTTGTACTTTTGTGTGACGGACTTGTGTACCGACCATGCGAAAATCTGACGTCAAACCGCTGTCTGCAAAAAATTTACTAGCCTGTCATCCAACATTTGTTGGCTGAAAGTTGGACAAACAATTGCCAGAAGGAGCGTAGTAACGGTAAAGCCCCTTTCACATTGCAGGCGCTAGAGTGTTAAAAATAGCGCCTGCAAAGCGCCTTCAAACAGCCACTGCTGTATCTCCAGTGTGAAAGCCCTCGGGCTTTCACACTGGAGCGGTGCGCTTGCAGGACGCTGAAAAATGTCCTGCAAGCCGCATCTTTGGAGCGCTGTAGGAGCGGTGTATTTACCACTCCTAAACAGCCCTTCCTATTGAAAACAATGGGGCAGCGCTCCAAACCCACCTGCAAAGCACCGCTTTGTGGGCGGTTTTAACCCCTTTTTGGCCGCTAGTGGGGGTTAAAACTGCCCCGCTAGCGGCCGAAAAGCGCCGCTAAAACTACGGTAAAGCGCTGCTAAATATAGCGCCGCTTTACCGCCAGCGCGCCCAGCGCCTCAGTGTGAAAGTAGCCTTAGATTTTAGGACAACAGCCTGTTAACAGACAATCCTCTGCCAAAAATCATACCATGTGTACGAGGCTAGAGGCCCCTTTCACACAGGCTGTCCGATCGGGTCCACCTGCCAGTTTTTCAGGCAGACCTGATCAGACACTCCATTCACTTCTATGGAGTGGCGGATGTCAGCGGTGATATGTCTACTGACAGGCGCTGCTATCTGAACCGATCCTGTCTGCCAAAACCAGAGGGGTGGTGACCATATTTTCCATCCCTCTATCAGATCGGATATAATCAGATGAAAATGGACATGCGGTCTGTTTTTTATCGGATCTCCACATAGAGGAGAGCAGGACTCTGTTTATCTCCGCTTTCTGCTCAGTAAGTGGCAATGGACCTGTCACGCGCCTGCTCAGAAGGGATCAATCGAGCGATCCCCCGCTGAGCGAGCAGATCCCACAGAGTGGAGGTGCTTGTGTGAAAGGGACCTTATTGTTGAAGCAGAAGTTAGAAGCTGATTGGCTACTATGCACAGCTGCACCAGATTGAGTGTGCCAATTTAAGTAAATCCCCCCATTGAGACTGTCCCCCCCCCCCCAAAAAAAAAATGTTCTGGTTAGTACTCTCTTCTGTATTATGTATTCAGTCTACAAGCCGGTTAACCACTTTCAGACCGGACCATTTCGCTGGTAAATGACCAGAGGTCTTTTTACACTTTGGCACTGCGCTGCTTTAACTGGTAATTGCGCGGTCATGCAATGTTGTACCCAAACAAAATTTGCGTCCTTTTCTTCCCACAAATAGAGCTTTCTTTTGATGGTATTTGATTGCCTCTGCGATTTTTATTTTTTGCGATATAAACGTAAAAAGACCGCAAATTTTGAAAAAAAATGATATTTTCTACTTTTTGTTATTAGAAAAATCCAATAAACTCAATTTTAGTCATACATTTAGGCCAAAATGTATTCAGCCACATGTCTTTGGTAAAAAAAAAGTCAATAATTGTATATTTATTGGTTTGCGCAAAAGTTGTCACATCTACAAACTAAGGTACGTTTTCTGGAATTTACGCAGCTTTTAGTTTACGACTGCCTATCTCATTTCTTGAGGTGCTAAAATGGCAGGGCAGTACAAAACCCCCCCAAATGACCCCATTTTGGAAAGTAGACCCCCTAAGGAAATTGATAAGAGGCATGTTGAGCCCATTGAATATTTTATTTTTTTGCCTCAAGCGATTGAATAATGACAAAAAAAAAAATTTTTTTTTTTTTTTACACAAAGTTGTCACTAAATGATATATTGCTCACACATGCTATGGGCGTATGTGAAATGACACCCCAAAATAAATTCTGCTGCTTCTCCTGAGTATGGGGATACCACATATGTGGGACTTTTTGGGAGCCTAGCCGCGTACGGGGCCCCGAAAACCAAGCACCGCCTTCAGGCTTTCTAAGGGCGTAAATTTTTGAGTTCACTTCTCACTACCTATTACAGTTTTGAAGGCCATAAAATGCCAAGATGGCACAAAACCCCCACAAATGACCCCATTTTAGAAAGTAGACACCCCAAGCTATTTGCTGAGAGGCATGTTGAGTTCATGGAATATTTTATATTTTGCCACAAGTTGCGGGAAAATTACAAACTTTTTTTTTTTTTTTTTTTTTTTAACAAAGTTGTCACTAAATGATATATTGCTCATGCATGCCATGGGCATATGTGAAATGACACCCCAAAATAAATTCTGCTGCTTCTCCTGAGTACGAGGATACCACATATGTGGGACTTTTTGGGAGCCTAGCCGCGTACGGGGCCCCGAAAACCAAGCACCGCCTTCAGGCTTTCTAAGGGCGTTACAGTTTTGAAGGCCATAAAATGCCAAGATGGCACAAACCCCCCCCCAAATGACCCCATTTTGGAAAGTAGACACCCCTAAATTTAGGGGTACACTAGTCAGACTAGGTAATAAATGGCGGGTGCCCTGAAACTATAAAAAAATAACTAACCAACCAGCGTCACCTGTAACAGTTATATGGTGATCACTGGTGAAAGGGTTAACTAGGGGGCAATTAGGGGGCTTTATGCGGTAGTATATGGGGGTCCCTGGCGCTATAAAAAGCTGCAGCGAACCTAAATACCTACCTGCCTAACTAGCGTCACCTGTGACACTAATACAGCGATCAGAAAAATGATCGCTTATTAGGCTGGGTTCACACTGGAGCGATGCGGAAACGCCGCGAATCCGCGGCGGGTTCCCGCATCGCATGCCTCCCGGCGGCAGTTCACACTGCCCTATGCGAACTGCTGGGAGTGTCAGTGAAATGTTACTGACACCCCCAGATCAGTTCGCATATCGCAGTGCGATCTGCAAACTCGGATCGCATGGTGTGAACACCCATGCGATCCGATTCTGCTGCGGGCCAAAAAAAGGGTCCCGTGCGAATTTGCGGCGGGTGCGGCGGGTGCGGCGGGTGCGGCGGGTGCGGCGAATGGCTGAACTCGAATCGCACAGAGATCGGATGTGATTTGCACTGCAGTGCGGTGCGAATCACATTCGTTCTCATAAACCGCTGCAATGTGAACCCAGCCTTAGTGACACTGGCGACGGGGGGTGATCACGGGGTTAAACCTTTATTGGGGGGGTTAGGGGGGTACATTAGAACTAAAGGGGGCTAACTCTAACTGCCCTAACAGTTATTACAGTCACAAATGACACCAATGCAAAAAAAAAAAAAAAAAAAAAAAAAAAAATGACATTGGTGTCACTGTGACTGGGGGGCAGGGGTAATTGGGGGGGTGATCGGGGGGTAAAGGGGGGGTGTGAGTGTGCCTGGCATGTTCTACTGTGTGTGTAGAGTGTTGGTGCAACTTACTGATCCGCTCTCCTCCGTGTCGGAACGAAAAATACCGACACGGAGGAGAGAATACATCACTTCCTCTCCTGTGTTTACATTACAGGAGAGGAAGTGATGTCACCGGGGATTTCTATTCGTCGGGAGCGATCGCGAGGGGGTGGCCATGAATGAATGGCCGTCCCCTCGTCCGGGATCGCTCCCGTACGAATACCGACCGCCGCAGGCACCGGGCGGGGGCCCGATCGGGCCCCCGACCCGCGGGAGGCAAGGGACGTACATGTATGTCCTTATGCCTGCCCGTGCCATTGTACCGACGTACATCGGCGTGCGGCGGTCGGCAACTGGTTAAAGAAAAAAATAAAGAAAAAATAATGTGCCATTGTAAAGTTAGTAAGGCGAAAAGTTTAATAACTATAAGTAAAGTTTTAAACCATTTGGATTTCAGCATGTTTAATCAATAAATGGTTTACAACTAAAATCTTTGTTTTTAACTACTTTAAGACCAAGCCTCGTTTTGAGATTTTGGTGTTTACAAGTTAAATTCCGTTTTTTTTTTTTTGCTAGAAAATTACTTAGAAAAAAAATAGATATAAATGTTTGGGGGTTCTAACACCTTATAGAATAAAATGGGGGTTATTACAATAATTTCTGTCACGCTGTCACATTCTTAACAGTAAAGTTAGCCCTTTTTTTTTTTTTTTTTGTATTGTGAAAGAAAGAGTACACCGAGTAAATTAATACCCAACATGTAACACTTCAAAATTGTGCCCGCTTGTGAAATGGCAACAAACTTTTACCCTTCAAAATCTCCATAGGCGATGTTTAAAAAATTCTACAGGTTGCATGTTTTGAGTTACAGAGGAGGTCTAGGGCTGGAATTATTGCTCTCGCTCTACCGATCGCGGCGATATCTCGCATGTGTGGTTTAAACACCGTTTTCATATGCAGGCGCGACTTACATATGTGTTCGCTTCTGGGCGGTTGGGAATGGGAACTTGGATCAGTGGGACCACTGTATAGTGCAGATCACTGGGACCACTGTATAGTGCAGAAGATCACTGCTCCAGCATGGTCCAAACTGAAGATAGTCCTGAGTCAGTTGTTTGTTAAAGAGGGATTCCACCTACAAAAAAAATATTAAAAGCCAGCAGCCAGGGCAGGACTTAGGGTGGTGGGGCCCCTGGGCTTGAGTTACCTTTGGGCCCTACCTTCTATAGATTACAGTGTTTATCAGCGTATAACAAGTTTAAGAGGGAAGTTTAAGGAAAAAAATTACATTTAAATGCCCATCAATGCAGCCTTATCAGTGTCCATCTGCAGCCGTGTCCATTGACATTGCAGCCTTGTCAGTGTCATTTACAGACTAGTCAGTGTAGTCTTGTCATTTGCAGCCTTGCCCCAGTGTCATTTGCAGCCTTGTCATTGCAGTCTTGAAGTTTAAAAATGGTGCCACCAAGATACAGTGTCCTGTGTATCTCGATGGCTCTCGGGTCCTCTCGGCGGCTCTTGGGTCCTCTTGCAGTCCCCAGCGGAGCCGAGAGTAGCCAAGTGTACTCGGCTCGGCTCACAGTCACGCCCAGTCCCTGTGTTATGTCCATCATAAGGCGGGACTGGGCATGACTGTGAGCGGAGCCGAGCCGAGTACACTCAGCTATGTATCTCGGTGGGGACCATGGGGCCCCCTATTGGGCGGGGCCCATGGGCTTGAGCCCAGTCAAGCCCAATGGTAAGTCCAGCCCTGCCAGCAGCTATAAATACTACAGCTGCTGACTTTTAATAAATGGACACTCACCTGTCCCGGGTTCCAGCGATGCCGGCAGCTGAGGCCAATCGATCGCTCGGCTCTCGGCTGCTGCCGCCACCATTCTAGGTGAGGGAATCAGGAAGTGAAGCGAATCGGCTTCACTTCCCGGTTCCCTACTGCGCATGCGCGAGTCGCGCAACGCAATAGGAATTGTCCGCTCTGTCTCTGGGACCCGTGAGTGTCCCAGCAGACAGCGCGGCAGGACAGGAAGAGGCATAGACTCCCACGGGAGTCTATGCCCGGAAGTGGGTGTAAATACCTGTCTTTGACAGGTATCTGCACCCCCCTCCCCCCTGAAAAGTGCCAATTGTGACACCAGAGGGGGGGAGGGTTCCGATCAGTGGAAGTTCCACTTTAGGGTGGAACCCCGCTTTAATGAAGCCAGTTGGTCTGTCTTTCCAAGCTCAAAAAGCGAGTCCACACCTGTATGAGTTTCAGAGAGATACGCGTCCGATCCGATCAGAGCACATTTCTGGTTTCTGCTCAAGAGTGGCTACCCATTGGGTTTGGGAAGATTTATCTCAGTACTTTGTGTCTTCCATTTCCATGAATGTGTGAGGAACCAAAAGACTTAAACTGTACAAGAACAACTGTTTATGAAGACCTATGGCACTTTCACCACACGGTGAAGTCATAGAAGTTCTTATCATTGTATGTTATAGTAGTTGGGTTTTATATTTGGGTGTAATAGTTGAATTTTTTTTATGATTGTGACAAATCTTGCACTAATAATTAGTTTAAGCAGATATTTCACTTCCTATACTGAGATGATCATGCAAATGTGGCATTCCCTGAGATCACAGTTGGGCATCTCTAGTCCCAACAATGGAGGTCGGCTTCCATAAACATGGTCATTGTGATGGAGACAGTAGTGGAAGCCACACCCTAGCCAGGTATTACTACCTCCTCTTTAGCATATCAATCCACAAGGCCATCATTATTGAGATGATCAGTTCTGTCCTAGGTGTAAAAAGTATCTGTACATTCTTCAGCTAAACAATCGTGAAAGTTTGAGGAAAAACAAAAGTATATTTTCAATGAAAAAAAACAATCTCAGGTGTATTCATATATTTATCTACATTTTTAAATGGTTGTCGTTTTGTATTTTTTTACTACATTTTAGATTTTCAGGAGCCACTGCTAGTGGCCATTTCCATCTGATGAGCAACAGGTGACATAAAGGGGAGACCACATAGTAACTACAGTATATTGCCTTTTAAACCAGGGGCCTCAAACTGGCGGCGCTCCAGCTGTTGCAAAATCAACAAGTCCTATGAGGCGTTGCAAGGCTGACAGTTACAAGCATAGTTCCCATGGGCAGAGGCATGATGGGACTTGTAGTTTTGCAACAGCTGAAGGGCCGCCAGTTTGAGACCTCTGCTTTAAACAGTATGTTCAGACTGGTAGAACTATATTAAGATGAAGTGAAGTAAAGGAAAATCAATAAAACTACCTTGTTGCAACCCATAAGCAATTTTCATTCCCCTAAAAACTTATCTCAAGTACTTGTTTTTATTTTATGGATGGAGAGACTTTATTAGACATGTGCAAAAGGAAAAAATTTGTTTAGTTTCGTTTCGTTTTAATTTGTTAATTCATTAATTTCGTTTAGTTATATTCGTTAACTTCCTGAAATTCGTTTTCGGATTTCGTTTAGTTTTCTACCGAATTCGAAAAATCGGCCACATTCGAAAATATTTCAACCAAATTTGAAAATATTTCTACCAAATTCGAAATGATTTCAACATGATTCGACATTATTTCAACCACATTCGAAAAATATTTTGTGACCCGAATTTAGGGCCATATATCTCGGGGTCACTTGGTGCTAGAAACTCCAAATTTGGATATGTTGTAGTGCTAGTACTATTGTGTTTGCATACCAAATTTGGGGTTTCTAGCTATAAGTGACCCCGAGATATGTGGCCCCAAAATCGGATCGCAAAATGTCATTCTCTGCTCTAATAACTAATAACATTTTGCGACCCGATTTTGGGGCCACATATCTCGGGGTCACTTATAGATAGAAACCCCAAATTTGGTATGCAAACACAATAATACTAGCACTACAACATATCCAAATTTGAAGTGTCTAGCACCAAGTGACCCCGAGATACATGGCCCTAAAGTCGGGTCACAAAATATTTTCGAATGTGGTTGAAATAATGTCGAATGCAGTTGAAATAATTTCGAATCATGTCGAATTCATTCGAATTCATTCGTTATATTTCTTTCGTATTCGTTGTAATTTGTTATTTTTTTATTCGGACATTCGGATGCATCCGAATGTCCGAAAGATGCAAAATTCGGCCAAATTTCGATTCGTTACGAAACGAATTGCACAAGCCTAGACTTTATTAGTGTGATGATCAGGAAAAAGAATGGTCTTTAGATATGTTATGAGTGGGAAAAATACTCACCTTAACAAAAGCTAAAAAAAATCATTGGTGTCAGTTGGAACTTGAACATTTGAGGCAGAAGGGGTTTGAGGCAACTTATGGAATCTTCATGGTACAGCAAGATTACACATACATATTTTAGAAAAAAAGTAAAAATGTATTTAAGATAAAAAAACATCATTTAAAATTGTCATGTAGAGGGAAATATAAAAATACATAATATCAGATCTCTGAAGAGGAACTAGACACTTGGATACATGTCCACCCATACAGGAGGGCCATAAATCTTGTCCTATGTCAGTTCAACCTCAACATGTTTCGCAGTATGACTGCTTCTTCAGGAGTATACTTCAGAGTGATAATGTGTGTAAACATCTCTACAAAAAAAAAATGATCAGGTTAGAGAACAAACATGTATGTATAGCATGGATTAGGACATGTGCAAGGCCCAGATCAGTTTGGCCATAGAAATTGGCCAGTTCAAAATCCAGCTATCAAATTAGGTAGTAGATAAGTTATAATCCCCAAGACATCGGCATAACATATAACATATAATCCCCAAGACATAGGCATTCTCATGTATGTTGGATAATTGGAGCTTACCAAGACTGGACCAAATGAGCGTCTGCAGGCCCCAAAGTGGCAATATCTCGGGCGTGTGTGTGGAAGCCAGGTCACAAGAAACAGATTAGACATAAACTGTTGAAGTTGGAGAATATATATATGTGTATAATTAGATAAAGACATAGAAAGGACAGCCAGTATAATGTACTGGTTGTCCAAATACTAAGTGTGCTCACTTGAGTCACACGTATATAGAGTATACATAGAGCATAATCTAATATAGATCTATGTGTCTATATGCACACACACACACATATATCTGCAAGCCATGAAAGATACACACCTGTTAATTGTTTAAACCAGCCTTTCTCAACCTTTTCAACACAGAGGGACCCTTGAAATAGTTCTCTGGTCTCGGGGAACCCCTGCTAAAAATTAGAAATCTACAACTCATGATACATTAGTGTGATGGTCAGTGGGAAGAATGGTCCTTACACTTGTGGTGATTGGGAAGAATTACCTCCTTACAGATAGCTAAAAAGATCAATAGTGTCAGTGGGAACTTATCTGAGAGGCAGAAATTGCCCAATGCTGAAGGAACACCTAACAACCTTTTGAGGAACCCTAGGGTTCCACGGAACCCTGGTTGAGAATCACTGGTTTAAACAAACAAATGAGAGGCGCTGAGAGTAAAAGAACTTAGCGAGGAGACAGAAAATGCTTCTTGCTCAGTAAACCTTTAGCAACCTTTGCAGGAACCTTTATGGATCCATTCAGGAGCAGCAGTTTTGAAAGGTATTTGCTTTTGAAGATGCAAGTTTGCAGACTTGGCATCCTTGTCTCAATACTTGGTTCATCGTTCACCCAGAACATCATGTCGGTACAGTTTCCATTACTAGATATACACATGGATTGTTCTAGGTCAGTGACTGGCCAAGTAGTGAAGACATGATCAGGATGTTTGGAGAGGGATCTCTAGAAATAAGCCCAGACATGGTCGCTTCAAAAGTCCTATCCTGACGGGTCCTGCGGTGCCCAATTTTTTAAGCTGATGACCTCTTTTATGCTCATTTAAATTTTATTTTCAATAAAGTCATTTTTAAACTAAACCCATTGGTGTGCAATGTTACTGGAAATGGGACATCATGTATAAAAGAACCATCAAGAACCCACAGCCAATGTTATGAGATTTTTCTTTTCTCAATAAATGATCTGGTTTGTACTCTTCCTTATTTTACTTATTCGGTCTACAATCAGATAAAAATAAAAATCTTAGTAAAAAAAAAATCAAATTATTTTTAATTTAAGTATGGTGGTAAGATTAATTTTAAAACTCAATAAAGTATTTGGGTTTATCATGTTTTATTCTGTCACCTATTCATTAACAAACCTGTTTAGATGCAAATCAACATGAACTATTTGGGGCTGTTTACACAACATTTACATTAGAATAGAGGCTTTCCATTGGCTGAATTCTATGTTTTCCCCGCCCATCTCCCTTGTATAAAGTGGGCCTCTCCCTCCTCTGATCAGTGACTACTTCCAGAGATCCCGGTATACTCATTTACTGCAGCTCAGCTGGAGATTTGGTGACGTTGTCTGGTGTTGATGTGAAGTGGAACCCGAATACTCAGAAAAACGAATTTGATCCCATCACAGCTGAATTCCCACCACATTAAGGTAAGGTCACTTCCATTTTAACCAATCGATGGGTCTTTTTTTTTGAACATTACCATAATAATCCTGCAGAGGCGTGTGAGGTTTATGGGATAAATATATAAAAACCTATATTTGAAAAACTGATAATAGGCAATAAGTGGAGGTTCAGGATAGGATAATATGTAATAGAATGTATACAGAAGACAGGCTAGACATTGGAGGCTTGTCATGACCAGCCTGAAGTAAATATTGTTAGTAAGAAATGAAATGTGATAAGTTGAGGCAATAATTTGTGTGGTGTAAGGGAAGCAATGTTTGGGTGGCCAAGTTATAGGGCAGGGATATGCAATTAGCGGACCTCCAGCTGTTGCAGAACTACAAGTCCCCTGATGAATAGCAAGACTCTGACAGCCACAAGCATGACACCCAGAGGCAGAGACATGATGGGACTTGTAGTTTTGCAACAGCTGAAGGTCTGCTAATGGCATATCCCTGGTATAAGGATGGATATAAAATTATACATTTCAAGTATATTCCAATCTCTACCAAAAAAAAATAAAAAAAAATACTGAACAATGTTGAATTATTTGAAAGATTCCCTCTCACCAAAACAGACGTACAACATTTTACACAATGACCTCACTGAGCATTCACTTCAATTCATTTCATGACGTCTGTCAGGCTGATGCTATGAGTTCTTCCTGAGAACATAAAGATGACATTGAGCAGAAAAAAGCATAGAACATTTTTCGTTTTTTTAAGGTTTATGAAAAGGCAGGGGACAATTGAGTGTTTGGATGTTATGACATCACTCATGGCTATTGTGGATCATTCGGGGACTTCAGATGTGGTGGGAATGTTATAGTTTCATAGTTAGTTAGGTTGAATAAAGACACCAGTCTATCCAGTTCAACCTGAGTGAGTGTCCCTATCCCTGTACATTGCACACTCACATCGGTCCCTACCCTCAAGGAGCCCACAATCCAAGGTCTCCATTCTTATAGTAGGGCCAATTTTGGACAGAAGCCAATTAACCTACCAGCATGTCTTTGGAGTGTGGGAGGAAACCCACGCAGGCACAGGGAGAGCATGCAAACTCCAGGCAGGTAGTGTCGTGGTTGGGATTTGAACCAGTGACCCTTCTTACTGCTAGGTGAGAGTGCTAACTACTACACCACTGTGCTGCCCATTAAATTCTCACTTTCCCAGCATTGACAACACTCAGGATTACCTTACCAAACAGTTACATTACCCTTTAGAATTACCCTCTAAAGCCTTGTACACACGGTCGGAGAATCCGTCGGAATGCGTCTTATCGGACCGTGTCGTTGGATAATCTGACTGTGTGTGGTCTGCATCGGACTGATTCCGTCTGAATCTCCGTCGGACCCAATTTTCCAACATGTTGGAAATATTTTCCGACCAACTGGTTTGATCGGACATACTCCGATCATGTGTAGAGAATTTTGATCGGACCAAGTGCCACGCATGCTCAGATCAAATTCCTACATCAAAGCTATTGGCTACTAGTCCCATCGTAACGAAATTATGTCATCACGTTCTGAATGATCGGATTTTTCGACAACTTAGTCCGACCGTGTGTATGCAACTGTTTCGGACAAGATCCGACGGGAAAATTCCGACGGATTTGGTTGGCAGAATGTCCGACCGTGTGTACAGGGGCTTAGTCCATCTACCATGTTCGAACATAGGGGTTTTCATAGGTAAGTGTCACTAATATCTTCTGATGGCCTCTACTGTCTTGTACTGGATATCATTAGGTGAGGCAACCATTTTCCATATTTTACATGATAGTTTTGGTTAAAATTGCACTTCTTACCTGGCTGAGCTCTGTGTTCATCCTCCCGACTTTATGTACAGAAACCGGAAACTCAGCATAACTGGTTGGCAACAAGAAAACCGAGTATCTCTTGTAGGTCTTCCTTACGGTATGGTTAGTCTTTTCATGGCAGTATCTGCCAGAAACTTGAGAGTCACAAAGCTGCTTCTGGCTTCAGATACACCTTTCCATCATTGCTGGCCAATGTGTATTTCATCCCCTCACCCAGGGATTCTTGGGAATAAAATGAGTCTTTTGACCCCCCGTTATTAAGAGAAGCCCCCACACACACAACTGATCTGGTAACTATTGGATATATTCTGCTATTTATTTATGTATTGCTATACAGTATGTCTTGGCTTAATAAACGTATAACCGTGCTTGATATTGTTTTTTTTATAATATAGATTTATGGCTTCAGATATTTAGGTCCTTAACACCCCTTTCACACCAGGGCGTTTTGCAGGCGCTATAGCGTTAGAAATAGCACCTGCAATCAGCCCTAAAGAAGCTGCACCATTGTATGTAGTGTGATCCCCCGAGGGCTTTCACACTACAGCGGTGCTCTGGCAGGACGTCAGGGAAAAGTCCTGCCAGCAGCTTCTTTGGAGCGGTGAAGGAGCGGGTGTGTTTACTGCTCCTCCACCGCTGCTCCTCATTGAAATTAATGGAGCAGCGCTGTAATACCGCTGGCAAAACGCCGCTATTGCGGCGTATTGCCGGCGGTTTTAACCCTTTCTCGGCCGCTAGCGGGGGTAAAAGCGTCCCGCTAGCGGCCGAAATCCGCCGCAAATCGGAATAAAAATAGCCCGCGCTGTCGGCGGTGTGGTGTGAAAGGGGTGTAAGCTGTGCTTCATTAATTTTAATAGTGTTCAAGCTCTCACTTTAGTGTCCAAACCTTTCCCTTTTCTTCATATATATGGGGAGGTCTACTTAGCCCTTGTACACACGATCGGAGATTCCGACGGAATGTGTCCGATCGGAGCGTTTTGTCGGATATTCCGACTGTGTGTGGTCTGCATCGGACTGTTTCCATCGGAATATCCGTCGGACCAAATTTTCCAACTTGCCGGAAATATTTTCCGACAAAATGCTCCGATCGGACATACTCCGATCATGTGTAGAGAATTCCGATCGGACAAAGTGCCACGCATGCTCAGATCAAATTCCTACACCAAAGCTATTGGCTACTAGCCTGAGCGTAGTCCCATCGTAACAAAATAATGTCATCACGTTCTGAAAGATCGGATTTTTCGACAACTTTGTCCGACCGTGTGTGTGCAACAGTTTCGGACAAAATCCGATGGATTTGTTTATCTGAATCTCCGATCGTGTGTACAAGGGCTTAGAATTTCATATTTATAGTTCTATAACTGCAGGTGACGTTAATCACATTTGACACCTTTCTATCGTTTTTTCTTTTAACCACTTGCTTACTGGGAACTTAAACCCCCCTCAGTCCCAGACCAATTTTCAGCTTTCAGCGCTGATGCACTTTGAGTGACAATTGCGCGGGCATACAACACTGTACCCAAATGAAATTTTTAGCATTTTTTTCCCACAAATAGAGCTTTCTTTTGGTGGTATTTAGTTACAGCTCGGAGTTTTATTTTTTGCTAAACAAACAAAAAAAGATGCAAAAAAAAAAAAAAATCATGTTTTAATAGTTTGTTATAAAATTTTGCAAACGGGTCATTTTTCTCCTTCATTGAAGTGCGCTGATTAGGCGGCACTGATAGGCTGCATTGGTGGGCACTGATGGGCTGCATTGGTGGGCACTGATGGGCTGCATTGGTGGGCACTGATAGGCTGCACCGGTGGGCACTGATAGGCATAGTTAAGGCGGCACTAATAGGCACAGATAAGGCGGCACCGATGGGCACAGATAAGGCGGCACTGATGGGCAAAGATGGGCACAGATAAGATGGCACGGATGGGTGGCACGGATAAGTGGCACGGATGGGTGGCACGGATGGGCACTGATAGGTACCACAGATAGATGGGACTGATGGGCACTGATAGGTGGCACTGATAGGTGGCTCTGATAGGTGGCACTGCTGGGCACTGATGGGCGGCACTGCTGGGCACTGATGGGCGGCACTGCTGGGCACTGATGGGCGGCACTGGGGTGCAGCACCTTTGAGCAGATTGGGTGGCACTGTGGGTGGCACTGTGGGTGGCACTGTGGGCACTATGGGCACTGACGGGGGGCACTGACGGGGGGCACTTACTTTTGCTTTTATTTAATTTCAGGATGGCACTGCGGGAGGCAGGTGGGCACAGGCAGGTGGTCCCTTGTATTGATGGCCGTGATCGGGACTGATGTCCCGATCACGGCCGCCGGTGATCGGCTTTTTTTTTCTCTCCTCGCGCTGTCAGCGCGAGGAGGAATAATAGCTGATTACCGGCTCCGTTCTATCACATGATCAGCTGTCATTGGCTGACAGCTGATCACGTGATAAGGGGTCGGGATCTACCCCTTACACGGATCGGTGATCAGGCGAGTCTCACGGACTCGCCGATCACAGAGCGCGCCGCGCGCGCCCCTCAGGGGGTGCGCAGGCCGCTCGTAACCGGGACTACGTCAATAGACGTAGTCCCGAAAATGTAGGTCCGCGCTAATGCCGTCATTTGGCAATAGCGCGGATCTGAAGTGGTTAAATATTTGTTTTCTGTTTCATAATGTAACAGGTTTTCTGTGTTTTTCTCTCCAGGACACTATGGCCTTCACTGCTCATGACGTGGAACGTGTTCTCGATAGAATGGCCTCCTTCTATTCGCAAAGACTACATCAGGTAGACGTACGGGAGAACTTCGCCATTGTGAAGGAACTTGGAGAAGGAGGATTTGGAAAAGTTTTCTTGGCAAATGACAGGAAAACAGGTCAGTGAATTAATATAATCACCATTTCAATACTTTCTACAAATATTTAAGAAAGCTTAAAATATGAATTCGTGTTGGTAAAATTATTTAGGGAACTAAACATCAGGCTGACTCTTGGGAGTCGTTGTGCAAATATCAAAATGTCCTAATGGGAACATATCATCTGGTGAAATGTAAATCCCTAGACAGGCTATATTTGCATGCAGACTGTCCTACATCATAAGTGGTGCTAATTTACCTGGTTCCTGACCGGCGCACGCCGATGTACGTCGGCAGAATGGCACGGGCAGGCATATTGGCGTACAGGTATGTCCAATCTTTAATGCCGCCCTGCCATCCCGTGCCGGTCAGGACCCCTGTGAGTCCGGTCGTGGGTCCCGTGGACTCGATCGCCGCGGGGATACCCGCGATCGTCTCACGGGGCGACTGAATGGAGAAATGCCATTGTAAACAGCATCTCCCTGTTCTGCCTAGCAACTAGTGACGCTGATCTCTGCTCCAAGTGATTGGAGCAGAGATCAGTGTTCATTAAATGAAAGCCCAGCCCCCCACAGTTAGTAACACACCCCTAGGAACACTTAACCCCTACACTGCCACCTACTGGTTAAGCCCTTAACTGCCAGTGCCATTTATATAGCAGTGATTGCTGTATAAATGACAATGGTCCCAAAAATAGTCCGATGTGTCCGCCATAACGTCGCAGTCACAATAAAAATCTCTGATCGCTGCCATTACTAGTAAAAAAAAAAAATTAATAAAAATGCCATAAAACTATCCCCTATTTTGTAAACGCTATAACTTTTGCGCAAACCAATCAATAATCGCTTATTGCAATTTTTTTTTTTTTTTACCAAAAATATGTAGAAGAATACATATCGGCCTAAACTGAGGGAAACAATTTTTTTTTAATATTTTTGGGGGATATTTATTATAACAAAAAGTAAAAAATAATGCGTTTTTTTCAAAATTGTCGCTTTATTTTTGTTTATAAAAAAAATAAAAACCGCAGGGGTGATCAAATGCCACCAAAAGAAAGCTCTATTTGTGGGAAAAAAAGGATGCCAATTGTGTTTGGGAGCCACATCGCATGACTGCGCAATTGTCAGTTAAAGCAACGCAGTGGCGAATCGCAAAAAGTGGTCTGGTCTTTAACCAGCAAAATGGCCGGGGCTGAAGTGGTTATAATGATTAAAACAGAAATCCAATGAAAGAAAGGAATGGGTGTGGTGGAGGATGTGATGTGAATGATGCTGAATGTCTTCCAGCCAGGTAATGAGCCGGGCTCTGTCTCGCTTGCTGCAGCTTCCCATGCACAATGTGAGAATCTCACAGTGTGCAGTGAAATCGTAGTAAGAAATTTCAGTGCAGGAGAGGTTGCTGTACAACTGTCTGCTGGTAAGGCTGAAGTTTAGCTTTAAATGAGGAATTATACGTTCTCAACCCGGAAGCAGCAAACCTTATTACAATGTTTGAGATTTTCAAATGAACATTAAAAAATTACCAGCTATAAATTTCTTCATTCCTAACCTAAGTTAAAAAAACTGTTCACAGGTCGGAGAATGGCTTTGAAAGTCATGAATAAAAGAAGAACCAGTCGGGAGTCTTTCCTTCGGGAATTCAGTATTTCCTTCTTCCTTTCTTCTCATCCCAACATCATCGGATGCTGTGAGACCATCTTCACCACCATCAACTCCTTCGCCTTTTCACAGGAACTGGCACCTCTCGGTGATCTGTCCTCTCTGATTGTACCAAATGTAAGTATGCTAATGTGATACTAAAGTCTTGTTTGTTATTTTTAACAAAAAAAAAATGTTATACTTACATGCCCTGTGTAATGGTTTTGCACAGAGCAGCCCGGATCCTCTTCTTCTTGGATCCCTCTTCTGTGCTCCTGGCCCCTCACTCCTGTCAAGTGCCCCCACAGCAAGCAGTGTGCTATGGGGTATATGGGGGGCACCCGAGCCCAGCTTCAGCTCCCTGCGTCCATTCAGACATGGAGCCGTGGCCCGGTCCCAACCCCCGGTTCTCTCCTCATTGGCTCACTGACTTTGACAGCAGTGGGCGCTAATGGCACCACGCTGCTGTCTCAGCCAATGAGGATGAACATAGCTGGATGAAGATGGACCTTAGGTAAGTGTTAGGGAGGCTGCACACAGAAGGGGTTTTTTTTTATATCTTAATGCATAATGAGAAAAAAAAATTTCTGACTTTACAAACACTTTAAGATATAGGTATGGCCAAATTTTGTTTTTTCCAAGTTTTGAATAGAGTTACAGTAGGATGAGTTAACAGTTAAACCTCCCTTTCAGGGAAATTTCCCTTCAATTTCTCTGCCAGAGATGGCATCAAGAAGTAAGAGTTAGCTCTCCTGGTTGATACTAAGCCCTTGCACACACGGTCGGAGATTCCGACGGAATGTGTCCGATCGGACCATTTTGTTGGATATTCCGACTGTGTGTTGTGTGGTCTGCATTGGACTGTTTCCGTCAGAGTATACGACGGACCAAGTTTTCCAACTTGTTGGTAAAATTTTCCGACAACATGCTCCGATCGGACATACTCCGATCATGTGTAGAGAATTCCGATCGGACAAAGTGCCACGCATGCTCAGATCAAATTCCTACACCAAAGCTATTGGCTACTAGCCTGAACGTAGTCCCGTCGTAACGAAATAACGTCATCACGTTGGATTTTCCGACAACTTTGTCTGACCGTGTGTATGCAACAGTTTCAGACAAAATCCTTTGGACAAAATCCGCCAGATTTGGTTGTCGGAATCTCCGACCATGTGTACAAGAGCTTATACAGGTGTCTCTGTTGGAGTTGTCAGAATAAAATGTAAGTGTAAGCCCCTGTGCACACGGTCGGAGATTTCGACAACCAAATCCGTCGGATTTTGTCCGTCGGATTTTGTCTCTCGGATCTTGTCTGAAACTGTTGCATACACACGGTCGGACTAAGTTGTCGAAAAATCCGATCATTCAGAACGTGATGAAGTTATTTCGTTACGATGGGACTACGTTCAGGCTAGTAGCCAATAGCTTTGATGTAGGAAGTTGATCTGAGCATGCGTGGCACTTGGTCCGATCAAAATTCTCTACACATGATTGGAGTATGTCCGATCGAACCAGTTGGTCGGGAAATATTTCCAACATGTTGGAAAATTGGGTCCGACAGATATTCCGATGCATACCACACACAGTCGGATTATCCGACAACACGGTCCGATAGGACACATTCCGACGGATTCTCCGACCGTGTGTACAAGGGCTAAGTCTTCCAACATTTTAAATTTCCCATCACTTTGTCTTAATGATGGTGGTCCCCGGGACATTTGATGAAGGTTGATATAGGGCAGGTATATACAGTACATATTGCAATAGGATCAATCTTTAGTCTAAACCTAAAACAAAGTATTGTCATACATATACTTTACCTGTTTTATGGAGTAATATTTTGGATTTCTCCTTATATTCTCTCTATTGAATTAACATCTAATGTATTTTTTATTTTTTTGTTAGCGGACATCTTAGTTATTTTTATTTATTTTCTCTTTTTAGGTGGGAATTCCAGAAGATGCGGCAAAGAAATGTGCTGTTCAGATCTCCGATGCTCTGGAATTCATAGCGGAGAAAAGACTCGTACACGTGGATGTGAAGCCAGACAATGTTTTAGTGTTTGACCCGGACTGCCATTCCGTTAAGCTCACAGACTTTGGCTTTGCGAAGGTAACGGGGACAGTGATTAGATCCAAGTGTGGCAGCAAACCCTACAGAGCTCCAGAGATGTATGAAATTGCCTCTTCCTATGGACTGGCTGTAGATGGCAGCCTTGATGTGTGGGCGTTTGGTGTCACCATCTACGTTCTGCTCACTGGGGAGTTTCCATGGCAGGACTCCCTCCCTGATGATGAAGAATTTAAAAGTTTTGTTGTCTGGCAGAAGAATTTCGAGGTGGATAATCCTCCCGAAGCATGGAGAGAGGTTCCCACTGGGATACAAAAGATGTTTATTGATCTGTTGGCCATTGACTATACCAAAAGAAGTCAGAGTGCGGAAGTCCTAAAATACATGGGTGAAATCTGGAAAGAAGAAAACCCCAGAAAAGAATGAAGATCCCATCAAAAGCAGTTCTTCCAAACATTCTGAGGAATCCTTGTGTGAAGCTTCCTATCTGAGCAGTTTGACCAGTTCCCGACCGGCGCACGCCGGTGTACGTCGGCAGAATAGCACGGGAAGGCATATTGGCGTACAGGTACGTCCAATCTTCAATGCCGCCCTGCCATCGCGAGCGCGCCGCCGGCAGCGCGCTCGCGTGCTGGTCAGGACCCCCATGAGTCCGGTTGTGGGTCACGCGGACTCGATCGCCGCGGGCATACCCGCGATCATCTCACGGGGTGGCTGAATGGAGAAATGGCGTTGTAAACAGCATTTCTCCATTCTGCCTAGCAACTAGTGACACTGATCTCTGCTCCATGTGGTCCGGTCAGTAAGTGGTTAAAGAGCAGCGTTTCCATCACATCAACCCTGAGCTCCGCATCTTCTTTTTTGATTATAGACACTTCCGTGGCTCTGGAGTAGGACAGCCAAGAAAGGATGAGCTCCAGCATGTTCGCACAGCCCATGTGCAGAGCCCGCCAGGAAGTGGGCGCTGTGCTAATCACAGGCATTGAGACATTTCCCGGTCTCTGCAGCCATGCATCGGGAAATGTCTCACTGCCTGTGATTAGCGCAGCGCAGTGCCGACTTTCTGGCGGGCTCTGCACATGGGCTGTGAGAACACGCCGGAGCTCATCCTTACAGCCAAAGTATACAGAATCTTCAGAAAGAAAGGTCAGCAGTGACTCCATGTTTTTCTTTCAGTTGTGCACACCTCAGATAGTGAGGGGAAACAATCACTCCCATATTTATATGCTGATAGCTTTATTGCATAATCATGGCAGTAAAAAAAAAAAAAAAGAAAAAAAAGTACAGCCCCCATTTTACATTGGAATTGTTCAGTCCATGTCTAAACCTTTGTTAAAGCGTTTGTATACCCAAATTTGACATTTTTACCTACAGGTAAGTCTATAATAAGGCTTACCTGTAGGTAAAATTAATATCTCCTAAACCTGTACGGTTTAGGAGAAATTCCCTTTGTATGCGGCCGCTGACGTCAGCAGGCGCATGCGCTCTGAATGCCCGTCAGACGCTGCCGGACCTTGCCTGGAAGAAAACTCCCGCACGCATACGGGGCGTCATCACGGCTCTGGCCACTCACAGCACCGCGAACCTGGAAGACACGCCCGAGGGCAAGATGTCAGCTCCCTCAGCATGGACCGGGCTCTGATACGGGGGCTTCATTCTGAGGTAAGTATTTCATAATGAACCAGTATGCGCTGCATATGCCTTTCCCTTGCAGGGTGTTTTTTTTGTTTTGTTTTTTATGTGCGGGTATACAACCGCTTTAACCTAGGAGCCAACAAGGTGCTGTATATCTACTTCCCGAAAACCTCTCAGCACCCAACCTCAGTACTCCTCTCCAGAGTCCTGATGGAAGCAGAGGGTTTGCTCTTCAGAGGAGGTATAGTTGAAGTTTAGATATGGAGATTTTACATTATATTTAGGTACAGATGGGCTCTGAATAGGGTTGCCACCTGTACGGGAATGACCCGGACAGTCCGGGTTTTGACAGCTGTGCCCGGGTTAGTGCTCTCCCGACATCCGGACACATTAGAAATGCAGTAGCTCCGCTCTGTAGACCAGTCCCAGGCTCCAGTGAGATCACCGCCCCCGTGTGTCATATCAGACTGTCAGTGTATGAACAGATTTCCTCTCCCGCCAGCAGACTCCCCCCCCCCCCTCTCCAGAAGAAGAAGATGATATCCCCCGCAGTGTATATTTCGGGCAGCTGCAGAACTCCTCTCTCTCTCTCTCTCTCTCTCGTCTTCTACAGCCAGCAGCACGGCTCCCCTTCTTCCCCGCTCCAGTGGCCAATGTCCTGCAACAGCCGCCCAGGTCACACACTGCACTGTCTGTGACTCTGCGCCTGCGCTCTCTACCCCACCGGCCAGCGCCGATGCCAGCCATAGACAGTGCATGGAACTGTCTGGTCTCCTAGCAACCTGGGATGCGATGAGAGAGAGAGCATGGTGATAGACTCCGCCCCCACTTTGCATTTACATCTTTACAGGGGGGGGGGGGGTTCTTGCTCTGTGGATGGGGGAGGTGAGCACTGTATGATAGGATTTTAGAGCTAACAGGGTGGGGGCGTCACCCGGGGAAGGTCTGTAATGCTCAGTGGCTCAAAATCTTTGCCCTCTGTGCCCTCAAACACTATGGGGACACTTTACCGGTCCCCCTCCCTGTCCCCCTCCCTGTCCCTCTCCCTGTCCCTCTCCCTGTCTCTCTCCATGTCCCCCTTCCTGTCACTCTGCCTGTCCCCCTCCCTGTCACTCTGCCTGTCCCCCTCCCTGTAAATCTGCCTGTCCCCCTCCCTGTCACTCTGCCTGTCCCCCTCCCTGTCACTCTGCCTGTCTCGCTCCCTGTCACTCTGCCTGTCCCGCTCCCTGTCACTCTACCTGTCACTCTACCTGTCCCCCTCCCTGTCACTCTACCTGTCCCCCTCCCTGTCACTCTACCTGTCCCCTTCCCTGTCACTCTACCTGTCCCTCTCCATGTCACTCTACCTGTCCCTCTCCATGTCACTCTACCTGTCCCTCTCCATGTCACTCTACCTGTCCCTCTCCATGTCACTCTACCTGTCCCTCTCCATGTCACTCTACCTGTCCCTCTGCCTGTCCCCCTCCATGTCACTCTGCCTGTCCCCCTCCATGTCACTCTGCCGGTCCCCCTCCCTGTCACTCTACCTGTCCCGCTCCCTGTCACTCTACCTGTCCCCCTCCCTGTCACTCTACCTGTCCCCCTCCCTGTCACTCTACCTGTCCCCCCTCCCTGTCACTCTACCTGTCCCCCCTCCCTGTCACTCTACCTGTCCCTCTCCATGTCACTCTACCTGTCCCTCTCCATGTCACTCTACCTGTCCCTCTCCATGTCACTCTACCTGTCCCTCTCCATGTCCCCCTCCCTGTCACTCTGCCTGTCCCCCTCCATGTCACTCTGCCTGTCCCCCTCCATGTCACTCTGCCTGTCCCCCTCCATGTCACTCTGCCTGTCCCCCTCCATGTCACTCTGCCTGTCCCCCTCCATGTCACTTTGCCTGTCCCCCTCCATGTCACTCTGCCTGCCCCCCTCCATGTCACTCTACCTGCCCCCCTCCATGTCACTCTACCTGCCCCTCTCCATGTCACTCTGTCACTCTACCTGCCCCTCTCCCTGTCCCCCTCCCTGTCACTCTGCTTGTCCCTCTTCGTGTCACTCTGCCTGTCCCTCTCCATGTCACTCTGCCTGTCCCTCTCCATGTCACTCTGCCTGTCCCTCTCCATGTCACTCTGCTTGTCCTCTCCATGTCCCCCTCCCTGTCACTCTACCTGTCCCTCTCCATGTCCCTCTCCATGTCACTCTACCTGTCCTCTCCATGTCCCCCTCACTGTCACTCTGCCTGTCACCCTCCCTGTCACTCTGCCTGTCACCCTCCATGTCACTCTACCTGCCCCCTCCATGTCACTCTACCTGCCCCCTCCATGTCACTCTACCTGCCCCCTCCATGTCACTCTACCTGCCCCCCTCCATGTCGCTCTACCTGCCCTCTCCATGTCACTCTACCTGCCCCTCTCCATGTCCCCCTCCCTTTCACTCTGCTTGTCCCTCTACCTGCCCTCTCCATGTCACTCTACCTGCCCCCTCCATGTCACTCTACCTGCCCCCTCCATGTCACTCTACCTGCCCCCTCCATGTCACTCTACCTGTCCCTCTCCATGTCACTCTACCTGTCCCTCTCCATGTCACTCTACCTGTCCCTCTCCATGTCACTCTACCTGCCCTCTTCATGTCCCCCTCCCTGTCACTCTACCTGCCACCTCCATGTCACTCTGCCTGTCCCCCTCCATGTCACTCTGCCTGTCCCCCTCCCTGTCACTCTACCTGCCACCTCCATGTCACTCTGCCTGCCCCCCTCCACGTCACTCTGCCTGCCCCCCTCCACGTCACTCTGCCTGCCCCCCTCCACGTCACTCTGCCTGCCCGCCTCCACGTCACTCTGCCTGCCCGCCTCCACGTCACTCTGCCTGCCCCCCTCCACGTCACTCTGCCTGTCCCCCTCCACGTCACTCTGCCTGTCCCCCTCCACGTCACTCTGCCTGTCCCCCTCCACGTCACTCTGCCTGTTCCCCTCCACGTCACTCTGCCTGTTCCCCTCCACGTCACTCTGCCTGTCCCCCTCCACGTCACTCTGCCTGTCCCCCTCCACGTCACTCTGCCTGTCCCCCTCCACGTCACTCTGCCTGCCCCCCTCCACGTCACTCTGCCTGCCCCCCTCCACGTCACTCTGCCTGTCCCCCTCCACGTCACTCTGCCTGTCCCCCTCCACGTCACTCTGCCTGTCCCCCTCCACGTCACTCTGCCTGCCCCCCTCCACGTCACTCTGCCTGCCCCTCTCCACGTCACTCTGCCTGCCCCTCTCCATGTCACTCTGCCTGCCCCCCTCCACGTCACTCTGCCTGCCCGCCTCCACGTCACTCTGCCTGCCCGCCTCCACGTCACTCTGCCTGCCCGCCTCCACGTCACTCTGCCTGTCCCCCTCCACGTCACTCTGCCTGTCCCCCTCCACGTCACTCTGCCTGTCCCCCTCCACGTCACTCTGCCTGTCCCCCTCCACGTCACTCTGCCTGTTCCCCTCCACGTCACTCTGCCTGTCCCCCTCCACGTCACTCTGCCTGTCCCCCTCCACGTCACTCTGCCTGTCCCCCTCCACGTCACTCTGCCTGCCCCCCTCCACGTCACTCTGCCTGTCCCCCTCCACGTCACTCTGCCTGTTCCCCTCCACGTCACTCTGCCTGCCCCCCTCCACGTCACTCTGCCTGCCCCTCTCCATGTCACTCTGCCTGCCCCTCTCCATGTCACTCTGCCTGCCGCCCTCCACCCTGTCACTCTGCTAGCTATATATATATATATATATATATATATATATATATATATATATATAAAATCATACACCCATGTGTGTTGGCTTTGATTTGGGGTGTCTGAACCGCTTCACAAGCATTAGACCACTGGCGCCTGATAAACATGGAACAGTGCAGAGAAATAGAAGGTAAGTGCTTAAGCCCAGGGGTTAAACAGTCCTGTTCCTTCCCCTGGCCGCCAGCTGATTCCACAGAATATACTGGAATAGCTGAACAGCCTTATGGCTCATTTGCATATGTGGTGCCCTCTGAAGAGCAGTCCACATTTGTATTGTTCTTCAGATGGCATTTGGCAGGCAGGAAGGAGGCATTATATCACCTCCTCGCCACCTGTTTAAACCCCACAGCATCGCCCCGCAATTGAATGCATTGCACATGGAAGCGAGAAGTCACCAATTCACTTGAATGGTCCTCATTTGGCAGGCAATACTGCTCACTGATCCCAACAGTGCAGACATGTTCTGCCGCACTTTGATGCAAAACATTTTGGCTGTGGCAGCCGGCGGGTATACATCCCCCTCTGCTGCCTTTTCAGCTTAAGGGGAATGGTTGGGAGCAGTTAAAACAGCTCAACCTCAAAATTTTACCCCCAACCACAAGTGTAAACGGAGTCATAAAGCACTCTGAAGAGTGATCCATAGCGGATCGTGTTTTGAAGGTATTTGACAGGTGGTGAAGAAGAGTTATGTTGCCTCCTCATCACCTGTTTTAAATCCCTAAAAACCCCTAAAAACCCCCTGCCATTGTGCTGTAGCCATGTGCATTGCACACAGTTATAGCGCAGCCCCATTCAGGAGAATGGGTTGAGTTAAGCAAGCGCAGGGCGGTGCACCACTAAAATGTTCGGGTTTGGCTTGAAGAAAAGTTGGCAACCCTAGCTCTGAATGGCCTTTTCTGTTTTATGTGATCACATTGACAAATCACAGCTAGCAACACAAGTGTACACAATGGATTGCATGAAAGGAAGCCATCCATTGTGTACAACTGTCATGTGACCTCCTGTGATCCATCATGGAGGTCACATGGTGCGGGGACACTGATCAGCCATGGGATGTGTCCTGTGGACACGGCCGGTGACAGATCACACTGTTGAATGGCCCCACGATTGGTGTTTACTGAGAAAGACGTTACTGTATATGAAGTCCACTCAACAAGTTTAAGGGCGGCACAGTGGTGTAGTGGTTAGCACTCTCACCTAGCAGTAAGAAGGGTTGCTGGATTGAATCCCAACCATGACACTACCTGCCTGGAGTTTGCATGTTCTCCCTGTGTCTGCGTGGGTTTCCTCCGTGTACTCCGGTTTCCTCCCACACTCCAAAGACATGCAGGTAGGTTAATTGGCTTCTGTCCAAAATTGGCCCTAGTATATGAATGAGGACCTTGGATTGTGGGCTCCTTGAGGGTAGGAACCAATGTGAGGGTGCAATGTACAGGGATAGGGGTAGACACTCACTCAGGTTGAACTGGATGGACTGGTGTCTTTATTCAACCTTACTAACTATGAAACTTTGAAACAAAATCACCGCCCTGCCGGCATTTTGTCTGTGGGCCGGGTGGGAAAGGATTAAGGTTCTAGACAGGTGGAGGGCTAACACAGACTGGCATTAGGCATGCAGAACAGACCAAGAGTTGCAGATGGATATGAAAACAAGATTCAGATCTCCTATAGTTGTAGGAGCCATCTAGGTTGATCTATATTTTACAAAAAAAAAAAATGAGCACTCAGGTGTTGTGAAGTCAATATAGCTGTGAAAAGACTCTTCTGCCTTTTCTAGATGATCGTGAGACAAATTTTCTTAGTTGTATGACTGAGTCAGCTTGAATCAAATCGTGTGATTTATTTCCATACAAAAGTTACAAAAATACTTATAAAAGTTGTACATTCAAATACAAAATAAATATAGATTCAAATAAGATCAAAGCTATGAGATAAAGAAGTTGTTTTTCAAAAAAATAAATAAGTTCAAGACGTACGGTTAAAATGGCTGCAATTTCCTTTTGTCCTGAGAGCAACTGTAAAAATGGGTTTGGGTTTCTGTAGGTATGTTATGCCGTGTACACACGTAGCCGACTATGCGGCGGACTTCCCGCCGGACTGTCCGTTGGACTTTACGAACGGGCTACTTGCCCACACACGGCGTACTAAGTCCGCTGTACTATCCGCTGTACTTTTGAAATGAACGGACTCGCCCACACACGCGGAGGAAAGTCCGCTCATTTCGAGCGGGTCTCCAGGTAGGCGGGGCCCGCGAAGGAGACGTCGCTGGCCCCGCCACCTGGTATGGACTTAAAGGGGAACCCCAACGCCGAAAAAAATCGGCGTGGGGGTTCCCCCCAGGTCCACATCAGGCCCTTGTCCGAGCACGCTACCCGGCCGGCCAGGAAAGGGGGGACGAGCGAGCACCCCCCCTGAGCCGTACCAGGCCGCATGCCCTCAACATGGGAGGTACCTTGTGGAAGGGGGGGACGCGTGCCCCCCCCACCCCAAAGCACCTTGTCCCCGTGTTGATGAGGACAAGGGCCTCTTCCCGACAACCCTGGCCGTTGGTTGTCGGGGTCTGCGGGCGGGGGGCTTATCGGAATCCGGGAGACCCCTTTAATAAGGGGGGCCCTGGATACCGGCCCCCCCACCCTATGTGAATGAGTATGGGGTACAATGTACCCCTACCCATTCACCTGTGGAAAAAAAGTACAAAAAAAACACAACACAGGGTAACACAACGAGGCAACATCTGAAGAAGAAGAACAGAAGGCGGCGACGACAGCGGCGACAGAAGACCAGGCCACCGCCTGTAAAAGAGCTAGAAGAAGGCGCGGCAGAAGAACCGAAGAGGGGGACAAGACCCCCGAAGGCGGAAGAAGAGGGCTGCGGCGAGGAAGAAAGCCGGGCTCCTCCGCTAGTAAAAGAGCTACAAGAAGATAGTGGAGTCCGGCGAGAAGACCCCCGAAGGCGGAAGACCCCCGGAGCTGTGCAATAAACTATTTTTACCCTGTGTTGTGTTTTTTTTTTGTACTTTTTTTTCACAGGTGAATGGGTAGGGGTACATTCTACCCCATACTCATTCACATAGGGTGGGGGGCCTGTATCCAGGGGCCCCCTTATTAAAGGGGTCTCCTGGATTCCGATAAGCCCCCCGCCCGCAGACCCCGACAACTAACGGCCAGGGTTGTTGGGAAGAGGCCCTTGTCCTCATCAACATGGGGACAAGGTGCTTTGGGGTGGGGGGGGCCGCGCGACCCCCCTTTCCCCAAGGCACCCCCCATGTTGAGGGCACGCTGCCTGGTACGGCTCAGGAGGGGGGGGGGGCGCTCACTCGTCCCCCCCTTTCCTGGCCGGCCGGGTAGCGTGCTCGGACATGGGTCTGATGTGGTCCTGGGGGGACCCCCATGCCAATTTTTTTCGTCGTTGGGGTTCCCCTTTAAGTCCATACCAGGTGGCGGGGCCAGCGATGTCTCCTTCGTGGACCCCACCTACCTGGAGACCCGCTCGAAATGAGCGGACTTTTCTCAGGGCGGGAAAAGTCCGCTCATTTCAAAAGTACGGCGGACTGGCATACGCACGGCCGGATTGTCCGCCGAAATGCAAGTCTGGCGGGAAGATTGGAGTGCAAAACTACTTTCTTAGTCCGCCGTACTTTCGGGTCAAAAAAGTACGCCGGAGGCTACACACGGGGGATTGTCCAGCGGACTTGAGTTTGCCGGACTTTTCCACCCAATTGTTTGATCGTGTGTACGCGGCATTAGAAGTGAAGAGAAGATGTAGAAAAGAGACTTCCGGCATGCAGCTCTTGACTTAAATAAACCCGATCCCTTTGTTAAATTTTGCACCAAACGAACCCCTCCCATGGGGGCTAGGAGTAAGCCCTTGTACACACGGTTGGACATTCCGACAACAAAATCCTTCTGATTTTTTTTCGACGGATTTTGTCCAAAACTGGTGTTGCACACACACGGTCGGACAAAGTTGTTGGAAAATCCGATCGTTCGGAACGTGATGACATTCGTTCATTACGACGGGACTACGTTCAGGCTAGTAGCCAATAGCTTTGGTCTCGCAATTTGATCAGAGCATGCGTGGCACTTTGTCCGATCGGAATTCTCTACAAATCATCGGATCATCTTGTTGGAAAATTTTATATCCAGCTCTCAAACTTTGTTGGTCGGACATTCCGACGGAAAAAATCTAATGGAGGCCACACACGGTCGAATTATGCGACAACACGGTCAGATCGGACATTTTCTGTCGGAATCTCCGACCGTGTGTACAAGGGCTAAGAATTCCATTTGGCCAGCATGTCTCATCATCCCCACTTCCTGTGTCTGGTGTTAATTGGCCTGCCACAGAACGAATATACACATCATTTCTCAAACAGAATATCAGTAACATATGAATTCCCTTTAGACCCCTTTCACATTGGGGCATTTTTCAGACGATATAGCGTTTAAAAAATGCACCTGAAAGAAGCCTCCTCTGCAATCCCAATGTAAAAGCCCGAGTGCTCTCACACTGTGGCGCTGAGCTGGCAGGATGTCAAACAAAAAAGGTCCTGCAAGCAGCTTCTTTGCAGCGCTTTTGGAGCGGTGAATACAGCGCTTCTAAAGCGCCCCTTCCTATTGAAATCAATGGGAAGCGCCTGCAAAGCGCTTTTGGCAGCAGCGCTTTGTAAGCGCTTTTAACCCTTTATTTGGCCACTAGCGGGGGGGTTAAAAGCGCCCCACTAGTGCTTGAAAAACGCTGGTAGGCCCCTTTCACACTGGGGCAGTGCGAGCATCGGCTGTAAAATGGCGCTATTTTTAGCGGCACTTTACCGTCGTTTTAGTAGCGGTATTCGGTCGCTAGCGGGCAAAAAAGGGTTCAAAACGCCCGCAAAGTGCTGCTGCAGCGACGCTTTGCCGGCGGTATAGCCGCGCTGCCCCATTGATTTCAATGGGTAGGATCGGTGTATTCCCCGCTCCAAAGATGCTGCTAGCAGGACTTTTTTCACCATCCTGCTAGTGCACTGCTCCGGCTTTCACACTAGAGTGAAAGGAGACAATTTTTTCAGGCGCTATACATGCGCTATTTTTAAAAATGAAATAGAAAAATGCCTCAGTGTGAAAGGGGCCGTAAAACGTTGCTAGTTTAAGAGGCGCTTTACCAGCGTTTTTCGGGCGCCGGCAGTGTGAAAGGACTCTTAAAGCACTTGGGCTTTCACATTGGGATTGCAGATGAGGCTTCTTTCAAGCGCTTTACAGGCGCTTTTTTTTTTTATAAACGCTAAAGTGCCTGAAAAACGCTCCATTGTGAAAGGGGTCTTAAGAAAATATAACCAGAAATATCAATCAAAATGTCTTGACACTTGAAATTGAGAACTCAAATGTCAACATCTGTAAGTCATTCGCTCAAAAGACCTTTCATGTACACACATTACAGGGGATTTCATAACTTCAGTTACATTATTATTTAACCACTTGCCGCCCGCTCTATAACAAAATGACGGTGGCAAAGTGTTTTTTATAATCCTGATCGAACGTCATATGACGTGATCAGGATTATGAGCCGCTGCGCGCCCCCGGGGGCGCGCATTGCGGCGATCGTTGTTGCGGGGTGTCAGTCTGACACTCCGCAACTACGATCTTGGTAAAGAGTCTCCGACGGAGACTCTACCACGTGATTAGCCGTGTCCAATCACGGCTGATCACAGTGTAAATAGGAAGAGCCGGTGATCGGCTTGTCCTCTGACAGGGGGGGGGTCTGTGCTGATCGATTATCAGCACAGCCCCCCCAAGGATGCCCACACTGGACCACCAGGGATGCCCAGGACAAGGTATGCCACCCTAGACCAACAAGGATTACAGTCAGTGCCACAATGGATGCCAATCAGTGCCCATAATGGATGCCAATCAATGCCCACAATGGGCATCACTGATTGGCATGCATTATTGTTTGGCACTGATTGGCATCCATTAGTACAGTATATTATAATACAATGCCGCCTAGCAGTTCCCATCTGTGCCACCTATCAGTGCCCATCCATGCCCACCTGTGCCGCCTACCCATGCCCATCCATGCCAGCTATCAGTGCTAATTTGTGCCACCTATCAGTGCCACCCATCGGTGCCGCCTATCAGTGCCCATCAGTGCCGCCTATCAGTGCCACATATCAGTGTCCATCAATGCCACCTCATCAGTGCCACTTCATTGGTGCCACCTCATCGGTGCCCATCAGTGCCGCCTTATCATTGCCCATCAGTGTAACCCCATCAGTGCCCATCAGTGAAGGAGAAAACTTACTTATTTACAAAGTTTTAAAACTAAAACAAAAAAAAAACAAGTTTGTTTTCAAAATTTTCGGTATTTATTTATTTAGCAAAAAATAAAAACCGCAGAGGTGATTAAATACCACCAAAAGAAAGCTCTATTTGTGGGGAAAAAAAATGATAAAAATTTTATTTGGGTACAGCGTAGCATGACGGCGCAATTGTCATTCAAAGTGTGACAGCGCTGAAAGCTCAAAATTGGTCTGGGCAGGAAGGTGTTTAAGTGCCCCCCGGTATTGAAGTGGTTAAGGTAATTATGTAGTGCCGTCAATTTACGAAGCCCTTTACATATACAAGGAGCTTACAATCTAAGATCTCTATCTCGCATTCATATACTAGGGCCAATTTAGACAGAAGCCAATTAACCTACCAGCATGTCTTTGGAGTGTGGGAGGAAACCAGAGTACCCGGAGGAAACATACTTATAGGACCAAATTAAAATTTAGATATTAACATAACACTAAAATATCCTGTAGGTAAAAGTTTTCCCCAATTACCACAGATTTTTTTCTGGATTTTGCCTATTAGACTTTTTCCCGCACTATAGGAAGGCCACCCTGTAGATGTCACACCTGATCTCATTAGCGGACTTCTAATGGAAGTCGGAGCCTCCTGCCTTTCCCTAATCGGCAGGTAGTGTTGTTCCCCCGTACAAAGTGACACCATCCAAAAACCAGACAACAGATCCTCCCAACTTTTTTGGCTTGCTAGTCGCATGTTCAAACTGAATAGTTTACTAAAGTTACGAAAATTCTCGTACGACAGAATAACAATTGGGAAATGATGTCGTGTTGTAGTGTTTTTTTTTTATTTGTTTTTTATTGGATTTTTGAACAACAACTGTTCTGATTAAACAGAAATAGTACAAGAAACATTTTTGTGCTTCTTCCATTAAATAAACTGTTGTGATCGGTTCTCGAAAGCTGTGTACTAACGATTGGAGATTGTCCTTTTTCGGTTCGCGGCAGAACAGGGAAAAAGTTCTAACCCAAGAAATCAAAAGTGCCCATTTTTGAAGGCTTATATGCAAGTAATTGACCTTTAAAAAGGGATATGGGGTCTGGGTGCTATATATATATATATATATATATATATATATATATATAATTATTACTATTTTTTTATTTTTATTTTTTTCAGACACCCTAGAGAATAAAATGGTGGGCATTGTAATACTTTGTCACACCGCATATGAGCAGTGGTCTCACAAGCACACTTTTTTGGGGGGAAAAAAAATACACTTTTTGACCTAAAAAATAGGACAACAGTAAAATTAGCCCTTTTTTTTTACGTTGTGAAAGATAATGTTACGCCGAGTAAATTGATACCCAACATGTCACGTTTCAAAATTGTGCCCACTCGTGGAATTGCAACCGACTCTTACTCTTAAAGGGGTTGTAAAGGTTTGTTTTTTATTTTCTAAATAGGTTCCTATAGGCTAGTGCATTGTTGGTTCACTTACCTTTTCCTTTGATTCCCCTTATAAATGTTTTTTTTCTTTGTTTTCTTTGTCTGAATTTCTCACTTCCTGTTCCTCCTCAGTAAGCTGTTCTGGCTGACTAACCACCACTCGGATGATGGTGAGAAGTTTACTGAGGAGAAACAGGAAGTGAGATATTCAGACAAAGAAAAAAAACATTTAGAAGGGAAATCGAAGGAAAAGTTAAGTGAACCAACAATGCACTAGCTTATGCCGCGTACACACGATCAAACAAGCGGGTGGAAAAGTCCGGCAAACTGAAGTCCGCCAAACAATCCCCCCGTGTGTAGCCTCCGGCATACTTTTTTGACCCGAAAGTACGGCGGACTTAGAAAGTAGTTTTACACTCCAATCTTCCCGCCGGACTCGCATTTCGGCGGACAATCCGGCCGTGTGTGTGCCAGTCGGCCGTACTTTTGAAATGAGCGGACTTTCCTCCGCGTGTGTGGGCAAATCCGTTCATTTCAAAAGTAGGGCGGATAGTACGGCGGACTTAGTACACCGTATTAAGGCCCATACACACGATCAGACTTTTTGACAACAAACATGCAAATTAGCTGTTTTGGAGCAACATCCGACCGTGTGTACGCTCCATCAGACAAACTTTTTTGGTTTTCATCGGACTTTTGTTGGCTGTGCGAACGGACAAACTTTCTGGCAACAAAAGTCCGATGGAGCAAAGTCTGATCGTGTGTACAGAAAACCATCGGACTTTTGTACAAAAGTACAAACAGGCATGCTCAGAACCAATGCAAAAGATCAGACAACAATAGAGAAGTTGACCAAAGGTGGTGGTAAAGAGCAGAAAAACCACGTGATTTGGTGAAAGTTGGCTGAAAAAGTCCTGCTGTGTGTATGCAATACAAGTTCACGGCCGACGCCCTTTGTACAAAAATCCAAGGGAAAGTTTGTACAAAGTCCTATCGTGTGTATGAGGCTTAAGTCCGCTGAAAAAGTGCCGTGTGTGGGCAAGTAGCCCGTTCGGAAAGTCCAACGGACAGTCTGACGAGAAGTCCGCCAGACTAAGTACGTTGGACAGACGGCTACGTGTGTACGCGGCTTAAGAGGAACCTATGTAGAAAATAAAAAACAAACCTTTACAACCCCTTTAAACATCGCCATAGGCTATTGGCTACTGGCTATTGAACTTCCTTTTCTAGTCCCGTCGTACATCATCACGTTCGAAACAAACGGACTTCGGTGTGATCGCGCGTAGGCAAGTCCGTTCGGTCGGAACGCCGTCAGAAAGACCGTCGGAGTTTATTCTGACGGGAAAGTCCGGTCGTGTGTACATGGAGGTTCTCAACTGTTTCACCTTAAGCCCCCGTTGACTTTTCTGCTGGCAGAATGGCACCCCTGGCTAATCTGGTGAAGCCTGTTTGGCTGGCTGCTTTTGAGGCAGAGGTACCCTTTAAACGACTTAGTTGTTTGATTAGCTTACTACCTGAGCATCATTGAGTAGAGTTTTTTTTTTACACAGTCAGTTTGGACAAAGTTAAAACATTCACTTTTTGCTTCTGATATACCAACTTGTCATAGCAACTTCCTAGAAGCAAGCTAAAGCCTCCTACACACGGTCGGACTTTGTACAAACTTTTCCGTGGACTTTTGTACAAAGGGCGTGGTCCACAAGTTTGTATTGCATACACACGATCAGACTTTTTGACAACAAACACGAACATAGTGACGTCACAACGTACTGACGATACTTCAAAAGAGGATGTTCAATGACTCCAGCGCCACCTTTTGGTCAACTTCTGTATTGTAGTCTGATCTTTTGCATTGGTTCTGAGCATGCGTGTTTGTACCTTGTACAAAAGTCCGATGGTTTTGCGTACACGCGATCGGACTTTGCTCCATCGGACTTTTGTTGTCAAAAAGTTTGTCCGTTCACACAGCCAACAAAAGTCAGATGAAAACCTAAAAAGTTTGTCCGATGGAGCGTACACACGGTCGGATGTTGCTCCAAAACAGCTAATTTGCATGTTTGTTGTCAAAAAGTCCGACCGTGTGTACGGGCCTTAAGTCTCTGCCTATTTGCCACTGCCTCTGGCCTGCAACTTGGCATGCATTTTGGCCGACACACCAGCTACCACCACTCCACTATCGCCCCCGATGATTAGGGTAGAGATTTCCTTGGTCTGCCTCTTCAGGCACCAATAACGCCGTGGGGCATTTTTGAGGCACTTCCCAACAATGTTAAACGAAAGGTTTGGTGTGTGTGTTTTATTTATTTTTTGTGTTTTTTTTTAGCTCCCTGAAGATGCTGCACGCAGGATTTTTTTTTTTTTGTTCACCGCCCCGCCGTGAAAGCATTCATTGACTTTAAAGGGAAGCATTTTTCTTGAGCTTTTCATGCTACACTGTACTTAAATTATTTTTTTTTTAACTATTTTTCACAAAAATCGAGCTTTCTTTTGGTGGCATTTAATCACAGCTGGAGTTTTTATTTTTTGCTAAACAAACAAAAAAAGATGGACATTTTTTGAAAAAAAAAAAAAAAAAAAAGTTTCATAGTTTGTTATAAAATTTTGCAAATAGGTAATTTTTCTCCTTCATTGATATTCGCTGATGAAGCTGCACTGATAGGCACTGATAAGGCAACACCAATGGGCACTGATGGGCAGCACTGGTAATGGTGATTTATTGGTGATTTATAGGCGGCGCTGGTGACTTTTCACGAACGGGACCGATGTCCCTCTCTCAGCTGCCAGTGATCGGCTTTTTTTTCCCCTCCTCGCGCTGAAAAATAGCCAATTACCCACTCTATTTACATCACATGATCAGCTGTCATTGGCTGTCAGGTGATCACGTGGTAAGGGGTCGGGATCTCATAGACTCGCTGATCACAGAGCACCCCCTGCAGGGGGTGTGCAGGCCGGTCAAGCATGGGTGGACATCCAGGGACGCCCTCCCGGTAAATTAAGTCTGCGCTGTAGCCGTCTTTCAGCTATAGCGTGGACAGCAAGTAGTTAAAGATTGATATAAATAATAACTATATATGTTTATGTGTATATATGTGTTTTATATATACAGTATATATTTTTACAGTGTGTGTGTGTGTATGTATGTGTATATATATATATATATATATATATATATATATATATATATATACACACAGTGGAACCTTGGTTAACGAGTAATGCGGTTAACAAGCTTTTTGAAAGACGAGCAACTTTTTTTTTTTTATCCTGACTCGGTTTACAAGTGTTGCCTTGCAAAATGAGCAGAATTCAACCTAATGGGGTGTGCAGTACCGCATTTGGCCAGAGGTGCGGGGGCGCCGGTGACACCCAGAGCGGTTCTGAGCCGTTCGGAATCACTCAGAACTACTCGGAAACACTCGAAAATACTCCGTTCCCGAGTGTTTCTGTGCTTTTCCGAGTGTTTCCAAGTTCAGCCGAGCTGTCTCTGAGTATTTGAGGCTCTTCGGTGCCCCCCTCCCCACCTTTGGCCACATACAGTATTGCATGCAATAGAAGTCAATGCAGAATGAATTATCTTTGTTTCCATTGAATTCTATGGGGAAAGTCGCTTTGATATGCGAGTGCTTTGGATTACAAGCATTCTTCTGGAATGGATTATGCTTGTAATCCAAGGTTCCAGTTTGTGTGTTTGTGTGTGTGTGTGTGTGTGTGTATATATATATATATATATATATATATATATATATATATATATACACACAGTATAAAAACACACAGAGTATAGTTAGAATGCATTTTGTTTTAGGACCCATTCACATCTGAGCAATGCAGAATTGTTGGCAGTACTGGGCAATTCTTGCTGCGATTCCAAATCGCTGTAAAATTGTGTGAAAATACGCAGTGCACTTTTGGGTGCCATTTGTTGTTAATGGCAGCCCAAATGCAGTTAGCAGACATGCATTTTGCTGCAAGTTCAATGTGGCTTTTTGGGGCTCTTTTGTGTGCATTTTGGTACTTTTTTGAATGTACTTTTTGATGCTTTTTTCAACACACATTTTGTCTTGTTTCTAAAACACAGTTTAGCACATTTTTATGTGCATTTTGGTGCTTTTTTTTTAAAACACTTCAGCCCCGGAAGATTTTGCCTCCTTCCTGACTAGAGCACTTTTCACAATTCAACACTGCGTCGCTTTAACTGACAATTGTGCAGTCGTGCGACGCTATACCCAAACAAAATTTGCGTCCTTTTTTTCCCCACAAATAGAGTTTTCTTTTGGTGGTATTTGATCACCTCTGCGGTTTTTATTTTTTACACTATAAACAAAAAAAAGCAACCTTTTTGAAAAAAAAAAAATATATTTTTTTTTTACTTTTTACTATAATAAATATCCCCCAAAAATGTTTTTTAAAAAACAAATTTCTTCATCAGTTTTTTTTTTTTTAACAGGTAAGTTTTTATTTATCACCATTAAATACATGAAACAAACAATGGTGCGATACAACAGCGCATCGCACATCTCAACATAACAGAGTGTTCAGTGTATAATCAGTTAAACAGACTTATAATTTAGCTGATGATGGTCAAAAGGTATAGGGAAGGAAACAAGGCAAAAGGGAGAAAGAAGGGGAAGAGGAAAAAAAAGGGGGGGGGGGGGGGGGAAGGGGGGAAAGCGAGCAATAATCACATCTCCAGACATAGCTTATAGTGACAAACAGTGCACATCAATACCGCTTTTAACCCACACCATTGAGCAATGAGCAAGTTAATACAGGAGAACATCCGAACATCCTGAAACCCGCAACCACCCATCCCGCTATTGCCCATCTACACTCCCACCCAGGATCCCCAAATCTTATCAAATTTGGACGGGCACTTACGACTCATGTATGTCAGCTTATATAGTGGAAGGGCGGAGTCAATCAGCCCTTTCCATTGTGAAATCCCAGGGGGGTCCGCCTTCTTCCAGTTAAGGAGAATAGTCTTCCTGGCATAAAATGCCGCATAGAATACAAACAGTTGTCTATGTGTACCCACCACCACTTTGTCACATACCCCCAACAGCAAGACCACAGGGTCCAGCCCCACCGAGAGGCCCCCCACCGAATTCAGCACCCCCACCACCTCCTTCCAGAAGGTCTGAATAGCTGGGCATTCCCACATTTCTTCATCAGTTTAGTCCAATATATATTCTTCTACATATTTTTGGTAAAAAATAAATAAAAAAAAAATAAAAAAAAACGCAATATGCGTATATTGATTGGTTTGCGCAAAAGTTATAGCGTCTACAAAATAGCGGATAGATTTATGGCAATTGTATTTATTTATTTTTGCTAGTAATGGCGGTGCTCTGCGATTTTTATCAGTACTGCGACGGACAGATCAGATACTTTTGACACATTTTTGGGACCACTGACAATTATACAGCAATTAGTGCTATACAAATGCACTGATTATTGTATAAATGTCACTAGCAGGGAAGAGGTTAACACTAGGGGGCGATCAAGGGATTAACTGTGTTCCCTATGTGTGTTCTAAGGCCGCGTACACACGGGCGGACTGTTCGCCCAACCTTGTCCGCTGAACAGTGTTTGGGCGGACAGTCCGCTCGTGTGTGGGCTTTCAGCGGACAGTTTCAGCGGACAGTTGGACGGACAAAGTCTTTCGGAAATTCCGAAAAACTGTCCGCTGAAACTGTGTTTGAGCGAACAGTCCGCCCGTGTGTGGGCCTGTCCGCTGTACTTTCGAAATGAGCGGACTGTTCCCGCTCGGAAAGTCCGCCCATTTCGAGCGCGTGTACAGGTAGGCGGGGCCCGCGAAGGAGACGTCGCGGGCTCCGCCGCCTGGAATGGGCTTAAAGGGGAACCCCAACGCCGAAAAAAATCGGCGTGGGGGTTCCCCCCAAGTCCACACCAGACCCTTGTCCGAGCACGCTACCCGGCCGGCCAGGAAAGGGGGGCGAGCGAGCGCGCCCCCCCTCCTGAGCCGTACCAGGCCGCGTGCCCTCAACATGGGGGGGTGCCTTGGGGAAGGGGGGGGCCGCGCGGCCCCCCCACCCCAAAGCACCTTGTCCCCATGTTGATGAGGACAAGGGCCTCTTCCCGACAACCCTGGCCGTTGGTTGTCGGGGTCTGCGGGCGGGGGGCTTATCGGAATCCGGGAGCCCCCTTTAAGAAGGGGGCCCCCGGATACCGGCCCCCCACCCTATGTGAATGAGTATGGGGTACAATGTACCCCTACCCATTCACCTGTGAAATAAAGTACAAATAAAAACACAACACAGGGGGAAAAAATATTTTATTGCACAGCCGGGGGTCTTCCGTCTTCGGGGGTCTTCTCGCCGGACTCCTCCGCTATGTGTGTGTAGCTCTTTTGCCAGCGGAGGAGTCCGGCTTTCTTCCTCCCCGCCGCCGGCCTCTTCTCCCGACTTCGGGGGTCTTGTCCCCCTCTTCGGTTCTTCTGCCGGGCCACCGCGCCTGGTCCGGTGGCCCGGTCTTCTGTCGCCGTCTTCCGTTCTTCTGTCGCCGCCTTCGGTTCTTCTGCCGGGCCACCGCGCCTTCTTGTAGCTCTTTTACAGGCGGTGGCCCGGTCTTCTGTCGCCGTCGCCGCCTTCCGTTCGTGTTCTTCTTCTTGTTCTTCTCCAGGCGATGTTGACTCGACGAGCTCTCCGGCCGGAATGCCGGGGACGCGCTGTGCGGTCACTTATATAGTGACAATGGGGCGGGGTCACATGGTATATGTCACATGGGTTGGTCACATGGGTTGATGTCACATGGGGACTATGACATCGTAAGGGGGCGGGGTCACCATGTGACATCAACCCATGTGACATATACCATGTGACCCCGCCCCATTGTCACTATATAAGTCACAGCGCAGGGCGGCTCTGGCATTCCGGCCGGAGGGAGCGACGTGTCAACATCGCCTGGAGAAGAACAAGAAGAACAAGAAGAAGAACACGAACGGAAGGCGGCGACGGCGACAGAAGACCGGGCCACCGCCTGTAAAAGAGCTACAAGAAGGCGCGGTGGCCCGGCAGAAGAACCGAAGGCGGCGACAGAAGAACGGAAGACGGCGACAGAAGACCGGGCCACCGGACCAGGCGCGGTGGCCCGGCAGAAGAACCGAAGAGGGGGACAAGACCCCCGAAGTCGGGAGAAGAGGCCGGCGGCGGGGAGGAAGAAAGCCGGACTCCTCCGCTGGCAAAAGAGCTACACACACATAGCGGAGGAGTCCGGCGAGAAGACCCCCGAAGACGGAAGACCCCCGGCTGTGCAATAAAATATTTTTTCCCCCTGTGTTGTGTTTTTATTTGTACTTTATTTCACAGGTGAATGGGTAGGGGTACATTGTACTCCATACTCATTCACATAGGGTGGGGGGCCGGTATCCGGGGGCCCCCTTCTTAAAGGGGGCTCCCGGATTCCGATAAGCCCCCCGCCCGCAGACCCCGACAACCAACGGCCAGGGTTGTCGGGAAGAGGCCCTTGTCCTCATCAACATGGGGACAAGGTGCTTTGGGGTGGGGGGGCCGCGCGGCCCCCCCCTTCCCCAAGGCACCCCCCCCATGTTGAGGGCACGCGGCCTGGTACGGCTCAGGAGGGGGGGGCGCGCTCGCTCGCCCCCCTTTCCTGGCCGGCCGGGTAGCGTGCTCGGACAAGGGTCTGGTGTGGACTTGGGGGGAACCCCCACGCCGATTTTTTTCGGCGTTGGGGTTCCCCTTTAAGCCCATTCCAGGCGGCGGAGCCCGCGACGTCTCCTTCGCGGGCCCCGCCTACCTGTACACGCGCTCGAAATGGGCGGATTTGCCTCCTCCTTACGTGGGCGAGTCCGTTCATTTCAAAAGTTGAGCGAACTGTTTGCCCAACCTTGTTCGTCAAACAGTCCGCTCGTGTGTGGGCAAGTCCGCTCATGCAAATTTTGAGCGGACTGTTTGACAAACTGTTTGCCGAACAAGGTTGGGCGAACAGTCCGCGCGTGTGTACGCGGCCTAACTGTGGAGGGAGGGGACTGACTAGAGGAGGAGACTGATCGGTGTTCTACTTAGTAGGAACACACGACATGTCTCCTCTCCTCAGACAGCAAAGGATTTGTTGTGTTTCTCACACACACAAATCCCCATGCTGGTGCTCATGCACGTGCATCGGGTCCCTTGCCATGAACACCGGTGGCTCTTAAAGAGAAAATTGTATATATAGGTGATTTCGCCCAGGAGAGCTATTGTGCCGCAGTAAATCTGCGTGAGCTGGTCGGGAACCGTTTAACATGTATTTTGGATCATTAGGGCCAAAATACACATTTAACCACCTGCGGACCACCCCCCCATCATCGTGTTGTCGCTGTTTGAAGTGGAATACCATGTTTATGGCAGCAGCTAGCTACCATAACCCTGGTATCCTCTTCAACAGCGGGCGGTCACCTTCCAGATAAAAGTGGTCTCTGCAGCAGATTCACTGCGAGATCACTTTTATCGGGGGCGAGAATTGTCTCCCCCCCCCCCCCCCCTCCGCCATGCTCAGGTCATCTCTGTGCTCCGGAGCCATCGGTAGCGGCGGAGACGATCGGGTCCTCTCCCATCACAGGCTGGATGCCAAGTGAGGCATGATGGCAAAAGATGGCCCCCACTCGGCTCCATACCATTGGATGGCGGAAGTTACGTCAAATGTCACTTCCGCCCAATGGTCTTAAAGGGGGAATTTTTTTGTAAAAAAAAAAATATATATATTTATTTATGAATTTTTTTGATGCATTTTAGTGTAAATGTGAGATGTGAGTAGTGATGGACGAACTTCCGACGGGACGTTTCGCGAACGCGAAATGCGAACGGACCCAAACGTTCGCGAAACCGAACGTTCGCCGCGGGCCCCATTGACTTCAATGGGAGGCGAACTTTGCAAACCTTCATGTCGAATTTGCGGCCACGTGGTAATTATTAGGGGGTAAAACGTAGTCCCACCATCTGGACAATGACATAATACATGTATGAGGTGAATTTGGGATCGATAACTACAAGCATTTTTATTTTATTTGGGAAATTGTTCTAACAATTCAGGACTATGGAGCTAATGAAGGCAATGGAGGAGAGGGAAGGTCAGGGACCAGGGTAGGCAAAGAAGAGGGTGCAGGAGATGATCACCAGCAGCGTGACATACCGGAATGACACATGCACCGTGATAGAGGCATCTGACAGCAGCACCGTAATACAGAGCACTGACAGCAGCACCGTGACATACAGCGCTGACAGCAGCACCGTGACATACAGCGCTGACAGCAGCACCGTGACATACAGCGCTGACAGCAGCACCGTGACATACAGCGCTGACAGCAGCACCGTGACATACAGCGCTGACAGCAGCACCGTGACATACAGCGCTGACAGCAGCACCGTGACATACAGCGCTGACAGCAGCACCGTGACATACAGCGCTGACAGCAGCACCGTGACATACAGCGCTGACAGCAGCACCGTGACATACAGCGCTGACAGCAGCACCGTGACATACAGCGCTGACAGCAGCACCGTGACATACAGCACTGACAGCAGCACCGTAAGCAGCCCCAGGAGGAAGTCAGCACAGCACAGGGATGGTGTGATCCCCTCATAATAAGAACCCCCAGGAGGAAGTCAGCACAGCACAGGGATAGTGTGATCCCTTCATAATAAGAACCCCCAGGAGGAAGTCAGCACAGCACAGGGATATCATAAGCAGCCCCAGTAGAAATATGACACCGCTCAACCTCTTCAAAGAGGAGGGTAGGGGCATATAGTACGGTGTGCTTTTTTGGGTCAAGGAAGTGAGCCAAATGAATTAAGAAGGTCTGTGTGCTTGATTAAAAAAATAGTTTATAGACATATACATGGTCTACTGGTCACATGTGTTGAATTCCTCCGAGATCCATGCCTCATTCATTTTTAGAAATGTGAGGTAGTTAACACTGTGGTGAGCTAGGCGAGTACGCTTATCGGTCACAATCCCCCCTGCTGCGCTGAACGTCCTTTCGGACAGGACACTGGATGAGGGGCAAGCCAACAGTTCGATTGCAAATTGGGCAAGCTCTGGCCAGAGGTCAAGCCTGCCCACCCAGTAGTCTAGGGGTTCATCACTCCTCAGAGCGTCCACATCGGCCGTTAACCCAATGTAGTCGGACACCTGACGGTCTAGGCGTTCCCTGATGCTGGATCCGGATGACACCTGTCGATGGGTCGGCTGAAAGAATGACCTCATATCCGAAGTCACCAACACATCTTCAAACCGGCCTCTTCTTGCAGGCGCTGTTGGATTGGTACCCGCAAATCCTTCTCTGGGAGTGGGAATTGCTCCTCTGCCAGCGCACGCAAAAGCAGAATGCAGCATTTCTCGAAGCAAGGCCTGGAAGTGCTGCATTCTGACAGCCCTCTGCGACGGCGGTAACATTTCCGCCATTTTGTGTTTGTACCGGGGGTCTAAGTACGTTGCCACCCAGTACTGGTCCTTGACCCTCATGCTTTTTATACGGGGGTCCCTATTAAAACACTGGAGCATGAAGGCCCCCATTTGCACTAAAGTGGAAGCGGTGTGGTGGCCTGGCTCCTGCTCATCATCCAGGATAATGTCGTCCTCTTCATTCTCCTCTCCCCATCCTCGCACAACAGGGATCCCAGAAAGGTTTAAAGCATGCTCTTCTTGCTCCTGCTCATCCGCCCCGGCACCATCCTCCTCTGACTCCTCATCAGACTCCTGTTGTTGACTTGTCTCAGATAGAGTAGCCCCCCCTGGGAATTCATCCAGCATTGCGACTTCCTCATCTTCCCGCTCCTGCTCCTCCACAGCCTGATCAATGACACGACGCAATGCACGCTCCAGAAAGAAGGCATAAGGTACCATGTCACTGATGGCGCCATGGCTGCGACTGACCAGTTTGGTGATCTCCTCAAATGGCCGCAGAAGTCTGCATGTGTCGCGCATGAGCAGCCACTGGCGCGGTGAAAAAAAACCCAGCTCCCCAGAACCGTTTCTTTCGCAGAGTTCATACAGGTAGACGTTAACTGCACGTTTCTGCTGGAGCAGCCTATCAAGCATATAGAAGGTTGAGTTCCATCGCGTCGGGCAATCACAAATAAGACGTCTGACCGGCAGATGGTGTCGCCGCTGAATGTCAGCAAGGCGAGCCATGGCCGTGTAAGATCTTCTGAAATGGGCCGAGATTTTCCTTGCCTGCCGCAAGATGTCCTGGACCCCAGGGTATTTGACAAGGAATCGCTGCACGACCAAGTTTAAGACGTGTGCCATGCACGGCACGTGCGTGATTTTGCCCTGTTTCAATGCGCTAAGCAGATTGGCACCGTTGTCACACACCACTTTACCAACTGTCAAATTGAGCGGTGTTAGCCACTCATCTGCCTGTGAACGCAAAGCTGAAAGGAGTGCCGGGCCAGTGTGGCTCTTTGCTTCCAGGCACAACAGACGCAGCACGGCATGGCAACGTCTCACCTGGCATGTGGAATAGGTTCTGGGGAGCTTGGGCGGTGCAGTGGAAGAGACGCTAGCAGCGGAAAAGGAGGAGGCAGCTGAGGAGGAGAGGGAGGAGGATGGAGTAGGAGGAGGAGAAGAAGAGTCAGGCCTGCATGCAATCCGTGGCGGTAAAACCAAATCTACACGGGTGCCACGGGTTACATGCTTGACGGCCGTCAGAAGGTTCACCCAGTGGGCAGTAAAACTGATATACCTTCCCTGCCCGTGTTTGCTAGACCACGTGTCTGTGGTCAGATGTATCTTGGCACCGACACTGTGTGCCAGAGATACATTCACTTGCCGCTGAACATGGCCATATAGCTCTGGGATGCCCTTCTCTGAGAAATACTTCCTTCCTGGGACCTTCCATTGTGGTGTTCCAATGGCCACAAATTTGCGAAAGGCCTCCGAGTCCACCAGTTTATATGGCAGTAGTTGGCGGGCTATGAGTTCTGACAAGCCAGCCGCCAACCGTTGGGCAAGAGGGTTATCCGGCGTCATCATTTTTTTACGCTCAAACATTAGGCCCACGGAAGCCTGCCTTTTTGCAGAAAAATGTGAGCTTGGCGTGATGGAAGGTGGAGTGGAGGACAATTGTGAGGAGAGAGGAGAAGGAGAAGTAGAAGACGAGGCTGGACGGTGAGAGCCTGCAGTGTGGCTTTGTGTGTTCCGTTGCTCCCACTGGGCTCGGTGATGGCTGCTCATGTGCCTTCTTAAGGCGGTCGTCCCTAGGTGAGTATTGGGCTTACCGCGACTAACGCGTTGACTGCAAAGATTGCAGATGGCAACGCTATTGTCAGCAGCGGACACGTTAAAAAAAGCCCACACTGCGGAGCCATGTGCCGGTGTCCTGGGAGCGCCAGATGTGACCGTACATGGTCGATGACTCGCTCCTGATACATTTGCAGTCTGCTTTGTCCCTGCTGTGCAATGTAAGTCATTGCTGCTTCTCCTCCCTATCTGCTGGTCCATATCTCCCTCTGAACTCCCCTCCTCTTCCTCTCTTGTGGGCACCCACGTGACATCACTAGACACGTCATCATCAACGTCACCTTCCCCACCGCTATAAGTAGAGATCTCGGAGTAGGCAGCAACACCGGGGACCAACCTCCTCCTTGGGCTGATCTGGGTACTGGCGTCAGACTGCTGAGTAGCGCTTGTTGCTACCTCCTCTTCCTGATCCAATACCAAGAGTGGCTGCGCATCAGAAATGTCCTCTTGATATGGATCGGAAAATAATTCCAGTGACTCAAGCGGAAGGTATGTGGTGGTGGTGGTGGTGGTCGTGTTGTTGGTGGTAGTGTCTTTGGGGGTGCACATAGCAGAGAGTGAAGAAGAGGGTGCAGATCGAGAGGATGAGGAGGGTGCAGAAGAGTAAGGCTGAGCGAGCCACTCAACCAAGTCTGGTGCATCCTTTAAAGTAATTGAACGCACCTTCTGCAACTTCCCACTTTGGCTCAAGCCTGTTGCTCCTGCCCTACCCCTACCACCCCTGCGGAAGGGCCTGCCTCTTCCTCTGCCTGTCATTTTTTAAATGACCCTGTGACAAAACTCTTAGTCCCTATACCGCTGAAGGACTGCTGCAGTATAGGGCAGCGGTCAGCAGTGGTGCACGTCAACCCTATCTATTGTGGACCGATAGCGGTCCTTACAGAACAGCAGACTGTACCGCACTCAAGCCTATGTACCGTAGCACCCTATACCAAGTTACCAGTCCTTATAAGAACTTTTGTGGACCAAGCAGGTTGTGTATTAGTGTTTAGCAGACTGTACGTCAGTCCCTATACCGCTGAAGGACTGCTGCAGTATAGGGCAGCGGTCAGCAGTGGTGCACGTCAACCCTATCTATTGTGGACCGATAGCGGTCCTTACAGAACAGCAGACTGTACCGCACTCAAGCCTATGTACCGTAGCACCCTATACCAAGTTACCAGTCCTTATAAGAACTTTTGTGGAACAAGCAGGTTGTGTGTTAGTGATTAGCAGACTGTACGTCAGTCCCTATACCGCTGAAGGACTGCTGCAGTATAGGTGAGCGGTCAGCAGTGGTGCACGTCAACCCTATCTATTGTGGACCTATAGCGGTCCTTACAGAACAGCAGACTGTACCGCACTCAAGCCTATGTACCGTAGCACCCTATACCAAGTTACCAGTCCTTATAAGAACTTTTGTGGACCAAGCAGGTTGTGTATTAGTGTTTAGCAGACTGTACGTCAGTCCCTATACCGCTGAAGGACTGCTGCAGTATAGGGCAGCGGTCAGCAGTGGTGCACGTCAACCCTATCTATTGTGGACCGATAGCGGTCCTTACAGAACAGCAGACTGTACCGCACTCAAGCCTATGTACCGTAGCACCCTATACCAAGTTACCAGTCCTTATAAGAACTTTTGTGGAACAAGCAGGTTGTGTGTTAGTGATTAGCAGACTGTACGTCAGTCCCTATACCGCTGAAGGACTGCTGCAGTATAGGGCAGCGGTCAGCAGTGGTGCACGTCAACCCTATCTATTGTGGACCGATAGCGGTCCTTACAGAACAGCAGACTGTACCGCACTCAAGCCTATGTACCGTAGCACCCTATACCAAGTTACCAGTCCTTATAAGAACTTTTGTGGAACAAGTGAGTTGTGAATGTTTAGCAGACTGCAGCAGAAGGGCAGCAGTCAAGTATAATATCCTTTCTATATTTGGAAGAAAGAATATTATACATGTACAAGCCTATTACTGTACCACTGATACCAGTCCTGAAAAGAACCTTTGTGGAACTAATAGTAACAGCAAGTCTTTAAAATTACCCTCACTGCCTGACAACACTGCTTCCTTCCTGTCCCTATACAAATTGGCAAAAAAAGAGAACGATTAGTGGTTACTGGAACAGCTCTTTTGTGGACCTTGATAGTAACAGCTAATGATGATGATGATGATGATGATGATGAAAGACTAATCTGGCTGTCCCTGTAGCATACACCGTCCTTTCCCTTTCTCTAAACTAACAAAAGACACTCAGGCTGCTGCAAGAATCAGCAGCACAGCAAACCTATCAACACCTAACACCTATACCAGTCCTGAAAAGAACTTTTGTGTACCAAATAGCTAGTGGTTTATCTCTCCCTACTCCACACAGGAACCTGTCCCTATCGTAACAGAAGAAAGAATGTAAAATGGCCACCGGATCGGGTGTATTTATAGGTTAGGGGGAATGTACAAGTGTCCATGTGCTGTCATGTCTCAATTGGCTGTCCTGTATCACATGATAAACGTGTCACCAAAGGTTAAAGTTCTTGTATACATTAAACACGTAAGTCCGCCGCGGCGAACGACGGAAAAAGGCGTTCGAACGTGCGGACCGCGAATGTCGGAAATTCGCCGCGAAACGACCGCCGGGCGAAACGTTCGTCCATCACTAGATGTGAGGTCTTTTTGACCCCATATCTCATATTAAAGAGGAAGTAAAGTATAAAATAAAAAAACACACCCTGTAAGGCAAAGGCATAATGAGCTAGTATGCATAGCTGTCTTCGGGTAAATATCTCCTAAACTGTATAGGTTTGGGAGATATTTCTTGGACCTACAGGTAAGCCTTAATCTAGGCTTACCTGTAGGTCAGAGTGGTTTGTAAGGGTTTACAACCACTTTAAAGAGGTCCTGTCATGCTTTTTTCCTATTACAAGGGATGTTTACATTCCTTGTGATAGGAATAAAAATTACCCACTTTTTGTCCTTTTAAAAAAATAAAAAGTAAAATAAATAAGAAAACAAAAAAAAGTAAAGTGTCCTGTACCGCCGAGCTCACACCCAGAAGCAAACGCATACGTAGGTCGCTTCAGCATATGAAAACAGTATTCAAACTACACATGTGAGGTATCGCCGCGATCGGTAGAGCGAGAGAAATAATTTTAGCACTAGACCTTCTCTGTAACTCAAACCATGCAACCTGTAGAAAATTTTAAACGTCGCCTATGGAGATTTTGTAAGGGTCAAACGTTGTCGCCATTCCACGAGCGGGCGCAATTTTAACACGTGACATGTTGGATATCAATTTACTTGGCGTAACATTATCTTTCACAATATAAAAAAAATCTGCTAACTATACTATTTTCTTTATTTTTTTCATTTAAAAAAGGTGTTTTTTTATTTTATTTTCCCCAAAAAAGTGCGCTTGTAAGACTGTTGCGCAAATACGGTGTGATATAAAGTATTTGCAAAGACCGCCATTTTATTCTTTAGGGTTTCTAAATATATATATATATATATACATAATGTTTGGGGGTTCTAATAATTTTCTAACAAAAAAAATGACCTTAACTTGTAAACACCGAGTCTGAAAAATAGGCGTGGTCCTTAACTAGTTAAAGAATGTGCCAAAATGTGTGTAAAAAAAAAAAAAACCGAGTTAAAAAAAATGCAAGTGCTTATTATTTTCATGTAATTGCACAGTATTTTTAAAATTGACAAAAGAAATGCCTGCTGAGCATTTAATATGGAGATTCCTGCTAACCTTCAGCAATCCGTTATATTTTTGCATATATGCATCACCTGTGAGATTAGCAGCCATGATGCCCCCACAACCACACTTATTTCTACCTTGATGACTTCTTTTCATGCAGTGAATTAATTTGGAAATAAGCTAGTTAATTCATCCTGGTGGAAGGATGGTGGGGGTTATTTTCTGAAGAGGAACCAATAAATGATAGGATCAATTGAGGGGTGGGTCTGGGATCTCCACCTCTAGAGTAAATAGGCCAATTTAATTTAATGGCCTTTCAGGTTGGAGGAGTCAGCTTAATGGACACACTGGAAGGAACAGTTGAGGTGTGAGGAGGTGGTGTTGAGGTCTCATCCAAGCTTTTTCAGCTCTTGAAGGGCTTCTTTTGTACAAGAAGTGTTTTTTTTTTTTTTTTTTTAAATTAGGCTTAGCCTCTCCAGTGCTTTATCAGGCACTTGAAGTAGGGTTTGAACCTTTTACTTAACCTTTAGACCACAGATCTTTTCTGTGCTTGGGGGTCATGTGCAGCCAACAGGCTTACCCTTCATTTACCCTGAACGATGGTATCATTCAGGAGGAGTGTGAGGGTTACTACCACCCCTTCCAGGCCCTTTTCTCCCCAGCTGTGAGGACAGATGGTGGGGATCTGGGGGAGCACCAGGCTCAGGTCATGGCTTGGTACCATGCTCCTCAGCCGGGGCCCCCTGGTCACCTTAATCTCTGTGAACCTCCAAGTCATCAACTAAACATGGAGACCCCCTGCATGGTGGAGAGCAGGAAGATTGAGGACTCTGGATCGGTTAAGAGTCACCCAGTTCTTCAGTATTACCCCCATGATTGGTCTCCAGACTTCTGGCCAGGAAACCCCAATTTTTCCAGCCAAACCCAGGAAAATGTCAACATTCCAGGCTCAAAAGTATATCTGACACCTCCTAACCAGAGTCCCAACATGCCAGTGGAGACTGTGGCAGCTAACCTGGAGAGTAGCCGCTGCAGCAGCGCCCCCACCCAAGAGGTGACCAAAGAGAACGACTTGCTCGCCAGCCAGACTGTGACCAGCATGGAGACCCAGGAGGAGACTTTGTCTGAAGTCTTGGAGGACGCGCTGGTGAGTCCTCCATGTGTGCGGCTTCTAGCCTTGGCTTGTGCTCAACTAGATAGCCAAAGTCTCTAGATTTTTCTTTTTTGCTGGCCTTGAAGGTCTTCCTAATCCATATTCATTTCTTCTATCCCCACCTGGTGCTGTAACTATCCAGGTGCATGCAAAAAATTAAATAAAAGCCTGCCATCTTTAGTCTATAGATTCAATACTTTTATATTGCTGCCTTCGATCAAGTCCTTTTATATGAGGAAAGTCAGAAATCCTTTTTCTGCATACTAGTTACCTGGCAGAGATCTCAAACACTGAAAAATGGATCAACATGACAGCCAGGCAACTAGATAGATTTTAGTTTTGATTTATTTTATTTTTATTTTTTTTTGACCATGTTTTGTTACACCCATGCATGCTTCATTTGTAGCCCCCTTACAGCTTGCAGGGGTGGTTCTTCCTGCAGCACCCTGTCATGATGCACCTTCGGCTATAGGAGGCATCTGCAGAAGCCAGAGCTTTTACACATAATGCCACTGATTGTGGTTTGTAGGCTCAAATGCACCCATGGGGGGGGGGGGGGAGTTAGGATATCCCCAGATGTGAGCAGCAGTAAAAGCCTAAAATGGGGGGGGAGGGGAACGGGGAAATGATTACAATGCTTTCTCTTTTTAGGAAATGCTCAGTGAGATGGAACTGGAGCAGTTTGCTATGGAGCTGAGGCAGAAGCGGTTTGAGATGAACTTTACACAAGCAGACGTTAGTTATGCGTTGAAAACTTTGTATGGTAAGCACTCTACACCCCCCCCCCCCCCCCCTCTTCTTTTTTTTTTTTTTTTTTTCTTTCTTTTCTCTTCTTTGTAAATTGTTTAGGTTTTTGCATCTCCTTGAATGTCCTAAATTTCCCGTTGTAATGCCCACATTATCCTTGTGATGAGAAGTGCCCCTACATTTTTGTTTTCTCAGTTTGGGTATTGAGGCTCATGAAGTCTAGTTACAAAAGCAACCTTTGGGCCCTTTCTCATGGGCATTCTGATCAAGTCCACATGAAAAACTGACAGGTGCACCTGAATCGGAAGGACTGGCTGATGTAAACGGGACTTGTGATTTTTTGTTTTTCCCTCCCCCCCCCTCCACGCGAAATTGCCATAGAGGCGCGCGAGATTGGGTCCGCCTCCACTCTGCACAGTGAGCAGAGACAGATCTGTCCACCAGGGCTGGACTGGGACAGAAATTTTGGCCCTGGACTTCATCCAGACGGGCCAACTTACATTTTGAGTGTCCCATCAGCACCCCCCTTGCTTCAGTGTGTCCCATCAGCACCCCCCTTGCTTCAGTGTGTCCCATCAGCACCCCCCTTGCTTCAGTGTGTCCCATCAGCACCCCCCTTGCTTCAGTGTGTCCCATCAGCACCCCCCTTGCTTCAGTGTGTCCCATCAGCACCCCCCTTGCTTCAGTGTGTCCCATCAGCACCCCCCTTGCTTCAGTGTGTCCCATCAGCACCCCCCTTGCTTCAGTGTGTCCCATCAGCACCCCCCTTGCTTCAGTGTGTCCCATCAGCACCCCCCCTTGCTTCAGTGTGTCCCATCAGCACCCCCCTTGCTTCAGTGTGTCCCATCAGCCCCCCCCCCCCCCTTGCTTCAGTGTGTCCCATCAGCCCCCCCCCCCCCTTGCTTCAGTGTGTCCCATCAGCACCCCCCCCCTTGCTTCAGTGTGTCCCATCAGCACCCCCCCCCCCCTTGCTTCAGTGTGTCCCATCAGCACCCCCCCCCTTGCTTCAGTGTGTCCCATCAGCACCCCCCCCCCCCTTGCTTCAGTGTGTCCCATCAGCACCCCCCCCCCTTGCTTCAGTGTGTCCCATCAGCACCCCCCCCCTTGCTTCAGTGTGTCCCATCAGCACCCCCCCCCCTTGCTTCAGTGTGTCCCATCAGCACCCCCCCCCCCTTGCTTCAGTGTGTCCCATCAGCACCCCCCCCCCTTGCTTCAGTGTGTCCCATCAGCACCCCCCCCCCCCTTGCTTCAGTGTGTCCCATCAGCACCCCCCCCCCTTGCTTCAGTGTGTCCCATCAGCACCCCCCCCCCTTGCTTCAGTGTGTCCCATCAGCGCACCCCCCCCCCCCTTGCTTCAGTGTGTCCCATCAGCCCCCCCCCCCTTGCTTCAGTGTGTCCCATCAGCCCCCCCCCCCTTGCTTCAGTGTGTCCCATCAGCACCCCCCCCCTTGCTTCAGTGTGTCCCATCAGCACCCCCCCCCCCTTGCTTCAGTGTGTCCCATCAGCACCCCCCCCCTTGCTTCAGTGTGTCCCATCAGCACCCCCCCCCCTTGCTTCAGTGTGTCCCATCAGCACCCCCCCCCCTTGCTTCAGTGTGTCCCATCAGCACCCCCCCCCCTTGCTTCAGTGTGTCCCATCAGCACCCCCCCCCCCCTTGCTTCAGTGTGTCCCATCAGCACCCCCCCCCCTTGCTTCAGTGTGTCCCATCAGCACCCCCCCCCCCTTGCTTCAGTGTGTCCCATCAGCACCCCCCCCCCCTTGCTTCAGTGTGTCCCATCAGCACCCCCCCCCCCTTGCTTCAGTGTGTCCCATCAGCACCCCCCCCCTTGCTTCAGTGTGTCCCATCAGCACCCCCCCCCCTTGCTTCAGTGTGTCCCATCAGCACCCCCCCCCCTTGCTTCAGTGTGTCCCATCAGCACCCCCCCCCCTTGCTTCAGTGTGTCCCATCAGCACCCCCCCCCCTTGCTTCAGTGTGTCCCATCAGCACCCCCCCCCCTTGCTTCAGTGTGTCCCATCAGCGCACCCCCCCCCCTTGCTTCAGTGTGTCCCATCAGCGCACCCCCCCCCTGCTTCAGTGTGTCCCATCAGCACCCCCCCCCCTTGCTTCAGTGTGTCCCATCAGCACCCCCCTCCCTTGCTTCAGTGTGTCCCATCAGCACCCCCCTCCCTTGCTTCAGTGTGTCCCATCAGCACCCCCCCCCCCCTTGCTTCAGTGTGTCCCATCAGCACCCCCCCCCCTTGCTTCAGTGTGTCCCATCAGCACCCCCCCCCCTTGCTTCAGTGTGTCCCATCAGCACCCCCCCCCCCCCTTGCTTCAGTGTGTCCCATCAGCACCCCCCCCCCCCTTGCTTCAGTGTGTCCCATCAGCACCCCCCCCCCCCTTGCTTCAGTGTGTCCCATCAGCACCCCCCCCCCCTTGCTTCAGTGTGTCCCATCAGCACCCCCCCCCCCTTGCTTCAGTGTGTCCCATCAGCACCCCCCCCCCTTGCTTCAGTGTGTCCCATCAGCGCACCCCCCCCCCCTTGCTTCAGTGTGTCCCATCAGCGCACCCCCCCCCCCCTTGCTTCAGTGTGTCCCATCAGCGCACCCCCCCCCCCCTTGCTTCAGTGTGTCCCATCAGCGCACCCCCCCCTGCTTCAGTGTGTCCCATCAGCACCCCCCCCCCCTTGCTTCAGTGTGTCCCATCAGCACCCCCCTTGCTTCAGAGTCCCACTGAGCCATCGGCCCACCGGAAAACTCCCGGTAGTCCCAATGGCCAGTATATGCCTGCTGTCCACTCAGTGGGGATCAGTGAAGCGACCCCCGTCTGAGCAAGCAGAATCCATCCAATGGAGGTGCTTGTGTGACGGGGGCCTTATTTTAAGCTTGCTGTTGCTGATATTAGTCTTCCTCACATCACAGGAACTTCTCACCCAGATTCTAAACTTCTGGGCTGGAGAATTTGGGACAGTTATTTTACAGAGATGGCCAGTGATCTTCAGACCTTCATAAACCGGCAATCTCAAGGACGGAAGGGTGCGTCCTGTGACGAGAAGGGTATGAACATGTTGTTCGCTCCTCATCTCTGCTTCATAAACTGGCACACCTGAGATCAGCAGTGGTCATCAGGACCTTGGCCTCTCTGTTTCATGAAGACCCCTAAGATTTATCAGCCCTTGGGGGAGATTCTCACTTTGTTTTGAGGATGGAATGTCCCAAGATGGACAGTTGGACATGTATAACAATGAACACTTATGAAGTTCTAATTCGTAAGGGTTGGTTTTGCCCCTGTAGTTTTTTAGTTTGACACCACCAAATGGAGACGTATTTACCCCGTCAGTAGAAATTGGTGACCACTTTTTTTTTTTTCTTCTACAGGAAAGACGTTTAGCCAAGCAACGATCTGTAGGTTTGAGTCAGTCCAGCTAAGCTACAGGAATATGTGTCGGATTAAACCCTTTCTAGAACGTTGGCTGGAAGACACTGAAAAGAATGAACGCCTTCAAAAGGTAAGCTGAATTTCTAAAGTTGGTTCCAGAAATTGGTGTGGGGGGTGTGTGGGGGTTTTTTTTTTTTTTTTTTTTTTTTTGCTTCTGAAGTGTTCGGTGAGTGACTATAGAGGCTGGCTCCCCATGCTGATCCAGTGGCTTAATTGGTTGACTTCACTACCTGCAAGTCTGGTCTGGGTTTAAGTCCCAAATGGTGGTTTGAGTGGTATTTTCATAAGGGTCCCTTTAAATCAAAATGTGAGTTTAAAACGGAATACTCCAGTTTACACCCTTTGGGCCATAAAGTAAAGCCAAAACATAGGAACAATGGGTACCGCCTTGGTGCTAACCACTTGCCAAATGATCGCTACTGTGCAGACCACTAGTTCTGGGAACCTGTCATATGCATGCCTCCCGTGATTGCACCCACCCTGTAATCAGTGTCTGGAGGACACTGCTGATCACAGATTGAGGTGAAGAGCCAATCAGCAGCTGATCACCTGTGTCCAATCACAGATGTAAACAGAAGCTGTTAATTGGCATTGCTTTCTTCATGCTAACAGCCTGAGAAGAGGGCCAATACCTGGCTTGTCTAAAAGGGACATGTGCACTGATTACCAGTGCCTGCCTCAACGCACATCAGTGAAGGAGAAAAATTACTTGTTTCTAAGATTTTATAACAAACTATGAATGGTGGTGCGTTTATTTTTGCTAACAAAAAACCCAGTGGTTATTTAAATACCACCAGATATTGGAGTGTTGGATGACAGTGCAGCTTTTACTCAAAGTGACCACTGAAAATTGCCCTGGGCAGGGGGTGGGGGGGGTTCTTGAAAGCTTGCTAAGGAACTAGATGAGGAAAAAAAAAATTGGGATTTGATTTTCTCTAATGAGAACACTTCACTTATTTTGTTCTTTTTGATAAAATTCTTGGCATAATTCTTGTCTGTCAGTCCATTGTATATATGCTTTCTTGATTGTCTCTGAAACCATGCTTGACTATATATATATATATATTTTTTTTTTTTTGGACCTTAGAAGCTCAGACGGCCAGAACTTGGCAAAATCAAGAAAGACAGCTTGGAGATTTTTTTTATAAACAACCCCAAACCAGATCCCCAGTATTTGGAACGGATTGCTAATTACCTGCATATAGAGAAGAAAGTACGTATTTTAATAATGGTATTTGTTAACCTTGTAATATGCCTTTTTATTATAGTGTGGGTTCATGCATAGGCAGGTGCAGTTCGCTAGTCTGCCCTTAGGTGACTGTCAGAAAAATGTCTGGTTACAGCAGACAGTCAACCATGTGCTGGGCCCCTTTTAGTTAAGAGTCCTGCAGTGATGTCATGGGTAAGTCAATGCCCTGTTATTAGCCAGTTTGGGAGGAGCCATGGCACATGGAAGCCAAACACCCCACACCAGCACATGGAGCCTCTAGACAGGGCTGGGAGTAGTAGACCTGCACCCAGAACAGCCAACTGAAGACTTCCTGACCCTTGTGGAGGTGGGGTTAGGGCGGGTTGCAAAAGGCCTTTTTGACGAGGCCAGGAGTTCCTTGAGTGGGGTTGTTTTTCTGGAGGGTCCCAGGATAAGTGTACCTGTGGAAGAGTTGAGTGCAGAGAACCCAGTCCTGTGAGTATAAAGCCCCTGGGAAGAAAGGAGATGGCAGCTTAAAGGGCTGCATATGGCTCACATTTGATTTTTGTGAACCGTCCACTAAATAGGACTGTTGACAGACTCCAGAATGTACTGTATGCCGATGGGACGGTTATGACTTATGATGTTTTTGACTTCCATTAGTAAAGTGCAGTAACCTCAACATGGGACACTTCTTCCTTTTGGATGGAGTGGGGTTCAATAGGGTGCAAGATTTGGCTTCAGCAGGAGGGATAGTGTTCTAGTAAGGACAAGGGGGTTGCAGGGACTTGCTGGCTACAGTGGCAGGTGCTGGCCAACACCAGAACACCGGTCATTATTTCTTTATCATACATCATGGGACACAGAGCCTCAAGTAATTACTTGGTGCGTTATGGGCTTACCTTCAGGTGTTGACACTGGTATAACCAATACAGGAAGTTGACTCCCCGATATAACCCCTCCTCCTTCCAGGAGTACCTCAGTTTTTGCGCCAGTGTCTAAGGTGTTGGTCACGAGTGAAGATGTGCTCTGAGGAGCTCCTAGAGGGATCCATGATGGATTTAAAGAACCTCCACAACCAGATCCATCCTTGCCACTGAGGCCATAGGATGGTACCTGGACTTCGATGCAAGAATGAGGTTTTGCCTGTAACTCTTTTCTTTGAGAGCTGGACCCTAGGAACCAGGACGCTTTTTGGTCTTGCTACATTTCCTAAAGCTATCCTGAGGGGTGCTATACAAGGCCCAAAGGAGGGGAACCCCTATTAAAAGGACCCCAGTCTTTGAATGTGTGTTAACGCAGCCCGCTGTGATGGGTAAAGTTTGGATCTGCTGTTTCAGCAGTATCCTGCAGAAAGGATAAGGTAAGGGGGGGGAAAAGTGTGTGGGGTGTTTATTTTTTTTATTTTTTTTATTTTTTTTTTTTTATTTTTTTTTTTTTAGAAAACCTTGTATATCTAAATGCCATAGAACAGTGCTGTCTCAATAGATGTTGTCCAGAGGAGGGGGTTCTTAACCATCCAGCCTACTAATTCCCTTAGGAAAAAGTTATCAGCTGCTTGGCAGCTGAGGGGAGAAGTTATCCCAAATCATGAACTCTCTGCAGAGTTTAGCAGCATGCTGACAGAACCCCTTTATCCCCTCCTCTCTCCATAGAGGTGTTTCAGCATCTTTTACTTACATTTTTAGTATGTATCCCAGCATGCTGTTGAGTGGCATACCGGCAGTTTGTTTTTGGTCTGCGAAGCGGCTAGCTTCACTCTCCCTTCAGGTCTGCCGCGCATGCACGAGCTAGGCACATTGAAACTGAGGGTGGAGGTTGCCGGAGGACGCAGAGGGGTGTGGCCGTAGGGTCACATGACGCTGTGTATGGGACACAATGTCCATCCACACAGCATTTGATTTCTGAGGGGGAAGCACTGTGGACACCAATCGGGTCCACCTGAGGCTTACACATTTAAAGCACTCTGTTACAAAGGCAAACCTTCCACTGAGGAGAGATGTCCGTTATACGAAGACATCTAGAGCGGGGCACATAAGGGTGTAAAACGGGCATTTCCAGTACAGGAAAATAACTGTTGGCATGCATTGTTTGGCTTTAACTATTTTTTAGCAGATAATATTGTGTGTACCTCTGCTTCTGTGCTTGACATCATGTCTTCCAGACCTACCATAAAGGTACCTAAGGTGTCGCACCCCCCCCCCCCCTTCCCAGGCGCTGGGAACCCCAGTCATGCCCCCATACTGTCTTCCTCTTTGGAGAGATCAGACATGGCAAGGGTGAGTCATTGGAAGCTAGCAGTGGTGCAATTTCTTCACACACTTCAGCCCCTGTATATCTAACTGAAGGAGCACTTTCCTCTGCCCTGCAGGGCTTAAAAGGAAGATTGGCGACTTTAATCACAACATTCATCCAAGTGGATAGGAAACATCCTAGATCCCCCCCTCTCTCACCTTAGGACCCTCCACTGACTGTAAAGGGTCTAAAGAACTATGGGGATAAGACGAGGTTTTACCTGCAGATGATCGGGAAGAAAAACAAATCGGTTATTCCTCTGCGGAGCAAACAGTACTTGGAGTTTCACATTCACAAACTGAAGTACAGAGCCTTACAGAGATGGTCAGCTCTACTTTCATGCTACCCCTAACAGTTAGCTGAAGGTCCGGTCTCCTCCTCGGGGTTCCCTGAAACCTTTTACAGGCATTTCCCGTACACGCATTACTTGTAAAGCTCATTTATTCTGAATTTGATCATCCGGATAAGCATTTCTCCCCTCCTAAGTAATTAATTTAGGAGGGGAGAAATCTCAAATCTCTATCCTATGGAGGAAAAATTTACTAAAAGATGTTAAGTTCCAGCAGTGGACGCTGTGATTTCTAATGTGAATAAAAGTTGAACTTGGACAATGCACATATCAAACAGATAAAAGGTTGGAAGGTCTATTAAAATCTTTTATTTTGTTTTATTTTTATTTTTTTTCCCTCCCTCCTCCTTAGCAGGCACTGTTGCTCAGCCTGCAATCGCAGCCATAGGTATCTGTCAGTCCTTAACCACTTGGGTACCGCGCTATTGCAAAATGACGGCAACAGCGCGGACCCACATTTCCGGGACTACGTCTATTGACGTCGTCCCGGATACGAGCGGCCTGCGCGCCCCCTGAGGGGCGCGCGCGGCGCGCTCTGTGATCGGCGAGTCCGTGAGACTCGCCTGATCACCGATCCGTGTAAGGGGTCGATCCCGACCCCTTATCACGTGATCAGCTGTCAGCCAATGACAGCTGATCATGTGATAAAACGGAGCCGGTAATCGGCTAGTATTCCTCCTCGCGCTGACAGCGCGAGGAGAAAAAAAAAAAGCCGATCGCCGGCGGCCGTGTTCGGGACATCAGTCCCGATCACGGCCAGCAATTTAAGCGGACACCTGCCCCCTGCCAGTGCCCACCTGCCACCCGCAGTGCCATCCTGAAATAAAGTAAGTGCCCCCCTGTCAGTGCCCCCCAGCAGTGCCCATAGTGCCCACAGTGCCACCCACAGTGCCACCCAGCAGTGCCACCCACAGTGCCACCCAAAATCTGCCTCAAAGGTGCTGCACCCCAGTGCCGCCCATCAGTGCCCAGCAGTGCCGCCCATCAGTGCCCAGCAGTGCCACCTATCAGTGCCACCTATCAGTGCCCATCAGTCCCATCTATCTGTGGTACCTATCAGTGCCCATCCGTGCCATCTTATCTGTGCCCATCTGTGCCCATCGGTGCCGCCTTATCTGTGCCCATCGGTGCCGCCTTATCTGTGCCTATTAGTGCCGCCTTAACTATGCCTATCAGTGCCCACCAATGCAGCCCATCAGTGCCCACCAATGCAGCCCATCAGTGCCCACCAATGCAGCCTATCAGTGCCGCCTAATCAGCGCACTTCAATGAAGGAGAAAAATGACCCGTTTGCAAAATTTTATAACAAACTATTAAAACATGATTTTTTTTTTTTTTGCATCTTTTTTTGTTTGTTTAGCAAAAAATAAAACTCCGAGCTGTAACTAAATACCACCAAAAGAAAGCTCTATTTGTGGGAAAAAAATGATAAAAATTTCATTTGGGTACAGTGTTGTATGACCGCGCAATTGTCATTCAAAGTGCATCAGCGCTGAAAGCTGAAAATTGGTCTGGGACTGAGGGGGGTTTAAGTGCCCAGTAAGCAAGTGGTTAAAGGACCAGTTCACAGATGCCCTCAAAGAGCTCCCTGCACAACAAGCTCAGTAGTTGGCCGAGCTACTTAAAGCATTATGCTTTGCCATAGATGCTATAAAGCGATTCTATTCACCAGGCATCACATCTGGTGCTCGTGCTTATACAAATGCGAAGGACCCTTTTGTTAAAGGGTTGGTCAGCTGAAATGCCTTGTAAAAATCTTCTAACCGGTTTCCCCTTTAAGGGAGAACGTCTTTTTGGCAATAGTTTGGATAAATACATGCAAACTATTTCCAGTGGGAAAAGTACTCTTTTGCCAGTCAAAAGAAAATATAAACGTCCTTCATTTAAACAGACCTTTTCCCCAGCACCAAGGGCATCTTCCTCTGACGGCGAAGGTAGTCGCCCCTGCCTAAACCCAGGCACAAAGGAGGACCTGGGGACACAAGTCTGCAAAGCGGAATACCAAGGCCTCGAAATTCAGGACAGATGGACTCTTTCCACTGCATCCCTAGGATACAAGCTAGAATTTTGAGCGTTTCCACCGGCCTGTTTTCTAAGATCAAACGTTCCCAGCAGGGCCGTCTTTAATATTGATTGGACCCTGGGCAAAAAAAAAAAATTTGGGTCCCCCCCCCATGCAGTTTCTCTTTCCACCTGCTTTGAAAAATATAATAAAAAGTAGCAAGACTCAAAATCAGTTTACTGAATCGGATTAGACAGCGAATGTGTTTGGTTGCCAGAGGTTACAGTGTATCACTACCACTCACTGACTGGTTGCTAGAGGTTACAGCACATAATTTATGCTTGTTGATTGGTTGCTAGAGATTACTGCACATCATTACTGCTCATTGATTGGTTGCTATAGGTTACTGCCCATCATTGCTGCTTACTGATTGGTTGCTAGAGGTTACAGCACATCATCTCCTCACCCATTAATAGACATTAAACTCCCAGGGATCCTAGGACTCTCTGGCTCAGTGGCAGTGCAGTGCAGACTTTCAAGCATGCCCCTTCACCCCGCAGTGGGCAGCATTCAGTATTGGTGGATATGACCTCAGGGGGGCATGATCTACATATGAATACCGCCTCTATTTACATATGAATCCTGCCGGTCTGCCTCTATTTACAGATTATTGTCATCACTATTTACATGTCAATATGTACATGTAAACACAGGGTCTGCAGGTGAGTCATCTGTACACAATAGGGCAGAGCTGGGCAGCATTAGTAGCAGCACTTCACACTGAGATATTGGGACACAGTACAGGACTAAAACCTCAAGGAACAATGGAATTTAAACTGAGATAGTTGGCAAGTATGAGGCAGCTGCTTTGGGCCCCACAACAATGACAGGGCCCAGGGCAGCTGCCCCTTTTGCCCTGCCTTAAAAAACGGCCCTGGTTCCCAGGGATCCAGCCAAAAGGCAATCCCTGTTGTAAGCATTGGACCGATTTATTGGCTCAAGGGGTGATCATGCAGATTCCCAAAGACCAGGGTTTGGGGTTTTACTCAAACCTATTTACGGTGCCAAAACCGAATGGAGATATCAGACCAATTCTAGATCTACGGAATCTAAATCAGTTCCTGAGGATCAGCTCCTTTTGCATGGAGTCAATCAAGTCAGACATTTCTATCCTACATGGAGGCGAACTTCTGGCATCCATCGACATCAGAGATGCATATCTGCATGTCCCTATATTCCCTCCTCACCAGAGGTTTCTGCGTTTTCGAGGTAGAAAATACGCATTTTCAGTTTGTAGCCTTGCCCTTCGGGCTTGCTACAGCACCTCGGGTATTCATAAAGGTACTAGCCCCACCTCTAGCCAGGTTAAGGGCACAGGGCATAACTGTTTTGGCTTTCTTAGATGATCGATTGTTAATGGACCAGTCAGTGGCTTCCATCGGTCACAGGATCCACCGGCCCCCGGAAGTTACCATAGAGATTTCCGGGCAGACCAGATGGTCCCCGGAGTCTCTATGATTGTTCGGAGGCCGGGCACGATGTTATGACGTCACACCCGGCCTCTGCATTCAAATTAACGGCACCGTTTTGGCTGGGAAACCAGGATCTTTTTTATTTTAGGCTTCCCAGCCTAGAGCTGACCGATATGGGGTCTTATTGACCCCATATCTCACTGTAAATAGGTCCGATCATGCCATATTCCTATTACAAGGATGTTTACATTCCTTGTAATAGGAATAAAAGTAATCAATTTTTTTAAAGTGTCAAACTAAAAAAATAAAGAATAAACAATAAAAAAAAAAAAAAAAAATGTAAGCGTTCCTGTGAGCTTGTACGCAGAAGCGAACGCATACGCAAGTCCCGCCCACATATGAAAACGGTGTTCAAACCACACGTGAGGTATTGCCGTGAACGTTAGGGCGAGAGCAATAATTGTAGCTCTAGACCTCCTCTGTAACCCAAAACATGTAACCAGTAAAAAAAATTAAAGCGTTGCGTATGGGGATTTTTAAATACCAACGTTTGGCGCCATTCCACGAGCGCGTGCAACTTTGAAGTGTGACTTGTTGGATATCTATTTACTCGGCGTATCTTCCTCTTTCACATTATGCAACAAAATTGGGCTAACTTTATTTTTTATTTTTTTGCATGAAACTTTTTCTGGAAAAATTGCTGCGCAAATACCGTGCGAGATAAAGTTGCAACAACCGCCATTGTTTTCTCTAGAGTCTTTGCTAAAAAAAACATATTTAATGTTCGGGGGTTCTATGTAATTTTCTAGCAAAAAAATTATGAATTTTACATGTAGGAGAGAAATGTCAGAATTGGCCTGGATGTGAAGTGGTTAATGCTAGGAAGCCAGCTTCTAGAGCTATATATTATAGAGTCTGGAAAGCTTATGTTTCCTGGTGTAAATCCAAGGATTGGCACCCTCAGATATATCATGGGCAGAATTCTTGCCTTTCTACAGTTAGGCGTAGAGATGAAGTTGGTCCTGAGTACTGTTAAGGGCCAAGTCTCAGCCTTATCAATTTTATTTCAAAGACCGCTTGCTATGCATTCTTTAGTCCAGGGTTTTATGCAAGGAGTACTGCGGACTTTGTTTTTGTCTGTGTTACAAAAAACAACTTTTTATTTCCTTATGACAAGGAACCTGGTATTTTTGGTTGCTATATCCTCAGCAAGGAGGGTGTCAGAATTGGCTTCTCTCTTGTAAAGGGCAATATTTGGTTATTCATGAGGACAGAGTGGTGTTACGCCCTCGTCCAGGCTTTTTGCCAAAAGTAGTTTTGGGCTTTCATCTGAAGATATTGTCCCGCCTTTGTTTTTCCCAAGACCATGTTCCAGGGAAGAAAAATCACTACATTGTCTTGTTGTGAGAGCGGTGAAGATCTATTTGAAGAAAACTGCTCAGATTCGTAAGACTGACGTCTTATTTATTCTGCCAGAGGGTCCTAAGATAGGACAGGCAGCGTTGAAATCCACTGTCGCTAAGTGGATTTGGCAGGTTATAATTCAAACTTATGATTTAAAGGGAAATATTCCCCCTTTTTCAAGTTAAGGCGCACTCTACCAGAGTGGTTGGTGCTTCTTGGACAGTGTGTCACCAGACCTCCATGTCTCAAATCTGCATGGCCGCGACTTGGTCTTCAGTACATACATTTGCAAAATTTTATTAAGTGGATGTGAGATGGAATGAGGATATCGCCTTCGGGCGCAGTGTGCTGCAGGAAGCAGTTTAAGTCCTCAGGTCTGGGGGTTACCCTACGGGATGTGTCTCCCTCCCCTCAAGTAGCATTGCTATGGGACATCCCACCAAGTAATTACTTGAGGCTCTATGTCCTATGATGTACGATAAATAGGATTTTTAAAACGGATTACCTGTAAAATCCTTTTCTTGGAGTACATCATAGGATACAGAGCTCCCGCCCCTGTGTTTTTTTTTTTTTTTTTTTTTTTTTTTTTTTTTTTTTTTGGTGAGAGTATATTACTTGTATTGCTTGCCTACAAAAACTGAGGTACTCCTGGAAAGAGGAGGGGTTATATAGGGGAGTCAACTTCCTGTATTGGTTATACCAGCGTCAACACCTGAAGGTAGGCCCATAACCCATTAAGTAATTACTTGAGGCTCTGTGTCCTATGATGTACTCCAAGAAAACGATTTTACAGGTAAGCTGTTTTGAAAATCCTATTTTTTGCATGTTAATGGTTTTTGTGTGTGGTTGTGCCTGAACTTACAATTGTGCTTCTGGAAGACTGTCTATGGGAATGTTTGACCATTCTTCCAGAAACACCTTGGTAAGGTTGGGCACTGATGTTGGGCAAGAAGGTCAGGCTTGCAGTCGCCACTTTAATTCATCCCAAAGGCATCCTATTGGTTTGAGGTCAGCACTCTGTCCGGCCAGTCAAGTTCCTCCACACCATATTGCCAAAATTATTGGGCTACCCCTTCAAATCATTTGGAGGATTATGGTGGATTGTTTTTCAGGGGTTGGGCTTGGCCCCTTGGTTCCAGTGAAAGAGAAACTCTTAAGGTGTCAGAATACTAAGACATTTTGGAGAATTTCATGCTCCCAACTTTGTGGGGATGGCCTCTTCCTTGTTACAACATGGCTGTGCACAAAGCAAGGTCCATAAATAAATATATGGATGAGAGTTTGGGGTGGAATAACCTGACTGTGTAAAGGCAGATGTCCCAGTACTTTTGGCAATATAGCGCATCTACAAAGTATAGTGTGTGTGTTGTGTTTTTTTTCCCCCTGCTCTCTGTACCGTCATATTTTGCTTACATTCTTTGTTCTTCAGGTGGTCTATAAGTGGTTCTGTAATCGCCTTCAGTCTCTGGTTGCGATGGGTCCCAGTTTCAAAATTTATGAACCACAACCCATTGTCCCTCGTGTGGGAGTATTTTCTCATCAGGAAATGCCATTTCTAGGATATATGTCTGGGTCACCACCAATGTACAACCCTGCTTTTCACGACAAAAACATGTTCCAACAGCATGTGCCTCATGGATTGCAGCTTGGAAACCAAATCTGCTAACTTTGAGTCTAAGACTACTTTGAAATGGAACTACTGGCCTTTCTTGCTTGTATCCAGATTATGTTCTGGCCTCCAGTATGAAGACCTTTTTTATATTTTAGACACTTTTTAATGCTTTGCAAGACTCTTGAGTGACTTTTTAATCTCCTGTTTGCCATTGTCTAACCTTTTGGATCTACAAAGTGGATGTCTCTTTATCAAATGAGAGGATGAAGTGGCTTGTTGGGAGGGTTTTATTCTGCGTTTACTTTGTTTTAAAATGCCTTCTATGTCAACCAGTTTTAATAACCATTGCAAGCAAAGGTTAGGATTGGAAGGACCTCTTGAAGTTTGGATACCAGGTACATGACTCCCAGCTTGAGGGTTATGGGGGACTAGCCATAAAGATTGGCCCTTTTTGAGTTGGAGTGTTAAGAGGGGAACTGAGCAATCCTTGGTATGCTGTCCCTCAATGGGCAAAATGGCCCATCTGTTTCTGGGGGAAATGTAGGAAGCCTTTTGTAGTGAAACCTTTTTGAGACATTTCCATTGCTGTCTGCAAATGCCAAACCCCCTGGCTATTTTGCTGGCATACTTGCTTTCATTACTTTGTGGGACTAGCCTAGAACAAGTGTGCCAATCAGAATTTCTGTGCAAAACCAAAACTTTTAACTACCTACCTGTTCTTGGGTTGGTGACTCAAGTTTGAGGCCAGGTTGACTTAAGCGCAGCGGTGTTTTCCAGCCCTGGGGTCTGGTGCGTTTTTAACTGGTTCAGATCCAAATTTCTGCCTGAATCTGCTCTTGAACCGCACCCAAAAACACACAGGAACCTTTTTGGAAACTGCAGCTCCCTGAAAGGTGTGAACCGGCTCCAGTGAGAGCAGGTCACGCTCGCATGTCATGCGAATTGGATGCAGTAAAAACCTCATTCAGTTTGCACATATGTGAACCTGGTCTGAAACTTTTTTTTATTTTCTTCTTTTTTTTTTTTTTTTTTTTTTCTTTTTTTTGGGATGGGTAGAATAACCAAGAAGGTGGCATTTACAGGGAAAATAAACTATTGCAGTCAAAATAATTAACCCGGTAAAGGTTGACAGAAGGTTATGGTAGCGTGGGGGTTTTTATTTTTTTTCTTTATAACTGTGCATGCCTACACCCAACTAGAATTGTACACGAAACAAATCTGTGCTAAAAACTGGTTAAGTTGCATCTCACAGTCACATCTGTTATTTTTAGCACAAATTTCCCCTCCCTTTCTGCAGACTTATCCCAGGTTGCTATGTATGTTTGTACATATATGTATACATGTAAATATAGTCACTTTGATTAAAGAGAATTGTACTGCTATGATGCCGAAGTTGCCTTTTTTTTTTTTTTTTTTTTTTTATTCTATCTTGCTCGCTATCTCTCGCTCGCTATCGGATACTTGACCCTAAAACGTGACTCCACATTCAATGTTGGGAAGACATCTGGGCAAATATTATTTGAAAACATGCCCTGCAGAGATTTTGCTCACTACAGGAGGGAAGCAGGGGTGGGAAGAGTTGTTTTCCACACAGTGGTAGGTCACTGGTTTTCTGTCTGGGCATTATCTGTGATTGAGCTGAGCAATTTGATCTCCATACTGTTGTAACATAACATCAGTGGAAAGTTTTTTTATTTTTTTTTTTATTTTTTTTTAAGCATATCTTGACTTTGTCATGACTTGCACTTTTTTTTTTTTGTTTAATACAGCGTTTTAACTTTTTTGGCTTTTAATTTTTTTTTTTTTTTTTATAGAGAACTATCACTTGTTAGGGATTTCAGCTTTTTCATTGGCTTGTATTTCTCACTCCCCCCCACCTTTTTAAAAAAAAATAAAAAAAATTAAGAGCAGGTAAATAGACTTTATTTTTATTTTTTTTCTTATTTAAAAAAAAAATAGGTTTACAATCTTGATTTAGGAATTTGTGTGTGTTTTTGTCAGCATTACATTGTATATCCCTGAATGTTGTGGTCGTTCAGGTGCTTATCTAATAGTGTGCATGTATCACACTTACAGTAAAGGACCCACTACGCAACTTGAGGTTAAACTGCGTTTCTTCTAATTTTAGTGAATGTCTTATTAACCACTAGTGATGGGCGACCGGTTTGGGCCGAACTTTGGTTGTTCGGATGTTCTGCGAACACCAAACAATATGCAGTGTTCCCGGCAAGCCGCAGGGACACCGTTAAAGTCTATGGGATACTAATTTGAAAAATCAAAAGTGCTAATTTTAAAGGCTTATATGCAAGTTATTGCCATAAGTGTTTGGGGACCTGGGTTCTGCCCCAGGGGACATGTATCAATGCAAAAAAAGTATTAACTGCTTTTAAAAAAAAAAAATTCCTTTAACCAGTTCCCAACCAGCGCATGCCGATGCACATATGCAGAATGGCACGGGCAGGCATATTGGCGTACAGGTACGTCCATTTTTAAATGTCGCCCTGCCATCTCATGCGCGGCACGCTCGTGCGTCGGTTGGGACCCCCGTCATTCCGGTCACGGGGTCCTGCGGACTCGATCGCCGTGGGGATACCTGTGATCGTCTCACGGGCCAGCTGCCGTTGTAAACGGCATCTCCCCGTTCTGCCGAACAAGTGACGCTGATCTATGCTCCATGTGATTGGAGCAGAGATCAGTGTTCACTAACACAAAGCCCAGCCCCCAACAGTTAGTAACACCTCCCTAGGAACACTTAACCCCTACACTGCCACCCCCTGGTTAACCCCTTCACTGCCAGTGTCATTTACACAAGAATCAATGCATTTGTATAGCATTGATTGCTGTATAAATGACTATCCCAAAAATGTGTCAAATGTCCGATGTGTCTGTCTGCCACAATGTCGCAGTCACAATAAAATCGCTGATCGCCGCCATTACTAGTGGAGAAGAGAAAAATAAAAGTGCCGTAAAACTATTCCCCTATTTTGTAAACTCTATAAATTTTGCACAAACCAATCAATCGCTTATTGCGATTAATACCAAAAATATGTAGAATACGTTTTGGCCTAAACTGAGGGGGATATTTTTTTATTATAACAAAATAAATTATGCTTTTTTTTTTTTTTTTTTTTTTTCAAAATTGTCGTTTTGTTTTATAGCGCAAAAAATAAAAACCGCAGGGGTGATTTAAATACCACCAAAAAGCTCTATTTGTGGGGGGGAAAAAGGACGCAAATTTTGTTTGGGAGCCACGTCGCATGACCACGCAATTGTCAGTTAAAACAACGCAGTGCTGAATCGCAAAAAAGTGGTCTGGTCTTAAGCCAGCAAAATGGTTCGGTCTGAAAGTGGTTAAATATCATGCCTGGGGGGTGTCTATAGTATGCCTGTAAAGTCATGCATTTTTCCCATGTTTAGAACAGTACCACAGCAAAATGACATTTCTAAAGGAAACATTGTCATTTAAAACTGTGGCTGTAATGAATTGTCAGGTCTCAGCAATATAGATCACTCATTGAAAAAAAAAAGCATGGGATCCCCCCCAGTCCATTACAAGAACTTTTTGGGTCTGGTATTAATATTAAGGTAAACCCCGAACCTAAACTTAATGTAATTTTTTTTTTTTTTTTTTTTTTAAGGGAACCCTGCGCCAAAATGTAAAAAGTGTAGGAGTCCTCCTAAAATCCATATCGGACCCTTATCTGAGCATGCAACCTGGCAGGCCGCAGGAAGAGGGGGGGGGGGGGACAAGAGCACCCCCTTCCTGAATCGTACCGTGCCACATGCCTTCAACATGAAGAGGGTGCTTTGGGGCAGCCCCCCAAAGCACCTTGTCCTCACAACCCTTACCTGGTGGTTGTGGGGGGGCTTATTGAAATCTGGAAGCCCCCTTTAACAAGGGGACCCCCTCATATTCCAGCCTTCCCTGTGTGAAATGGTAACTGGGTAAAAATGTAACCCGACCATTTCACAAAGTCAAAATGTTAAAAACGACAAGACACAGCTTGGGCACAAGTCCTTTATTAAAAAATAAAAAATGTCCCACAATCTCCATTCATCTTCTTGTATCACACTGCCAACGGACCGAAAGAAGAAAATCCACCACTGACCCTCCTACGCTTCTTTGCTGATGACAGTTTTTATATAACTGAGGGCGAGGCCATCTGGTGATGTACCTGGGTGACCCCGCCCCCTCTGACGCCACAGGGACTTTCCCATGGCTTCCCTGTGGTGTCGGGGGGGGGTAGAGCCACCTGGTTATGTGAATGGGTGACCCTTGTATAAAACAGTCAATAGCAAAGAAGCGTTACATGGCGGAAGCTTCCCATAGAGGAGGTTCAGTGGCAGATTTTTTTTCTTTTTTGGGCCATCGGCGGAGCGATATAAACTGAATGGACATCCTGGGACTTATTAAAAAAAAAATAATAAAGGACTTGTCCCGAAGCTGTGTCTTTATCTTTTTTTTTTTTAACATTTTGACTTGGTGGTGTTTTTTTGTATTTTTTTTTGTGAAATGGTAGGGGTACATTTGTACCCGTTGCCGTTTTCACACGGGGGGCGTGATGTGGGGGTCCCCTTGTTAAAGGGGGCTTCCAGATTCTGATAAGCCCACAACCATCAGGCAAAGGATTGTGGGGGATGAGGCCCTTGTCCCCATCCACATGGGGACAAGGTACTTTGGGGGGGCTACCCCAAAGCACACTTCCCCATGTTGAGGGCATGTGGCCTGGTGCGATGCAGGAGGGGGGTACTCTTTCCTCCCCCTCCCCTCTTTTCCTGTGGTTGCATGCTTAGGTAAGGGTCTGGTATGGATTTTTGGGGGACCCCTATGCCTTTTTATTTTTTGCGTAGGGTTACCCTTTCCATATCGGACCCGAAGGGCCTGGTATGGATTTTAGGGGGACCCCCGCAGGTTTTTAACTTTAGTTTATGGTTCCCCTTAATATTCATACCATACCCAAAGGGCCGGTAATGGACTGGGGTGGATCCCATGCGTTTTTGTTTCATCTATATTGCTGAGACCCAGCAATTCATTACAGCCGCAATCAGTTTTATATGGCAATTTTTCCTTTTAGAAATGTCATTTTGATGTGGTAATGTTCTAAACATGGGGAAAAATGTGCCACTTTACAGGCATACTATAGACGCAATCAATCAATTGTTTTTATTTTTTGTGTCAAACTAAAAAAAATTATTTAAAGTGCCCCTGTCCCCGTGAGCTCGTACGCAGAGGCAAACACATATGTAAGTCCCGACCCACATATGAAAACAGTGTTCAAACCACACATGTGAGGTATTGCCGCGAACGTTAGAGCAAGAGCAATAATTCTAGCCCTAGACCGCCTCTGTAACCCAAAACATGTAACCAGTAAAAAAAAATTAAAGCGTTGCCTATGGGGGTTTTTAAATACCAACGTTTGGCGCCATTCCACGAGCGCGTGCAATTTTGAAGCGTGACATGTTGGGTATCTATTTACTCAGCGTAATCTTCCTCTTTCACATTATGCAAAAAAATTGGGCTAACTTTACTGTGGTGTATGGTGTGTGATTTTTTTTTTTTTTTTTTTTTTTTTTTTTTTTTCCTGGGGAAAAAAAGTGTTTGAAAAATTGCTGTGCAAATACCGTGCGAGATAAAAAAAAGTTGCAACGACCACCATTGTATTCTCTAGGGTCTTTGCTAAAAAAAAAAAAAAAAAAAAAAAATATATATAACGTTTGGGGGTTCTATGTAATTTTCTAGCAAAAAAATTATGAAATTTACATGTAGGAGAGAAATGTCCAAATTGGCCTGGATGCGAAGTGGTTAAAGGAATATTTCATTTTTAATGTTTCAATTTAAGCATTTAAAAAAAATTCTTTCTCTCTTTTCCTCTAATCTTCTTTGCTTTTTACTTTTTCATATAATAGTTATGAATATCTGACCGCCGGCTCAAATGACAGGGCAATCGCTTGTAAACAAACCGGCATCATATCTGGTTTATCTTTCCCCCCTCCTCATACCAATCAGTACAGGGAGAGAACAGGTGCAGAAGAACTGTGGGCTGGATGTGTATTTCCCATAGCGCTGATCTGTGCCCATCGCAGCAATACTCATCCATCCATCCATGCTCAGCAAAACCCAACCCAGCCATCCCATCCATACCCACTCGGCCATATCCAGCCATCCACAGTGATGGCTCAACCATGTTTGGTCATGCCACTACAATGCCTCAAAGTGTAATAGGTAGTCAAATTTAGATTTGAAATGTATGCCCCTAGAATGCCTGACGGTTCTTTCTGCATGTTGGGCCTCTATGTGGCCAGGCTGTGTAAAGGTCTCACACATGCGGTACTACCACACTCTGGAGGAGTAGCAGACAATGTTTTGGGGTGTAATGTTTTGTATACATAGACCACTTTGTGTGTTTAAAAAAAAAAAAAAAACTTTAATTTTTCCACCTTTTACAAAAACTTGTAGGAAAAAAAAATGACATGTTCAAAAGACTCAATATGCCTCATCGATTTATATGTTGGGGTGTGTTTCCATAATTGGGTCTTTTTTGGGGGTGTTTATTGTCCTGGTGCTCCAGGGCCTTTAAAAGTGCAAGAGGTAGTCAAGAAATTAGATGTGTAATTTTATGCTCCTAGAATGTCTGAAGGTGCTTCTTGCATGTTGGGCCTTTGTATGTGACCATGGTGGGTAAAATTATCACATGTGGTATTGCTATACTCAGGAGTAGTAGTAGAATGTATTTTGTAATTTGATGTATGCATATGCTGTGTGGCAATTAACCTGTTTGTTCCAAGTAAGTAGGAACAGCGATATGTCTCCTCTCACTCCCAGCCAGTTAGAACACACTGAGGGAACACACATTTAACCCCCTTGATCGCTCCTTCTCTGACAGTGACATTTACACAGTAATCGGTGCGTTTTTATAGCACTGATCGCTGAATAATTGTCAATGGTCCCAAAAATGTGTCCGATCTGTCTGTTGCAATACTACTAAAAATTGTGGATCACCGCCATTACTAGTAAAAAAAAAATGCCATAAATCTTTCCTATAGTTTGTAAATTCTATGACTTTTGCGCAAACCAAACAATATATGCTTATTGCGATTTTTGTTTTAAAGAGCAAAAAATAAACCAAATACCACCAAAAGAAAGCTCTTTGTGGGTAAAGGATGCAAATTTAATTTGGTTATTGCACTGCAGGACCACGCAATTGTCAATTAAAGCAACGCAGTGCCAAATTATAAAAAGAGGCTAAAATCTTCAGGGTCTAAAGTGGTTAAATTCTCTTACGCAGAAAAGTGTTGTCCCTATTGTGGGGGTCACCAGTATGGTATTTGAACATTGAAATCCATATGCTCTGTCAAGCATCTTCTCCAAAGAGTTTAGTGCTCGTGTTCACCGAACAGCGAACAATATGCAGTGTTTGCGGCAAATTGGAAAGCTGCAAAGTATCCCACCGTTAAAGTCTATGGGATACTAATTTGAAAACTCGAAAGTGCTCATTTTAAAGGCTTATATGCAATTTATTGTCAAAAGTTTTTGGTGACTTGGGTCCTGCACCAGGGGACATGTTTTTTTTATTTATTTTTTTTATGTAAACTGCTGTTTTTTTTTTTTTGGGAGCATGTGTCTTCCTCATGGGGTCAGAGGGGGGCGGGGTCACCCGTTTACATCACGGGGTAACCCCACCCTCTGCTATATAAGAATTGTCTCAGAGAAGAAGCGTCAGTCGGCAGGAACCTCCCATGGAGGCGGAACGGTTGTGGCTTTTTCGGTCCGTCGGCCGTGTGAATTTACATTGCGGGACATTTTTTAATAAAGGACTTGTCCCAAACTGTCTCTTGTCTTTATTTTAAAAAAAAATGTTTTTTGACAAATGGTAGGGGTACAATGTACCCCATTAACAATTCACATGGGGGAGGCCGGGATCTGATTCCGGTAAGTCCCCCGCCCGCAGACTCCCACAACCACCGGGTAAGGGTTGTGGGGATGAGGCCCTTGTCCCCATCAACATGAAGACATGGGGGAGGCCGGGGATCTGATTCCGGTAAGTCCCCCGCCCGCAGACTCCCACAACCACCGGGTAAGGGTTGTGGAGATGAGGCCCTTGTCCCCATCAACATGAAGACAAGGTGCTTTGGGGTAGGACCTCAAAGCACCCTCCCCATGTTGACGACATGTGGCCTGGTATGGTTCAGGAAATGGGCGGGGCATTCTCTTGACCCCCTCTTTTTCTGCAGCCTGCCAGGTTCCATGCTCAGATAAGGGTCTAGTATGGATTTGGGGGGGGATTTGGTGCATTGTTCCCCTTAATTTCCATATCAGACGTGAAGGGTCTGGTATGGATTTTAGGGGGACCCCCGCGCATTTTTTTTAAATAATATCTCATGTTCTAAAGCGCTGCGCAAACTGTTGGCGCTATATAAAGCCTGAATAATAATAATAATAAATAATATCTTCCACCGCCTTCCAGTACTCCTGCAATCAAGGACAAGACCATACCACATAAAAGAAGTCTGTATCATCTGAGCCACACTTAGGGCAAATTGCGGTTCTGTCAGGATAGCTCTTGGCCAACCATGGATGGTAGGCTTGGTGGAGAAACTTATGTTTGGTGAATCTATCCTGTGCTGAGACCACTAGGGGAAGCTATTGTTGAATACCCTCCTCCCAGTCATCTGCCAGCATCTGAATATCTTGTTGCCAGGAGAAGACTAATTGGGAGACCTTGGATGTATCTAGCGCGGCCAATATGTTATATAGGGTAGAGAGAGTTTTTCCACTGTTGGGGGATCTAAGCATACTTTCCATACCAGATATCTCCAAACAGATAGAGGATGAGATTTGAGCTTGGAAGGTGTGGCATGGTTGAAGATACCTAAAAAAAAAAAAAAAAAAAAAAAAAAAAAAATTGGCTCGAGAGGTCATGCTGCCTCCTAAAATTATCATAAGTGTTCAAATGTCCCTGGTAGACTATATCACTCAGGATTGTATTTCCGTATCTAGCCCACAGCACCAGATCAGGGATAGAGCGGAAATGAGGTAGTCGTGGGTTGCCCCATAATGGCGTATATGGAGACCAAGTATTTGAGTTCTCAATCTTCGAACGGACGGTATCCCAAATTTTAAGGGTTGTTTTCATAGGTAGGGTCACATTCAAGTTTATGTGAGTGCCTCGATATATAAAATTACGCAGTTCAGAGTACGAGCCAAACAACGCTGCCTCGAGTGTAGAAGCGGGATTAGCCGGTGTTCTGTCCAAAAATGTCCGCCTATCAGATAGTGCCCGCCCCGTACTGCGCAGGTGCAGTACGGAGCGCAAGGAGATTCTGCAAATCTCCAAAGATGAACGGCGCCTGCGCCGTGAGTCCAGGTGCAAGCCCCACCATCCAAGTGCACATAGTTGGAGGGCCCCTCGCGGGCACGGCTTCGCTTTGCTCGACTCTTTTTTTATTCTAACTCTATGTCCACTTGGATGGTGGGCCTTGAACCTAGACTCATGGCACAGGCACCGTTCATCTTTGGATATTTTCAGAATCTGCTTGTCAAGTGTACTGAGCAGGCGCAGTACACAGCGGATGCTATCCGACGGGGGACAGTATTTGACAGGACCCCAGCTCCTCCGAGAGCCACCACCTAAGAGTTACTAGGATAGCCGCCAAGTAATATTTAATGAAGCATGGTAAAGAGATTCTGCCCAATGTATGTGGTAATTGCAAGGAATTTGGCAGTCCTAGGGGTGGTCCCCTTCCAGACAAAGGACATGACAATACTATAAAGTTTCTTAAAAAATGTGTTTGGTATAGGGACCGGATCCTGTCTAAAAAGGTAGGTAAATTCTTGTGTACAATATAATGCATGATATAAATATATTCAATGCAAATAGTCACATATTTATTATTTAAACATGAAGAGAACATGAATGATACATGGGTCAATAGTAGCAAAAAAAATATAATTGGCATAATCAACAATATATAATGCATAATTAAAATAAAAAAACACAAGGATAATAAAATTAATTCATGAAGATACAAGCTATAACCTGGCCCCCTTGAGTGTGGACTTTATGCATTTCATGGCATTTAAAGCCAATCATCAGGAGTAGGATGCTATGAAATAAAATAAAAAATAGATAAGTAGATGGACCAAAATCTAGTGTATTTGGTACATATTGCTCTCCAACTGAGAGAACAAGGATATAGTGTGGTGATAATACTTTACCTATGGGGTATCTCATGGTTATAGACCTATGGCTACTGTGATAGAACACACATGGCCTGAAAAAGTTTGTCTCATCCGGGGTTGAGGCGGGAGAACCCATACAAACGTATGCATCCACATTGTCCTGCCCCTGTATTCGGGCAGACTGAGTGGAAAGCCACAGGGTGATACATCCGGGAAAGGGAGTGAACGACCACAGCCTGAGATAAGGGGTGGAGGGTCTGGAAACCCAGGATGTAATGAAAAGGCTGCACGGTGGGCTCATCCATTAATAGAGTGTCCATCGTTTGACCCTGCAAACACATGAGAAGAAATGAAATGAGTGTATGTGTGTAACAGAGAGTGAATGAGGGAGTGTATGAAGGCGCATGTGTGTGTATGTAAGTGTGTGTGTGTGTGTCAATATCAGAGGCAGCTAGGGATGGAAGAATTCATAATGAAATAGGCATAGAAATGGCCAATAAAACTATTAACACACACACACACACACACACACACACACACACACACACACACACACACACACACGCGCGCTATGCTGGCATAAACAGAAGCAGAGCCAGGCTGCTGGCGGTTCCAGGAAGTTATCTACAGAAAGAGGGGGGGGGGCATGCTGGCGTACTTGACAGCAGTGTCAGGAATTTCGCCACTGGAGGCCCCAGAAAGGTACCTTGCTTGGGATAGCCATAAAAAGCCACAGAGGAGAAGGGAAAGCTCCTGGATCTTTCCACAGGCCCCAAAAAGATCCACAGAAAAATGGGCTTCCATACTTATATGGCACATTTAGAAGCCCAAGTAATGGGACTCCATACTGCAGGAGAGCAAGAGGCTGCAATGGTCACACAATATGTTGGTGAGGAAGGGCTGGACTGTGATCCCGCAGGGATGAGGACAGGAAAAAGAAGACCTGAAGGGGGTAACTCTTTTTTTATAGAGTTATGTGGTCCTGAAGGTTGGTCTAGGGCAGAGCCACCAACCACTGGTATGCTGCCATGGAGGCACCAGGTAAGTTATATTGTAAGGTAAATGGTTGTACACATGGTATACAAAGTCATGCACATTACCCCCAGGGATTCTTATTGGAATGCTTTGAATAGAGATGGCATTGTATTTCCCCTCCTCCATAAGCAGAGACATTCCTTGGTAAAGGAGGACGACTGAAAGTTTGATCAATACATTTGTCACTAGAGTTCTGTGGAACTTTTGTAAATAAGTGAGTTTTCTCCTGCACTGATTTGCACTTATAATGCAGCAGTGACGGGCACTGATAAGGCAGCACCGATGAGGTGGCACTGATGGGCACTTATAGGCGGCACTGGTAGGCAGCACTGATATGCAGCACTGGGCATTGATAGGTGGCACCGATGAGTGGCACTGGGGGGGCACTGATGGGCAGCACTGATAGGTGCCATTGATAGGCATCACTGATGGCATTGCAGGCATTGGGGATGGGCACTGATTAGCAGCTGCCTGGGTACTGATTGGCATTTCACTGGTGGTCTAGGGTGGCATACCTGGTGGTCCAGTGTGGTGCCAATCCCTGGTGGTCCTGGGTGGGAATCTGAGGGGGGGCTGCACTGATAAACAGTGTGCACAGACCCCCCCCATCAGGAGAGCAGCCAATCGGCTCTTCTGTACTGGCGTCTGTCAGGCACGAGTGAGGAAATGCCGATCAACAGCTCTTCCTGTTTACATCGTGATCAGCCATGATTGGACATGGCTGATCATGTGGTAAAGAGCCTCCGTCAGATGCTCTTTAAGGAAATCGGTGTAGCGGTGTGTCAAACTGACACACCACACCACCGATCGCCACGTGGCCCGTCCCCACGGGCATACGAGAGCGGTTGTTCTGGAGGGCTATCATATGATGTCCACCCAGAACGAGAGCCACGCCGCCCAGCCACCATTTGACGGTGGGTGGGCAACAAGTGGTTAATTATTCTTTTGTCTTTTATTCTTAAGTCTTTTGTATCAGGTAAGTGGTCTATAGAAATTGATGACGAGGAAAATGCAGTTTTGCTTAACCACTTCAGCCCCAGAAGAATTTATCCCCTTCCTGACCAGAGCACTTTTTGCGATTCGGCACTGCGTTTCTTTAACTGACAATTGCGCGGTCGTGCAACGCTGTACCCAAACAAAATTGACATCCTTTTTTTCCCACAAATAGAGCTTTCTTTTGTTGGCATTTGATTGCCTCTGCGGTTTTTATTTTTTGCGAAATAAACAAAAAAAGCGACAATTTTGAAAAAAACACATTATTTTTTGCTTTTTTTATTTTTTGCCAAAAAATATATAAAAATATATTTTTTTTCTTCAGCTTAGGCCGATATGTATTCTTCTACATATTTTTGGTGAAAAAAATTGCAATAAGCGTATATTGATTGCGCAAAAGTTATAGCGTCTACAAAATAAGGGAAAGATTTTTTTTTAAATAGTAATGGCTGTGATCTGTGATTTTTATTGTGACTGCGACATTATGGCAGACACATCGGACAATTTTGACACATTTTTGGAACCATTGGCATTAATACAGCGATCAGTACGATTTAAAAATGCATTGATTACTGTAAAAATGTCACTGGCAGTGAAGGGGTTAACTGTGTACCTGGTGAGGTGAGTCTAACTGAAGGGGGAGGAACTAACTACAGGGAGTGACAGATCGTGGTTTCTAGCTAATAGGAACAAATGATCTGTCACTCCTGTCAAAATAGAACATGGAAGAGTGTGTTTACACACACACGTCCCTGTTCTGTCTCCTGGTCACAAACGCTCGTAGCTGGCGGTTATCGCGACCAACAGCAACGAGTATCGGCACCCCCGCTGTGCAGGAGGCACGTATCTGCTATCCAAACTCTGCAAGATCACCTACAGTAACCTGGTTTCGCGCAGGGGAGCCAACCTGCTGCAGTAAAACTGCTGCAGCTGGTCCGTAAGCAGTTAAAACAAACTTAATGAATAAAGATGCAGAATGCACACAAAGTTTAGACAGACAAAGGCAAGATGGCGATCAGAGAGTGAACACACCCAGATATAGTGAGATACACGTCACAGGCAGAACCAATGTTTCAGAGCAGACAGGAAACGCTAGTTGTCTTTATAGTAATAAATGTGGCCATTTACAGAAAGAATGTTTAAAATATAAATTAAATTCACAAAGAAAAACTTTGGAATTAGAAAATGGGAACTTCTGAGCAATGTATTCATCCTTGTCCAAACAATAGGTTGATTGATTTGCCTTTCGCCTCAGAAGTCAAACGGATCACTACACTGACTGTTAATGACAGTTCAATTAATATGACAAACAATGCTGTCAAGAGATGAATTACTTCCATTGCCAAAATCAGGATTAAAAGAAGTTTTGACTCCTCCAACATTAAATTACGTTGCTCCAATTTTATTAAAGGAAAGTGGAAGACCATTTATACAAGGTTTATTAAATAGTAGGAAAACGAAATGGTTAATAGATTTCAGGATTGAACTCAGTTTAAATAAACACAAATTACCTGTCAATATTGATTCTCCAAAATGTAATTTAATTGGTTTCAGTGGAAAAGAAAATACAGTTGCACCTAAAGTTTCTAATGTGACTTTTGAAATTCCAGGACTTTTGAAAACTAACATTGACATCTGGTGTTGTCAAAATGCAGAGAATATTATTGGCATGGATGTGATTTGTAAACTAAATTGGATTATTGATTTAAGTAATTCTACTATATACAGAAAGATTGATCGAGGCCCAAATCTGTTAATAGATCCTTCCATGTACAGTAATGTTGGAAGGATTTGTACAGCAATCACTGACATGTCTTCAGATTATAGCTGGCCACATACAAGAATCAGTCTCGTATTGGAACAGTTGATTTGATCATATAAAAATCGGACCAAAATCTGACCAAAATCGATACAGGTTTGTTTAAAGATATTGAAGTAGATATTGAGGGTAGAGATCCTAAAGCCCAAATTCAATATAAGTTGCCACAAGAATCAATAGGTCCAGTTTCTGACATTGTACAAGAATTTTTACAACAAGGACTATTAAAGAAGGCACAATCAGTGGTAAATAATCGTATTTGGCCTGTCGAGAATGCTGATAATTCATATTCTTCATCAGTTGATTTAAGATCACTGATAAAAATTTATTACAAAAAACAAAGCTGTGGTTCCTGATTTAAATGTTATGTCACACCTGGATGCCAAGACCAAAGTATTTTCTGTACTGGAAATCGTTCATAGTCATTTTTCAGTACCATTAGTTGAAAGCTGTCAATATAAACTTACTCTCAGCTTTAATAAAGAAACCTATGCATTCACTAGAATAATAGCAGGATTGGACATTTAGTGATGGTATAGTGCACGAGTATTTAGCGAAACAGAGACAACTCAGTTGGTGAAAAGCCAGGTAGGATTCTTTCATATGCAAATTAGCCATGGACAAAGACAATTATCACAGGCAAAAGTTAGAACCATTTCTGCTTTCCAACTCCAACGCTTTACAGGGCATTATATATCGATTTTTGTAGGGGTGCACTGAATGTGTTTTTTGGTGCCGAAACCGATACGGAAAATGAAAAATACACTAGACCGAAAACTGATACTGAAAATGACCAATATTGAAATGTATTTGCATACAGGAGATGGTCAGAGACTGGAGACTTGGTACAGGAGATGGTCAGAGACTGAAGACATGGTACAGGAGATGGTCAGAGACTGGGGACATGGTAGAGCAGATGGTACAGGAGATTGCAGCCAGAGAGTCCCCTATTGCAGCCAGTGTGTCCCCTATTGCAGTCACCTCCGCTGCCTGGTTGATTAGAGTGCCGGGAACATCACAGCTTTCATTTCAATAGCTGTCTGCTCCCGGCCGTGCGCCGTCACATACAGCCCTTCCCCCTTGTCCGGGCACTTTGATAGACAGATTACTCGTCAAATCCTGGGACGGGTGATCTTTCTGTCTATCAAAGTTCCCCAGACAAGGGGGAGGGGCTGTATGTGACGGTGTGCGGCCAGGAACACACAGCTATTGAAAGGAAAGCTCTAATCAACCAGGCGGCAGAGGCGGCTCTCCTGCGCTATAGGACACTCCCATGATCGACAGCACCAGGGGTGGGGGCAGAGCCCCACCCAGGCCCATCCCATTTTGGCTCCATTATTGGCCATTTTTCTCTTTCGGCAAATTGCCCGAAAAGGCCATTTTCGGCCGATAAATTAAATTTCCGTCCATTCCTAGATTTTTGACCAAAGTAAATTGTTGCAAAGAGTTTTTTTCAAAAAATATGATGTTAAAGTTAAACCGTTATTTGATTTTTTGGAGACAAAATTATGTTGTGTTTGATCAATGGGGTCAAACCCAGACAGATGCCTTTGCTTTGGGATCTGCAGAATGCTCCTTCATTGAATACTGTTGAAATTGGTCAGTCAATTCCCTTTGTATTGCATATTGATGTAGAATTCGATCTCAGGGACTTTGTCTCAAATAAAAGAAGGTGATCAAAAATATGTTTCTTCTCAAGAGGTTTGGCAAATATGGAAAAGACCTTTTGACATGCATTTTAAGCAACTGTTAAGTGTTTATTTTGCAGTCAAAGTAACAGAAAAGATTGTGAGATCTATTAGGATCATATTACAGACACATGATCTATCACTATAACTTATTCTAGAGAAAATTTAGTTCAAGAGAATTTTGTGAGAGATTTTTATTATGGATACAATTTTTTGCAAGTTAAATCTATACAGGTAGATTTGGCAACAGAAAATTCTCAGCAAACTGCACAAACTAATGCTTGTACAAATGTACCCAGAAAACCTGTAAATGGTATTTTTAGAACAAGTGCTGAGAGAGGCTTTGGGCCAGTAATTAATACTATCAAGATTCATTCAGCAGGTCTTCCTATATGGTATCTAAAGAATGGTTATGCTATTCAGCAAAAATTCAACAGAAAATGCTGATTTGGAAGATGCCAACATTTACAGTACAGCATGTATGACTCTAACTTTAAAGAAGAAAAGTGAATGGGCATAGTCCACTTCAGACTTCTGGGTTGATTTGAAACCTTTCTTTGTTTGTGAAAAAAAGGTTTTGAGTCATGACCAAAAGGAGAAATTGTGTCCTGTTATATTTTAAAATACACAGAATACTAGCATAAGGAGTTTAGGCCAATTTAAGAAAAAAAAGAGCAAAGCAAGGTAATTAGAAATGTTGTTATCAAAATATATCTTCCATGTCATGATAAAATGTTAGGATTGTGATATGTAAAATGAATAAGTAAATTAAGGTATATCTTAATCAACGCAATAGTAAATACAAAATAATGATACTGCATTCGTGTTTCAGGGCATGACTTATAAGTCACCAATAGAAGGGAAATTGAATATTTCTAGACCTTCCAGATTAAAAAGAAACCCTTGAAGCTTAAGAATATCTATTCTGGGAGAAGATTTGACACAAGACATTCATTCATCATAATTATTGTTGTCTTTTTATGTTCAATAAAGTTGTTCCTACTTTTCAGCGTGCAGGAAAAAGAAAAAGAAGAACCTCAAGACCTCTAATAAGAGAGAAACCTATAAAAACAATTGTCTTTTGATTTTTGACTACTGATGAAATAATTTATCCATCATATATATTGCAATATATTATATTATATTATATATATATATATATATATATATATATATATATATATATATATAATTTTTATTTTTTATTAAAAAGATATGCTAAAAATTTATAAAAGCCGGCCCTAATAGCACACTGCTCTGCGCTCTTGGATGTAAATATGGAAACTTAAATATAATACATGAGTGGTGCCCCACTTATATAAAAAACACACTTTAAAGCTGCTGCTTTTACAACCAAAGAAACATAACCATATATAAAAAATTATAACTTAAATAAAAAGTCCACTTTTCATATATAGCAGCGCATGCACACTTTTCCCCAAAAGTGAGTTGATCTTAGTCATATTCAGTGTCCGGAAAATGGTGCTTGATCTATCAGTTCCTATTGTGATTTAGGTACAGCTTCCACCATATAGTACACCACTTGTGGATCAAAGACGATCCCCCTTTGGGGATGCACTCACCGAACACCTGAAATCATGAGCCTTCAAAATGCCATTACACAATTCTTCTTTGGCCACTAGATGTCTCCCTGTCTGCATGTGTTCATTTCTAGAAATAGAAATAGTGGTATGTTTTGATGATATATGAGAGGTTTTTCCCACTGCAGCATATGAGTCAACATATGTATGAATACATTATGCTATTCATTTAGAGCACTGTTAATGATTTGTTGTTAACAATTAGGCATATATTTTCATGTTTTTTATTTTATAACAGAGACCAAAGGTGCAGCTTACTTATTTTGATTGAGCGCTGGGTTCAGGAGTACTGCGTATTTCTGATTTTGTATTTTATATGTATGAATGGGTTGGGTCTTTATTGTATTATTGAGTTGTATACAGGGGTGTGAAAAAGTGTTTGCCCCTTCCTCATTTCCTGTTCCTTTGCATGTTTGTCACACTTGAGTGTTTCGGAACATCAAACCAATTTAAACAATAGTCAAGGACAACACAAGTAAACACAAAATGTAATTTGTAAATGAAGGTGTTTATTATTAAAGGTGAAAAAAAATCCAAACCATCATGGCCCTGTGTGAAAAAGTGATTGCCCCCCCTTGTTAAAACATACTATAACTGTGGTTGTCCACACCTGAGTTCAATTTCTCTAGCCACACCCAGGCCTGATTATTGCCACACCTGTTCACAATCAAGGCATCACTTAAATAGGAGCTGCTTGACACAGTAAGGTCCACCAGAAGATCCTTAAAAGCTACACATCATGCCGAGACCCAAAGAAATTCAGGAACAATTGAGAAAGAAAGTAATTGAGATCTATCAGTCTGGAAAGGGTTATAAAGCCATTTCCAAAGCTTTGGGAATCCAGCGAACCACAGTGAGAGCCATTATCCACAAATGGCGAAGACATGGAACAGTGGTGAACCTTCCCAGGAGTGGCCGGCCGCCCAAAATTACCCCAAGAGCGCAGCGACGACTCATCCAAGAGGTCACAAAAGACCCCACAACAACGTCCAAGGAACTGCAGGCCTCACTTGCCTCAGTTAAGGTCAGCGTTCATGCCTCCACCATCAGGAAAAGACTGGGCAAAAATGGCCTGCATGGCAGAGTTCCAAGGAGAAAACCACTGCTGAGCAAAAAGAACATCAAAGCTCGTCTCAATTTCTCCACAACACATCTTGATGATCCCCAAGACTTTTGGGACAACATTCTGTGGACCGATGAGACAAAAGTGGAACTCTTTGGAAGGTGTGTGTCCAAGTATATCTGGCGTAGAAGGAACACTGCATTTCATAAAAAGAACATTATACCAACAGTGAAATATGGTGGTGGTAGTGTGATGGTCTGGGGCTGTTTTGCTGCTTCAGGACCTGGAAGACTTGCCGTGATAAAAGGAACTATGAATTCTGCTGTCTACCAAGAGATCCTGAAGGAGAATGTCCGACCATCTGTTCGTGTACTCAAGCTGAAACGAACTTGGGTTCTGCAGCAGGACAATGATCCTAAACACACCAGCAAGTCCACCACCGAATGGCTGAAGAAAAACAAAATGAAGACTTTGGAGTGGCCTAGCCAAAGTCCTGACCTGAATCCTATTGAGATGTTGTGGTATGACCTTAAAAAGGCCGTTCATGCTCGAAAACCCTCTAATGTAACTGAATTAGGACAATTCTGCAAAGATGAGTGGGCCAAAATTCCTCCAGGACGCTGTAAAAGCCTCATTGCACGTTATCGCAAACGCTTGGTTGCAGTTGTTGCTGCTAAAGGGTGGCCCAACCAGTTATTAGGTTTAGGGGGCAATCACTTTTTCACACAGGGCCATGATGGTTTGGATTTTTTTTCACCTTTAACCACTTGACCACTGGGCACTTAAACACCCTTAATAACCAGACCAATTTTCAGCTTTCGGTGCTCTCGCATTTTGAATGACAATTACTCAGTCATGCAACACTGGACCTATATGAAATTTTTGTCCTTTTTTTCACACAAATAGAGCTTTCTTTTGGTGGTATTTAATCACCGCTGGGTTTTTTTTTTTTTGTGCTATAAAAGAAAAAATACCGAAAATTCTGTAAAAAAACGAATTTTTCTTTGTTTCTGTTAGAAAATTTAGCAGATTAGTAATTTTTTCTTCATAAATTTTGGCCAAAATTTATACTACTACATATCTTTGGTAAAAATAAGTACAAATTGGTGGATATTATTTGGTCTTTGTGAAAGTTATAGAGTCCACAAGCTATGGTGCCAATATCTGAAAATTGATCACACCTGAAGGACTGACGGCCTATTTCAATTCTTGAGACCCTAACATGCCAGAAAAGTACAAATACCCCCCAAATGACCCCTTTTTGGAAAGAAGACATTCCAAGGTATTTAGTAAGAGGCATGATGAGTTTTTTGAAGTTGTCATTTTTTCCCACAATTCTTTGCAAAATCAAGATTCTTTTTACTTTTTTTTTTTTTTTTCACAAAATTGTCATATTATCAGGTTATTTCTCACACACAGCATATGCATACCACAAATTACACCCCAAAACACATTCTTCTATTACTCCCGAGTATGGTGATACCACATGTGTGAGACTTTTACACAGCGTGGCCACATACAGAGGCCCAACATGCATGGAGCGCCATCAGGTGTTCTGGAGCACCCAGGACAATTCTGACATTTCTCTCCTACATGTAAAAATCATAATTTATTTGCTAGAAAATTACATAGAACTCCAAAACATTATATATGTTTTTTTAGCAAACACCCTGGAGAATACAATGGTGGTCTTTGCAACTTTTTATCTCGCACGGTATTTGCGCAGTAATTTTTCGAATGCTTTTTTTTGGAAAAAAAACTGTTTTGTGCTTAAAAAAAAAAAAAACACAGTAAAGTTAGCCCAATTTTTGCATAATGTGAAAGATGAAGTTACGCTGAGTAAATAGATACCTAATATGTCACTCTTCAAAATTGCACACGCTCGTGGAATGGCGGCAAACGTCGCTACTTAAAAATCCCCATAGGCGACGATTTACATTTTTTTTACTGGTTATATGTTTTGAGTTACAGAGGAGGTCTAGGGCTAGAATTATTTCTCTCGCTCTAACGTTCGCAGCGATACCTCACATGTGTGGTTTGAACACCGTTTTCATATGTGGGCGGGACTTACGCATGCGTTCGCTTCTGCATGCGAGCACATGGGGACAGGGGCGCTTTAAAAAAAACATTTTTTTTTATTGTTCATTTTACTTTATTTATTTTAGTTTGACATTTTTTTCCCCAAAAATAATTTTTTTGATCACTTTTATTCCTATTACAAGGAATGTAAACATCCCTTGTAATAGGAATATGGCATGACAGGTCCTCTTTACAGTGAGATGTGGGGTCAATAAGACCCCACATCTCACCTCTAAGCTGGGAAGCCTGAAAAAAAAAAAGATTCTGGCTTTGATCGTATTAGCGATTCGGTAGAAGCACCGGAGGGCGGAGGGCGGCGGGAGATGTCTATGGCTGGGTATTGCAGGGTATCACCGACTATGGCTGGGTATCTCAGAGCATGGTGTTGCAGAGTACTGCGTTGCAGAGCATTGCAGGGTATTGGCGGGTGTTGCAGAGCATTGCAGAGTGTTGCAGGGTATTGGCGGGTGTTGCAGAGCATTGCAGAGTGTTGCAGGGTATCGGCGGGGGTTGCAGAGCATTGCAGAGTGTTGCAGGGTATCGGCGGGGGTTGCAGAGCATTGCAGAGTGTTGCAGGGTATCGGCGGGGGTTGCAGAGCATTGCAGAGTGTTGCAGGGTATTGGCGGGTGTTGCAGAGTGTTGCAGGGTATTGCAGAGCGTTGCGGAGTGTTGCAGGGCATTGCGGAGTGTTGCAGGGCATTGCAGAGTGTTGCAGGGCATTGCAGAGTGTTGCAGGGCATTGCGGAGTGTTGCAGGGCATTGCGGAGTGTTGCAGGGCATTGCGGAGTGTTGCAGGGCAATGCAGAGTGTTGCAGGGCATTGCGGAGTGTTGCAGGGCAATGCAGAGTGTTGCAGGGCAATGCAGAGTGTTGCAGGGCAATGCAGAGTGTTGCAGGGCATTGCAGAGTGTTGCAGGGCATTGCAGAGTATTTGCAGGGAATTGCAGAGTATTTGCAGGGAATTGCAGAGTAATGCAGAGTATTTGCAGGGAATTGCAGAGTAATGCAGAGTATTTGCAGGGAATTGCAGAGTAATGCAGAGTATTTGCAGGGATTTGAGGGGTTAATTTTCGGTGAGCAGCGATGTGGGCACTGCAGATGCAGCCCACATCGCTGCTGACACCGATCTCTTCCCCCTCCGCTGTACCGATCGGTACAGAGAGGGGGAGGGAGGAACCGGCGTCATAACATGACGCCGGCTTGTTTACAAGTGATCACTCCGTCATTTGACGGAGCGATCACGTGGTAAACGGCCGCGATGAGCGGCCGTTTACCGTGATTCGTGATGCGCCGGGTCCACTGGACCCAGCGGTCACGGATGCTCTCGTGTGCGCGCCCCAGGGGGCGCGCGAGAGCAGAATTCTGGGAGGCCGTTAATTAACGGCCTCTTAGAGTTAAACAACCGCCCTGATGCCGTTAATCGGCAATGGGCGGTTGTTAAGTGGTTAATAATAAACACCTTCATTTACAAATTGCATTTTGTGTTTACTTGTGTTGTCCTTGACTATTGTTTAAATTGGTTTGATGTTCCGAAACACTTAAGTGTGACAAACATGCAAAGGAACAGGAAATGAGGAAGGGGGCAAACACTTTTTCACACCACTGTATATTTATGTCTTCTAGATACGGAAAAGTGAAATATATAGACTTTTATACTTATGTGAAAATATAAATTTTATTATAATAGTCTGTGCTTCTCTTTGGAGAGCTAACATATGGTAGTAATTGGGCTTGAGCTGGTTTCCTTCACTCTCCCCCATCGCAAATGAGATAAGGTTAGACATTTCTTGACGATACATAGAATTATGTGTGTGTGTGTGTGTGTGTGTATGGGGGGGGGTGTGTGTGTGTGTGTGTGTGTGTGTGTGTATGTATATGTATATGTATGTATATATATATAATATTTGGCCCCTTTACTTTCAGTGCAGCAAACTCACCTCAGAAGTTCAGCAAGGATCTCTGAATGATCCAATGTTGTCCTAAATGACTGATGGTGATGAATAGAATCCACCTGTGTGTAATCAAGTCTCTGTATAAATGCACCTGCTCTGTGATAGTCTCAGGGTTCTGTTGAAAGTGTAGAGAGCATCATGAAGACCAAGGAACACACCAGGCAGGTCCGTAATACTGTTGTGGAGAAGTTTAAAGCCAGATTTGGATACAAAAAGATTTCCCAAGCTTTAAACATCTCAAGGAGCACTGTGAAAGTGATCATTTTGAAATGGAAGGAGTATCAGACCACTGCAAATCTACCAAGACCTGGCCGTCCCTCTACACTTTTAGCTCAGACAAGGAGAAGACTGATCAGAGATGCAGCCAAGAGGCCCATGATCACTCTGGATGAACTGCAGAGAACTACAGCTGAGGTGGGAGAGTCTGTCCATAGGACAACAATCAGTCGTACACGGCACAAATCTGGCCTTTATGGAAGAGTGGCAAGAACAAAGCCATTTCTCAAAGATATCCATAAAAAGTCTTGTCTAAAGTTTGCCACAAGCCACCTGGGAGACACACCAAATGTGGAAGAAGGTTCTCTGGTCAGATGAAACCAAAATCAAACTTTTTGCCCACAATGCAAAACGATATGTTTGGCGTAAAAGCAACACAGCTCATCACCCTCAACACACCATCCCCACTGTCAAACATGGTGGTGGCAGCATCATGGTTTGGGCCTGCTTTTCTTCAGCAGGGACAGGGAAGATGATTAAAATTGAGGGGGAGATGGATGCAGCCAAATACAGAACCATTCTGGATGAAAACCTGTTGGAGTCTGCAAAAGACCTGAAACTGGGATGGAGATTTATCTTCCAACAAGACAATGATCCCAAACATACAGCAAAATCTACAAAGGAATGGCTCACAAATAAACGTATCCAGGTGTTAGAATGGCCAAGTCAAAGTCCAGACCTGAATCCAATCGAGAATCTGTGGAAAGAGCTGAAAACTGCTGTTCACAAACGCTCTCCATCCAACCTCACTGAGCTCTAGCTGTTTTGCAAGGAAGAATGGGCAAGAATTTCAGTCTCTCGATGTGCAAAAATTATAGAGACACCCCAAGCGACTTGCAGCTGTCATCGCAGCAAAAGGTGGCTCTACAAAGTATTAAAGCAAGGGGGCCGAATAATTTTGCACGCCCCACTTTTCATTTTTTTATTAGTTAAAAAAGTTTCAAAAATCCAATAGATTTCGTTCCACTTCACAATTGTGTCCCACTTGTTGGATATATATATATATATGAGAGTATATGTTCTTAATACAATAATATTTGTTGATTTAGATATTAATAAGAACAAAGGATTTTCAATGAATATAATGGGTGTGTGTGTATATAATAAATATATATATATATATATATATATATGGGGTGTGGGCTGTTTTCATGGGGTTGATTTGTGGAGTAAAAGCTAGGGACAAAGGCACATTTGGAGCAGACTTAAACACTGGGAGGAAGCTGCTTTAGCTACAGACTTATACAGACTTAAACACACACACATCTAATTATATTCTTGAAATGAAGATTGTGTGTATATATATATATATATATATATATATATATATATATATATATATATAACTACATTATTGATGCTATTTTTTACATTCTACATTTTCATATTGTTCTTGTAATATTTTGCTATTTTATTATTAAATCCATTTTTGAGTTGTTACACAAGAAATGATAAAGGACTTTCTTGGGTCTCTTCTCGTCAATATAAGTTATAGAATATGAAGAGAATATTATTATACTTAACAGTATTTAACAGTACCATACCCACAGTTTCATTCTGACAATCCCGCGTGCCGTAATGCCTGCAGTCTCATTCTGACAATCCCATGTGCCTAGCCTGCAGTCTGATTCTGACAATCCCATGTGCCTAGCCTGCAGTCTCATTTTGGCAATGCCATGTGCCATGCCCGCAGTCTCATTTTGACAATGCCATGTGCCATGCCCGCAGTCTCATTTTGACAATGCCATGTGCCATGCCCGCAGTCTCATTTTGACAATGCCATGTGCCATGCCTGCAGTCTCATTTTGACAATCCCATGTGCCATGCCTACAATCTCATTCTGACAATCCTATGTGCCTAGCCTGCAGTCTCATTCTGACAATCCCATGTGCCATGCCTGCAGTCTCATTCTGACAATCCCATGTGCCATCATGCCCACAGTCTCATTCTGACAATCCCATGTGCCACCATGCCCGCAGTCTCACTCTGACAATCCCATGTGCCATCATGCCCGCAGTCTCATTCTGACAATCCCATGTGCCAAATACAAATATTGGTGTTATTTGGTGTTTTTCTTTTAATTTTTTCTGTAAGTTAAACAAACACTCTAAGCACTAGAACCACTATAGCGCAATAGAGCACACATAAAGTGTATGCCATATGGGGGTTGGATTGGGAGGAAGGATGGGGGGGCACCAAAATGCACCTTTGCCTCTGTAGACAAAAATCCTTGCACCGGCCCTGAATACATGCCCCACTTTTCACATATTTACTTCCACTTCCCAATTATGTGCCACTTTGTTTTGGTCTATCACATAAAATCCCAATAAAAGGCATTTACATTTTTGGTTGTAACATGACAAAATGTGGAAAATTTCAAGGGATATGATTACTTTTTCAAAGCACTGTACCCTAAATAGTCTGAGTCTACACCCAAAAAAATAAGGGAGACACGGGGGAACAGAAGTGATAGGGTAGGGTGAATCACCATCATTTTCAATCAATATTTGGTCCTCAGCAATAGCATAAAACATAATAAAGAGATTTCATGAGCATACAAGATTCACCTCCCAAATTTAAATTCCAAAAAGATTCACCCACTTGCAGCATTACATGCTGAATCCTCTTGTGAAACAAATGCAGTAAAACACAGATGGACAAGTGTCTGGGAAACATTTGCTGTGTGGGGGATATCCTTTTTAGAGTTGGTCTCTGGGAATATAAAGCAGATCCCCAATACACCACAACACTAATATAATGTATTTACTAAAATTTGTTTACTTTCTTATAATAACAAGCTTTAATGGTCTTATACTCTGCCACTGGTCTGTCCTGCCCTTGGATCTCCTCCCACACTGCCATTTAAAAAAGAAAGCCATCACTGGTGGCTGGCTTCCTCTTCCTGGTTCCCTGTGCCGGTACATCGACGATGTGTTTTATAAAACTTTCTTCAGTTTGTTCAAATTAATGTTATTATTTCCATCTAATAACACAATTACTAGTTCTAATATTATAGAGATACACACTTTGTATGAGTTCATAAAACTAGCTGACCGGTTTTTGATTTTCTTAGTTTTAAACACAAAAACACAAATGTAATATATTTCATTATACCAATCCTTCTCATCTTCCTAATGTGGTGACTGTATTATGAGTGTTTAATAAAAGCTGAATTTCATTGTGCATTGAGACACCCTACACCCCAAAAGCACATATTTTATAATGAACTGACCCCCCCCCACAAGACAATTGATTGGGAAGGGTTTAATAAACATTTGTGTCTCTTCCAGTACTGAGATAATTTATGCACATGTGGCATTCCCTGAGAGCCACAATAGGACACCACTAGTCCCAACAATGGAGGTTGGCTTTCATAAACATGGTCATTGTAATGAAAACAGTATCTGGAGTCACACCTCAGCCAGGTATTCCACTCCCTCTTTAACATATCAATTCACAAGCCCATTGAAAAGACTTGTTCTGTCCTGGGTGTAAAAGTTCTTTCTAAAATCCCAATAAAATATATTTACATTTTTGGTTGTAACATGGCAAAATGTGGAAAATTTCAAGGGATATAAATACTTTTTCAAGTTACTGTACCCTAAATAGTCTACACCCAAAAAACAATAGATAAAGGAGACAAGGGGGAACAATAGTGATAGGGATATGGTGTGCAGAGTAAACGCAACAAACAATAGTATGGGTGGACCGCCCCAGGAACACAATAGGAACAGTAATCACCGGCAGTGTTATGCTAATGACTACCACTACCAATTCAATAGACAATGTTAGGGGGTAGTACTCCTCAAAAGTCAATCTCAACTAATAAATATTTTTGTGATTTTTTTTTAATATGTTACATCTAGCATACTTAATTTTTTTATCTGATTCACTGACCACACATACACAGCTCCATACCCTAGAACATTTTTAACAATGCAAAGAAAGAGCAAAAATGGTATCTACTTGTGACATTTGGAAGACACTTCTATAAATTTCCACTTTTCCACTATTTTCACTATTATTCCAAACATAAATGCTAAATTATTATAACGCAACAGTGTTCTGCTACTTTAAATAATAATATCCAACAAACAAGTGAATGTACAGAAATTAAAAATAACAATAAATGTAAATCACAGTAGCAAAAAAGTCACAAACCAAATCCGTGCTGCAGAAACTAAATTAATATTGCAAACAAAAGTCCAATCCAAAGTCTTCAAAAAGTGTTTCTATGCAGATGTGTAAACACTCGCGCTATCCTTCAATCTGGACTTCAATCTGATAGCTAAATTCTGTTTGGACTCTAATGCCTTGTACACACGGTCGGACATTCCGACCACAAAATCCGTCAGATTTTTTCAGACGGATTTTGTCCTAAACTGGTGTTGCATACACATGGTCGGACAAAGTTGTTGGAAAATCTGATCGTTCGGAACGTGACGATGTTCGTTCGTTACGACGGGACTATGTTGAGGCTAGTAGCCAATAGCTTTGGTCTTGTAATTTGATCTGAGCACGCGTGGCACTTTGTCTGATCAGAATTCTCTACAAACGATCGGAAAAAGTCTGATCGGATTTTTATGTCTTAAAATTTGAGATCCTGCTCTCAAATTGTTTCAGTCTGAAAAAGTCCTATAGAGCCCACACACTATCGGATTTTCCGACAATATAATCTGATCTGACCTTTTCTGTCAGAATTTCTGACTGTGTGTACAAGGCATAACAAGAAGTGAAGGAAAAACATCTGAAATTGAATTAAATTTCTTTGATTTATGATTACATTTATTGTTACATTTTATAACAAAAATACATTTGATAAAAGATGAACGTTTCCCTTTAAGAGTCTAAAAAAGATTTGTTGGGAAGGTTTGCTGGACCTTTTTTTGTCTGTATTTTATGGTATTTATTTTCAGAGGATTCACTCTCTCTTGGAAAATATGCCACACATGAGTGAATGTTGTTTGAAAGAGGTAAACGTACATCCTCTACATACAATATAAATTATTGGATAAAGGACAAACAAATATTTTCCTTCACATTAAATATTTAAGAGGATTCACCTTAGTCACCTAACATTTTTTAAAAAGGAATCACCATCATTTTCAATCAAGATTCGGTCCTCAGCAATAGCATACAACATAATAAAGAGAGATTTCAGGAACATACAAGTTTCACCCCCCATTTAAATTCCAAAAAGATTCACCCACTTGAAGCATTACTTGCTGTATCCTCTTTTAAAATTAATGCAGTAAAATACTGCATTGCTGTGTGGAGGATATCCTTTTTAGAGTTGGACTGGGGGGGGGGGGATTTAAAGCAGATCCCCAATACACCACCAACACTAATGTAATGTATTTAGGAAAATTAGTTGAATTTCTTATAGTAACAAGCTTTCATGGTCGAATACTCTGGCACTGGTCCGTCCTGTCCTCCTCCCACACCAATAAAAATTAAATAAAAATAAATAAAAAATAATTATAATAATGAATAATAATAATAAATAAATAAAATAATTAAATAAAAATTAAAATAAAAGGCCATCATTGGTGGCTGGCTTCCTCTTCCTGGTTCCCTGTGATGGTACATTGATGATGTGTTTTATAAAACATTGTTCAGTTGATTCAAATTAATGTTATTATTTCTATCCAATAACACAATCACCAGTTCTAATATTATAGATATACACACATTGTGTGAGTTCATAAAACAAGCTGACCATTTTTTTTCTTAGTTTTAAACACAAAAACAAAAATGTAATATATTTCATTATACCAAACCTTCTCATCTTTCTAATGTGGTGGCTGCTTTAGAAGTGTTTAATAAAAGCTGAATTTCATTGTGCACTGAGACACCCTACACCCCAAAAGAAAATATGGTATAATGAACTGACCCCCCCCCCCCCCCCCAATAAGACTACAATTGATTGGGAAGGGTTTAATAAACATTTGTGTCCCTTCCAGTACTGAGATTATTATGCACATGTGGCATTCCGTGAGGGACACAATAGGACACCACTAGTCCCAACAATGGAGGTTGGCTTCCATAAACATGGCCATTGTGATGAAAACAGTATCTGGAGTCACACCTCAGCCAGGTATTCTACTTCCTCTTCAACATATCCATTCACAAGCCCATCAGCATTGAAAAGATGTGTTTTGTCCTGGGAGTAAAAGTTCTTTCTATATTCTGCAGTCATTGCCAACACAAAACCAATGTGTATTTTTAGGTAATAACACAATCTCCGTTGTATTATTTGATTTTACCTAAGTGTGTTGTATTATTACAGTTTACCTAATTTTTTTATTTGTTTTATATTTTTATTTACATTGTATATCTCCATGAGCTTCTTTTATTAGCCATCTCCATGCAGTAGACAGTGCTGATGAACAGGATACTTAAAGGGAAAGCTACATAGTTTTTTAGTTTTTCCTACAGTGAAATAAAGAAAAACTTATCCCATAATAGTGTGAGAATATTCTGAGACACACCATTTATAATAACAATGGTATCTACTCTGAATATTTTAGTCTACACCCGAAAGACAATAGGAACAGGAAACACTGGCAGTGTTATGCTAATGACTACAACAGCCATCTCAACAGACCAAGTTAAGGGGTAGTATTCCTCAAAAGTCAATATCAACTAAAAAATAAAGTATACTAGATGTAACAGGAAAAAACAATCTAATAAATATTTATCTGACCACACATACACAGCTCCATACTCTAGAAGATTTCTAACAATGCGCAGACAAAAATTCTAATCTACTTGCGACATTTTAAAGACACTTCTATCAATTTCCACTTTCCCAACACTAAATTCTCCAAAACACTTTCTCCTGTAACTCTCCCCCTTTCCCGAAAAATACAATGCATTTAGTTGACACAAAATCTAAACAATAACAAAAATAATCACTAAAGTTTTTTCCAAAACTGAAGTCAAGATTTTTCTGCCTTTTATAAAATAAAAAATACAATAGAAAAACAACAAGCAAAAACTGTAACAATCTTTCTGTGTCCTCACCAACAAAAACACAAATACAAGAAATGGAAGTAAGTTGAGCAAAAAAAGAAACAAAAACCAACCACTTTTTTTTAATGCAGACATTTTGATTTTTATGTGTTTTAATGGTCCTTCCAATATACTCTTCTAACCTGATTGCAGGACATCAAAATACTTTTTAAAACATTCAGTGGCATGTCCTTCCTCTTTCTTCTAATATCTATTAATAAAACAATGCACATATTTTTCTATCTTGCACTGAAAACTCTCAGTCTAATATCCCAACAAAGCTTTACCCAAAATCTATATACTTTACCAAATTATATCACTAGAAAGATCAGATCTCAGGGAGAATTCTTAGTCTAAAGCTGGTCATAGATGGGAAGGGTGTAGAGATGAATCTCTAGATATAAGTCCAGACATGGCAGCTCCAATATTACCATCCTGTCAGGTCCTTTTAATGGTTCTTAAATAAAAAAAATATATGATTTGTATGCTGATTACATTTTTTAGTTTGAAGCCCTTTTTAGACTAAACCCATTGGTGTACAGTGTTACTGAAAATAAGACATCATTGTATAAAAGAACCAGCAAGAACTTACAGCTGTTACAATGAGATGTTTTTCCTCAAAAAATCACCTTGTTAGTACTCCCTTTTATATTAGTTATTCAGTCTAGAATCAGGTAAAAGAAAGAATTGTATAAAACTAACCTTTCCACCATATTAACCATAAAAATAGAAATTTATTTTTACTTTAAAACTCAGTAAAGTTTTTAAATATTTAGGTTTCATCATGATTATTCAGTCAGCTACTCTCTAGAAAACCTGTTTATATGCAAATTGGCAGCAGCAATCTGTTTTTATTTACACAACATTTCCATTAGAAGTCAGCCAATGAAAAGCCTCCATGTCTGCCTTCCCCGCCCACCTCCCTTGTATAAAGTGGGCTTTCCCCTCCTCTGATCAGAGACTACTTCCAGAGATCCCGGTATACTCATCTATTACAGCGCAGCTGGAGATTTGGTGACGTTGACCGGTGTTGATCTGCAGTGGAACCGAATTCTCAGAGAATCAAATCCGACTTCTTCCCTTCTCTACACCACATTAAGGTAAGGTCACTTTCATTTAACCAATCAATGGATGTTTATTTTTTAATGAACATTCTGATGATGCTACAGAGGTTTATGTGATAAATATATAAAGACCTATATATTAAAAACTGTAAAGGGGCAATGGGTGGAGGTTCATTTCAAGATCATCTGTAATACAACGTATACAGAAGACAGGATAGCCACTGGGGGATTGCCATGATCGTTCTGATGAAATGTTGTTGGTAATAAATTAAATGCAATAGAAATGTTGAAAATGTTTTTAAGGTGCCTGAAAATGGATGTGACAATTGAGATGTTATGACATCACTTATGATTATTGTGGGTCATTCTGGGACTTCACAGTTTTGGGGAGAATGTTTAAGTCAAGAGTCACTAATATCTTCTGATGGCCTTTAGCATGGCCTCTGCTGTCTTGTTCTGGGTACAGAATGTGAGGCAACCATTTTCCATATTTTACATGATAGTTCTGATTAAAATTACACTTTTTACCTGGCTGAGCTCTGTGTTCATCCTCCTGGATTTGTGTAACAAAACTGGAAACTTGGCATAGCTGGTTGGCAACAAGAAAGCTGAATATTTCTTGTAGGTCATCCTTATGGTATGTCTGGTCTTTTCATGGCAGTGTCTGCCAGAAATATGAGAGTCACCAAGATGTTGCTGGCATCATATACACCTTCCCATCAAAGCTGGCCCATGTGTATTACATTCCCTTTCCTAAGGACATTTGAACAAAAAAATGCATCTTTTTTTACCACCAGTTACAGAGCTGGTCCCTGCAGACAACTGAACTAATATCTATTGGATATATCCTGCCACTTATTTATTGCTGTATGTCTAGATTTTCCCATTTTTTTGTACTTGCTAAAGTTATACCATTGCACGGTTTTCTGGTTTATAACTAGATTGCTTTTTAAGTCCCTCAAGGCCTGATTCACACCTATGCAGGATGTAGTTTGCATTTTTCTATACATGCTTTTGATCCATTGAAGTCTATGGAACCAAAAACTAGAAAAAAAGTCCCTGGCCCTTTCCATAAAATGCACAGATGTGAATGGGACCCATAAGAAACCATGTTAAATGGACTGTAGTGTGTATCTGCAAAACTAAAAGCGCACAAAACATGCATAGGTGAGAACCAGACCTAAATGTACTCCATAAATGTCTTTTTTTGTGTCCAAGCTCTATATTTAGTGTCCAAACTTTACATATAGATGTGGAGCTCTATCAAGCATTTCATATTTATAGCTATATGATTGAGGGTAACAGTATTCATATTTGACCAAAGTCTATGTTTTTGTTTTTTTAAAGATAGTTTTTCTGCCTAATAATGCAACAATCTTTTTCTTTTTCTTTTTTTTTGCTCTCTAGAACATTATGGCCTCTCTTGCTCATGATGGCTTCTGGACAAAATGGTTTCCTTCACCTTACAGGGACTCACCCCTTTACCTCTCCCCACTCCCCCTTCCATCTCTCCCCCCTTCCCCCCTCCATCTCTCCCCCTTCCTCACACCCCTCTTCCCCCTTCCCCCTCCCTCCCCTTCTCTCCCTCCCCCTGCCCCCTCTCCCCTGGCCCCCACCCCTTCTCCCCTGCCTCCCCTTCCTCTCCCCTGCCCCCCTTCCTGTCCCCTGCCCCCCGCCCTCTCCCCATCCCTCCCTTGCCTCTTTCTCCCCTGCCCCCCTTCCTCTCCCCTGCCCCCCGTCCTCTTCCCTGCCCTCCCTTCGATTTTTCTCCCCGGCCCCCCTTCCTTTCGCCTGCCCCTTTCCTTTCCCCTGCCCCCCTCCCTCTCCCCTGCCCCCCCTTCCCCCTCTCCCCGGACCTCTCTTCCCTCTCGCTCCCACCCTTCCCTTTCTCTCCCCAGCCCTCTTCACTTTCTCTTCTCGGACCCCCCTTCCCTCTCTCCCCTGCCCCCATTCCCTCTATCTCCCCACTTACCTCTCCCCTCTCCCCGCTTACCTCTCCCCTCTCCCCCTTTACCTCTCCCCTCTCCCCTTCTTCCTTCTTCCCTCCCCCCCCCCCTTCTCTCTCCCCTGCCCCCCTTCCCCCTCTCTCTCCCATATCCCCCTCTTCCATCTTCCCTCTCTCCACCCCTTCTCTTTCCCCTGCCCCCCCTTCCCTCTCTCTCCCCTGCCCCCTTCCTTTTCTCTTCCCTTTTTCCCTCTCTCCCCCTTCCTCCTCTCCCCCCTTACCTCTCTCCCCCTCCCTCTCTCCACGCTTCCCTCACTCCTCTCTTCCCTCTCTTACCCCTTCCCTCTCTCCCCCCTTCTCTCACTCCCCCCTCCCCCCTTCTTTCAACCGCCCTTCCCCCATCTCTCTTGGCAGAAGAGGGAGAAGACAGTGCAGAGAGGAGAACCGAAGAGGGAGAAGAACCAGCAGAGGGAGAAGAACCAGCAGAGGGAGAAGACATCACCAGAAGAGGGAGAAGAACAGAAGCCGGAGCTGCCTTAATAAAATACTTTAAAAACCTGAGTAATGTTTTATTTTTGACACAATTTTTCTAGTTGAATACCCCATACTCCTTCACATAGGGTAGGGGGCCGGGGTCTGGGGATCTTGACAACCAACAGCCAGAGTTGTCGAGAAGAGGCCCTTGTCCTCAACATGGGGACAAAGTGCTTTGGGGTGGGGGGTGCAGGGCTCCCAAGCCTCAAAGCATCCAACCACCCAAGTTGAGGGCATGCGGCCTGGTACGGTACAGGAGGGGGAGAAACTGGCTTGTCCCCACCCCCTTTCCTGACCTCCCGGGCTGTGTGCTTGGATAAGGGTCTGGATTTTGGGGGGGGCCCCACACAATTTTTTGAGCATGAGGGTTCCCCTTAAAATCCATACCAGACTGAAGGGCCTGGTATGCTCTTGGAGGGGGAACCCATGTCTTTTTTTGTTTTTTTTACATTGTGCGTGGAGTTCCCCCTAAAGATTCATACCAGACAGTGCCTTGTACAGTTGCAAAAAAAGTATGTGAACCCTTTTGGAATGAAATGGATTTCTGCACAAATTAGTCATAAAGTGTGATCGGATCTTCATCTAAGTCACAACAATAGACAATCACAGCCTTGCATAAACTAAAAACACACAAAGAATTAAATGTTATCATGTTTTTATTGAACACACCATGTAAACATTCACAGTGCAAGTGGAAAAAGTATATGAAACCTTGGATTTAATAACTGGTTAAACCTCCTTTTGCAGCAATAACTTCAGCCAAACGTTTCCTGTAGTTGCAGATCCAGACGTGCACAGCAGTCAGGAGTAATTCCTGTCCATTCCTCTTTACAGAACTGCTTCAGTTCAGCAATTATTTTGGGATGCCTGGTATGAATCTCTTTCTTGAGGTCATGCCACAGCATCTCAATTGGGTTGAGGTCAGTACTCTGACTGGGTCACTCCAGAAAGTGTATTTTCTTCTGTTGATTTACGTCTATGCTTTGGGTCGTTGTCCTGTTGCAACACACATCTTCTATTGAGCTTCAGCTGGTGGACAGATGGCCTTAATTTCTCCTGCAAAATGTCTTGATAAACTTGGGAATTCATTTTTCCTTTGATGATAGAATAAGAATATTCTATAAGAATAAGAATATTTTGCCAGTACTGCTGTTGAACATCCAGGTGCTCTTGTGCAAACTGTAAACGTGCAGCAATTTTTTTTTTTTTTTGGACAGCTCTGGCTTCCTCTGTGATTTCCTCCCATGAAATCCATTCTTGTTTAGTGTTTTATGTATTGTAGATTCGCTAACAGGGATGTTAGCATATGCCAGAGACATTTGTAAGTCTTTAGCTGACACTCTAGGATTCTTCTTCATCTCATTGTGCAGTGTGCGCTGTGCTCTTGCGGTCATCTTTACAGGACGCCCACTCCTAGGGAGAGTAGCAGCAGTGCCGAACTTTCTCCATTTATAGACAATTTGTCTTACTATGGACTGATGAATAGCGAGGCTTTTGGAGATACGTTTGGAGATACTTTTATAACCCTTCCCAGCTTTATGCAAGTCAACAATTCTTAATCATAGGTCTTCTGGGAGCTTTTTTGTGCAAGGCATCATTCATATCAGTTAATGTTTCTTGTGAAAAGCAAACCCAGAACTGGTGTGTGTTTTTTTTATAGGACAGGGCAGCTGTAACCAACACCTCCAATCTCATCTCTTTGATTGGACTGCAGTCGGCTGACACCTCACTCCAATTAGCTCTTGGAGATCTCATTAGTCTAGGGGTTCACATACTTTTTCCACCTGCACTGTGAATGTTTACATGGTGTGTTCAATAAAAACATGGTAACATTTAATTCTTTGTGTGTTATTAGTTTAAGCAGACTGTGATTGTCTATTGTTATGACTTAGATGAAGATCAGATCACATTTTATAACCAATTTGTGCAGAAAGCCATGTCATTCCAAAAGGGTTCACATACAGTATTTTTAGGGATCAAATTTGAATCCCTGTTCATTAAAGTCAGACTTCAAGTCACAGGGCAAAGTCAGATCCACAGTCATACGACTTTCTTGTTAAAATCGCGGCTGTGAAATTGTGGCAAAATTGCGCAACTTTGAAGTCGCACAAGTGCAAAAAGGGGCTAATTCCTAGCCCCCAGCAACTGACCCTCTCCTAGGCAATGAACTTGGCCTGAGAAACAACAAAAATCAAACGGTCTGATCTCTGTGATGTTTGAGGACCCATCTGGTAAAATTATATCAAATATTATAAAGCAATATCAAATGTGTTTTTTGTTTCTGTTATATAATTTTGCAAATAAATTGTTCTTCATAAATTTAGCCCAAAATGTATTCTGCTGCATTTCTTTTTTTTAAAAGATTGTATTTACTATATATATATATATATATATATATATATATATATATTTTTTTTTTAAACACACTGTGAACAGAGCAAAATAATGTTAACATAGTAGTGTTGTACTACTCGGGGGAAGTGATCAATTATTTTTTTTGACACATTGTTTGCTTGACCACATCAGCCCCGAAAGATTTGGCTGCTCAATGACCAGGAGAGTTTTTGCGATACGGCACTGCGTCGCTTTAACTGACAATTGCGCGGTCATGTGACGCTGTACCCATACAAATTTCTTTTTCCCCACAGCCCCCTTTTTTGAAAAAGACAATGGGGGTCATTTAATAAAGGCAAATTCACTTTGCACTGCAAGTGCACTTGGAAGTAAAGTCGCTGTAGATCCGAGGGGGACATGCAAGGAAAATAAAAAACAGCATTTTAGCTTGCACATGATGCCGTAAAATACAGATGGACAAAATACAGATGGACAAGTGGGTGAGTGAGTGAGTGACTTGTATAGCGCCACCTATGCGAACTGAATCGCCCCAGGGCACTTTCTTGCCACCAGAGTCCATCTGCGGTGTTGCGTGGTCCTTTTACCCCGTAAGGTACAAGTGTCTAGGAAACATTTGCTGTGTGGGGGATATCCTTTTTAGAGTTGGACTCTGGGAATATAAAGCAGATCCCCAATACACCACAACACTAATATAATGTATTTAGTAAAATTTGTTTACTTTCTTATAATAACAAGCTTTCATGGTCTTATACTCTGCCACTGGTCTGTCCTGCCCTTGGATCTCCTCCCACACTGCCATTTAAAAAAGAAAACCATCATTGGTGGCTGGCTTCCTCTTCCTGGTTCCCTGTGTCGGTACATTGACGATGTGTTTTATAAAACTTTCTTCAGTTGGTCCAAATTAATTTTATTATTTCCATCTAATAACACAATTACTAGTTCTAATATTATAGAGATACACACTTTGTATGAGTTCATAAAACTAGCTGACCGGTTTTTGATTTTCTTAGTTTTAAACACAAAAACAAAAATGTAATATATTTCATTATACCAATCCTTCTCATCTTCCTAATGTGGTGACTGTATTATGAGTGTTTAATAAAAGCTGAATTTCATTGTGCATTGAGACACCCTAACACCCCAAAAGCACATATTTTATAATGAACTGAACCCCCCCACCCCAAGACAATTGATTGGGAAGGGTTTAATAAACATTTGTGTCTCTTCCAGTACTGAGATAATTTATGCACATGTGGCATTCCTTGAGAGCCACAATAGGACACCACTAGTCCCAACAATGGAGGTTGTCTTCCATAAACATGGTCATTGTAATGAAAACAGTATCTGGAGTCACACCTCAGCCAGGTATTCCACTCCCTCTTTAACATATCAATTCACAAGCCCATTGAAAAGACTTGTTCTGTCCTGGGTGTAAAAGTTCTTTCTAAAATCCCAATAAAATATATTTACATTTTTGGTTGTAACATGGCAAAATGTGGAAAATTTCAAGGGATATAAATACTTTTTCAAGTTACTGTACCCTAAATAGTCTACACCCAAAAAACAATAGATAAAGGAGACAAGGGGGAACAATAGTGAAAGGATACGGTGTGCAGAGTAAACGCAACAAACAATAGTATGGGTGGACCGCCCCAGGAAGACAATAGGGACAGTAATCACCGGCAGTGTTATGCTAATGACTACCACACCCAATTCAATAGACAATGTTAGGGGGTAGTACTCCTCAAAAGTCAATCTCAACTAATAAATATTTTTGTGATTTTTTTTTAATATGTTACATCTAGCATACTTAATTTTTTTATCTGATTCACTGACCACACATACACAGCTCCATACCCTAGAACATTTTTAACAATGCAAAGAAAGAGCAAAAATGGTATCTACTTGTGACATTTGGAAGACACTTCTATAAATTTCCACTTTTCCACTATTTTCACTATTATTCCAAACATAAATGCTAAATTATTATAACGCAACAGTGTTCTGCTACTTTAAATAATAATATCCAACAAACAAGTGAATGTACAGAAATTAAAAATAACAATAAATGTAAATCACAGTAGCAAAAAAGTCACAAACCAAATCCGTGCTGCAGAAACTAAATTAATATTGCGAACAAAAGTCCAATCCAAAGTCTTCAAAAAGTGTTTCTATGCTGATGTGTAAACACTCGCGCTATCCTTCAATCTGGACTTCAATCTGATAGCTAAATTCTGTTTGGACTCTAATGCCTTGTACACACAGTCGGACATTCCGACCACAAAATCCATCAGATTTTTTCAGACGGATTTTGTCCTAAACTGGTGTTGCATACACATGGTCGGACAAAGTTGTTGGAAAATCCGATCGTTCGGAACGTGACGATGTTCGTTCGTTACGACGGGACTATGTTGAGGCTAGTAGCCAATAGCTTTGGTCTTGTAATTTGATCTGAGCACGCGTGGCACTTTGTCTGATCAGAATTCTCTACAAACGATCGGAAAAAGTCTGATCGGATTTTTATGTCTTAAAATTTGAGATCCTGCTCTCAAATTGTTTCAGTCTGAAAAAGTCCTATAGAGCCCACACACTATCGGATTTTCCGACAATATAATCTGATCTGACCTTTTCTGTCAGAATTTCTGACTGTGTGTACAAGGCATAACAAGAAGTGAAGGAAAAACATCTGAAATTGAATTAAATTTCTTTGATTTATGATTACATTTATTGTTACATTTTATAACAAAAATACATTTGATAAAAGATGAACGTTTCCCTTTAAGAGTCTAAAAAAGATTTGTTGGGAAGGTTTGCTGGACCTTTTTTTGTCTGTATTTTATGGTATTTATTTTCAGAGGATTCACTCTCTCTTGGAAAATATGCCACACATGAGTGAATGTTGTTTGAAAGAGGTAAACGTACATCCTCTACATACAATATAAATTATTGGATAAAGGACAAACAAATATTTTCCTTCACATTAAATATTTAAGAGGATTCACCTTAGTCACCTAACATTTTTTAAAAAGGAATCACCATCATTTTCAATCAAGATTCGGTCCTCAGCAATAGCATACAACATAATAAAGAGAGATTTCAGGAACATACAAGTTTCACCCCCCATTTAAATTCCAAAAAGATTCACCCACTTGAAGCATTACTTGCTGTATCCTCTTTTAAAATTAATGCAGTAAAATACTGCATTGCTGTGTGGAGGATATCCTTTTTAGAGTTGGACTGGGGGGGGGGGGATTTAAAGCAGATCCCCAATACACCACCAACACTAATGTAATGTATTTAGGAAAATTAGTTGAATTTCTTATAGTAACAAGCTTTCATGGTCGAATACTCTGGCACTGGTCCGTCCTGTCCTCCTCCCACACCAATAAAAATTAAATAAAAATAAATAAAAAATAATTATAATAATGAATAATAATAATAAATAAATAAAATAATTAAATAAAAATTAAAATAAAAGGCCATCATTGGTGGCTGACTTCCTCTTCCTGGTTCCCTGTGATGGTACATTGATGATGTGTTTTATAAAACATTGTTCAGTTGATTCAAATTAATGTTATTATTTCTATCCAATAACACAATCACCAGTTCTAATATTATAGATATACACACATTGTGTGAGTTCATAAAACAAGCTGACCATTTTTTTTCTTAGTTTTAAACACAAAAACAAAAATGTAATATATTTCATTATACCAATCCTTCTCATCTTTCTAATGTGGTGGCTGCTTTAGAAGTGTTTAATAAAAGCTGAATTTCATTGTGCACTGAGACACCCTACACCCCAAAAGAAAATATGGTATAATGAACTGACCCCCCCCCCCCCCCCCCAATAAGACTACAATTGATTGGGAAGGGTTTAATAAACATTTGTGTCCCTTCCAGTACTGAGATTATTATGCACATGTGGCATTCCGTGAGGGACACAATAGGACACCACTAGTCCCAACAATGGAGGTTGGCTTCCATAAACATGGCCATTGTGATGAAAACAGTATCTGGAGTCACACCTCAGCCAGGTATTCTACTTCCTCTTCAACATATCCATTCACAAGCCCATCAAGCATTGAAAAGATGTGTTTTGTCCTGGGAGTAAAAGTTCTTTCTATATTCTGCAGTCATTGCCAACACAAAACCAATGTGTATTTTTAGGTAATAACACAATCTCCGTTGTATTATTTGATTTTACCTAAGTGTGTTGTATTATTACAGTTTACCTAATTTTTTTATTTGTTTTATATTTTTATTTACATTGTATATCTCCATGAGCTTCTTTTATTAGCCATCTCCATGCAGTAGACAGTGCTGATGAACAGGATACTTAAAGGGAAAGCTACATAGTTTTTTAGTTTTTCCTACAGTGAAATAAAGAAAAACTTATCCCATAATAGTGTGAGAATATTCTGAGACACACCATTTATAATAACAATGGTATCTACTCTGAATATTTTAGTCTACACCCGAAAGACAATAGGAACAGGAAACACTGGCAGTGTTATGCTAATGACTACAACAGCCATCTCAACAGACCAAGTTAAGGGGTAGTATTCCTCAAAAGTCAATATCAACTAAAAAATAAAGTATACTAGATGTAACAGGAAAAAACAATCTAATAAATATTTATCTGACCACACATACACAGCTCCATACTCTAGAAGATTTCTAACAATGCGCAGACAAAAATTCTAATCTACTTGCGACATTTTAAAGACACTTCTATCAATTTCCACTTTCCCAACACTAAATTCTCCAAAACACTTTCTCCTGTAACTCTCCCCCTTTCCCGAAAAATACAATGCATTTAGTTGACACAAAATCTAAACAATAACAAAAATAATCACTAAAGTTTTTTCCAAAACTGAAGTCAAGATTTTTCTGCCTTTTATAAAATAAAAAATACAATAGAAAAACAACAAGCAAAAACTGTAACAATCTTTCTGTGTCCTCACCAACAAAAACACAAATACAAGAAATGGAAGTAAGTTGAGCAAAAAAAGAAACAAAAACCAACCACTTTTTTTTAATGCAGACATTTTGATTTTTATGTGTTTTAATGGTCCTTCCAATATACTCTTCTAACCTGATTGCAGGACATCAAAATACTTTTTAAAACATTCAGTGGCATGTCCTTCCTCTTTCTTCTAATATCTATTAATAAAACAATGCACATATTTTTCTATCTTGCACTGAAAACTCTCAGTCTAATATCCCAACAAAGCTTTACCCAAAATCTATATACTTTACCAAATTATATCACTAGAAAGATCAGATCTCAGGGAGAATTCTTAGTCTAAAGCTGGTCATAGATGGGAAGGGTGTAGAGATGAATCTCTAGATATAAGTCCAGACATGGCAGCTCCAATATTACCATCCTGTCAGGTCCTTTTAATGGTTCTTAAATAAAAAAAATATATGATTTGTATGCTGATTACATTTTTTAGTTTGAAGCCCTTTTTAGACTAAACCCATTGGTGTACAGTGTTACTGAAAATAAGACATCATTGTATAAAAGAACCAGCAAGAACTTACAGCTGTTACAATGAGATGTTTTTCCTCAAAAAATCACCTTGTTAGTACTCCCTTTTATATTAGTTATTCAGTCTAGAATCAGGTAAAAGAAAGAATTGTATAAAACTAACCTTTCCACCATATTAACCATAAAAATAGAAATTTATTTTTACTTTAAAACTCAGTAAAGTTTTTAAATATTTAGGTTTCATCATGATTATTCAGTCAGCTACTCTCTAGAAAACCTGTTTATATGCAAATTGGCAGCAGCAATCTGTTTTTATTTACACAACATTTCCATTAGAAGTCAGCCAATGAAAAGCCTCCATGTCTGCCTTCCCCGCCCACCTCCCTTGTATAAAGTGGGCTTTCCCCTCCTCTGATCAGAGACTACTTCCAGAGATCCCGGTATACTCATCTATTACAGCGCAACTGGAGATTTGGTGACGTTGACCGGAGTTGATCTGCAGTGGAACCGAATTCTCAGAGAATCAAATCCGACTTCTTCCCTTCTCTACACCACATTAAGGTAAGGTCACTTTCATTTAACCAATCAATGGATGTTTATTTTTTAATGAACATTCTGATGATGCTACAGAGGTTTATGTGATAAATATATAAAGACCTATATATTAAAAACTGTAAAGGGGCAATGGGTGGAGGTTCATTTCAAGATCATCTGTAATACAACGTATACAGAAGACAGGATAGCCACTGGGGGATTGCCATGATCGTTCTGATGAAATGTTGTTGGTAATAAATTAAATGCAATAGAAATGTTGAAAATGTTTTTAAGGTGCCTGAAAATGGATGTGACAATTGAGATGTTATGACATCACTTATGATTATTGTGGGTCATTCTGGGACTTCACAGTTTTGGGGAGAATGTTTAAGTCAAGAGTCACTAATATCTTCTGATGGCCTTTAGCATGGCCTCTGCTGTCTTGTTCTGGGTACAGAATGTGAGGCAACCATTTTCCATATTTTACATGATAGTTCTGATTAAAATTACACTTTTTACCTGGCTGAGCTCTGTGTTCATCCTCCTGGATTTGTGTAACAAAACTGGAAACTTGGCATAGCTGGTTGGCAACAAGAAAGCTGAATATTTCTTGTAGGTCATCCTTATGGTATGTCTGGTCTTTTCATGGCAGTGTCTGCCAGAAATATGAGAGTCACCAAGATGTTGCTGGCATCATATACACCTTCCCATCAAAGCTGGCCCATGTGTATTACATTCCCTTTCCTAAGGACATTTGAACAAAAAAATGCATCTTTTTTTACCACCAGTTACAGAGCTGGTCCCTGCAGACAACTGAACTAATATCTATTGGATATATCCTGCCACTTATTTATTGCTGTATGTCTAGATTTTCCCATTTTTTTGTACTTGCTAAAGTTATACCATTGCACGGTTTTCTGGTTTATAACTAGATTGCTTTTTAAGTCCCTCAAGGCCTGATTCACACCTATGCAGGATGTAGTTTGCATTTTTCTATACATGCTTTTGATCCATTGAAGTCTATGGAACCAAAAACTAGAAAAAAAGTCCCTGGCCCTTTCCATAAAATGCACAGATGTGAATGGGACCCATAAGAAACCATGTTAAATGGACTGTAGTGTGTATCTGCAAAACTAAAAGCGCACAAAAAATGCATAGGTGAGAACCAGACCTAAATGTACTCCATAAATGTCTTTTTTTGTGTCCAAGCTCTATATTTAGTGTCCAAACTTTACATATAGATGTGGAGCTCTATCAAGCATTTCATATTTATAGCTATATGATTGAGGGTAACAGTATTCATATTTGACCAAAGTCTATGTTTTTGTTTTTTTAAAGATAGTTTTTCTGCCTAATAATGCAACAATCTTTTTCTTTTTCTTTTTTTTTGCTCTCTAGAACATTATGGCCTCTCTTGCTCATGATGGCTTCTGGACAAAATGGTTTCCTTCACCTTACAGGGACTCACCCCTTTACCTCTCCCCACTCCCCCTTCCATCTCTCCCCCCTTCCCCCCTCCATCTCTCCCCCTTCCTCACACCCCTCTTCCCCCTTCCCCCTCCCTCCCCTTCTCTCCCTCCCCCTGCCCCCTCTCCCCTGGCCCCCACCCCTTCTCCCCTGCCTCCCCTTCCTCTCCCCTGCCCCCCTTCCTGTCCCCTGCCCCCCGCCCTCTCCCCATCCCTCCCTTGCCTCTTTCTCCCCTGCCCCCCTTCCTCTCCCCTGCCCCCCGTCCTCTTCCCTGCCCTCCCTTCGATTTTTCTCCCCGGCCCCCCTTCCTTTCGCCTGCCCCTTTCCTTTCCCCTGCCCCCCTCCCTCTCCCCTGCCCCCCCTTCCCCCTCTCCCCGGACCTCTCTTCCCTCTCGCTCCCACCCTTCCCTTTCTCTCCCCAGCCCTCTTCACTTTCTCTTCTCGGACCCCCCTTCCCTCTCTCCCCTGCCCCCATTCCCTCTATCTCCCCACTTACCTCTCCCCTCTCCCCGCTTACCTCTCCCCTCTCCCCCTTTACCTCTCCCCTCTCCCCTTCTTCCTTCTTCCCTCCCCCCCCCCCTTCTCTCTCCCCTGCCCCCCTTCCCCCTCTCTCTCCCATATCCCCCTCTTCCATCTTCCCTCTCTCCACCCCTTCTCTTTCCCCTGCCCCCCCTTCCCTCTCTCTCCCCTGCCCCCTTCCTTTTCTCTTCCCTTTTTCCCTCTCTCCCCCTTCCTCCTCTCCCCCCTTACCTCTCTCCCCCTCCCTCTCTCCACGCTTCCCTCACTCCTCTCTTCCCTCTCTTACCCCTTCCCTCTCTCCCCCCTTCTCTCACTCCCCCCTCCCCCCTTCTTTCAACCGCCCTTCCCCCATCTCTCTTGGCAGAAGAGGGAGAAGACAGTGCAGAGAGGAGAACCGAAGAGGGAGAAGAACCAGCAGAGGGAGAAGAACCAGCAGAGGGAGAAGACATCACCAGAAGAGGGAGAAGAACAGAAGCCGGAGCTGCCTTAATAAAATACTTTAAAAACCTGAGTAATGTTTTATTTTTGACACAATTTTTCTAGTTGAATACCCCATACTCCTTCACATAGGGTAGGGGGCCGGGGTCTGGGGATCTTGACAACCAACAGCCAGAGTTGTCGAGAAGAGGCCCTTGTCCTCAACATGGGGACAAAGTGCTTTGGGGTGGGGGGTGCAGGGCTCCCAAGCCTCAAAGCATCCAACCACCCAAGTTGAGGGCATGCGGCCTGGTACGGTACAGGAGGGGGAGAAACTGGCTTGTCCCCACCCCCTTTCCTGACCTCCCGGGCTGTGTGCTTGGATAAGGGTCTGGATTTTGGGGGGGGCCCCACACAATTTTTTGAGCATGAGGGTTCCCCTTAAAATCCATACCAGACTGAAGGGCCTGGTATGCTCTTGGAGGGGGAACCCATGTCTTTTTTTGTTTTTTTTACATTGTGCGTGGAGTTCCCCCTAAAGATTCATACCAGACAGTGCCTTGTACAGTTGCAAAAAAAGTATGTGAACTCTTTTGGAATGAAATGGATTTCTGCACAAATTAGTCATAAAGTGTGATCGGATCTTCATCTAAGTCACAACAATAGACAATCACAGCCTTGCATAAACTAAAAACACACAAAGAATTAAATGTTATCATGTTTTTATTGAACACACCATGTAAACATTCACAGTGCAAGTGGAAAAAGTATATGAAACCTTGGATTTAATAACTGGTTAAACCTCCTTTTGCAGCAATAACTTCAGCCAAACGTTTCCTGTAGTTGCAGATCCAGACGTGCACAGCAGTCAGGAGTAATTCCTGTCCATTCCTCTTTACAGAACTGCTTCAGTTCAGCAATTATTTTGGGATGCCTGGTATGAATCTCTTTCTTGAGGTCATGCCACAGCATCTCAATTGGGTTGAGGTCAGTACTCTGACTGGGTCACTCCAGAAAGTGTATTTTCTTCTGTTGATTTACGTCTATGCTTTGGGTCGTTGTCCTGTTGCAACACACATCTTCTATTGAGCTTCAGCTGGTGGACAGATGGCCTTAATTTCTCCTGCAAAATGTCTTGATAAACTTGGGAATTCATTTTTCCTTTGATGATAGAATAAGAATATTCTATAAGAATAAGAATATTTTGCCAGTACTGCTGTTGAACATCCAGGTGCTCTTGTGCAAACTGTAAACGTGCAGCAATTTTTATTTTTTTTTGGACAGCTCTGGCTTCCTCTGTGATTTCCTCCCATGAAATCCATTCTTGTTTAGTGTTTTATGTATTGTAGATTCGCTAACAGGGATGTTAGCATATGCCAGAGACATTTGTAAGTCTTTAGCTGACACTCTAGGATTCTTCTTCATCTCATTGTGCAGTGTGCGCTGTGCTCTTGCGGTCATCTTTACAGGACGCCCACTCCTAGGGAGAGTAGCAGCAGTGCCGAACTTTCTCCATTTATAGACAATTTGTCTTACCATGGACTGATGAATAGCGAGGCTTTTGGAGATACGTTTGGAGATACTTTTATAACCCTTCCCAGCTTTATGCAAGTCAACAATTCTTAATCATAGGTCTTCTGGGAGCTTTTTTGTGCAAGGCATCATTCATATCAGTTAATGTTTCTTGTGAAAAGCAAACCCAGAACTGGTGTGTGTTTTTTTTATAGGACAGGGCAGCTGTAACCAACACATCCAATCTCATCTCTTTGATTGGACTGCAGTCGGCTGACACCTCACTCCAATTAGCTCTTGGAGATCTCATTAGTCTAGGGGTTCACATACTTTTTCCACCTGCACTGTGAATGTTTACATGGTGTGTTCAATAAAAACATGGTAACATTTAATTCTTTGTGTGTTATTAGTTTAAGCAGACTGTGATTGTCTATTGTTATGACTTAGATGAAGATCAGATCACATTTTATGACCAATTTGTGCAGAAAGCCATGTCATTCCAAAAGGGTTCACATACAGTATTTTTAGGGATCAAATTTGAATCCCTGTTCATTAAAGTCAGACTTCAAGTCACAGGGCAAAGTCGGATCCACAGTCATACGACTTTCTTGTTAAAATCGCGGCCGTGAAATTGTGGCAAAATTGTGAAACTTTGAAGTCGCACAAGTGCAAAAGGGGGTTAATTCCTAGCCCCCAGCAACTGACCCTCTCCTAGGCAATGAACTTGGCCTGAGAAACAACAAGAATCAAACGGTCTGATCTCTGTGATGTTTGAGGACCCATCTGGTAAAATTATATCAAATATTATAAAGCAATATCAAATGTGTTTTTTGTTTCTGTTATATAATTTTGCAAATAAATTGTTCTTCATAAATTTAGCCCAAAATGTATTCTGCTGCATTTCTTTTTTTTAAAAGATTGTATTTACTATATATATATATATATATATATATATATATATATATATATATATATATATATTTTTTTAAACACACTGTGAACAGAGCAAAATAATGTTAACATAGTAGTGTTGTACTACTCGGGGGAAGTGATCAATTATTTTTTTTGACACATTGTTTGCTTGACCACATCAGCCCCGAAAGATTTGGCTGCTCAATGACCAGGAGAGTTTTTGCGATACGGCACTGCGTCGCTTTAACTGACAATTGCGCGGTCATGTGACGCTGTACCCATACAAATTTCTTTTTCCCCACAGCCCCCTTTTTTGAAAAAGACAATGGGGGTCATTTAATAAAGGCAAATTCACTTTGCACTGCAAGTGCACTTGGAAGTAAAGTCGCTGTAGATCCGAGGGGGACATGCAAGGAAAATAAAAAACAGCATTTTAGCTTGCACATGATGCCGTAAAATACAGATGGACAAAATACAGATGGACAAGTGGGTGAGTGAGTGAGTGACTTGTATAGCGCCACCTATGCGAACTGAATCGCCCCAGGGCACTTTCTTGCCACCAGAGTCCATCTGCGGTGTTGCGTGGTCCTTTTACCCCGTAAGGTACAAGTGTCTAGGAAACATTTGCTGTGTGGGGGATATCCTTTTTAGAGTTGGACTCTGGGAATATAAAGCAGATCCCCAATACACCACAACACTAATATAATGTATTTAGTAAAATTTGTTTACTTTCTTATAATAACAAGCTTTCATGGTCTTATACTCTGCCACTGGTCTGTCCTGCCCTTGGATCTCCTCCCACACTGCCATTTAAAAAAGAAAGCCATCATTGGTGGCTGGCTTCCTCTCCCTGGTTCCCTTTGTCGGTACATTGACGATGTGTTTTATAAAACTTTCTTCAGTTGGTTCAAATTAATTTTATTATTTCCATCTAATAACACAATTACTAGTTCTAATATTATAGAGATACACACTTTGTATGAGTTCATAAAACTAGCTGACCGGTTTTTGATTTTCTTAGTTTTAAACACAAAAACAAAAATGTAATATATTTCATTATACCAATCCTTCTCATCTTCCTAATGTGGTGACTGTATTATGAGTGTTTAATAAAAGCTGAATTTCATTGTGCATTGAGACACCCTAACACCCCAAAAGCACATATTTTATAATGAACTGAACCCCCCCCCCCCCACAAGACAATTGATTGGGAAGGGTTTAATAAACATTTGTGTCTCTTCCAGTACTGAGATAATTTATGCACATGTGGCATTCCCTGAGAGCCACAATAGGACACCACTAGTCCCAACAATGGAGGTTGGCTTTCATAAACATGGTCATTGTAATGAAAACAGTATCTGGAGTCACACCTCAGCCAGGTATTCTACTCCCTCTTTAACATATCAATTCACAAGCCCATTGAAAAGACTTGTTCTGTCCTGGGTGTAAAAGTTCTTTCTAAAATCCCAATAAAATATATTTACATTTTTGGTTGTAACATGGCAAAATGTGGAAAATTTCAAGGGATATAAATACTTTTTCAAGTTACTGTACCCTAAATAGTCTACACCCAAAAAAAAATAGATAAAGGAGACACGGGGGAACAATAGTGAAAGGATACGGTGTGCAGAGTAAACACAACAAACAATAGTATGGGTGGACCGCCCCAGGAAGACAATAGGAACAGTAATCACCGGCACTGTTATGCTAATGACTACCACTACCAATTCAATAGACAATGTTAGGGGGTTGTACTCCTCAAAAGTCAATCTCAACTAATAAATATTTTTGTGATTTTTTTTTAATATGTTACATCTAGCATACTTAATTTTTTTATCTGATTCACTGACCACACATACACAGCTCCATACCCTAGAACATTTTTAACAATGCAAAGAAAGAGCAAAAATGGTATCTACTTGTGACATTTGGAAGACACTTCTATAAATTTCCACTTTTCCACTATTTTCACTATTATTCCAAACATAAATGCTAAATTATTATAACGCAACAGTGTTCTGCTACTTTAAATAATAATATCCAACAAACAAGTGAATGTACAGAAATTAAAAATAACAATAAATGTAAATCACAGTAGCAAAAAAGTCACAAACCAAATCCGTGCTGCAGAAACTAAATTAATATTGCGAACAAAAGTCCAATTCAAAGTCTTCAAAAAGTGTTTCTATGCTGATGTGTAAACACTCGCGCTATCCTTCAATCTGGACTTCAATCTGATAGCTAAATTCTGTTTGGACTCTAATGCCTTGTACACACAGTCGGACATTCCGACCACAAAATCCATCAGATTTTTTCAGACGGATTTTGTCCTAAACTGGTGTTGCATACACATGGTCGGACAAAGTTGTTGGAAAATCCGATCGTTCGGAACGTGACGATGTTCGTTCGTTACGACGGGACTATGTTGAGGCTAGTAGCCAATAGCTTTGGTCTTGTAATTTGATCTGAGCACGCGTGGCACTTTGTCTGATCAGAATTCTCTACAAACGATCGGAAAAAGTCTGATCGGATTTTTATGTCTTAAAATTTGAGATCCTGCTCTCAAATTGTTTCAGTCTGAAAAAGTCCTATAGAGCCCACACACGATCGGATTTTCCGACAATATAATCTGATCTGACCTTTTCTGTCAGAATTTCTGACTGTGTGTACAAGGCATAACAAGAAGTGAAGGAAAAACATCTGAAATTGAATTAAATTTCTTTGATTTATGATTAAATTTATTGTTACATTTTATAACAAAAATAAATTTGATAAAAGATGAACGTTTCCCTTTTAAGAGTCTAAAAAAGATTTGTTGGGATTGTTTGCTGGACATTTTTTTGTCTGTATTTTATGGTATTTATTTTCAGAGGATTCACTCTCTCTTGGAAAATATGCCACACATGAGTGAATGTTGTTTGAAAGAGGTAAACGTATATCCTCTACATACAACATAAATTACTGGATAAAGGACAAACCAATATTTTCCTTCACATTAAATATTTAAGAGGATTCACCTTAGTCACCTAACATTTTTTAAGAAGGAATCACCATCATTTTCAATCAAGATTCGGTCCTCAGCAATAGCATACAACATAATAAAGAGAGATTTCAGGAACATACAAGATTCACCCCCCCCCCGTATTTAAATTCCAAAAAGATTCACCCACTTGAAGCATTACTTGCTGTATCCCCTTTTAAAATAAATGCAGTAAAATACTGCATTGCTGTGTGGAGGATATCCTTTTTAGAGTTGAACTGGGGGGGGGGGGATTTAAAGCAGATCCCCAATACACCACCAACACTAATGTAATGTATTTAGGAAAATTAATTTAATTTCTTATAGTAACAAGCTTTCATGGTCGAATACTCTGGCACTGGTCCGTCCTGCCCTCCTCCCACACCAATAAAAATTAAATAATAATAAATAAAAAATAATTATAATAATTAATAATAAATAAATAAAATAATTAAATAAAAATTGAAATAAAAGGCCATCATTGGTGGCTGGCTTCCTCTTCCTGGTTCCCTGTGACAGTACATTGATGATGTGTTTTATAAAACATTGTTCAGTTGATTCAAATTAATGTTATCATTTCTATCTAATAACCCAATCACCAGTTCTAATATTATAGATATACACACATTGTGTGAGTTCATAAAACAAGCTGACCATTTTTTTTCTTAGTTTTAAACACAAAAACAAAAATGTAAGATATTTCATTATACCAAACCTTCTCATCTTTCTAATGTGGTGGCTGCTTTAGGAGTGTTTAATAAAAGCTGAATTTCATTGTGCATTGAGACACCCTACACCCCAAAAGCAAATATTGTATAATGAACTGAACCCCCCCCCCCCAATAAGACTACATTTGATTGGGAAGGGTTTAATAAACATTTGTGTTCCTTCCAGTACTGAGATTATTATGCACATGTGGCATTCCGTGAGGGACACAATAGGACACCACTAGTCCCAACAATGGAGGTTGGCTTCCATAAACATGGCCATTGTGATGAAAACAGTATCTGGAGTCACACCTCAGACAGGTATTCTACTTCCTCTTTAACATGTAAATTCACAAGTCCATCACCATTGAAAAGATGTGTTTTGTCCTGGGAGTAAAAGTTCTTTCTATATTCTGCAGTCATTGCCAACACAAAACCAATGTGTATTTTTAGGTAATAACACAATCTCCTTTGTATTATTTGATTTTACCTAAGTGTGTTGTATTATTACAGTTTACCTAATTTTTTTAATTTATGTTTTATATTTTTATTTACATTGTATATCTCCATGAGCTTCTTTTATTAGCCATCTCCATGCAGTAGACAGTGCTGGTGAACAGGATACTTAAAGGGAAAGCTACATAGTTTTTTAGTTTTTCCTACAGTGAAATAAAGAAAAACTTATCCCATAATAGTGTGAGAATATTCTGTACACACCATTTATAATAACAATGGTATCTACTCTGAATATTTTAGTCTACACCCGAAAGACAATAGGAACAGGAAACACTGGCAGTGTTATGCTAATGACTACAACAGCCATCTCAACAGACCAAGTTAGGGGTAGTATTCTTCAAAAGTCAATATCAACTAAAAAATAAAGTATACTAGATGTAACAGCTAAAAACAATCCAATAAATATTTATCTGACCACACATACACAGCTCCATACCCTAGAAGATTTCTAACAATGCACAGACAAAAATTCTAATCTACTTGTGACATTTGAAAGACACTTCTATCAATTTCCACTTTCCCAACACTAAATTCTCCAAAACACTTTCTCCTGTAACTCTACCCCTTTCCCGAAAAATACAATGCATTTAGTTGACACAAAATCTAAACAATAACAAAAATAACCACTAAAGTTTTTTCCAAAACTGAAGTCAATATTTTTCTGCCTTTTATAAAATAAAATAAAAAATACAATAGAAAAACAACAAGCAACAACTGTAACAATCTTTCTGTGCCCTCACCAACAAAAACACAAATACAAGAAATGGAAGTAAGTTGAGCAGAAAAAGAAACAAAAACCAACCACTTTTTTTTAATGCAGACATTATCTTTTTTATGTGTTTTAATGGTCCTTCCAATATACTCTTCTAACCTGATTGCAGAACATCAAAATACGTTTTAAAACATTCAGTGGCATGTCCTTCCTCTTTTCCTCTTCCTTCTAATATCTATTAATAAAACAAAATGCACATATTTTTTCTATCTTGCACTGAAAACTCTCAGTCTAATGTCCTGACAAAGCATTACCCAAAATCTATATACTTTACCAAATTATATCACTAGAAAGATCAGATCTCAGAGAGAATTCTTAGTCTAAAGCTGGTCATAGATGGGAAGGGTGTAGAGATGAATTTATAGATATAAGTCCAGACATGGCAGCTCCAGTATTACCATCCTGTCAGGTTGTTTTAATTGTTCTTAAATAAAAAATATATGATTTGTATGCTGATTACATTTTTTAGTTTTTAGACTAAACCCATTGGTATACAATGTTACTGAAAATAAGACATCATTGTATAAAAGAACCAGCAAGAACTTATGGCAGATATTACAATGAGATGTTTTTCCTCAATAAATCACCTTGTTAGTACTCCCTTTTATATCAGTTATTCAGTCTAGAATCAGGTAAAAGAAAGAATTGTATAAAACTAACCTTTCCACCATATTAACCATAAAAATAGAAATGTATTTTTACTTTAAAACTCAGTAAAGTTTTTAAATATGTAGGTTTCATCATGATTATTCAGTCAGCTACTCTCTAGAAAACCTGTTTATATGCAAATTGGCAGCAGCAACCTGGTTTTATTTACACAACATTTCCATTAGAAGTCAGCCAATGAAAAGCCTCCATGTCTGCCTTCCCCGCCCACCTCCCTTGTATAAAGTGGGCTTTCCCCTCCTCTGATCAGAGACTACTTCCAGAGATCCCGGTATACTCATCTATTACAGCGCAGCTGGAGATTTGGTGACTTTGACCGGTGTTGATCTGCAGTGGAACCGAATTCTCAGAGAATCTAATCCGACTTCTTCCCTTCTCCACACCACATTAAGGTAAGGTCACTTTCATTTAACCAATCAATGGATGTTTATTATTTAATGAACATTCTGATGATGCTACAGAGGTTTATGTGATAAATATATAAAGACCTATATATTAAAAACTGTAAAGGGGCAATGGGTGGAGGTTCATTTCAAGATAATCTGTAATACAACGTATACAGAAGACAGGATAGCCACTGGGGGTTTGCCATGACCGTTCTGATGAAATAAATGAAATGCAATAGAAATGTTGAAAATGTTTTTAAGGTGCCTGAAAATGGATGTGACAATTGAGATGTTATGACATCACTTATGATTATTGTGGGTCATTCTTGGACTTCACAGTTTTGGGGAGAATGTTTAAGTCAAGAGTCACTAATATCTTCTGAAGGCCTTTAGCATGGCCTCTGCTGTCTTGTTCTGGGTACAGAATGTGAGGCAACCATTTTCCATATTTTACATGATAGTTCTGATTAAAATTACACTTTTTACCTGGCTGAGCTCTGTGTTCATCCTCCTGGAAACTTGGCATAGCTGGTTGGCAACAAGAAAGCAGAGTATTTCTTGTAGGTCATCCTTATGGTATGTCTGGTCTTTTCATGGCAGAGTCTGCCAGAAATATGAGAGTCACCAAGATGTTGCTGGCATCATATACACCTTCCCATCAATGCTGGCCCATGTGTATTGCATTCCCTTTCCTAAGGACATTTGAACAAAAAAATGCATCTTTTTTACCACCAGTTACAGAGCTGGTCCCTGCAGACAACTGAACTAATATCTATTGGATATATCCTGCCACTTATTTATTGCTGTATGTCTTGATTTTCCCATTTTTTTGTACTTGCTAAAGTTATACCATTGCACGGTTTTCTGGTTTATAACTAGATTGCTTTTTAAGTCCCTCAAGGCCCGATTCACACCTATGCAGGTTGTAGTTTGCATTTTTCTATATATGCTTTTGATCCATTGAAGTCTATGGAACCAAAAACCAGAAAAAAGTCCCTGGCCCTTTCCATAAAATGCACAGATGTGAATGTGACCCATAGGAAACCATGTTAAATGGACTGTAGTGTGTATCTGCAAAACTAAAAACGCACTAAAAATGCATAGGTGTGAACCAGACCTAAATGTCCTCCATAAATGTCTTTTTTTGTGTCCAAGCTCTATATTTAGTGTCCAAACTTTACATATAGATGTGGAGCTCTATCAAGCATTTCATATTTATAGATATATGATTGAGGGTAACAGTATTCATATTTGACCAAAGTCTATGTTTCTGTTTTTTTTAAAGATAGTTTTTCTGCCTAATAATGCAACAATCTTTTTCTTTCTTTTTTTTTTGCTCTCTAGAACGTTATGGCCTCTCTTGCTCATGATGGCTTCTGGACAAAATGGTTTCCTTCACCTTACAGGGACTCACCCCTTTACCTCTCCCCACTCCCCCTTCCATCTCTCCCCCCTTCCCCCCTCCATCTCTCCCCCCTTCCTCACACCCCTCTTCCCCCTCCCCCCTCCCTCTCCTTCTCTCCCTCCTCCTGCCCCCCTTCCCTCCCTCCCCCCTGCGCCCTCTCCCCTGCCCCCCCTTCCCCCACCTCCTCTCCCCTGCCCCCCGCCCCTTCTCCCCTGCCTCCCCTTCCTCTCCCCTACCCCCCTTCCTGTCCCCTGCCCCCCGCCCTCTCCCCATCCCTCCCTTGCCTCTTTCTCCCCTGCCCCCCTTCCTGCCCCCTGCCCCCCGCCCTCTCCCCATCCCTCCCTTGCCTCTTTCTCCCCTGCCCCCCTTCCTCTCCCCTGCCCCCCGTCCTCTTCCCTGTCCTCCCTTCGATTTTTCTCCCCTGCCCCCCTTCCTTTCGCCTGCCCCTTTCCTTTCCCCTGCCCCCCTCCCTCTCCCCTGCCCTCCCTTCCCCCTCTCCCCGGACCTCTCTTCCCTCTCGCTCCCACCCTTCCCTTTCTCTCCCCAGCCCTCTTCACTTTCTCTTCTCGGACCCCCCTTCCCTCTCTCCCCTGCCCCCATTCCCTCTATCTCCCCCCTTACCTCTCCCCTCTCCCCCTTTACCTCTCCCCTCTCCCCCCCTTCCTTCTTCCCTCTCTCCCCCCCTTCTCTCTCCCCTGCCCCCCTTCCCCATCTCTCTCCCATATCTCCCTCTTCCATCTTCCCTCTCTCCACCCCTTCTCTTTCCCCTGCCTCCCCTTCCCTCTCTCTCCCCTGCCCCCTTCCTTTTCTCTTCCCTTTTTCCCTCTCTCCCCCTTCCTCCTCTCCCCCCTTACCTCTCTCCCCCTCCCTCTCTCCACACTTCCCTCACTCCTCTCTTCCCTCTCTCACCCCTTCCCTCTCTCCCCCCTTCTCTCACTCCCCCCTCCCCCCTTCTTTCAACCACCCTTCCCCCATCTCTCTTGGCAGAAGAGGGAGAAGACAGTGCAGAGAGGAGAACCGAAGAGGGAGAAGAACCAGCAGAGGGAGAAGAACCAGCAGAGGGAGAAGACATCACCAGAAGAGGGAGAAGAACAGAAGCCGGAGCTGCCTTAATAAAATACTTTAAAAACCTGAGTAATGTTTTATTTTTGACACAATTTTTCTAGTTGGATACCCCATACTCATTCACATAGGGTAGGGGGCCGGGGTCTGGGGATCTTGACAACCAACGGCCAGAGTTGTCGAGAAGAGGCCCTTGTCCTCAACATGGGGACAAAGTGCTTTGGGGTGGGGGGTGCAGGGCTCCCCTGCCTCAAATCACCCTACCCCCCATGTTGAGGGCATGCGGCCTGGTACGGTACAGGAGGGGGAGAAACTGGCTTTTCCCCACCCCCTTTCCTGACCTCCCGGGCTGTGTGCTTGGATAAGGGTCTGGATTTTGGGGGCCCCCCCCACACAATTTTTTCAGCATGGGGGTTCCCCTTAAAATCCATACCAGACTGAAGGGCCTGGTATGCTCTTGGAGGGGGAACCCATGTCATTTTTTTGTTTTTTTTTACATTGTTCGTGGAGTTCCCCCTAAAGATTCATACCAGACAGTGCCTTGTACAGTTGCAAAAAAGTATGTGAACCCTTTTGGAATGAAATGGATTTCTGCACAAATTGGTCATAAAATGTGATTGTCTATTGTTGTGACTTAGATGAAGATCCAATCACAGCCTTGCATAAACTAAAAACACACAAAGAATTAAATGTTATCATGTTTTTATTGAACACACCATGTAAACATTCACAGTGCAAGTGGAAAAAGTATGTGAAACCTTGGATTTAATAACTGGTTGAACCTCCTTTTGCAGCAATAACTTCAAGCAAACGTTTCCTGTAGTTGCAGATCCAAACGTGCACAACGGTCAGGAGTAATTCCTGACCATTCCTCTTTACAGAACTGTTTCAGTTCAGCAATTATTTTGGGATGCCTGGTGTGAATCGCTTTCTTGAGCTCATGCCACAGCATCTCAATTGGGTTGAGGTCAGGACTCTGACTGGGCCACTCCAAAAAGCGTATTTTCTTCTGTTTAAGCCATTCTGTTGATTTATGTCTATGCTTTGGGTCGTTGTCCTGTTGCAACACACATTTTCTATTGAGCTTCAGCTGGTGGACAGATGGCCTTCATTTCTCCTGCAAAATGTCTTGATAAACTTGGAAATTCATTTTTCATTCGATGATAGAATAAGAATATTCTATAAGAATAAGAATATTTTGCCAGTACTGCTGTTGAACATCCAGGTGCTCTTGTGCAAACTGTAAACGTGCAGAAATGTTTTTTTTGGACAGCTGTGGCTTCCTCTGTGGTATCCCCCCATGAAATCCATTCTTGTTTAGTGTTTTATGTATCGTAGATTCGCTAACAGGGATGTTAGCATATGCCAGAGACTTGTGTAAATCTTTAGCTGACACTCTAGGATTCTTCTTCATCTCATTGTGCAGTGTGCGCTGTGCTCTTGCGGTCATCTTTACAGGACGCCCACTCCTAGGGAGAGTAGCAGCAGTGCCGAACTTTCTCCATTTATAGACAATTTGTCTTACCATGGACTGATGAACAGCAAGGCTTTTGGAGATACGTTTGGAGATACTTTTATAACCCTTCCCAGCTTTATGCAAGTCAACAATTCTTAATCATAGGTCTTCATGGAGCTTTTTTTGTGCAAGGCATCATTCATATCAGGCAATGTTTCTTGTGAAAAGCAAACCCAGAACTGGTGTGTTTTTTTTTTATAGGACAGGGCAGCTGTAACCAACACCTCCAATCTCATCTCTTTGATTGGTCTGCAGTCGGCTGACACCTCACTCCAATTAGCTCTTGGAGATCTCATTAGTCTAGGGGTTCACATACTTTTTCCACCTGCACTGTGAATGTTTACATGGTGTGTTCAATAAAAACATGTAAACATTTAATTCTTTGTGTGTTATTAGTTTAAGCAGACTGTGATTGTCTATTGTTATGACTTAGATGAAGATCAGATCACATTTTATGACCAATTTGTGCAGAAAGCCATGTCATTCCAAAAGGGTTCACATACAGTATTTTTAGGGATCAAATTCGAATCCCTGTTCATTAAAGTCAGACTTCAAGTCACAGGGCAAAGTCAGATCCACAGTCATACGACTTTCTTGTTAAAATCGCGGCTGTGAAATTGTGGCAAAATTGCGCAACTTTGAAGTCGCACAAGTGCAAAAAGGGGCTAATTCCTAGCCCCCAGTAACTGACCCTCTCCTAGGCAATGAACTTGGCCTGAGAAACAACAAGAATCAAATGGTCTGATCTCTGTGATGTTTGAGGACCCATCTGGTAAAATTATATCAAATATTATAAAGCAATATCAAATGTGTTTTTTGTTTCTGTTATATAATTTTGCAAATAAATTGTTCTTCATAAATTTAGCCCAAAATGTATTCTGCTGCATTTCTTTTTTTTAAAAGATTGTATTTACTATATATATATATATATATATATATATATATTTTTTTTTTTTTTTAAACACACTGTGAACAGAGCAAAATAATGTTAACATAGTAGTGTTGTACTACTCGGGGGAAGTGATCAATTATTTTTTTTGACACATTGTTTGCTTGACCACATCAGCCCCGAAAGATTTGGCTGCTCAATGACCAGGAGAGTTTTTGCGATACGGCACTGCGTCGCTTTAACTGACAATTGCGCGGTCATGTGACGCTGTACCCATACAAATTTCTTTTTCCCCACAGCCCCCTTTTTTGAAAAAGACAATGGGGGTCATTTAATAAAGGCAAATTCACTTTGCACTGCAAGTGCACTTGGAAGTAAAGTCGCTGTAGATCCGAGGGGGACATGCAAGGAAAATAAAAAACAGCATTTTAGCTTGCACATGATGCCGTAAAATACAGATGGACAAAATACAGATGGACAAGTGGGTGAGTGAGTGAGTGACTTGTATAGCGCCACCTATGCGAACTGAATCGCCCCAGGGCACTTTCTTGCCACCAGAGTCCATCTGCGGTGTTGCGTGGTCCTTTTACCCCGTAAGGTACAAGTGTCTAGGAAACATTTGCTGTGTGGGGGATATCCTTTTTAGAGTTGGACTCTGGGAATATAAAGCAGATCCCCAATACACCACAACACTAATATAATGTATTTAGTAAAATTTGTTTACTTTCTTATAATAACAAGCTTTCATGGTCTTATACTCTGCCACTGGTCTGTCCTGCCCTTGGATCTCCTCCCACACTGCCATTTAAAAAAGAAAACCATCATTGGTGGCTGGCTTCCTCTTCCTGGTTCCCTGTGTCGGTACATTGACGATGTGTTTTATAAAACTTTCTTCAGTTGGTCCAAATTAATTTTATTATTTCCATCTAATAACACAATTACTAGTTCTAATATTATAGAGATACACACTTTGTATGAGTTCATAAAACTAGCTGACCGGTTTTTGATTTTCTTAGTTTTAAACACAAAAACAAAAATGTAATATATTTCATTATACCAATCCTTCTCATCTTCCTAATGTGGTGACTGTATTATGAGTGTTTAATAAAAGCTGAATTTCATTGTGCATTGAGACACCCTAACACCCCAAAAGCACATATTTTATAATGAACTGAACCCCCCCACCCCAAGACAATTGATTGGGAAGGGTTTAATAAACATTTGTGTCTCTTCCAGTACTGAGATAATTTATGCACATGTGGCATTCCTTGAGAGCCACAATAGGACACCACTAGTCCCAACAATGGAGGTTGTCTTCCATAAACATGGTCATTGTAATGAAAACAGTATCTGGAGTCACACCTCAGCCAGGTATTCCACTCCCTCTTTAACATATCAATTCACAAGCCCATTGAAAAGACTTGTTCTGTCCTGGGTGTAAAAGTTCTTTCTAAAATCCCAATAAAATATATTTACATTTTTGGTTGTAACATGGCAAAATGTGGAAAATTTCAAGGGATATAAATACTTTTTCAAGTTACTGTACCCTAAATAGTCTACACCCAAAAAACAATAGATAAAGGAGACAAGGGGGAACAATAGTGAAAGGATACGGTGTGCAGAGTAAACGCAACAAACAATAGTATGGGTGGACCGCCCCAGGAAGACAATAGGAACAGTAATCACCGGCAGTGTTATGCTAATGACTACCACACCCAATTCAATAGACAATGTTAGGGGGTAGTACTCCTCAAAAGTCAATCTCAACTAATAAATATTTTTGTGATTTTTTTTTAATATGTTACATCTAGCATACTTAATTTTTTTATCTGATTCACTGACCACACATACACAGCTCCATACCCTAGAACATTTTTAACAATGCAAAGAAAGAGCAAAAATGGTATCTACTTGTGACATTTGGAAGACACTTCTATAAATTTCCACTTTTCCACTATTTTCACTATTATTCCAAACATAAATGCTAAATTATTATAACGCAACAGTGTTCTGCTACTTTAAATAATAATATCCAACAAACAAGTGAATGTACAGAAATTAAAAATAACAATAAATGTAAATCACAGTAGCAAAAAAGTCACAAACCAAATCCGTGCTGCAGAAACTAAATTAATATTGCGAACAAAAGTCCAATCCAAAGTCTTCAAAAAGTGTTTCTATGCTGATGTGTAAACACTCGCGCTATCCTTCAATCTGGACTTCAATCTGATAGCTAAATTCTGTTTGGACTCTAATGCCTTGTACACACAGTCGGACATTCCGACCACAAAATCCATCAGATTTTTTCAGACGGATTTTGTCCTAAACTGGTGTTGCATACACATGGTCGGACAAAGTTGTTGGAAAATCCGATCGTTCGGAACGTGACGATGTTCGTTCGTTATGACGGGACTACGTTGAGGCTAGTAGCCAATAGCTTTGGTCTTGTAATTTGATCTGAGCACGCGTGGCACTTTGTCTGATCAGAATTCTCTACAAACGATCGGAAAAAGTCTGATCGGATTTTTATGTCTTAAAATTTGAGATCCTGCTCTCAAATTGTTTCAGTCTGAAAAAGTCCTATAGAGCCCACACACTATCGGATTTTCCGACAATATAATCTGATCTGACCTTTTCTGTCAGAATTTCTGACTGTGTGTACAAGGCATAACAAGAAGTGAAGGAAAAACATCTGAAATTGAATTAAATTTCTTTGATTTATGATTACATTTATTGTTACATTTTATAACAAAAATACATTTGATAAAAGATGAACGTTTCCCTTTAAGAGTCTAAAAAAGATTTGTTGGGAAGGTTTGCTGGACCTTTTTTTGTCTGTATTTTATGGTATTTATTTTCAGAGGATTCACTCTCTCTTGGAAAATATGCCACACATGAGTGAATGTTGTTTGAAAGAGGTAAACGTACATCCTCTACATACAATATAAATTATTGGATAAAGGACAAACAAATATTTTCCTTCACATTAAATATTTAAGAGGATTCACCTTAGTCACCTAACATTTTTTAAAAAGGAATCACCATCATTTTCAATCAAGATTCGGTCCTCAGCAATAGCATACAACATAATAAAGAGAGATTTCAGGAACATACAAGTTTCACCCCCCATTTAAATTCCAAAAAGATTCACCCACTTGAAGCATTACTTGCTGTATCCTCTTTTAAAATTAATGCAGTAAAATACTGCATTGCTGTGTGGAGGATATCCTTTTTAGAGTTGGACTGGGGGGGGGGGGGGATTTAAAGCAGATCCCCAATACACCACCAACACTAATGTAATGTATTTAGGAAAATTAGTTGAATTTCTTATAGTAACAAGCTTTCATGGTCGAATACTCTGGCACTGGTCCGTCCTGTCCTCCTCCCACACCAATAAAAATTAAATAAAAATAAATAAAAAATAATTATAATAATGAATAATAATAATAAATAAATAAAATAATTAAATAAAAATTAAAATAAAAGGCCATCATTGGTGGCTGGCTTCCTCTTCCTGGTTCCCTGTGATGGTACATTGATGATGTGTTTTATAAAACATTGTTCAGTTGATTCAAATTAATGTTATTATTTCTATCCAATAACACAATCACCAGTTCTAATATTATAGATATACACACATTGTGTGAGTTCATAAAACAAGCTGACCATTTTTTTTCTTAGTTTTAAACACAAAAACAAAAATGTAATATATTTCATTATACCAATCCTTCTCATCTTTCTAATGTGGTGGCTGCTTTAGAAGTGTTTAATAAAAGCTGAATTTCATTGTGCACTGAGACACCCTACACCCCAAAAGAAAATATGGTATAATGAACTGACCCCCCCCCCCCCCCCCCCAATAAGACTACAATTGATTGGGAAGGGTTTAATAAACATTTGTGTCCCTTCCAGTACTGAGATTATTATGCACATGTGGCATTCCGTGAGGGACACAATAGGACACCACTAGTCCCAACAATGGAGGTTGGCTTCCATAAACATGGCCATTGTGATGAAAACAGTATCTGGAGTCACACCTCAGCCAGGTATTCTACTTCCTCTTCAACATATCCATTCACAAGCCCATCAGCATTGAAAAGATGTGTTTTGTCCTGGGAGTAAAAGTTCTTTCTATATTCTGCAGTCATTGCCAACACAAAACCAATGTGTATTTTTAGGTAATAACACAATCTCCGTTGTATTATTTGATTTTACCTAAGTGTGTTGTATTATTACAGTTTACCTAATTTTTTTATTTGTTTTATATTTTTATTTACATTGTATATCTCCATGAGCTTCTTTTATTAGCCATCTCCATGCAGTAGACAGTGCTGATGAACAGGATACTTAAAGGGAAAGCTACATAGTTTTTTAGTTTTTCCTACAGTGAAATAAAGAAAAACTTATCCCATAATAGTGTGAGAATATTCTGAGACACACCATTTATAATAACAATGGTATCTACTCTGAATATTTTAGTCTACACCCGAAAGACAATAGGAACAGGAAACACTGGCAGTGTTATGCTAATGACTACAACAGCCATCTCAACAGACCAAGTTAAGGGGTAGTATTCCTCAAAAGTCAATATCAACTAAAAAATAAAGTATACTAGATGTAACAGGAAAAAACAATCTAATAAATATTTATCTGACCACACATACACAGCTCCATACTCTAGAAGATTTCTAATAATGCGCAGACAAAAATTCTAATCTACTTGCGACATTTTAAAGACACTTCTATCAATTTCCACTTTCCCAACACTAAATTCTCCAAAACACTTTCTCCTGTAACTCTCCCCCTTTCCCGAAAAATACAATGCATTTAGTTGACACAAAATCTAAACAATAACAAAAATAATCACTAAAGTTTTTTCCAAAACTGAAGTCAAGATTTTTCTGCCTTTTATAAAATAAAAAATACAATAGAAAAACAACAAGCAAAAACTGTAACAATCTTTCTGTGTCCTCACCAACAAAAACACAAATACAAGAAATGGAAGTAAGTTGAGCAAAAAAAGAAACAAAAACCAACCACTTTTTTTTAATGCAGACATTTTGATTTTTATGTGTTTTAATGGTCCTTCCAATATACTCTTCTAACCTGATTGCAGGACATCAAAATACTTTTTAAAACATTCAGTGGCATGTCCTTCCTCTTTCTTCTAATATCTATTAATAAAACAATGCACATATTTTTCTATCTTGCACTGAAAACTCTCAGTCTAATATCCCAACAAAGCTTTACCCAAAATCTATATACTTTACCAAATTATATCACTAGAAAGATCAGATCTCAGGGAGAATTCTTAGTCTAAAGCTGGTCATAGATGGGAAGGGTGTAGAGATGAATCTCTAGATATAAGTCCAGACATGGCAGCTCCAATATTACCATCCTGTCAGGTCCTTTTAATGGTTCTTAAATAAAAAAAATATATGATTTGTATGCTGATTACATTTTTTAGTTTGAAGCCCTTTTTAGACTAAACCCATTGGTGTACAGTGTTACTGAAAATAAGACATCATTGTATAAAAGAACCAGCAAGAACTTACAGCTGTTACAATGAGATGTTTTTCCTCAAAAAATCACCTTGTTAGTACTCCCTTTTATATTAGTTATTCAGTCTAGAATCAGGTAAAAGAAAGAATTGTATAAAACTAACCTTTCCACCATATTAACCATAAAAATAGAAATTTATTTTTACTTTAAAACTCAGTAAAGTTTTTAAATATTTAGGTTTCATCATGATTATTCAGTCAGCTACTCTCTAGAAAACCTGTTTATATGCAAATTGGCAGCAGCAATCTGTTTTTATTTACACAACATTTCCATTAGAAGTCAGCCAATGAAAAGCCTCCATGTCTGCCTTCCCCGCCCACCTCCCTTGTATAAAGTGGGCTTTCCCCTCCTCTGATCAGAGACTACTTCCAGAGATCCCGGTATACTCATCTATTACAGCGCAACTGGAGATTTGGTGACGTTGACCGGAGTTGATCTGCAGTGGAACCGAATTCTCAGAGAATCAAATCCGACTTCTTCCCTTCTCTACACCACATTAAGGTAAGGTCACTTTCATTTAACCAATCAATGGATGTTTATTTTTTAATGAACATTCTGATGATGCTACAGAGGTTTATGTGATAAATATATAAAGACCTATATATTAAAAACTGTAAAGGGGCAATGGGTGGAGGTTCATTTCAAGATCATCTGTAATACAACGTATACAGAAGACAGGATAGCCACTGGGGGATTGCCATGATCGTTCTGATGAAATGTTGTTGGTAATAAATTAAATGCAATAGAAATGTTGAAAATGTTTTTAAGGTGCCTGAAAATGGATGTGACAATTGAGATGTTATGACATCACTTATGATTATTGTGGGTCATTCTGGGACTTCACAGTTTTGGGGAGAATGTTTAAGTCAAGAGTCACTAATATCTTCTGATGGCCTTTAGCATGGCCTCTGCTGTCTTGTTCTGGGTACAGAATGTGAGGCAACCATTTTCCATATTTTACATGATAGTTCTGATTAAAATTACACTTTTTACCTGGCTGAGCTCTGTGTTCATCCTCCTGGATTTGTGTAACAAAACTGGAAACTTGGCATAGCTGGTTGGCAACAAGAAAGCTGAATATTTCTTGTAGGTCATCCTTATGGTATGTCTGGTCTTTTCATGGCAGTGTCTGCCAGAAATATGAGAGTCACCAAGATGTTGCTGGCATCATATACACCTTCCCATCAAAGCTGGCCCATGTGTATTACATTCCCTTTCCTAAGGACATTTGAACAAAAAAATGCATCTTTTTTTACCACCAGTTACAGAGCTGGTCCCTGCAGACAACTGAACTAATATCTATTGGATATATCCTGCCACTTATTTATTGCTGTATGTCTAGATTTTCCCATTTTTTTGTACTTGCTAAAGTTATACCATTGCACGGTTTTCTGGTTTATAACTAGATTGCTTTTTAAGTCCCTCAAGGCCTGATTCACACCTATGCAGGATGTAGTTTGCATTTTTCTATACATGCTTTTGATCCATTGAAGTCTATGGAACCAAAAACTAGAAAAAAAGTCCCTGGCCCTTTCCATAAAATGCACAGATGTGAATGGGACCCATAAGAAACCATGTTAAATGGACTGTAGTGTGTATCTGCAAAACTAAAAGCGCACAAAAAATGCATAGGTGAGAACCAGACCTAAATGTACTCCATAAATGTCTTTTTTTGTGTCCAAGCTCTATATTTAGTGTCCAAACTTTACATATAGATGTGGAGCTCTATCAAGCATTTCATATTTATAGCTATATGATTGAGGGTAACAGTATTCATATTTGACCAAAGTCTATGTTTTTGTTTTTTTAAAGATAGTTTTTCTGCCTAATAATGCAACAATCTTTTTCTTTTTCTTTTTTTTTGCTCTCTAGAACATTATGGCCTCTCTTGCTCATGATGGCTTCTGGACAAAATGGTTTCCTTCACCTTACAGGGACTCACCCCTTTACCTCTCCCCACTCCCCCTTCCATCTCTCCCCCCTTCCCCCCTCCATCTCTCCCCCTTCCTCACACCCCTCTTCCCCCTTCCCCCTCCCTCCCCTTCTCTCCCTCCCCCTGCCCCCTCTCCCCTGGCCCCCACCCCTTCTCCCCTGCCTCCCCTTCCTCTCCCCTGCCCCCCTTCCTGTCCCCTGCCCCCCGCCCTCTCCCCATCCCTCCCTTGCCTCTTTCTCCCCTGCCCCCCTTCCTCTCCCCTGCCCCCCGTCCTCTTCCCTGCCCTCCCTTCGATTTTTCTCCCCGGCCCCCCTTCCTTTCGCCTGCCCCTTTCCTTTCCCCTGCCCCCCTCCCTCTCCCCTGCCCCCCCTTCCCCCTCTCCCCGGACCTCTCTTCCCTCTCGCTCCCACCCTTCCCTTTCTCTCCCCAGCCCTCTTCACTTTCTCTTCTCGGACCCCCCTTCCCTCTCTCCCCTGCCCCCATTCCCTCTATCTCCCCACTTACCTCTCCCCTCTCCCCGCTTACCTCTCCCCTCTCCCCCTTTACCTCTCCCCTCTCCCCTTCTTCCTTCTTCCCTCCCCCCCCCCTTCTCTCTCCCCTGCCCCCCTTCCCCCTCTCTCTCCCATATCCCCCTCTTCCATCTTCCCTCTCTCCACCCCTTCTCTTTCCCCTGCCCCCCCTTCCCTCTCTCTCCCCTGCCCCCTTCCTTTTCTCTTCCCTTTTTCCCTCTCTCCCCCTTCCTCCTCTCCCCCCTTACCTCTCTCCCCCTCCCTCTCTCCACGCTTCCCTCACTCCTCTCTTCCCTCTCTTACCCCTTCCCTCTCTCCCCCCTTCTCTCACTCCCCCCTCCCCCCTTCTTTCAACCGCCCTTCCCCCATCTCTCTTGGCAGAAGAGGGAGAAGACAGTGCAGAGAGGAGAACCGAAGAGGGAGAAGAACCAGCAGAGGGAGAAGAACCAGCAGAGGGAGAAGACATCACCAGAAGAGGGAGAAGAACAGAAGCCGGAGCTGCCTTAATAAAATACTTTAAAAACCTGAGTAATGTTTTATTTTTGACACAATTTTTCTAGTTGAATACCCCATACTCCTTCACATAGGGTAGGGGGCCGGGGTCTGGGGATCTTGACAACCAACAGCCAGAGTTGTCGAGAAGAGGCCCTTGTCCTCAACATGGGGACAAAGTGCTTTGGGGTGGGGGGTGCAGGGCTCCCAAGCCTCAAAGCATCCAACCACCCAAGTTGAGGGCATGCGGCCTGGTACGGTACAGGAGGGGGAGAAACTGGCTTGTCCCCACCCCCTTTCCTGACCTCCCGGGCTGTGTGCTTGGATAAGGGTCTGGATTTTGGGGGGGGGCCCACACAATTTTTTGAGCATGAGGGTTCCCCTTAAAATCCATACCAGACTGAAGGGCCTGGTATGCTCTTGGAGGGGGAACCCATGTCTTTTTTTGTTTTTTTTACATTGTGCGTGGAGTTCCCCCTAAAGATTCATACCAGACAGTGCCTTGTACAGTTGCAAAAAAAGTATGTGAACCCTTTTGGAATGAAATGGATTTCTGCACAAATTAGTCATAAAGTGTGATCGGATCTTCATCTAAGTCACAACAATAGACAATCACAGCCTTGCATAAACTAAAAACACACAAAGAATTAAATGTTATCATGTTTTTATTGAACACACCATGTAAACATTCACAGTGCAAGTGGAAAAAGTATATGAAACCTTGGATTTAATAACTGGTTAAACCTCCTTTTGCAGCAATAACTTCAGCCAAACGTTTCCTGTAGTTGCAGATCCAGACGTGCACAGCAGTCAGGAGTAATTCCTGTCCATTCCTCTTTACAGAACTGCTTCAGTTCAGCAATTATTTTGGGATGCCTGGTATGAATCTCTTTCTTGAGGTCATGCCACAGCATCTCAATTGGGTTGAGGTCAGTACTCTGACTGGGTCACTCCAGAAAGTGTATTTTCTTCTGTTGATTTACGTCTATGCTTTGGGTCGTTGTCCTGTTGCAACACACATCTTCTATTGAGCTTCAGCTGGTGGACAGATGGCCTTAATTTCTCCTGCAAAATGTCTTGATAAACTTGGGAATTCATTTTTCCTTTGATGATAGAATAAGAATATTCTATAAGAATAAGAATATTTTGCCAGTACTGCTGTTGAACATCCAGGTGCTCTTGTGCAAACTGTAAACGTGCAGCAATTTTTATTTTTTTTTGGACAGCTCTGGCTTCCTCTGTGATTTCCTCCCATGAAATCCATTCTTGTTTAGTGTTTTATGTATTGTAGATTCGCTAACAGGGATGTTAGCATATGCCAGAGACATTTGTAAGTCTTTAGCTGACACTCTAGGATTCTTCTTCATCTCATTGTGCAGTGTGCGCTGTGCTCTTGCGGTCATCTTTACAGGACGCCCACTCCTAGGGAGAGTAGCAGCAGTGCCGAACTTTCTCCATTTATAGACAATTTGTCTTACCATGGACTGATGAATAGCGAGGCTTTTGGAGATACGTTTGGAGATACTTTTATAACCCTTCCCAGCTTTATGCAAGTCAACAATTCTTAATCATAGGTCTTCTGGGAGCTTTTTTGTGCAAGGCATCATTCATATCAGTTAATGTTTCTTGTGAAAAGCAAACCCAGAACTGGTGTGTGTTTTTTTTATAGGACAGGGCAGCTGTAACCAACACATCCAATCTCATCTCTTTGATTGGACTGCAGTCGGCTGACACCTCACTCCAATTAGCTCTTGGAGATCTCATTAGTCTAGGGGTTCACATACTTTTTCCACCTGCACTGTGAATGTTTACATGGTGTGTTCAATAAAAACATGGTAACATTTAATTCTTTGTGTGTTATTAGTTTAAGCAGACTGTGATTGTCTATTGTTATGACTTAGATGAAGATCAGATCACATTTTATGACCAATTTGTGCAGAAAGCCATGTCATTCCAAAAGGGTTCACATACAGTATTTTTAGGGATCAAATTTGAATCCCTGTTCATTAAAGTCAGACTTCAAGTCACAGGGCAAAGTCGGATCCACAGTCATACGACTTTCTTGTTAAAATCGCGGCCGTGAAATTGTGGCAAAATTGTGAAACTTTGAAGTCGCACAAGTGCAAAAGGGGGTTAATTCCTAGCCCCCAGCAACTGACCCTCTCCTAGGCAATGAACTTGGCCTGAGAAACAACAAGAATCAAACGGTCTGATCTCTGTGATGTTTGAGGACCCATCTGGTAAAATTATATCAAATATTATAAAGCAATATCAAATGTGTTTTTTGTTTCTGTTATATAATTTTGCAAATAAATTGTTCTTCATAAATTTAGCCCAAAATGTATTCTGCTGCATTTCTTTTTTTTAAAAGATTGTATTTACTATATATATATATATATATATATATATATATATATATATATATATATATATTTTTTTTTTTTTAAACACACTGTGAACAGAGCAAAATAATGTTAACATAGTAGTGTTGTACTACTCGGGGGAAGTGATCAATTATTTTTTTTGACACATTGTTTGCTTGACCACATCAGCCCCGAAAGATTTGGCTGCTCAATGACCAGGAGAGTTTTTGCGATACGGCACTGCGTCGCTTTAACTGACAATTGCGCGGTCATGTGACGCTGTACCCATACAAATTTCTTTTTCCCCACAGCCCCCTTTTTTGAAAAAGACAATGGGGGTCATTTAATAAAGGCAAATTCACTTTGCACTGCAAGTGCACTTGGAAGTAAAGTCGCTGTAGATCCGAGGGGGACATGCAAGGAAAATAAAAAACAGCATTTTAGCTTGCACATGATGCCGTAAAATACAGATGGACAAAATACAGATGGACAAGTGGGTGAGTGAGTGAGTGACTTGTATAGCGCCACCTATGCGAACTGAATCGCCCCAGGGCACTTTCTTGCCACCAGAGTCCATCTGCGGTGTTGCGTGGTCCTTTTACCCCGTAAGGTACAAGTGTCTAGGAAACATTTGCTGTGTGGGGGATATCCTTTTTAGAGTTGGACTCTGGGAATATAAAGCAGATCCCCAATACACCACAACACTAATATAATGTATTTAGTAAAATTTGTTTACTTTCTTATAATAACAAGCTTTCATGGTCTTATACTCTGCCACTGGTCTGTCCTGCCCTTGGATCTCCTCCCACACTGCCATTTAAAAAAGAAAGCCATCATTGGTGGCTGGCTTCCTCTTCCTGGTTCCCTGTGTCGGTACATTGACGATGTGTTTTATAAAACTTTCTTCAGTTGGTTCAAATTAATTTTATTATTTCCATCTAATAACACAATTACTAGTTCTAATATTATAGAGATACACACTTTGTATGAGTTCATAAAACTAGCTGACCGGTTTTTGATTTTCTTAGTTTTAAACACAAAAACAAAAATGTAATATATTTCATTATACCAATCCTTCTCATCTTCCTAATGTGGTGACTGTATTATGAGTGTTTAATAAAAGCTGAATTTCATTGTGCATTGAGACACCCTAACACCCCAAAAGCACATATTTTATAATGAACTGAACCCCCCCCCCCCCACAAGACAATTGATTGGGAAGGGTTTAATAAACATTTGTGTCTCTTCCAGTACTGAGATAATTTATGCACATGTGGCATTCCTTGAGAGCCACAATAGGACACCACTAGTCCCAACAATGGAGGTTGTCTTCCATAAACATGGTCATTGTAATGAAAACAGTATCTGGAGTCACACCTCAGCCAGGTATTCTACTCCCTCTTTAACATATCAATTCACAAGCCCATTGAAAAGACTTGTTCTGTCCTGGGTGTAAAAGTTCTTTCTAAAATCCCAATAAAATATATTTACATTTTTGGTTGTAACATGGCAAAATGTGGAAAATTTCAAGGGATATAAATACTTTTTCAAGTTACTGTACCCTAAATAGTCTACACCCAAAAAAAAATAGATAAAGGAGACACGGGGGAACAATAGTGAAAGGATACGGTGTGCAGAGTAAACACAACAAACAATAGTATGGGTGGACCGCCCCAGGAAGACAATAGGAACAGTAATCACCGGCAGTGTTATGCTAATGACTACCACTACCAATTCAATAGACAATGTTAGGGGGTTATACTCCTCAAAAGTCAATCTCAACTAATAAATATTTTTGTGATTTTTTTTTAATATGTTACATCTAGCATACTTAATTTTTTTATCTGATTCACTGACCACACATACACAGCTCCATACCCTAGAACATTTTTAACAATGCAAAGAAAGAGCAAAAATGGTATCTACTTGTGACATTTGGAAGACACTTCTATAAATTTCCACTTTTCCACTATTTTCACTATTATTCCAAACATAAATGCTAAATTATTATAACGCAACAGTGTTCTGCTACTTTAAATAATAATATCCAACAAACAAGTGAATGTACAGAAATTAAAAATAACAATAAATGTAAATCACAGTAGCAAAAAAGTCACAAACCAAATCCGTGCTGCAGAAACTAAATTAATATTGCGAACAAAAGTCCAATTCAAAGTCTTCAAAAAGTGTTTCTATGCTGATGTGTAAACACTCGCGCTATCCTTCAATCTGGACTTCAATCTGATAGCTAAATTCTGTTTGGACTCTAATGCCTTGTACACACAGTCGGACATTCCGACCACAAAATCCATCAGATTTTTTCAGACGGATTTTGTCCTAAACTGGTGTTGCATACACATGGTCGGACAAAGTTGTTGGAAAATCCGATCGTTCGGAACGTGACGATGTTCGTTCGTTACGACGGGACTATGTTGAGGCTAGTAGCCAATAGCTTTGGTCTTGTAATTTGATCTGAGCACGCGTGGCACTTTGTCTGATCAGAATTCTCTACAAACGATCGGAAAAAGTCTGATCGGATTTTTATGTCTTAAAATTTGAGATCCTGCTCTCAAATTGTTTCAGTCTGAAAAAGTCCTATAGAGCCCACACACGATCGGATTTTCCGACAATATAATCTGATCTGACCTTTTCTGTCAGAATTTCTGACTGTGTGTACAAGGCATAACAAGAAGTGAAGGAAAAACATCTGAAATTGAATTAAATTTCTTTGATTTATGATTAAATTTATTGTTACATTTTATAACAAAAATAAATTTAATAAAAGATGAACGTTTCCCTTTTAAGAGTCTAAAAAAGATTTGTTGGGATTGTTTGCTGGGCATTTTTTTGTCTGTATTTTATGGTATTTATTTTCAGAGGATTCACTCTCTCTTGGAAAATATGCCACACATGAGTGAATGTTGTTTGAAAGAGGTAAACGTATATCCTCTACATACAACATAAATTACTGGATAAAGGACAAACCAATATTTTCCTTCACATTAAATATTTAAGAGGATTCACCTTAGTCACCTAACATTTTTTAAGAAGGAATCACCATCATTTTCAATCAAGATTCGGTCCTCAGCAATAGCATACAACATAATAAAGAGAGATTTCAGGAACATACAAGATTCACCCCCCCCCCGTATTTAAATTCCAAAAAGATTCACCCACTTGAAGCATTACTTGCTGTATCCCCTTTTAAAATAAATGCAGTAAAATACTGCATTGCTGTGTGGAGGATATCCTTTTTAGAGTTGAACTGGGGGGGGGGGGGGGATTTAAAGCAGATCCCCAATACACCACCAACACTAATGTAATGTATTTAGGAAAATTAATTTAATTTCTTATAGTAACAAGCTTTCATGGTCGAATACTCTGGCACTGGTCCGTCCTGCCCTCCTCCCACACCAATAAAAATTAAATAATAATAAATAAAAAATAATTATAATAATTAATAATAAATAAATAAAATAATTAAATAAAAATTGAAATAAAAGGCCATCATTGGTGGCTGGCTTCCTCTTCCTGGTTCCCTGTGACAGTACATTGATGATGTGTTTTATAAAACATTGTTCAGTTGATTCAAATTAATGTTATCATTTCTATCTAATAACCCAATCACCAGTTCTAATATTATAGATATACACACATTGTGTGAGTTCATAAAACAAGCTGACCATTTTTTTTCTTAGTTTTAAACACAAAAACAAAAATGTAAGATATTTCATTATACCAAACCTTCTCATCTTTCTAATGTGGTGGCTGCTTTAGGAGTGTTTAATAAAAGCTGAATTTCATTGTGCATTGAGACACCCTACACCCCAAAAGCAAATATTGTATAATGAACTGAACCCCCCCCCCCAATAAGACTACAATTGATTGGGAAGGGTTTAATAAACATTTGTGTTCCTTCCAGTACTGAGATTATTATGCACATGTGGCATTCCGTGAGGGACACAATAGGACACCACTAGTCCCAACAATGGAGGTTGGCTTCCATAAACATGGCCATTGTGATGAAAACAGTATCTGGAGTCACACCTCAGACAGGTATTCTACTTCCTCTTTAACATGTAAATTCACAAGTCCATCACCATTGAAAAGATGTGTTTTGTCCTGGGAGTAAAAGTTCTTTCTATATTCTGCAGTCATTGCCAACACAAAACCAATGTGTATTTTTAGGTAATAACACAATCTCCTTTGTATTATTTGATTTTACCTAAGTGTGTTGTATTATTACAGTTTACCTAATTTTTTTAATTTATGTTTTATATTTTTATTTACATTGTATATCTCCATGAGCTTCTTTTATTAGCCATCTCCATGCAGTAGACAGTGCTGGTGAACAGGATACTTAAAGGGAAAGCTACATAGTTTTTTAGTTTTTCCTACAGTGAAATAAAGAAAAACTTATCCCATAATAGTGTGAGAATATTCTGTACACACCATTTATAATAACAATGGTATCTACTCTGAATATTTTAGTCTACACCCGAAAGACAATAGGAACAGGAAACACTGGCAGTGTTATGCTAATGACTACAACAGCCATCTCAACAGACCAAGTTAGGGGTAGTATTCTTCAAAAGTCAATATCAACTAAAAAATAAAGTATACTAGATGTAACAGGAAAAAACAATCTAATAAATATTTATCTGACCACACATACACAGCTCCATACCCTAGAAGATTTCTAACAATGCACAGACAAAAATTCTAATCTACTTGTGACATTTGAAAGACACTTCTATCAATTTCCACTTTCCCAACACTAAATTCTCCAAAACACTTTCTCCTGTAACTCTACCCCTTTCCCGAAAAATACAATGCATTTAGTTGACACAAAATCTAAACAATAACAAAAATAACCACTAAAGTTTTTTCCAAAACTGAAGTCAATATTTTTCTGCCTTTTATAAAATAAAATAAAAAATACAATAGAAAAACAACAAGCAACAACTGTAACAATCTTTCTGTGCCCTCACCAACAAAAACACAAATACAAGAAATGGAAGTAAGTTGAGCAGAAAAAGAAACAAAAACCAACCACTTTTTTTTAATGCAGACATTATCTTTTTTATGTGTTTTAATGGTCCTTCCAATATACTCTTCTAACCTGATTGCAGAACATCAAAATACGTTTTAAAACATTCAGTGGCATGTCCTTCCTCTTTTCCTCTTCCTTCTAATATCTATTAATAAAACAAAATGCACATATTTTTTCTATCTTGCACTGAAAACTCTCAGTCTAATGTCCTGACAAAGCATTACCCAAAATCTATATACTTTACCAAATTATATCACTAGAAAGATCAGATCTCAGAGAGAATTCTTAGTCTAAAGCTGGTCATAGATGGGAAGGGTGTAGAGATGAATTTATAGATATAAGTCCAGACATGGCAGCTCCAGTATTACCATCCTGTCAGGTTGTTTTAATTGTTCTTAAATAAAAAATATATGATTTGTATGCTGATTACATTTTTTAGTTTTTAGACTAAACCCATTGGTATACAATGTTACTGAAAATAAGACATCATTGTATAAAAGAACCAGCAAGAACTTATGGCAGATATTACAATGAGATGTTTTTCCTCAATAAATCACCTTGTTAGTACTCCCTTTTATATCAGTTATTCAGTCTAGAATCAGGTAAAAGAAAGAATTGTATAAAACTAACCTTTCCACCATATTAACCATAAAAATAGAAATGTATTTTTACTTTAAAACTCAGTAAAGTTTTTAAATATGTAGGTTTCATCATGATTATTCAGTCAGCTACTCTCTAGAAAACCTGTTTATATGCAAATTGGCAGCAGCAACCTGGTTTTATTTACACAACATTTCCATTAGAAGTCAGCCAATGAAAAGCCTCCATGTCTGCCTTCCCCGCCCACCTCCCTTGTATAAAGTGGGCTTTCCCCTCCTCTGATCAGAGACTACTTCCAGAGATCCCGGTATACTCATCTATTACAGCGCAGCTGGAGATTTGGTGACTTTGACCGGTGTTGATCTGCAGTGGAACCGAATTCTCAGAGAATCTAATCCGACTTCTTCCCTTCTCCACACCACATTAAGGTAAGGTCACTTTCATTTAACCAATCAATGGATGTTTATTATTTAATGAACATTCTGATGATGCTACAGAGGTTTATGTGATAAATATATAAAGACCTATATATTAAAAACTGTAAAGGGGCAATGGGTGGAGGTTCATTTCAAGATAATCTGTAATACAACGTATACAGAAGACAGGATAGCCATTGGGGGTTTGCCATGATCGTTCTGAGGAAATAAATGAAATGCAATAGAAATGTTGAAAATGTTTTTAAGGTGCCTGAAAATGGATGTGACAATTGAGATGTTATGACATCACTTATGATTATTGTGGGTCATTCTTGGACTTCACAGTTTTGGGGAGAATGTTTAAGTCAAGAGTCACTAATATCTTCTGAAGGCCTTTAGCATGGCCTCTGCTGTCTTGTTCTGGGTACAGAATGTGAGGCAACCATTTTCCATATTTTACATGATAGTTCTGATTAAAATTACACTTTTTACCTGGCTGAGCTCTGTGTTCATCCTCCTGGAAACTTGGCATAGCTGGTTGGCAACAAGAAAGCAGAGTATTTCTTGTAGGTCATCCTTATGGTATGTCTGGTCTTTTCATGGCAGAGTCTGCCAGAAATATGAGAGTCACCAAGATGTTGCTGGCATCATATACACCTTCCCATCAATGCTGGCCCATGTGTATTGCATTCCCTTTCCTAAGGACATTTGAACAAAAAAATGCATCTTTTTTACCACCAGTTACAGAGCTGGTCCCTGCAGACAACTGAACTAATATCTATTGGATATATCCTGCCACTTATTTATTGCTGTATGTCTTGATTTTCCCATTTTTTTGTACTTGCTAAAGTTATACCATTGCACGGTTTTCTGGTTTATAACTAGATTGCTTTTTAAGTCCCTCAAGGCCCGATTCACACCTATGCAGGTTGTAGTTTGCATTTTTCTATATATGCTTTTGATCCATTGAAGTCTATGGAACCAAAAACCAGAAAAAAGTCCCTGGCCCTTTCCATAAAATGCACAGATGTGAATGTGACCCATAGGAAACCATGTTAAATGGACTGTAGTGTGTATCTGCAAAACTAAAAACGCACTAAAAATGCATAGGTGTGAACCAGACCTAAATGTACTCCATAAATGTCTTTTTTTGTGTCCAAGCTCTATATTTAGTGTCCAAACTTTACATATAGATGTGGAGCTCTATCAAGCATTTCATATTTATAGATATATGATTGAGGGTAACAGTATTCATATTTGACCAAAGTCTATGTTTCTGTTTTTTTTAAAGATAGTTTTTCTGCCTAATAATGCAACAATCTTTTTCTTTCTTTTTTTTTTGCTCTCTAGAACGTTATGGCCTCTCTTGCTCATGATGGCTTCTGGACAAAATGGTTTCCTTCACCTTACAGGGACTCACCCCTTTACCTTTCCCCACTCCCCCTTCCATCTCTCCCCCCTTCCCCCCTCCATCTCTCCCCCCTTCCTCACACCCCTCTTCCCCCTCCCCCCTCCCTCTCCTTCTCTCCCTCCTCCTGCCCCCCTTCCCTCCCTCCCCCCTGCGCCCTCTCCCCTGCCCCCCCTTCCCCCCACCTCCTCTCCCCTGCCCCCCGCCCCTTCTCCCCTGCCTCCCCTTCCTCTCCCCTACCCCCCTTCCTGTCCCCTGCCCCCCGCCCTCTCCCCATCCCTCCCTTGCCTCTTTCTCCCCTGCCCCCCTTCCTGCCCCCTGCCCCCCGCCCTCTCCCCATCCCTCCCTTGCCTCTTTCTCCCCTGCCCCCCTTCCTCTCCCCTGCCCCCCGTCCTCTTCCCTGTCCTCCCTTCGATTTTTCTCCCCTGCCCCCCTTCCTTTCGCCTGCCCCTTTCCTTTCCCCTGCCCCCCTCCCTCTCCCCTGCCCTCCCTTCCCCCTCTCCCCGGACCTCTCTTCCCTCTCGCTCCCACCCTTCCCTTTCTCTCCCCAGCCCTCTTCACTTTCTCTTCTCGGACCCCCCTTCCCTCTCTCCCCTGCCCCCATTCCCTCTATCTCCCCCCTTACCTCTCCCCTCTCCCCCCTTACCTCTCCCCTCTCCCCCTTTACCTCTCCCCTCTCCCCCCCTTCCTTCTTCCCTCTCTCCCCCCCTTCTCTCTCCCCTGCCCCCCTTCCCCATCTCTCTCCCATATCTCCCTCTTCCATCTTCCCTCTCTCCACCCCTTCTCTTTCCCCTGCCTCCCCTTCCCTCTCTCTCCCCTGCCCCCTTCCTTTTCTCTTCCCTTTTTCCCTCTCTCCCCCTTCCTCCTCTCCCCCCTTACCTCTCTCCCCCTCCCTCTCTCCACACTTCCCTCACTCCTCTCTTCCCTCTCTCACCCCTTCCCTCTCTCCCCCCTTCTCTCACTCCCCCCTCCCCCTTCTTTCAACCACCCTTCCCCCATCTCTCTTGGCAGAAGAGGGAGAAGACAGTGCAGAGAGGAGAACCGAAGAGGGAGAAGAACCAGCAGAGGGAGAAGAACCAGCAGAGGGAGAAGACATCACCAGAAGAGGGAGAAGAACAGAAGCCGGAGCTGCCTTAATAAAATACTTTAAAAACCTGAGTAATGTTTTATTTTTGACACAATTTTTCTAGTTGGATACCCCATACTCATTCACATAGGGTAGGGGGCCGGGGTCTGGGGATCTTGACAACCAACGGCCAGAGTTGTCGAGAAGAGGCCCTTGTCCTCAACATGGGGACAAAGTGCTTTGGGGTGGGGGGTGCAGGGCTCCCCTGCCTCAAATCACCCTACCCCCCATGTTGAGGGCATGCGGCCTGGTACGGTACAGGAGGGGGAGAAACTGGCTTTTCCCCACCCCCTTTCCTGACCTCCCGGGCTGTGTGCTTGGATAAGGGTCTGGATTTTGGGGGCCCCCCCCACACAATTTTTTCAGCATGGGGGTTCCCCTTAAAATCCATACCAGACTGAAGGGCCTGGTATGCTCTTGGAGGGGGAACCCATGTCATTTTTTTGTTTTTTTTTACATTGTTCGTGGAGTTCCCCCTAAAGATTCATACCAGACAGTGCCTTGTACAGTTGCAAAAAAGTATGTGAACCCTTTTGGAATGAAATGGATTTCTGCACAAATTGGTCATAAAATGTGATTGTCTATTGTTGTGACTTAGATGAAGATCCAATCACAGCCTTGCATAAACTAAAAACACACAAAGAATTAAATGTTATCATGTTTTTATTGAACACACCATGTAAACATTCACAGTGCAAGTGGAAAAAGTATGTGAAACCTTGGATTTAATAACTGGTTGAACCTCCTTTTGCAGCAATAACTTCAAGCAAACGTTTCCTGTAGTTGCAGATCCAAACGTGCACAACGGTCAGGAGTAATTCCTGACCATTCCTCTTTACAGAACTGTTTCAGTTCAGCAATTATTTTGGGATGCCTGGTGTGAATCGCTTTCTTGAGCTCATGCCACAGCATCTCAATTGGGTTGAGGTCAGGACTCTGACTGGGCCACTCCAAAAAGCGTATTTTCTTCTGTTTAAGCCATTCTGTTGATTTATGTCTATGCTTTGGGTCGTTGTCCTGTTGCAACACACATTTTCTATTGAGCTTCAGCTGGTGGACAGATGGCCTTCATTTCTCCTGCAAAATGTCTTGATAAACTTGGAAATTCATTTTTCATTCGATGATAGAATAAGAATATTCTATAAGAATAAGAATATTTTGCCAGTACTGCTGTTGAACATCCAGGTGCTCTTGTGCAAACTGTAAACGTGCAGAAATGTTTTTTTTGGACAGCTGTGGCTTCCTCTGTGGTATCCCCCCATGAAATCCATTCTTGTTTAGTGTTTTATGTATCGTAGATTCGCTAACAGGGATGTTAGCATATGCCAGAGACTTGTGTAAATCTTTAGCTGACACTCTAGGATTCTTTTTCACCTCATTGTGCAGTGTGTGCTGTGCTCTTGCAGTCATCTTTACAGGACGCCCAGTCCTAGGGAGAGTAGCAGCAGTGCCGAACTTTCTCCATTTATAGACAATTTGTCTTACCATGGACTGATGAACAGCAAGGCTTTTGGAGATACGTTTGGAGATACTTTTATAACCCTTCCCAGCTTTATGCAAGTCAACAATTCTTAATCATAGGTCTTCATGGAGCTTTTTTTGTGCAAGGCATCATTCATATCAGGCAATGTTTCTTGTGAAAAGCAAACCCAGAACTGGTGTGTTTTTTTTTTATAGGACAGGGCAGCTGTAACCAACACCTCCAATCTCATCTCTTTGATTGGTCTGCAGTCGGCTGACACCTCACTCCAATTAGCTCTTGGAGATCTCATTAGTCTAGGGGTTCACATACTTTTTCCACCTGCACTGTGAATGTTTACATGGTGTGTTCAATAAAAACATGTAAACATTTAATTCTTTGTGTGTTATTAGTTTAAGCAGACTGTGATTGTCTATTGTTATGACTTAGATGAAGATCAGATCACATTTTATGACCAATTTGTGCAGAAAGCCATGTCATTCCAAAAGGGTTCACATACAGTATTTTTAGGGATCAAATTCGAATCCCTGTTCATTAAAGTCAGACTTCAAGTCACAGGGCAAAGTCAGATCCACAGTCATACGACTTTCTTGTTAAAATCGCGGCTGTGAAATTGTGGCAAAATTGCGCAACTTTGAAGTCGCACAAGTGCAAAAAGGGGCTAATTCCTAGCCCCCAGTAACTGACCCTCTCCTAGGCAATGAACTTGGCCTGAGAAACAACAAGAATCAAATGGTCTGATCTCTGTGATGTTTGAGGACCCATCTGGTAAAATTATATCAAATATTATAAAGCAATATCAAATGTGTTTTTTGTTTCTATGATATAATTTTGCAAATAAATTGTTCTTCATAAATTTAGCCCAAAATGTATTCTGCTTCATTTCTCTTTTTTTAAAAGATTGTATTTACTATATATATATGTACATTTTTTTAAACACACTGTGAACAGAGCAAAATAATGTTAACATAGTAGTGTTGTACTACTCTGGGGAAGTGATTAATTATTTTTTTTGACACATTGTTTGCTTGACCACATCAGCCCCGGAAGATTTGGCTGCTCAATGACCAGGAGATTTTTTGCAATACGGCACTGCGTCGCTTTAACTGACAATTGCGCGGTCATGTGACGCTGTACCCATACAAATTTCTTTTTCCCCACACCCCCCTTTTTTGAAAAAGACAATGGGGGTCATTTACTAAAGGCAAATCCACTTTGCACTGCAAGTGCACTTGGAAGTAAAGTCGCTGTAGATCCGAGGGGAACATGCAAGGAAAATGAAAAACAGCATTTTAGCTTGCACATGATGCCGTAAAATACAGATGGACAAGTGAGTGAGTGACTTGTATAGCGCTACCTATGCGAACTGAATCACCTCAGGGCGCTTTCTTGCCACCAGAGTCCATCTGCGGCTTTGCGTGGTCCTTTTACCCCGTAAGGTACAAGTGTCTGGGAAACATTTGCTGTGTGGGGGATATCCTTTTTAGAGTTGGGAATATAAAGCAGATCCCCAATACACCACAACACTAATATAATGTATTTAGTAAAATTTGTTTACTTTCTTATAATAACAAGCTTTCATGGTCTTATACTCTGCCACTGGTCCGTCCTGCCCTTGGATCTCCTCCCACACTGCCATTTAAAAAAGAAAACCATCATTGGTGGCTGGCTTCCTCTCCCTGGTTCCCTTTGTCGGTACATTGACGATGTGTTTTATAAAACTTTTTTCAGTTGGTTCAAATTAATTTTATTATTTCCATCTAATAACACAATTACTAGTTCTAATATTATAGAGATACACACTTTGTATGAGTTCATAAAACTAGCTGACCGGTTTTTGATTTTCTTAGTTTTAAACACAAAAACAAAAATGTAATATATTTCATTATACCAATCCTTCTCATCTTCCTAATGTGGTGACTGTATTATGAGTGTTTAATAAAAGCTGAATTTCATTGTGCATTGAGACACCCTAACACCCCAAAAGCACATATTTTATAATGAACTGAACCCCCCCCCCCCCCCCACAAGACAATTGATTGGGAAGGGTTTAATAAACATTTGTGTCTCTTCCAGTACTGAGATAATTTATACACATGTGGCATTCCCTGGGAGACACAATAGGACACCACTAGTCCCAACAATGGAGGTTGTCTTCCATAAACATGGTCATTGTAATGAAAACAGTATCTGGAGTCACGCCTCAGCCAGGTATTCCACTCCCTCTTTAACATATCAATTCACAAGCCCATTGAAAAGACTTGTTCTGTCCTGGGTGTAAAAGTTCTTTCTAAAATCCCAATAAAATCTCCGTGGCTCATCCTGCGCCGGTCACCATGCGCTGCACGCGCTATCTGGGTTGGTGAGTTTGCTCAGTGAGCCCTCTATTGGCATACAATATTACATTATATATCATTTTATTTTAAATAGTGACATATTTTATATACTTCTACAGGAATCTCTGGTACATCTGCTCCTGATGAGTGGAATAATCCACAAAACGCGTCGAGCTATACTAAATGATACAGTAGCATTCCATATGGATTGATCCCTACCTAATTACTATCAATACTCAGTGATAGTGTTTTTATATTAGCCAATAGACTTATATATACCTTGTGGGTGCACGTGCCAGTCTTGGGTCTGTTGCTGTGGCAATTCAGTGCCATAGCATTTATATCCTTTTTCTTATTTTTTTATTTTTTATTCTCATTATTATTTCCATTCATTTCATTTTTTCTTATTAAATCGGTCTCTCCTTTTTATATATTTATTTATTTGACATTGATCATGCGCCATTTTGACTGTATTATTCTACTTATGTCTATGCTTTATGTGCATTATGTATATATATATATGAAATAAATTTATACTCGTTATGATTGTAGATGAATGTCATCAATTAAATATCTAAACATTATTTATTTATTGTTCATTTCTCCTATACAATTGCTTCATTTAAAGTCCCAACCCCCCTTCAATTTTTTATCGATTATCGGGATGGAAGCATTATGTATTGCTTCATTTAAAGTCCCAAAATTCCCCCTCTCTTTGCCTACCCAATAAAATATATTTACATTTTTGGTTGTAACATGGCAAAATGTGGAAAATTTCAAGGGATATAAATACTTTTTCAAGTTACTGTACCCTAAATAGTCTACACCCAAAAAAAAATAGATAAAGGAGACACAGGGGAACAATAGTGAAAGGGTACGGTGTGCAGAGTAAACGCAACAAACAATAGTATGGGTGGACCGCCCCAGGAACACAATAGGAACAGTAATCACCGGCAGTGTTATGCTAATGACTACCACACCCAATTCAATAGACAATGTTAGGGGGTAGTACTCCTCAAAAGTCAATCTCAACTAATAAATATTTTTGTAATTTTTTTTAATATGTTACATCTAGCATACTTAATTTTTTTATCTGATTCACTGACCACACATACACAGCTCCATACCCTAGAACATTTTTAACAATGCAAAGAGAGAGCAAAAATGGTATCTACTTGTGACATTTGGAAGACACTTCTATAAATTTCCACTTTTCCACTATTTTCGCTATTATTCCAAACATAAATGCTAAATAATTATAACGCAACAGTGTTCTGCTACTTTAAATAATAATATCCAACAAACAAGTGAATGAACAGAAATTAAAAATAACAATAAATGTAAATCACAGTAGCACAAAAGTCACAAACCAAATCCGTGCTGCAGAAACTAAATTAATATTGCGAACAAAAGTCCAATCCAAAGTCTTCAAAAAGTGTTTCTATGCAGATGTGTAAACACTCGCGCTATCCTTCAATCTGGACTTCAATCTGATAGCTAAATTCTGTTTGGACTCTAATGCCTTGTACACAGGGTCGGACATTCCGACCACAAAATCCATCAGATTTTTTCAGACGGATTTTGTCCTAAACTGGTGTTGCATACACATGGTCGGACAAAGTTGTTGGAAAATCCGATCGTTCGGAACGTGACGACGTTCGTTCGTTACGACGGGACTATGTTGAGGCTAGTAGCCAATAGCTTTGGTCTTGTAATTTGATCTGAGCATGTGTGGCACTTTGTCCGATCGGAATTCTCTACAAACGATCGGAAAAAGTCTGATCGGATTTTTATGTCTGAAAATTTGAGATCCTGCTCTCAAATTGTTTCAGTCTGAAAAAGTCCTATAGAGCCCACACACGATCAGATTTTCCGACAATATAATCTGATCTGACCTTTTCCGTCAGAATTTCTGACTGTGTGTACAAGGCATAACAAGAAGGTCAAGTGAAGGAAAAACATCTGAAATTGAATTCAATTTCTTTGATTTATGATTAAATTTATTGTTACATTTTATAACAAAAATAAATTTGATAAAAGATGAACGTTTCCCTTTAAGAGTCTAAAAAAGATTTGTTGGGAAGGTTTGCTGGACATTTTTTTTTCTGTATTTTATGGTATTTATTTTCAGAGGATTCACTCTCTCTTGGAAAATATGCCACACATGAGTGAATGTTGTTTGAAAGAGGTAAACGTACATCCTCTACATACATTATAAATTATTGGATAAAGGACAAACAAATATATTTTACCTTCACATTAAATATTTAAGAGGATTCACCTTAGTCACCTAACATTTTTTAAGAAGGAATCACCATCATTTTCAATCAAGATTCGGTCCTCAGAAATAGCATACAACATAATAAAGAGAGATTTCAGGAACATACAAGTTTCACCCCCCCATTTAAATTCCAAAAAGATTCACCCACTTGAAGCATTACTTGCTGTATTCTCTTTTAAAATAAATGCAGTAAAATACTGCATTGCTGTGTGGAGGATATCCTTTTTAGAGTTGGACTGGGGGGGGGGGGGGATTTAAAGCAGATCCCCAATACACCACCAACACTAATGTAATGTATGTAGGAAAATTAGTTTAATTTCTTATAGTAACAAGCTTTCATGGTCGAATAGTCTGGCACTGGTCCGTCCTGCCCTCCTCCCACACCAATAAAAATTAAATAAATAAAAATAAATAAAAAATAATTATAATAATAAATAAATAAAATAATTAAATAAAAATTTAAATAAAAGGCCATCATTGGTGGACGGCTTCCTCTTCCTGGTTCCCTGTGACGGTACATTGATGATGTGTTTTATAAAACATTCTTCAGTTGATTCAAATTAATGTTATTATTTCTATCCAATAACACAATCACCAGTTCTAATATTATAGATATACACACATTGTGTGAGTTCATAAAACAAGCTGACCATTTTTTTTTCTTAGTTTTAAACACAAAAACAAAAATGTAATATATATCATTATACCAATCCTTCTCATCGTTCTAATGTGGTGGCTGCTTTTGAAGTGTTTAATAAAAGCTGAATTTTTATTGTGCATTGAGACACCCTACACCCCAAAAGCAAATATGGTATAATGAACTGACCCCCCCCCCTCCAATAAGACTACAATTGATTGGGAAGGGTTTAATAAACATTTGTGTCCCTTCCAGTACTGAGATTATTATGCACATGTGGCATTCCGTGAGGGACACAATAGGACACCACTAGTCCCAACAATGGAGGTTGGCTTCCATAAACATGGCCATTGTGATGAAAACAGTATCTGGAGTCACACCTCAGCCAGGTATTCTACTTCCTCTTTAACATATCCATTCACAAGTCCATCACCATTGAAAAGATGTGTTTTGTCCTGGGAGTAAAAGTTCTTTCTATATTCTGCAGTCATTGCCAACACAAAACCAATGTGTATTTTTAGGTAATGACACAATCTCCGTTGTATTATTTGATTTTACCTAAGTGTGTTGTATTATTACAGTTTACCTAATTTTTTTTATTTATGTTTTATATTTTTATTTACATTGTATATCTCCATGAGCTTCTTTTATTAGCCATCTCCATGCAGTAGACAGTGCTGATGAACAGGATACTTAAAGGGAAAGCTACATAGTTTTTTAGTTTTTCCTACAGTGAAATAAAGAAAAACGTATCCCATAATAGTGTGAGAATATTCTGAGACACACCATTTATAATAACAATGGTATCTATTCTGAATATTTTAGTCTACACCCGAAAGACAATAGGAACAGGACTGAGACACACCTTTTATAATAACAATGGTATCTACTCTGAATATTTTAGTCTACACCCGAAAGACAATAGGAACAGGAAACACTGGCAGTGTTATGCTAATGACTACAACAGCCATCTCAACAGACCAAGTTAAGGGGTAGTATTCTTCAAAAGTCAATATCAACTAAAAAATAAAGTACACTAGATGTAACAGGAAAAAACAATCTAATAAATATTTATCTGACCACACATACACAGCTCCATACTCTAGAAGATTTCTAACAATGCACAGACAAAAATTCTAATCTACTTGTGATATTTGAAAGACACTTCTATCAATTTCCACTTTCCCAACACTAAATTCTCCAAAACACTTTCTCCTGTAACTCTCCCCCTTTCCTGAAAAATACAATGCATTTAGTTGACACAAAATCTAAATAATAACAAAAATAACCACTAAAGTTTTTTCCCAAACTGAAGTCAAGATTTTTCTGCCTTTTATAAAATAAAATAAAAAATACAATAGAAAAACAACAAGCAACAACTGTAACAATCTTTCTGTGCCCTCACCAACAAAAACACAAATACAAGAAATGGAAGTAAGTTGAGCAAAAAAAGATATATTATAATATCTATTAATAAAAAAATGCACATGTTTTTCTATCTTGCACTGAAAACTCTCGGTCTAATGTCCTGACAAAGCTTTACCCAAAATCTATATACTTTACCAAATGATATCACTAGAAAGATCAGATCTCAGAGAGAATTCTTAGTCTAAAGCTGGTCATAGATGGGAAGGGTGTAGAGATGAATTTCTAGATATAAGTCCAGACATGGCAGCTCCAGTATTACCATCCTGTCAGGTCCTTTTAATGTTTCTTAAATAATAAAATATATGATTTGTATGCTGATTACATTTTTTAGTTTGAAGTCCTTTTTAGACTAAACCCATTGGTGTACAATGTTACTGAAAATAAGACATTGTATAAAAGAACCAGCAAGAACTTACGGCACATGTTACAATGAGAGTTTTTTTCCTTAATAAATCACCTTGTTAGTACTCCCTTTTATATTAGTTATTCAGTCTAGAATCAGGTAAATGAAAGAACTGTATAAAACTAACCTTTCCACCATATTAACCATAAAAATAGAAAATTATTTTTCTTTTAAAACTCAGTAAAGTTTTTAAATATTTAGGTTTCATCATGATTATTCAGTCAGCTACTCTCTAGAAAACCTGTTTATATGCAAATTGGCAACAGCAATCTGTTTTTATTTACATAACACTTCCATTAGAAGTCAGCCAATGAAAAGCCTCCATGTCTGCCTTCCCTGCCCACCTCCCTTGTATAAAGTGGGCTTTCCCCTCCTCTGATCAGAGACTACTTCCAGAGATCCCGGTATACTCATCTATTACAGCGCAGCTGGAGATTTGGTGACGTTGACCGGTGTTGATCTGCAGTGGAACCGAATTCTCAGAGAATCTAATCCGACTTCTTCCCTTCTCCACACCACATTAAGGTAAGGTCACTTTCATTCAACCAATCAATGGATGTTTATTATTTAATGAACATTCTGATGATGCTACAGAGGTTTATGTGATAAATATATAAAGACCTATATATTAAAAACTGTAAAGGGGCAATGGGTGGAGGTTCATTTGAAGATAATCTGTAATACAACGTATACAGAAGACAGGATAGCCACTGGGGGTTTGCCATGATCGTTCTGATGAAATAAATGAAATGTAATAGAAATGTTGAAAATGTTTTTAAGGTGCCTGAAAATGGATGTGACAATTGAGATGTTATGACATCACTTATGATTGTTGTGGGTCATTCTGGGACTTCACAGTTTTGGGGAGAATGTTTAAGTCAAGAGTCACTAATATCTTCTGATGGCCTTTAGCATGGCCTCTGCTGTCTTGTTCTGGGTACAGAATGTGAGGCAACCATTTTCCATATTTTACATGATAGTTCTGATTAAAATTACACTTTTTACCTGGCTGAGCTCTGTGTTCATCCTCCTGGAAACTTGGCATAGCTGGTTGGCAACAGGAAAGCAGAGTATTTCTTGTAGGTCATCCTTATGGTATGTCTGGTCTTTTCATGGCAGTGTCTGCCAGAAATATGAGAGTCACCAAGATGTTGCTGGCATCATATACACCTTCCCATCAAAGCTGGCCCATGTGTATTGCATTCCCTTTCCTAAGGACATCTGAACAAAAAAATGCATCTTTTTTACCACCAGTTACAGAGCTGGTCCCTGCAGACAACTGAACTAATATCTATTGGATATATCCTGCCACTTATTTATTGCTGTATGTCTTGATTTTCCAATTTTTTTGTACTTGCTAAAGTTATACCATTGCACGGTTTTCTGGTTTATAACTAGATTGCTTTTTAGGTCCCTCAAGGCCTGATTCACACCTATGCAGGTTGTAGTTTGCATTTTTCTATACATGCTTTTGATCCATTGAAGTCTATGGAACCAAAAACCAGAAAAAAAGTCCCTGGCCCTTTCCATAAAATGCACAGATGTGAATGGGACCCATAGGAAACCATGTTAAATGGACTGTAGTGTGTATCTGCAAAACTAAAAGCGCACAAAAAATGCATAGGTGTGAACCAGACCTAAATGTACTCCATAAATGTCTTTTTTTGTGTCCAAGCTCTATATTTAGTGTCCAAACTTTACATATAGATGTGGAGCTCTATCAAGCATTTCATATTTATAGCTATATGATTGAGGGTAACAGTATTCATATTTGACCAAAGTCTATGTTGTTGTTTTTTTAAAGATAGTTTTTCTGCCTAATAATGCAACAATCTTTTTCTTTTTCTTTTTTGCTCTCTAGAACGTTATGGCCTCTCTTGCTCATGATGGCTTCTGGACAAAATGGTTTCCTTCACCTTACAGGGACTCACCCCTTTACCTTTCCCCACTCCCCCTTCCATCTCTCCCCCCTTCCCTCCTCCATCTCTCCCCCCTTCCTCACACCCCTCTTCCCCCTTCCCCCTCCCTCCCCTTCTCTCCCTCCTCCTGCCCCCCTTCCCTCCCTCCCCCCTGCCCCCTCTCCCCTGCCCCCCGCCCCTTCTCCCCTGCCTCCCCTTCCTCTCCCCTACCCCCCTTCCTGTCCCCTGCCCCCCGCCCTCTCCCCATCCCTCCCTTGCCTCTTTCTCCCCTGCCCCCCTTCCTCTCCCCTGCCCCCCGTCCTCTTCCCTGCCCTCCCTTTGATTTTTCTCCCCTGCCCCCATTCCTTTCGCCTGCCCCTTTCCTTTTCCCTGCCCCCCTCCCTCTCCCCTGCCCTCCCTTCCCCCTCTCCCCGGACCTCTCTTCCCTCTCGCTCCCACCCTTCCCTTTCTCCCCCCAGCCCTCTTCACTTTCTCTTCTCGGACCCCCCTTCCCTCTCTCCCCTGCCCCCATTCCCTCTATCTCCCCACTTACCTCTCCCCTCTCCCCGCTTACCTCTCCCCTCTCCCCCCTTACCTCTCCCCTCTCCCCCCCTTCCTTCTTCCCTCTCTCCCCCCCTTCTCTCTCCCCTGCCCCCCTTCCTCCTCTCTCTCCCATATCACCCTCTTCCATCTTCCCTCTCTCCACCCCTTCTCTTACCCCTGCCCCCCCTTCCCTCTCTCTCCCCTGCCCCCTTCCTTTTCTCTTCCCTTTTTCCCTCTCTCCCCCTTCCTCCTCTCCCCCCTTACCTCTCTCCCCCTCCCTCTCTCCACGCTTCCCTCACTCCTCTCTTCCCTCTCACACCCCTTCCCTCTCTCCCCCCTTCTCTCACTCCCCCCTCCCCCCTTCTTTCAACCACCCTTCCCCCATCTCTCTTGGCAGAAGAGGGAGAAGACAGTGCAGAGAGGAGAACCGAAGAGGGAGAAGAACCAGCAGAGGGAGAAGACATCACCAGAAGAGGGAGAAGAACAGAAGCCGGAGCTGCCTTAATAAAATACTTTAAAAACCTGAGTAATGTTTTATTTTTGACACAATTTTTCTAGTTGAATACCCCATACTCATTCACATAGGGTAGGGGGCCAGGATCTGGGGATCTTGACAACCAACGGCCAGAGTTGTCGAGAAGAGGCCCTTGTCCTCAACATGGGGACAAAGTGCTTTGGGGTGGGGGGTGCAGGGCTCCTCTGCCTCAAAGCCCCCACCCCCCCATGTTGAGGGCATGCGGCCTGGTACGGTACAGGAGGGGGAGAAACTGGCTTGTCCCCACCCCCTTTACTGACCTCCCGGGCTGTGTGCTTGGATAAGGGTCTGGATTTTGGGGGGCCCCCCCACACAATTTTTTCAGCATGAGGGTTCCCCTTAAAATCCATACCAGACTGAAGGGCCTGGTATGCTCTTGGAGGGGGAACCCATGTAATTTTTTTTTTTTTTTTTTACATTGTGCGTGGAGTTCCCCCTAAAGATTTATACCAGACAGTGCCTTGTACAGTTCCAAAAAAAAGTATGTGAACCCTTTTGGAATGAAATGGATTTCTGCACAAATTGGTCATAAAGTGTGATCGGATCTTCATCTAAGTCACAACAATAGACAATCACAGCCTTGCATAAACTAAAAACACACAAAGAATTAAATGTTATCATGTTTTTATTGAACACACCATGTAAACATTCACAGTGCAAGTGGAAAAAGTATGTGAAACCTTGGATTTAATAACTGGTTGAACCTCCTTTTGCAGCAATAACTTCAACCAAACGTTTCCTGTAGTTGCAGATCCAAACGTGCACAACGGTCAGGAGTAATTCCTGACCATTCCTCTTTACAGAACTGTTTCAGTTCAGCAATTATTTTGGGATGCCTGGTATGAATCTCTTTCTTGAGGTCATGCCACTGTTAGGAACGTCTAGTATTGAGTCTGACTTGGTGGAAGGGGACCTCTCCTACGGCTCTGGTTCCGGTCTCTCTGGAATGGGGACAGGGAGACAGGAGCGCAGCGGGGTAGAAGAGTCCGGCCGGGTGCAGCAACCGGTGCTGGGTAGATGAGGATCCTTGGAGCAGGAACTCCCAGTAGTATGGAAGAAACAAGGAGAAGGCTGCTGACTGTGGATCCTGGATGGAGGAGGTCCGCTGGACGAGGAGGTAGCCGACTCAGGAACAGGCAGGAATCAAGCAGAGGTGTCAGGTACAAGCAGGAGGTCTGGCAACAGGAAAACAGTCCAAGAAGGGTCAAACAAGCCGGGGTCGGAGCAGGAGAGGTCAGCAAGGTCAAACGGAGCCGGGTCGGGTATCAGATGAGTAGCAGGCAGGTATCAGGTAACTTCAGGCACTAGCTGCAGACGAGACAGCACAGAACCACAACAACTGTGCCCTTAAAAAGGGTCACTGGCGCCAATCGAGCTAACGTACGCTCGTGCGTGCGTGCGCTGCGCGTACATACGATCGTCGTGCACCCGCGCGCGTCGGAAGGCGCTCGTGCCCACGACGACCCGCAACACGAACGCGTGTGCGCGCACGGAGAGCCGGTCGAATGGGACGGACGGATTCCTGACATTGCCCCCCCACAAGGGGCAACCTCCGGGTGCCCCTAGAGGCTTTCTTCTCCGGGTGAGCAGCAAAGAAAGCCTGGATCAGTCTATTGGCATGTACATTAGAAGCAGGTTCCCAAGAATTACTCTCTGGGCCATAGCCCTTCCATTTAATAAGAAACTGACCTTGTCCCCGTCGTCTTCTGAAATCCAGAACGGCCTCAACTTCAAATTCTTCATTGCCATCAACTAGCACAGGGTCAGGTGGTCTTGTTTCTCTACCAGGGAAGGGATCAGGTACAGCAGGCTTAAGAAGAGCTACGTGAAAAACTGGGTGAATTCTCATGGAATCAGGCAGGAGCAGTTCATAAGACACCTCATTGATCTTTCTCTTAACGGGAAATGGACCCAGAAACTTGGGTGCCAACTTCCTGGAAGGGCATGCTAACTTTAAATTAGAGGAAGACAGCCATACCTGGTCCCCGACTTGAAGGATTAGTTCTCCCCTTCTTCCTCGATCGAAGCTCCTCTTACTGTCAGCCTGAGCTTTGGTTATGACCTCCTGAAGCGTCCGATTGTTCTGTTGCAGGAAGGATATCCTATCCTGGATCGCTGGAACCTGGGATTCTGTAGGAACATCGGGAAGAAAAGACAAATTAAAACCGTAGTTGGCAAAAAACGGGGACTGCCCAGTGGTGGCATGGCTGGCATTGTTATAGGCGAATTCCGCCAGAGGTAACAGGGGAACCCAATCGTCCTGGACAAAAGAAGAGAAGCATCTAAGATATTGCTCGAGGGTCTGATTGGTGCGCTCCGTTTGCCCGTTGGTCTGTGGGTGGTAGGCGGAGGACAGAGCCAGTTCAATTCTTAAAGATTCGCAAAGGGCTCGCCAGAAGCGGGAGGTGAACTGGACCCCTCTATCGGACACAATATTGATGGGTACCCCGTGGAGCCTGATTATTTCTTTAATAAAGACATGGGCAGTCTCGGTTGCAGAGGGGGTTCCCGCTAAGGGTAGGAAGTGGGCCATCTTGGTCAGACGATCACAAACTACAAATATGGCAGTGCAGTTTTCAGAAGGGGGAAGTTCCACAATGAAGTCCATCGTGATCATCTGCCAAGGGCGGTCGGGTGCGGGAAGAGGTTTAAGCAGCCCCCAAGCCCGATTTCTGGGAACCTTATTCTGGCTGCATACGGGGCAGGTGTTTACATATTGCTTGCAAAATTCCCTCACGCCTGGCCACCAGAAGGAACGCTGTACTAGTTCTAAAGTCTTGCGGACACCAAAGTGCCCAGCGAGCGGGTGGTCATGACAGAGACCCAAGACCTTAATCCTCACGTCTTCAGGGACGAAGATCAAGTTGTCCTTCCAAAGCAGGCCCTCCCTGGATGCTAGCGAGATTCCCGGGGGACCGGAAGAAGAGGAGGAGGCATTCTTGAGCAGAGTTACTAGATCTGGCTGGATGAGAAGAAAAGTATTAGCAGGGAGGATGGTATCCGGGGGTGTGGTGTCCTTAGGGCTGTCAAACATACGGGAAAGTGCATCAGGCTTAACGTTCTTAGATCCGGGACGATAAGTTATATGAAAACAGAACCGGGAGAAAAAGAGGGCCCAGCGAGCTTGCCGAGGTTTCAGGCGTTTTGCGGAGCGGAGGTACTCGAGGTTCTTGTGGTCCGTGTAGATGAGCACGGGGTGTACCGCCCCTTCGAGTAAATATCTCCATTCCTCCAAAGCGGACTTAATGGCAAGTAATTCCCGGTCGCCTACATCATAGTTCCTTTCCGCTGGAGAGAGTTTTCGGGAAAAGAACCCTACGGGGTGCATCAGGTCGTCCACGCCAAGGCGCTGGGAGACTACCGCCCCTACTGCTATCTCAGAGGCGTCAACTTCTAGAATGTAAGGTCTGGATGGATCCGGGTGTCTGAGGATAGGAGCGGAGGTGAACAGGTCCTTAAGTCTCTTGAAGGCAGCCTGAGCTTCAGGACCCCAAAGAAAGCGTGTATTTTGCTTGGTAAGCTGGGTGATGGGGGAAATAATGGCGGAGAACCCTCTAATGAATTTTCTATAAAAATTAGCGAAGCCCACAAAGCGCTGGATGCCTTTCTTGTCAGTAGGGGCTGGCCATTCAAGGACAGCAGCGACCTTTTGCGGGTCCATCCTGATGCCTGCTGGGGAGATTTCGAGGCCGAGGAATTGGATCTCCTGCTGTTCAAATTTGCACTTCTCGGCTTTAGCATAGAGTCCATGTTCCCGGAGCCGAAGCAGAACTCTGCCGACGTGCCCCCGGTGCTGCTCCAGGGACCTGGAGAAGATCAGAATGTCATCAAGGTATACGATGACAAAGATATCCAAGAAATCACGGAAGACATCATTAATTAAATGTTGGAAGGTGGCTGGGGCATTACACAACCCGAAAGGCATTACCAGATACTCGTAGTGCCCAAAACGAGTTCGGAATGCGGTCTTCCATTCGTCGCCTGCTCGTATGCGGACCAAGTTATAGGCACCTCTTAAGTCCAATTTAGAGAAGATGGTAGCTGACCTCAGCTTCTGGAAGAGCTCAGGAATCAGGGGTAGGGGGTAGCGATTTTTGATCGTAACCTTGTTCAATTCCCGATAGTCCACACAGGGTCGAAGAGATTGATCTTTTTTGGTAACAAAGAATATTCCAGCCCCGGCAGGGGATGTGGAATGACGAATGAACCCCTTTTGGAGATTCTCGGAAATGTAAGCCTTCAGGGCCTCTTGTTCCTTTTCGGATAAAGGGTAGACACGTCCAAACGGGATCTCAGCCCCAGGAAGGAGCTCAATGGGGCAGTCATAGGGACGATGTGGGGGTAAGGAGTCAGCCCCCCGTTTACTGAAAACGTCCAGAAACTCATGGTAAGGTTCGGGGACAGATTGGCATAAGTCCAAGTCTGGGTCTAGGCAGAGGAGTGTTCTGGAGTGTATGGAAGCCCCAGGCAAGCAGTGGTCCCGGCAGTAAGGGGAGAGGAACTTCACCTCCCTTGTAGTCCAGTCAATGGAGGGGTTGTGGGCCTGCAGCCACGGGATGCCCAGAATCACAGGGAAAAGTGGGGATGAGATGACATCCAGGGTTAATAGTTCAGAATGTTGGCAGGGAGTAGAGGCGGATAGTGGAAGGGTCTCCTGGGTGACTCGGCCGGACTTAATCTGAGAACCATCGGCCAAAAAGATAGCAAGTCCATGAGTCTTTTTCTGTAGTGGAATCGAATGCAGGTCGGTGAAGGCGGAGTCGATGAAGCAGCCGCAGGCTCCGGAGTCGAGAATGGCATTAACGTGTATGGTTCTTCCCGGCAGCTGAAACGAGAGCAGAAGGACAACATGGAGAGGGTTGGAAGGTGGGTTAAAGGAACTGTGAGACACAGGTGAGAGGCACTTACGTGGCTTTACAGGACAGTTGGCCACATAGTGTCCGGGGCCGCCACAGTATAGACACAAGTTCATTTGACGGCGGCGGGCTCGCTCTTCAGGAAGCAGAGAGGGTCGGAGTAGTCCAAGTTGCATCGGTTCCTCAGGAGCAGGAGGCACACTGGTTGGTCCTCTTTGAGGAGGCGGAGAGAAGAAGGGTGTAGGAGACGAGGTCCTAGCCGTCATCCAGGCAGGTCTCAGTGGTTGGGAAGAGCGTTCGGCCCTACGCTCGCGAAGTCTGCGGTCTATTTGGATGGCCAGAGCAATTAAGTCCTCCAAAGCGTCAGGAGTGGAGACACGAGCTAACTCATCCTTGAGGCTTTCAGACAGGCCCATACGGAATTGGTGTCTAAGGGCCGCCTCATTCCACAGGGTATCTGCGCTCCAACGTCTAAAGTCAGAGACGTAGTCCTCAGCCGTCCTGCGGCCTTGCTGGAGCGCAGTTAATGCAGACTCTGCGGTGGTAGCCCGTTGGGGGTCATCGTAAAGTTGCGCCATCCCCTCGAAGAAGGTGGCGAGAGTCTGTGTAAGGGGGCTGTCATTCTCCAAGAGATGGTGGGCCCAGGACTGAGGCTCTCCTTGCAGGAGAGAAATGACAAACCCCACCTTGGTGGCCTCCAGAGAGAAAGTCCTGGGCTGGAGGGCAAAGTAAAGCTGGCAAGCGTTGCGAAAAGCCCGGAACTTGGAGCGGTCCCCAGAAAATCTCTCAGGAGTGGGAACCCTAGGCTCAGGTGGGAGCATCATGACTGTTGAATGTGCAGCTGGCTGGACAGGAGGAGGCTGAGGTATGGCGTCAGATGATCCCGGAGTAGAGAGGTGCTGGACACGTTCCTCCAACCTGGAGTAGCCATCTTGAAGGGATTTCACGGCCTGGGTGAGGGCCGCAAGGTGGGAGCAAATCTCCTTCATGGCGGAGGTCCCTTCCGCAGACTCAGACATGGCTGTCTCGTACTGTTAGGAACGTCTAGTATTGAGTCTGACTTGGTGGAAGGGGACCTCTCCTACGGCTCTGGTTCCGGTCTCTCTGGAATGGGGACAGGGAGACAGGAGCGCAGCGGGGTAGAAGAGTCCGGCCGGGTGCAGCAACCGGTGCTGGGTAGATGAGGATCCTTGGAGCAGGAACTCCCAGTAGTATGGAAGAAACAAGGAGAAGGCTGCTGACTGTGGATCCTGGATGGAGGAGGTCCGCTGGACGAGGAGGTAGCCGACTCAGGAACAGGCAGGAATCAAGCAGAGGTGTCAGGTACAAGCAGGAGGTCTGGCAACAGGAAAACAGTCCAAGAAGGGTCAAACAAGCCGGGGTCGGAGCAGGAGAGGTCAGCAAGGTCAAACGGAGCCGGGTCGGGTATCAGATGAGTAGCAGGCAGGTATCAGGTAACTTCAGGCACTAGCTGCAGACGAGACAGCACAGAACCACAACAACTGTGCCCTTAAAAAGGGTCACTGGCGCCAATCGAGCTAACGTACGCTCGTGCGTGCGTGCGCTGCGCGTACATACGATCGTCGTGCACCCGCGCGCGTCGGAAGGCGCTCGTGCCCACGACGACCCGCAACACGAACGCGTGTGCGCGCACGGAGAGCCGGTCGAATGGGACGGACGGATTCCTGACAGCCACAGCATCTCAATTGGGCTGAGGTCAGTACTCTGACTGGGCCACTCCAGAAAGTGTATTTTCTTCTGTTTAAGCCATTCTGTTGATTTACGTCTATGCTTTGGGTCGTTGTCCTGTTGCAACACACATCTTCTATTGAGCTTCAGCTGGTGGACAGATGGCCTTAAGTTCTCCTGCAAAATGTCTTGATAAACTTGGGAATTCATTTTTCCTTTGATGGTAGAATAAGAATATTCTACAAGAATAAGAATATTTTGCCAGTACTGCTGTGGAACATCCAGGTGCTCTTGTGCAAACTGTAAATGTGCAGCAATGTTTTTTTTTGGACAGCTGTGGCTTCCTCTGTGATTTCCTCCCATGAAATCCATTCTTGTTTAGTGTTTTATGTATCGTTGATTCGCTAACAGGGATGTAAGCATATGCCAGAGACTTTTGTAAGTCTTTAGCTGACACTCTAAGATTCTTCTTCACCTCATTGTGCAGTGTGCGCTGTGCTCTTGCAGTCATCTTTACAGGACGCCCACTCCTAGGGAGAGTAGCAGCAGTGCCGAACTTTCTCTATGTATAGACAATTTGTCTTACCGTGGACTGATGAACAGCAAGGCTTTTGGAGATACGTTTGGAGATACTTTTATATTCCTTCCCAGCTTTATGCAAGTCAACAATTCTTAATCATAGGTCTTTTGTGCAAGGCATCATTCATATCAGTCAATGTTTCTTGTGAAAAGCAAACCCAGAACTGGAGTGTGTTTGTTATAGGACAGGGCAGCTGTAACCAACACCTCCAATCTCATCTCTTTGATTGGACTGCAGTGGGCTGACCCCTCACTCTAATTAGCTCTTGGAGATCTCATTAGTCTAGGGGTTCACATACTTTTTCCACCTGCACTGTGAATGTTTACATGGTGTGTTCAATAAAAACATGGTAACATTTAATTCTGTGTGTGTTATTAGTTTAAGCAGACTGTGATTGTCTATTGTTGTGACATAGATGAAGATCAGATCACATTTTATCACCAATTTGTGCAGAAAGCCATGTCATTCCAAAAGGGTTCACATACAGTATTTTTAGGGATCAAATTCGAATCCCTGTTCATTGAAGTCAGACTTCAAGTCACAGGGCAAAGTCGGATCCACAGTCGTATGACTTTCTTGTTAAAATTGCGGCCGTGAAATTGTGGCAAAATTGCGCAACTTTGAAGCCGCACAAGTGTAAAAGGGGGATAATTCCTAGCCCCCAGCAACTGACCCTCTCCCAGGCAATGAACTTGGCCTGACAAACAACAAGAATCAAATGGTCTGATCTCTGTGATGTTTGAGGACCCATCTGGTAAAATGATATCAAATATTATAAAGCAATATCAAATGTGTTTTTTGTTTCTGTTATATAATTTTGCAAATAAATTGTTCTTCATAAATTTAACCCAAAATGTATTCTGCTGCATTTCTTTTTTTTAAAAGATTGTATTTACTATTTATATATATATATATATATATATATATATATATATATATATATATATATATATATATATATTTTAAACACACCGTGAACCGAGCAAAATAATGTTAACATAGTAGTGTTGTACTACTCTGGGGAAGTGATCAATAATTTTTTTTTGACACATTGTTTGCTTGACCACATCAGCCCTTGAAGATTTGGCTGCTCAATGACCAGGAGATTTTTTGCGATATGGCACTGCGGCGCTTTAACTGACAATTGCGCGGTCATGTGATGCTGTACCCATACAAATTTATTTTTCCCCACAAATAGAGCTTTCTTGTAGTGGTATTTGATTACCTCTGCGTTTTTAATTTTTTGCGCTATAAACAAAAAAAGAGTGACAATTTTGAAAAAGACAATGGGGGTCATTTACTAAAGGCAAATCCACTTTGCACTGCAAGTGCACTTGGAAGTGCAGTCGCTGTAGATCCGAGGGGGACATGCAAGGAAAATAAAAAACAGTATTTTAGCTTGCACATGATTGGATGATAAAATCAGCAGAGCTTCCACTCATTTCAGATCTACCCCTTCGTTTTAGAGCGACTGCACTTCCAAGTGCACTTTCAGTGCAAAGTGAATTTGCCTTTGGTAAAGAACCCCCAATATCTTTTAGTTTTTGCTACAATAAATACCCCCAATTTAAAAAAAATATATATATATTTTTTTCCCTCAGTTTAGGCCAATATGTATTATTCTGCATATTTTTGGTAGAAAAAAAAAAATTGCAATAAGCACATATTGATTGGTTTGCGTAAAAGTTATTGCATCTACAAAATAGGGTATAGATTAATGGCATTTTTATTATCATCATTTTTTTTTAACTAGTAATGGTGGTAATCTGACATTTTTAGCAAGACTGCAATATTGCGGCGGGTTGCCGCTCTGTCACAAGTGATCAGAGGTGCCCGACGGGCATCGCGCCGCCGGGCACTTACATCGGCTCTGGCGGCGAGCTGTGGGTGCGCCACCTAGTGGCCAAAAGCCAAAGCGACCTAAGGTAACATCACTTTGCCCAGGGTAGCCCCAATGCCACAGTACAACTGCGGCAGCTGGTCGGGAAGGGGTAAAAGCAGTGAATTGCACTGCTATAAGCAAACATTTTACTGAAATGAAACGGATTCATTTAGTTTATTTTGTTATTAGCTGTGATTGGTCAAAGCTAATCACATGGTACAGATAGGCTTGTATTTGGCTCTGTCTGTACCATTTGATCACACTGACCAATCACAGCCAGCAACACAATTGTTCACAATGGCATGAAAACAAGCCACCCATACAACCTGCTGTTATTGGTCACATGGTATGGGCAGTGAGCCGGTGCACTGATCAACCATTGGCTGTGTCCAATGGGGAGATCGAATGGAGATCGCTGCTTCCTGACAGGACGTCACATGACATTTTCTGGATGGGAAAGCATCCGCCCGATCGTCTATTGACTATAACCTGGGCTGGAAAATGGTTAACAATCCTTTGCTGTGGTACCTACATTTATTTTCTGGTTTTATATTAGGGCTATTTTACTTCCATTTTCATCTGGGGAGTTGGCTTGTAACATAAATACTCTGGAGCAGTGGTTCTCAACCGGGGTTCCGCGGGAAATCTCCAGGTGTTCTGCGGCGAGCTAGCTGACAGGAGGATCGCAGACACATGCAGAGATAGGCAGGGAAGCGGCTGGCACCCTATTGGCTGTAGCGCGCTGTTCCCCGCAGGCCCCTCCTCCCCTCCTGTCCTTCCCGAGTGCTTGTAAGTGACATCATCTGGGGTGGACCGGATAGCAGGAGGAGGAGGGGCTGAGGGGGAACAGTGCGCCACTGGAGAAGATATGAAACAAGCTCTGAGGAATGCAAGTACAGAAGTGTGTTCCGCTGTGTCCCCGCACAATGTGCCCAACAGTCTGTCCCCTACCCCACGTAATGTGTCATGTGCCCTGTCCCATGTAATGTCATGTGCCCTGTCCCATGTAATGTGCTCTGTCATGTGCCCTGTCCCATGTAATCTTTCCTGGCATGTGCTCTGCCCCATGTAATGTCCCTTGCCCTGCCCCATGTAATGTCCCTTGCCCTGTTCCATGTAATGTCCCCTGCCCTGTCCCATGTAATGTGCCCTGTCCCTTGTCCCATGTAATGTCTCCTACCCCATGTAATATCCCCTGTCCCCTGCCCCATGTAATGTGTCCCGTCCCATGTAATGTGCACTGTCATGTCCCATGCAATGTCCCTTGTCATGTGCCCTGCCCCAAGTAATGTCTCTTCTCATGTGCTCTGCCACATGTAATGTCCCTTGCCCTGTCCCATGTAATGTCCCCTGTCCCATGTAATGTCCCCTGTCCTGTCCCCTGTCCCATGTAATGTCCCCTGTCCCATGTAATGTCCCCTGTCCTATGTAGTGTGTCCCGTCCCATGTAATGTGCACTGTCATGTGCTCTGCCCCATGTAATGTCCACTGTCATGTCCCCTGTCCCATGCAATGTCCCTTGTCATATGCTCTGCCCCAAGTAATGTCTCTTGTCATGTGCTCTGCCCCATGTAATGTCCCCTGCCCTGTCCCATGTAATGTGCCCTGTCCTGTCTCCTGTCCCATGTAATGTCCCCTGCCCTGACCCCTGTGCCATGTAATGTCCCCTACCCCATGTAATGTCCCATGTAATGTCCCCTGTCCTATCCCCTGTCCCATGTTATGTCCCCTGCCCCATGTAGTGTGTCCCGTCCCATGTAATATGCACTGTCATGTGCTCTGCCCCATGTAATGTCCACTGTCATGTCCCCTGTCTCATGCAATGTCCCTTGCCATGTGCCCTTCCCCAAGTAATGTCTCCTGTCATGTGCTCTACCCATGTAATGTCCCCTGTCATGTGCCCTGTTCCTTGTAATGTCCCCTGTCCAATGTAATGTCCCCTGTCCTGTCCCCTGTAATGTCCCCTGCCCTGTCCCATGTAATGTCCCCTGTCCTGACCCCTGTCCCAAGTAATGTCCCCTACCGCTTGTAATGTCCCATATAATGTCCCCTGTCCTGTCCCCTGTCCCATGTAATGTCCCTTACCCTGTCCCATGTAATGTCCCCTGTCCTGACCCCTATCCCATGTAATGTCCCCTACCCCATGTAATGTCCCATATAATGTCCCCTGTCCTGTCCCCTGTCCTGTCCCCTGTCCCATGTAATGTCCCCTGCCCCATGTAATGTCCCCTGTCCTATGTAGTGTGTCCCGCCCATGTAATGTGCATTTTCATGTGCTCTGCCCCATGTTATGTCCACTGTCATGTCCCCTGTCCCATGCAATGTCCCTTGTCATGTGCCCTGCCCCAAGTAATGTCCCCTGTCCTGTCCCCTGTCCCATTTAATGCGTCCTGACCTGTCCCCTGTCCCATGTAATGTCCCCTACCCCATGTAATGTCCCATGTAATGTCCCCTGTCCTATCCCCTGTCCCATGTAATGTCCCCTGCCCCATGTAATGTCTCCTGTCCCATGTAGCGTGTCCCATTCCATGTAATGTGCACTGTCATGTGCTCTGCCCCATGTAATGTCCACTGTCATGTCCTCTGTCTTATCTCATGCAATGTCCCTTGTCATGTGCTCTACCCCAAGTAATGTCTCTTGTCATGTGCTCTGCCCCATGTAATGTCCCCTGCCCTGTCCCATGTAATGTGCCCTGTCCTGTCTCCTGTCCCATGTAATGTCCCCTGCCCTGACCCCTGTGCCATGTAATGTCCCCTACCCCATGTAATGTCCCATGTAATGTCCCCTGTCCTATCCCCTGTCCCATGTTATGTCCCCTGCCCCATGTAATGTCCCCTGCCCCATGTAGTGTGTCCCGTCCCATGTAATATGCACTGTCATGTGCTCTGCCCCATGTAATGTCCACTGTCATGTCCCCTGTCTCATGCAATGTCCCTTGTCATGTGCCCTTCCCCAAGTAATGTCTCCTGTCATGTGCTCTACCCATGTAATGTACCCTGTCATGTGCCCTGTATCTTGTAATGTCCCCTGTCCAATGTAATGTCCCCTGTCCTGTCCCCTGTAATGTCCCCTGCCCTGTCCCATGTAATGTCCCCTGTCCTGACCCCTGTCCCAAGTAATGTCCCCTACCCCATGTAATGTCCCATATAATGTCCCCCGTCCTGTTCCCTGTCCCATGTAATGTCCCCTACCCTGTCCCATGTAATGTCCCCTGTCCTGACCCCTGTCCCATGTAATGTCCCCTACCCCATGTAATGTCCCATATAATGTCCCCTGTCCTGTCCCCTGTCCCATGTAATGTCCATTGCCCCATGTAATGGCCCCCTGTCCTATGTAGTGTGTCCCGCCCATGTAATGTGCATTTTCATGTGCTCTGCCCCATGTTATGTCCACTGTCATGTCCCCTGTCCCATGCAATGTCCCTTGTCATGTGCCCTGCCCCAAGTAATGTCTCTTGTCATGTGATCTGCCCCTTGTAATGTCCCCTGTCCTGTCCCCTGTCCCATTTAATGCATCCTGACCTGTCCCCTGTCCCATGTAATGTCCCCTAACCCATGTAATGTCCCATGTAATGTCCCCTGTCCTATCCCCTGTCCCATGTAATGTCCCCTGCCCCATGTAATGTCTCCTGTCCCATGTAGCATGTCCCGTTCCATGTAATGTGCACTGTCATGTGCTCTGCCCCATGTAATGTCCACTGTCATGTCCTCTGTCTTATCTCATGCAATGTCCCTTGTCATGTGCCCTGCCCCAAGTAATGTCTCCTGTCATGTGCTCTACCCCATGTAATGTCCCCTGTCATGTGCCCTGTCCCTTGTCCCATGTAATGTCCCCTGTCCTGTCCCCTGTCCCATGTAATGTGTCCCGTCCCATGTAATGTGCACTGTCATGTGCTCTGCCCCATGTAATATCCACTTTCATGTCCCCTGTCCCATGCAATGTCCCTTGTCATGTGCTCTGCCCCAAGTAATGTCTCTTGTCATGTGCTCTGCCCCATGTAATGTCCCCTGCCCTGTGCCCTGTCCTGTCCCCTGGCCCATGTAATATCCCCTGCCCTGTCCCATGTAATGTCCCTTATCCCATGTAATGTCCCCTGTCCTGTCCCCTGTCCCTTTTAATGTCTCCTACCTCATGTAATGTCCCCTGCCCCGTCCTGTCCCCTGTCCCATTTAATGTCCCCTACCCCATGCAATGTCCCCTGTTCCATGTAATGTCCCCTGTCCTGTCCCCTGCCCCATGTAATGTGTCCCGTCCCATGTAACGTGCACTGTCATGTCCCCTGTCCCATCAATGACCCTTGTTATGTGCCCTGCCCCAAGTAATGTCTCCTGTCATCTACTCTACCCTGTGGAGGTACATCGATGATGTGTTTTATTAAACATTGTTCAGTTGATTCAAATTAATGTTATTATTTCTATCTAATAATACAATTATTAGTTCTAATATTATAGATCTACACACTTTGTATGAGTTCATAAAACTAGCTGACCATTTTTTACCGATTCTTGATTTTCTAAGTTTTAAACACAAAAACAAAAATGTAAGATATATCATTATACCAATCCCTCTCATCTTTCTAATGTGGTGGCTGCATTAGAAGTGTTTAATAAAAGCCGAATTTCATTGTGCATTGAGACACCCTACACCCCAAAAGCAAATATGAACTGAAACCTCTCCCCCCCATAAGACTACAATTGATTGGGAAGGGTTTAATAAACATTTGTGTCCCTTTCAGTACTGAGATTATTATGCACATGTGTCATTCCCTGAGGGCCACAATAGGACACCACTAGTCCCAACAATGGAGGTTGCCTTCCATAAACATGGTCATTGTGATGAAAACAGTATCTGGAGTCACACCTCAGCCAGGTATTCTACTTCCTCTTTAACATATCCATTCACAAGCCCATCACCATTGAAAAGATTTGTTTTTTCCTGGGTGTAAAAGTTCTTTCTATATTCTTCAGTCATTGCCAACATAAAACCAATGTGTATTTTTTAGGTAATAACACAATCTCAGTTGTATTATTCCATTTTACCTAAATGTGTTGTATTATTACAGTTTACCTACGTTTCTTTTATTTATTTATGTTTTATATTTTTCTTTAAATTATATATCTCCATAAGCTTCTTTTAGTAGCCATCTGCAGTAGACAGTGCTGATGAACAAGAGATTTAAAGGGAAAGCTACATAGCTTTTTTGTTTTTCCTACAGTGAAATAAAGAAAAACTTATCCCATAATAGTCTGAGAATATTCTGTACACAGGACTGAGACACACCATTTATAATAACAATGGTATCTACTCTGCATACTCTCAGTCTACACCCGAAAGACAATAGGAACAGGAAACACTGGCAGTGTTATGCTAATGACTACAACAACCATCTCAACAGACCAAGTTAGGGGTAGTATTCTTCAAAAGTCAATATCAACTAAAAAATAAAGTATACTAGATGTAACAGGAAAAAACAATCTAATAAATATTTATCTGACCACACATACACAGCTCCATACCCTAGAAGATTTCTAACAATGCACAGACAAAAATTCTAATCTACTTGTGACATTTGAAAGATACTTCTATCAATTTCCACTTTCCCAACACTAAATTCTCCAAAACACTTTCTCCTATAACTCTCCCCCTTTCCTGAAAAATACAATGCATTTAATTGACACAAAATCTAAATAATAACAAAATAATCACTAAAGTTTTTTCCAAAACTGAAGTCAAGATTTTTCTGCCTTTTATAAAATAAAAAATACAATAGAAAAACAACAAGCAACAACTGTAACAATCTTTCTGTGCCCTCACCAACAAAAACACAAATACAAGAAATAGAAGTAAGTTGAGAAAAAAAAAAAAGACAAAAACCAACCACTTTTTTTTAATGCAGACATTATGATTTTTATGTGTTTCAATGGTCCTTCCAATATACTCTTCTAACCTGATTGCAGGACATCAAAATACGTTTTAAAACATTCAGTGGCATGTCCTTCCTCTTTTCCTCTTTCTTCTAATATCTATTAATAAAACAAAATGCACATGTTTTTTCTATCTTGCACTGAAAACTCTCAGTCTAATGTCCTGACAAAGCTTTACCCAAAATCTATATACTTTACCAAATTATATCACTAGAAAGATCAGATCTCAGAGAGAATTCTTAGTCTAAAGCTGGTCATAGATGGGAAGGGTGTAGAGATGAATTTATAGATATAAGTCCAGACATGGCAGCTCCAGTATTACCATCCTGTCAGGTTGTTTTAATTGTTCTTAAATAAAAAATATATGATTTGTATGCTGATTACATTTTTTAGTTTTTAGACTAAACCCATTGGTGTACAATGTTACTGAAAATAAGACATCATTGTATAAAAGAACCAGCAAGAACTTATGGCAGATATTACAATGAGATGTTTTTCCTCAATAAATCACCTTGTTAGTACTCCCTTTTATATTAGTTATTCAGTCTATAATCAGGTAAAAGAAAGAATTGTATAAAACTAACCTTTCCCCCATATTAACCATAAAAATAGAAATGTATTTTTACTTTAAAACTCAGTAAAGTTTTTAAATATGTAGGTTTCATCATGATTATTCAGTCAGCTACTCTCTAGAAAACCTGTTTATATGCAAATTGGCAGCAGCAACCTGGTTTTATTTACACAACATTTCCATTAGAAGTCAGCCAATGAAAAGCCTCCATGTCTGCCTTCCCCGCCCACCTCCCTTGTATAAAGTGGGCTTTCCCCTCCTCTGATCAGAGACTACTTCCAGAGATCCCGGTATACTCATCTATTACAGCGCAGCTGGAGATTTGGTGACTTTGACCGGTGTTGATCTGCAGTGGAACCGAATTCTCAGAGAATCTAATCCGACTTCTTCCCTTCTCCACACCACATTAAGGTAAGGTCACTTTCATTTAACCAATCAATGGATGTTTATTATTTAATGAACATTCTGATGATGCTACAGAGGTTTATGTGATAAATATATAAAGACCTATATATTAAAAACTGTAAAGGGGCAATGGGTGGAGGTTCATTTAAAGATAATCTGTAATACAACGTATACAGAAGACAGGATAGCCACTGGGGGTTTGCCATGACCGTTCTGATGAAATAAATGAAATGCAATAGAAATGTTGAAAATGTTTTTAAGGTGCCTGAAAATGGATGTGACAATTGAGATGTTATGACATCACTTATGATTATTGTGGGTCATTCTTGGACTTCACAGTTTTGGGGAGAATGTTTAAGTCAAGAGTCACTAATATCTTCTGAAGGCCTTTAGCATGGCCTCTGCTGTCTTGTTCTGGGTACAGAATGTGAGGCAACCATTTTCCATATTTTACATGATAGTTCTGATTAAAATTACACTTTTTACCTGGCTGAGCTCTGTGTTCATCCTCCTGGAAACTTGGCATAGCTGGTTGGCAACAGGAAAGCAGAGTATTTCTTGTAGGTCATCCTTATGGTATGTCTGGTCTTTTCATGGCAGTGTCTGCCAGAAATATGAGAGTCACCAAGATGTTGCTGGCATCATATACACCTTCCCATCAATGCTGGCCCATGTGTATTGCATTCCCTTTCCTAAGGACATTTGAACAAAAAAATGCATCTTTTTTTACCACCAGTTACAGAGCTGGTCCCTGCAGACAACTGAACTAATATCTATTGGATATATCCTGCCACTTATTTATTGCTGTATGTCTTGATTTTCCCATTTTTTTGTACTTGCTAAAGTTATACCATTGCACGGTTTTCTGGTTTATAACTAGATTGCTTTTTAAGTCCCTCAAGGCCTGATTCACACCTATGCAGGTTGTAGTTTGCATTTTTCTATACATGCTTTTGATCCATTGAAGTCTATGGAACCAAAAACCAGAAAAAAGTCCCTGGCCCTTTCCATAAAATGCACAGATATGAATGTGACCCCTAGGAAACCATGTTAAATGGACTGTAGTGTGTATCTGCAAAACTAAAAACGCACTAAAAATGCATAGGTGTGAACCAGACCTAAATGTCCTCCATAAATGTCTTTTTTTGTGTCCAAGCTCTATATTTAGTGTCCAAACTTTACATATAGATGTGGAGCTCTATCAAGCATTTCATATTTATAGATATATGATTGAGGGTAACAGTATTCATATTTGACCAAAGTCTATGTTTCTGTTTTTTTTAAAGATAGTTTTTCTGCCTAATAATGCAACAATCTTTTTCTTTCTTTTTTTTTTGCTCTCTAGAACGTTATGGCCTCTCTTGCTCATGATGGCTTCTGGACAAAATGGTTTCCTTCACCTTACAGGGACTCACCCCTTTACCTTTCCCCACTCCCCCTTCCATCTCTCCCCCCTTCCCCCCTCCATCTCTCCCCCCTTCCTCACACCCCTCTTCCCCCTCCCCCCTCCCTCTCCTTCTCTCCCTCCTCCTGCCCCCCTTCCCTCCCTCCCCCCTGCGCCCTCTCCCCTGCCCCCCCTTCCCCCCACCTCCTCTCCCCTGCCCCCCGCCCCTTCTCCCCTGCCTCCCCTTCCTCTCCCCTACCCCCCTTCCTGTCCCCTGCCCCCCGCCCTCTCCCCATCCCTCCCTTGCCTCTTTCTCCCCTGCCCCCCTTCCTGTCCCCTGCCCCCCGCCCTCTCCCCATCCCTCCCTTGCCTCTTTCTCCCCTGCCCCCCTTCCTCTCCCCTGCCCCCCGTCCTCTTCCCTGTCCTCCCTTCGATTTTTCTCCCCTGCCCCCCTTCCTTTCGCCTGCCCCTTTCCTTTCCCCTGCCCCCCTCCCTCTCCCCTGCCCTCCCTTCCCCCTCTCCCCGGACCTCTCTTCCCTCTCGCTCCCACCCTTCCCTTTCTCTCCCCAGCCCTCTTCACTTTCTCTTCTCGGACCCCCCTTCCCTCTCTCCCCTGCCCCCATTCCCTCTATCTCCCCCCTTACCTCTCCCCTCTCCCCCCTTACCTCTCCCCTCTCCCCCTTTACCTCTCCCCTCTCCCCCCCTTCCTTCTTCCCTCTCTCCCCCCCTTCTCTCTCCCCTGCCCCCCTTCCCCCTCTCTCTCCCATATCTCCCTCTTCCATCTTCCCTCTCTCCACCCCTTCTCTTTCCCCTGCCTCCCCTTCCCTCTCTCTTCCCTGCCCCCTACCTTTTCTCTTCCCTTTTTCCCTCTCTCCCCCTTCCTCCTCTCCCCCCTTACCTCTCTCCCCCTCCCTCTCTCCACGCTTCCCTCACTCCTCTCTTCCCTCTCTCACCCCTTCCCTCTCTCCCCCCTTCTCTCACTCCCCCCTCCCCCCTTCTTTCAACCACCCTTCCCCCATCTCTCTTGGCAGAAGAGGGAGAAGACAGTGCAGAGAGGAGAACCGAAGAGGGAGAAGAACCAGCAGAGGGAGAAGAACCAGCAGAGGGAGAAGACATCACCAGAAGAGGGAGAAGAACAGAAGCCGGAGCTGCCTTAATAAAATACTTTAAAAACCTGAGTAATGTTTTATTTTTGACACAATTTTTCTAGTTGGATACCCCATACTCATTCACATAGGGTAGGGGGCCGGGGTCTGGGGATCTTGACAACCAACGGCCAGAGTTGTCGAGAAGAGGCCCTTGTCCTCAACATGGGGACAAAGTGCTTTGGGGTGGGGGGTGCAGGGCTCCCCTGCCTCAAAGCACCCTACCCCCCATGTTGAGGGCATGCGGCCTGGTACGGTACAGGAGAGGGAGAAACTGGCTTTTCCCCACCCCCTTTCCTGACCTCCCGGGCTGTGTGCTTGGATAAGGGTCTGGATTTTGGGGGGCCCCCCCACACAATTTTTTCAGCATGGGGGTTCCCCTTAAAATCCATACCAGACTGAAGGGCCTGGTATGCTCTTGGAGGGGGAACCCATGTCATTTTTTTGTTTTTTTTTACATTGTTCGTGGAGTTCCCCCTAAAGATTCATACCAGACAGTGCCTTGTACAGTTGCAAAAAAAGTATGTGAACCCTTTTGGAATGAAATGGATTTCTGCACAAATTGGTCATAAAATGTGATTGGATCTTCATCTAAGTCACAACAATAGACAATCACAGCCTTGCATAAACTAATAACACACAAAGAATTAAATGTTATCATGTTTTTATTGAACACACCATGTAAACATTCACAGTGCAAGTGGAAAAAGTATGTGAAACCTTGGATTTAATAACTGGTTGAACCTCCTTTTGCAGCAATAACTTCAAGCAAACGTTTCCTGTAGTTGCAGATCCAAACGTGCACAACGGTCAGGAGTAATTCCTGACCATTCCTCTTTACAGAACTGTTTCAGTTCAGCAATTATTTTGGGATGCCTGGTGTGAATCGCTTTCTTGAGCTCATGCCACAGCATCTCAATTGGGTTGAGGTCAGGACTCTGACTGGGCCACTCCAAAAAGCGTATTTTCTTCTGTTTAAGCCATTCTGTTGATTTATGTCTATGCTTTGGGTCGTTGTCCTGTTGCAACACACATTTTCTATTGAGCTTCAGCTGGTGGACAGATGGCCTTCATTTCTCCTGCAAAATGTCTTGATAAACTTGGAAATTCATTTTTCATTCGATGATAGAATAAGAATATTCTATAAGAATAAGAATATTTTGCCAGTACTGCTGTGGAACATCCAGGTGCTCTTGTGCAAACTGTAAACGTGCAGCAATGTTTTTTTTGGACAGCTGTGGCTTCCTCTGTGGTATCCTCCCATGAAATCCATTCTTGTTTAGTGTTTTATGTATCGTAGATTCGCTAACAGGGATGTTAGCATATGCCAGAGACTTGTGTAAATCTTTATCTGACACTCTAGGATTCTTTTTCACCTCATTGTGCAGTGTGTGCTGTGCTCTTGCAGTCATCTTTACAGGACGCCCAGTCCTAGGGAGAGTAGCAGCAGTGCCGAACTTTCTCCATTTATAGACAATTTGTCTTACCATGGACTGATGAACAGCAAGGCTTTTGGAGATACGTTTGGAGATACTTTTATAACCCTTCCCAGCTTTATGCAAGTCAGCAATTCTTAATCATAGGTCTTCATGGAGCTTTTTTTGTGCAAGGCATCATTCATATCAGGCAATGTTTCTTGTGAAAAGCAAACCCAGAACTGGTGTGTTTTTTTTTTTATAGGACAGGGCAGCTGTAACCAACACCTCCAATCTCATCTCTTTGATTGGTCTGCAGTCGGCTGACACCTCACTCCAATTAGCTCTTGGAGATCTCATTAGTCTAGGGGTTCACATACTTTTTCCACCTGCACTGTGAATGTTTACATGGTGTGTTCAATAAAAACATGTAAACATTTAATTCTTTGTGTGTTATTAGTTTAAGCAGACTGTGATTGTCTATTGTTATGACTTAGATGAAGATCAGATCACATTTTATGACCAATTTGTGCAGAAAGCCATGTCATTCCAAAAGGGTTCACATACAGTATTTTTAGGGATCAAATTCGAATCCCTGTTCATTAAAGTCAGACTTCAAGTCACAGGGCAAAGTCAGATCCACAGTCATACGACTTTCTTGTTAAAATCGCGGCTGTGAAATTGTGGCAAAATTGCGCAACTTTGAAGTCGCACAAGTGCAAAAAGGGGCTAATTCCTAGCCCCCAGCAACTGACCCTCTCCTAGGCAATGAACTTGGCCTGAGAAACAACAAAAATCAAATGGTCTGATCTCTGTGATGTTTGAGGACCCATCTGGTAAAATTATATCAAATATTATAAAGCAATATCAAATGTGTTTTTTGTTTCTATGATATAATTTTGCAAATAAATTGTTCTTCATAAATTTAGCCCAAAATGTATTCTGCTTCATTTCTCTTTTTTTAAAAGATTGTATTTACTATATATATATGTACATTTTTTTAAACACACTGTGAACAGAGCAAAATAATGTTAACATAGTAGTGTTGTACTACTCTGGGGAAGTGATTAATTATTTTTTTTGACACATTGTTTGCTTGACCACATCAGCCCCGGAAGATTTGGCTGCTCAATGACCAGGAGATTTTTTGCAATACGGCACTGCGTCGCTTTAACTGACAATTGCGCGGTCATGTGACGCTGTACCCATACAAATTTCTTTTTCCCCACACCCCCCTTTTTTGAAAAAGACAATGGGGGTCATTTACTAAAGGCAAATCCACTTTGCACTGCAAGTGCACTTGGAAGTAAAGTCGCTGTAGATCCGAGGGGAACATGCAAGGAAAATTAAAAACAGCATTTTAGCTTGCACATGATGCCGTAAAATACAGATGGACAAGTGAGTGACTTGTATAGCGCTACCTATGCGAACTGAATCACCTCAGGGCGCTTTCTTGCCACCAGAGTCCATCTGCGGCTTTGCGTGGTCCTTTTACCCCGTAAGGTACAAGTGTCTGGGAAACATTTGCTGTGTGGGGGATATCCTTTTTAGAGTTGGGAATATAAAGCAGATCCCCAATACACCACAACACTAATATAATGTATTTAGTAAAATTTGTTTACTTTCTTATAATAACAAGCTTTCATGGTCTTATACTCTGCCACTGGTCCGTCCTGCCCTTGGATCTCCTCCCACACTGCCATTTAAAAAAGAAAACCATCATTGGTGGCTGGCTTCCTCTCCCTGGTTCCCTTTGTCGGTACATTGACGATGTGTTTTATAAAACTTTCTTCAGTTGGTTCAAATTAATTTTATTATTTCCATCTAATAACACAATTACTAGTTCTAATATTATAGAGATACACACTTTGTATGAGTTCATAAAACTAGCTGACCGGTTTTTGATTTTCTTAGTTTTAAAAACAAAATGTAATATATTTCATTATACCAATCCTTCTCATCTTCCTAATGTGGTGACTGTATTATGAGTGTTTTAATAAAAGCTGAATTTCATTGTGCATTGAGACACCCTACACCCCAAAAGCACATATTTTATAATGAACTGAATCCCCCCCCAAGACAATTGATTGGGAAGGGTTTAATTAACATTTGTGTCTCTTCCGGTACTGAGATAATTTATGCACATGTGACATTCCCTGAAGGCCACAATAGGACACCACCAGTCCCAACAATGGAGGTTGTCTTCCATAAACATGGTCATTGTAATGAAAACAGTATCTGGAGTCACACCTCAGCCAGGTATTCCACTCCAGCTTTAACATATCAATTCACAAGCCCATTGAAAAGACTTGTTCTGTCCTGGGTGTAAAAGTTCTTTCTAAAATCCCAATAAAATATATTTACATTTTTGGTTGTAACATGGCAAAATGTGGAAAATTTCAAGGGATATAAATACTTTTTCAAGTTACTGTACCCTAAATAGTCTACACCCAAAAAACAATAGATAAAGGAGACACAGGGGAACAATAGTGAAAGGGTACGGTGTGCAGAGTAAACACAACAAACAATAGTATGGGTGGACCGCCCCAGGAAGACAATAGGAACAGTAATCACCGGCAGTGTTATGCTAATGACTACCACACCCAATTCAATAGACAATGTTAGGGGGTAGTACTCCTCAAAAGTCAATCTCAACTAATAAATATTTTTGTGATTTTTTTTTAATATGTTACATCTAGCATACTTAATTTTTTTATCTGATTCACTGACCACACATACACAGCTCCATACCCTAGAACATTTTTAACAATGCAAAGAAAGAGCAAAAATGGTATCTACTTGTGACATTTGGAAGACACTTCTATAAATTTCCACTTTTCCACTATTTTCACTATTATTCCAAACATAAATGCTAAATTATTATAACGCAACAGTGTTCTGCTACTTTAAATAATAATATCCAACAAACAAGTGAATGTACAGAAATTAAAAATAACAATAAATGTAAATCACAGTAGCAAAAAAGTCACAAACCAAATCCGTGCTGCAGAAACTAAATTAATATTGCAAACAAAAGTCCAATTCAAAATCTTCAAAAAGTGTTTCTATGCAGATGTGTAAACACTCGCGCTATCCTTCAATCTGGACTTCAATCTGATAGCTAAATTCTGTTTGGACTCTAATGCCTTGTACACACGGTCGGACATTCTGACCACAAAATCCGTCAGATTTTTTCAGACGGATTTTGTCCTAAACTGGTGTTGAATACACACGGTCGGACAAAGTTGTTGGAAAATCCGATTGTTCGGAACGTGACGATGTTCGTTCGTTATGACGGGACTACGTTGAGGCTAGTAGACAATAGCTTTGGTCTTGTAATTTGATCTGAGCACGCGTGGCACTTTGTCTGATCAGAATTCTCTACAAACGATCGGAAAAAGTCTGATCGGATTTTTATGTCTGAAAATTTGAGATCCTGCTCTCAAATTGTTTCAGTCTGAAAAAGTCCTATAGAGCCCACACACGATCGGATTTTCCGACAATATAATCTTATCTGACCTTTTCTGTCAGAATTTCTGACTGTGTGTACAAGGCATAACAAGAAGTGAAGGAAAAACATCTGAAATTGAATTAAATTTCTTTGATTTATGATTAAATTTATTGTTACATTTTATAACAAAAATAAATTTGATAAAAGATGAACGTTTCCCTTTAAGAGTCTAAAAAAGATTTGTTGGGAAGGTTTGCTGGACATTTTTTTGTCTGTATTTTATGGTATTTATTTTCAGAGGATTCACTCTCTCTTGGAAAATATGCCACACATGAGTGAATGTTGTTTGAAAGAGGTAAACGTATATCCTCTACATACAACATAAATTACTGGATAAAGGACAAACAAATATTTTCCTTCACGTTAAATATTTAAGAGGATTCACCTTAGTCAACTAACATTTTTTAAGAAGAAATCACCATCATTTTTAATCAAGATTCGGTCCTCAGCAATAGCATACAACATAATAAAGAGAGATTTCAGGAACATACAAGTTTCACCCACCCCCCCATTTAAATTCCAAAAAGATTCACCCACTTGAAGCATTACTTGCTGTATCCTCTTTTAAAATAAATGCAGTAAAATACTGCATTGCCTTGTGGAGGATATCCTTTTTAGAGTTGGACTGCGGGGGGGGGGGGGGGGATTTAAAGCAGATCCCTAATACACTACCACTAGTAACAAGCTTTCATGGTCGAATACTCTGGCACTGGTCCTTCCTGCCCTCCTCCCACACCAATAAAAATAAATAAATATAGTAATAATAATAATAATAATAATAATAAATAATAATAATAATAAATCAATAAAATAAATAATTAAATTTAAATTTAAATAAAAGGCCATCATTGGTGGCTGGCTTCCTCTTCCTGGTTCCCTGTGGAGGTACATCGATGATGTGTTTTATAAAACCTTGTTCAGTTGATTTGAATTAATGTTATTATTTCTATCTAATAACACAATCACCAATTCTAATATTATAGATATACATACATTGTGTGAGTTCATAAAACAAGCTGACCATTTTTTTCTTAGTTTTAAACACAAAAACAAAAATGTAATATATTTCATTATACCAATCCTTCTCATCGTTCTAATGTGGTGGCTGCTTTAGAAGTGTTTAATAAAAGCTGAATTTCATTGTGCATTGAGACACCCTACACCCCAAAAGCAAATATTGTATAATGAACTGAACCCCCCCCCCCCCCAATAAGACTACAATTGATTGGGAAGGGTTTAATAAACATTTGTGTCCCTTCCAGTACTGGGATTATTATGAACACGTGGCATTCCGTGAGGGACATAATAGGACACCGCTAGTCCCAACAATGGAGTTTGGCTTCCATAAACATGGTTATTGTGATGAAAACAGTATCTGGAGTCACACCTCAGCCAGGTATTCTACTTCCTCTTTAACATATCCATTCACAAGTCCATCACCATTGAAAAGATGTGTTTTGTCCTGGGAGTAAAAGTTCTTTCTATATTCTGCAGTCATTGCCAACACAAAACCAATATGTATTTTTAGGTAATAACACAATCTCCGTTGTATTATTTGATTTTACCTAAATGTGTTGTACCATGCGCTTCTTTTATTAGCCATCTCCATGCAGTAGACAGTGCTGATGAACTGGATACTTAAAGGGAAAGCTACATCGTTTTTTAGTTTTTCCTACAGTGAAATAAAGAAAAACTTATCCCATAATAGTGTGAGAATATTCTGTACACATCATTTATAATAACAATGGTATCTATTCTGAATATTTTAGTCTACACCCGAAAGACAATAGGAACAGGACTGAGACACACCATTTATAATAACAATGGTATCTACTCTGAATATTTTAGTCTACACCCGAAAGACAATAGGAACAGGACTGAGACACACCATTTATAATAACAATGGTATCTACTCTGAATATTTTAGTCTACACCCGAAAGACAATAGGAACAGGAAACACTGGCAGTGTTATGCTAACGACTACAACAACCATCTCAACAGACCAAGTTAGGGGTAGTATTCTTCAAAAGTCAATATCAACTAAAAAATAAAGTATACCAGATGTAACAGGAAAAAACAATCTAATAAATATTTATCTGACCACACATACACAGCTCCATACTCTAGAAGATTTCTAACAATGCACAGACAAAAATTCTAATCTACTTGTGACATTTGAAAGACACTTCTATCAATTTCCACTTTCCCAACACTAAATTCTCCAAAACACTTTCTCCTGTAACTCTCCCCCTTTCCGGAAAAATACAATGCATTTAAGTGACACAAAATCTAAACAATAACAAAAATAACCACTAAAGTTTTTTTCCAAAACTGAAGTCAAGATTTTTCTGCCTTTTATAAAATAAAATAAAACATACAATAGAAAAACAACAAGCAACAACTGTAACAATCTTTCTGTGCCCTCACCAACAAAAACACAAATACAAGAAATGGAAGTAAGTTGAGCAAAAAAAGAAACAAAACCCAACCACTTTTTTTAATGCAGACATTATCTTTTTATTATCTTTTTATCTAACATAATTGCAGGACATCAAAATACGTTTTAAAACATTCAGTGGCATGTCCTTCCTCTTTTCCTCTTTCTTCTAATATCTATTAATAAAACAAAATGCACATATTTTTTCTATCTTGCACTGAAAACTCTCGGTCTAATGTCCCAACAAAGCTTTACCCAAAATCTATATACTTTACCAAATTATATCACTAGAAAGATCAGATCTCAGAGAGAATTCTTAGTCTAAAACTGGTCATAGATGGGAAGGGTGTAGAGATGAATCTCTAGATATAAGTCCAGACATGGCAGCTCCAGTATTACCATCCTGTCAGGTCGTTTTGAATTGTTCTTAAATAAAAAATATATGATTTGTATGCTGATTAAATTTTTTAGTTTTTAGACTAAACCCATTGGTGTACAATGTTACTGAAAATAAGACATCATTGTATAAAAGAACCAGCAAGAACTTATGGCAGATATTACAATGAGATGTTTTTCCTCAATAAATCACCTTGTTAGTACTCCCTTTTATATCAGTTATTCAGTCTAGAATCAGGTAAAAGAAAGAATTGTATAAAACTAACCTTTCCACCATATTAACCATAAAAATAGAAATGTATTTTTACTTTAAAACTCAGTAAAGTTTTTAAATATTTAGGTTTCATCATGATTATTCAGTCAGCTACTCTCTAGAAAACCTGTTTATATGCAAATTGGCAGCAGCAATCTGGTTTTATTTACATAACATTTCCATTAGAAGTCAGCCAATGAAAAGCCTCCATGTCTGCCTTCCCCGCCCACCTCCCTTGTATAAAGTGGGCTTTCCCCTCCTCTGATCAGAGACTACTTCCAGAGATCCCGGTATACTCATCTATTACAGCGCAGCTGGAGATTTGGTGACGTTGACCGGTGTTGATCTGCAGTGGAACCGAATTCTCAGAGAATCTAATCCGACTTCTTCCCTTCTCCACACCACATTAAGGTAAGGTCACTTTCATTTAACCAATCAATGGATGTTTATTATTTAATGAACATTCTGATGATGCTACAGAGGTTTATGTGATAAATATATAAAGACCTATATATTAAAACCTGTAAAGGGGCAATGGGTGGAGGTTCATTTCAAGATAATCTGTAATACAACGTATACAGAAGACAGGATAGCCATTGGGGGTTTGCCATGATCGTTCTGATGAAATAAATGAAATGCAATAGAAATGTTGAAAATGTTTTTAAGGTGCCTGAAAATGGATGTGACAATTGAGATGTTATGACATCACTTATGATTATTGTGGGTCATTCTTGGACTTCACAGTTTTGGGGAGAATGTTTAAGTGAAGAGTCACTAATATCTTCTGATGGCCTTTAGCATGGCCTCTGCTGTCTTGTTCTGGGTACAGAATGTGAGGCAACCATTTTCCATATTTTTCATGATAGTTCTGATTAAAATTATACTTTTTACCTGGCTGAGCTCTGTGTTCATCCTCCTGGAAACTTGGCATAGCTGGTTGGCAACAAGAAAGCTGAATATTTCTTGTAGGTCATCCTTATGGTATGTCTGGTCTTTTCATGGCAGTGTCTGCCAGAAATATGAGAGTCACCAAGATGTTGCTGGCATCATATACACCTTCCCATCAAAGCTGGCCCATGTGTATTACATTCCCTTTCCTAAGGACATCTGAACAAAAAAATGCATCTTTTTTACCACCAGTTACAGAGCTGGTCCCTGCAGACAACTGAACTAATATCTATTGGATATATCCTGCCACTTATTTATTGCTGTATGTCTTGATTTTACCATTTTTTTGTACTTGCTAAAGTTATACCATTGCACGGTTTTCTGGTTTATAACTAGATTGCTTTTTAAGTCCCTCAAGGCCTGATTCACACCTATGCAGGATGTAGTTTGCATTTTTCTATACATGCTTTTGATCTATTGAAGTCTATGGAACCAAAAACCAGAAAAAAGTCCCTGTCCCTTTCCATAAAATGCACAGATGTGAATGGGGCCCATAGGAAACCATGTTAAATGGACTGTAGTGTGTATCTGCAAAACTAAAAGCGCACTAAAAATGCATAGGTGTGAACCAGACCTAAATGTACTCCATAAATGTCTTTTTTTATGTCCAAGCTCTATATTTAGTGTCCAAACTTTACATATAGATGTGGAGCTCTATCAAGCATTTCATATTTATAGCTATATGATTGAGGGTAACAGTATTCATATTTGACCAAAGTCTATGTTTCTGTTTTTTTAAAGATAGTTTTTCTGCCTAATAATGCAACAATCTTTTTCTTTTTTTTTTTTGCTCTCTAGAACGTTATGGCCTCTCTTGCTCATGATGGCTTCTGGACAAAATGGTTTCCTTCACCTTACAGGGACTCACCCCTTTACCTCTCCCCACTCCCCCTTCCATCTCTCCCCCCTTCCCCCCTCCATCTCTCCCCCCTTCCTCACACCCCTCTTCCCCCTTCCCCCTCCCTCCCCTTCTCTCCCTCCTCCTGCCCCCCATCCCTCCCTTGCCTCTTTCTCCCCTGCCCCCCTTCCTCTCCCCTGCCCCCCGTCCTCTTCCCTGCCCTCCCTTTGATTTTTCTCCCCTGCCCCCCTTCCTTTCGCCTGCCCCTTTCCTTTCCCCTGCCCCCCTCCCTCTCCCCTGCCCTCCCTTCCCCCTCTCCCCGGACCTCTCTTCCCTCTCGCTCCCACCCTTCCCTTTCTCTCCCCAGCCCTCTTCACTTTCTCTTCTCGGACCCCTCTTCCCTCTCTCCCCTGCCCCCATTCCCTCTATCTCCCCCCTTACCTCTACCCTCTCCCCCCTTACCTCTCCCCTCTCCCCCCTTACCTCTCCCCTCTCCCCCCCTTCCTTCTTCCCTCTCTCCCCCCCTTCTCTCTCCCCTGCCCCCCTTCCCCCTCTCTCTCCCATATCCCCCTCTTCCATCTTCCCTCTCTCCACCACTTCTCTCTCCCCTGCCTCCCCTTCCCTCTCTCTCCCCTGCCCCCTTCCTTTTCTCTTCCCTTTTTCCCTCTCTCCCCCTTCCTCCTCTCCCCCCTTACCTCTCTCCCCCTCCCTCTCTCCACGCTTCCCTCACTCCTCTCTTCCCTCTCTCACCTCTTCCCTCTGTCCCCCCTTCTCTCACTCCCCCCTCCCCCCTTCTTTCAACCACCCTTCCCCCATCTCTCTTGGCAGAAGAGGGAGAAGACAGTGCAGAGAGGAGAACCGAAGAGGGAGAAGAACCAGCAGAGGGAGAAGAACCAGCAGAGGGAGAAGACATCACCAGAAGAGGGAGAAGAACAGAAGCTGGAGCTGCCTTAATAAAATACTTTAAAAACCTGAGTAATGTTTTATTTTTGACACAATTTTTCTAGTTGAATACCCCATACTCCTTCACATAGGGTAGGGGGCCGGGATCTGGGGATCTTGACAACCAACGGCCAGAGTTGTCGAGAAGAGCCCCTTGTCCTCAACATGGGGACAAAGTGCTTTGGGGTGGGGGGGTGCAGGGCTCCTCTGCCTCAAAGCACCCACCCCCCCATGTTGAGGGCATGCGGCCTGGTACGGTACAGGAGGGGAGAAACTTGCTTGTCCCCACCCCCTTTACTGACCTCCCAGGCTGTGTGCTTGGATAAGGGTCTGGATTTTGGGGGGGCCCCCCACACAATCTTTTCAGCATGAGGGTTCCCCTTAAAATCCATACCAGACTGAAGGGCCTGGTATGCTCTTGGAGGGGGAACCCATGTCATTTTTTTGTTTTTTTTTTACATTGTGCGTGGAGTTCCCCCTAAAGATTCATACCAGACAGTGCCTTGTACAGTTCCAAAAAAAAGTATGTGAACCCTTTTGGAATGAAATGGATTTCTGCACAAATTGGTCATAAAGTGTGATCGGATCTTCATCTAAGTCACAACAATAGACAATCACAGCCTTGCATAAACTAAAAACACACAAAGAATTAAATGTTATCATGTTTTTATTGAACACACCATGTAAACATTCACAGTGCAAGTGGAAAAAGTATGTGAAACCTTGGATTTAATAACTGGTTGAACCTCCTTTTGCAGCAATAACTTCAACCAAATGTTTCCTGTAGTTGCAGATCCAAACATGCACAGCAGTCAGGAGTAATTCCTGACCATTCCTCTTTACAGAACTGTTTCAGTTCAGCAATTATTTTGGGATGCCTGGTATGAATCTCTTTCTTGAGGTCAGGCCACAGCATCTCAATTGGGTTGAGGTCAGTACTCTGACTGGGCCACTCCAGAAAGTGTATTTTCTTCTGTTTAAGCCATTCTGTTGATTTACGTCTATGCTTTGGGTCGTTGTCCTGTTGCAACACACATCTTCTATTGAGCTTCAGCTGGTGGACAGATGGCCTTAATGTCTCCTGCAAAATGTCTTGATAAACTTGGGAATTCATTTTTCCTTTGATGATAGAATAAGAATATTCTACAAGAATAAGAATATTTTGCCAGTACTGCTGTTGAACATCCAGGTGCTCTTGTGCAAACTGTAAACGTGCAGCAATGTTTTTTTTTGGACAGCTGTGGCTTCCTCTGTGGTATCCTCCCATGAAATCCATTCTTGTTTAGTGTTTTATGTATCGTAGATTCGCTAACAGGGATGTTAGCATATGCCAGAGACTTTTGTAAGTCTTTAGCTGACACTCTAGGATTCTTCTTCACCTCATTGTGCAGTCTGCGCTGTGCTCTTCCTATCATCTTTAGAGGACGCCCACTCCTAGGGAGAGTAGCAGCAGTGCCGAACTTTCTCCATTTATAGACAATTTGTCTTACTATGGACTGATGAATAGCGAGGCTTTTGGAGATACGTTTGGAGATACTTTTATAACCCTTCCCAGCTTTATGCAAGTCAACAATTCTTAATCATAGGTCTTCTGGGAGCTTTTTTGTGCAAGGCATCATTCATATCAGGCAATGTTTCTTGTGAAAAGCAAACCCAGAACTGGTGTGTGTTTTTTATGGGACAGGGCAGCTGTAACCAACACCTCCAATCTCATCTCTTTGATTGGACTGCAGTCGGCTGACACCTGACTCCAATTAGCTCTTGGAGATCTAATTAGTCTAGGGGTTCACATAATTTTTCCACCTGCACTGTGAATGTTTACATGGTTTGTTCAATAAAAACATGGTAACATTTAATTCTTTGTGTGTTATTAGTTTAAGCAGACTGTGATTGTCTATTGTTATGACTTAGATGAAGATCAGATCACATTTTATAACCAATTTGTGCAGAAAGCCATGTCATTCCAAAAGGGTTCACATACAGTATTTTTAGGGATCAAATTTGAATCCCTGTTCATTAAAGTCAGACTTCAAGTCACAGGGCAAAGTCGGATCCACAGTAGTACGACTGTCTTGTTAAAATTGCAGCCGTGAAATTGTGGCAAAATTGTGCAACTCTGAAGTCGCACAAGTGTAAAAGGGGGCTAATTCCTAGGCCCCAGCAACTGACCCTCTCCTAGGCAATGAACTTGGCCTGAGAAACAACAAGAATCAAATGGTCTGATCTCTGTGATGTTTGAGGACCCATCTGGTAAAATTATATCAAATATTATAAAGCAATATCAAATGTGTTTTTTGTTTCTGTTATATAATTTTGCAAATAAATTGTTCTTCATAAATTTAGCCCAAAATGTATTCTGCTGCATTTCTTTTTTTTTAAAGATTGTATTTACTATATATATATATATATATATATATATATATATATATATATATATATATATATATATATATATATATATATATATATATATATATTTTTTTTTTTTTTAAACACACTGTGAACAGAGCAAAATAAACATAGTAGTGTTGTACTACTCTGGGGAAGTGATCAATTATTATTTTTTTGACACATTGTTTGCTTGACCACTTCAGCCCCGGAAGATTTGGCTGCTCAATGACCAGGAGATTTTTTGCGATACGGCACTGCGTCGCTTTAACTGACAATTGTGCGTTCATGTGACGCTGTACCCATACAAATTTCTTTTTCCCCACAAATAGAGCTTTCTTTTAGTGGTATTTGATTACCTCTGCGGTTTTTATTTTTTGCGCTTTAAACAAAAAAAGGCCGACAATTTTGAAAAAGACAATGGGGGTCATTTTTTAAAGGCAAATCCACTTTGCACTGCAAGTGCACTTGGAAGTGCAGTCGCTGTAGATCCGAGGGGAACATGCAAGGAAAATAAAAAGCAGCATTTTAGCTTGCACATGATTGGATGATAAAATCAGCAGAGCTTCCACTCATTTCAGATCTACCCCTTCGTTTTAGAGCGACTGCACTAAATTTAGAGCGCCTGCACTAACATTTTTGGGAACATTGACTTTTATACTGTACTTTACTGTATAAATGTCACTGGTAGGGAAGGGGTTAACACTAGGGGGCAATCAAGGGGTTAACTGTTTTTCCTATTGTGTGTTCTAACTGTGGGCGGTTGGGACTGTCTAGGAGGAGAAAGAGATCAGTGTTCCTACTTAGTATGAACACACGATCTGTCTCCTCTCCCCTGAAATAATCGGGGATCTATGTGTTTACACACACAGATCCCGGTTGCCGCTCTGTCACAAGTGATCGCAGCTGCCCGACGGGCATCATGCCGCCGGGCACTTACATCGGCTCTGGCGGCAAGCCGTGGGTGCGCCCCCTAGTGGCCAAAAGGCGAAGCAACGTAAGGTAACATCGCTTTTGCCCAGGGCAGCCCCAATGCCACAGTACAACTGCGGCGGCTGGTCGGGAAGGAGTTAAAGCAGTGAATTTCATTGCTATAAGCAAACATTTTACTGAAATAAAACGGATTAATTTAGTTTATGTTATTAGCGGTGATTGGTCAAAGCTAATCACATGGTACGGATAGGCTTGTATTTGGCTCTGTTTGTACCATGTGATCACACTGACCAATCTCAGCTAGCAACACAATTGTTCACAATGGTTGGCATGAAAAGAAGCCACCCATACAACCTGCTGTTATTGGTCACATGGTATCGGCTGTGAACCTGTACACTGATCAGTCATTGGCTGTGTCCAATGGAGAGATCGAACGGAGATCGCTGCTTCCTGACAGGACATCACATGACATTTTCAGGATGGGAAAGCATCCGCCCGACCGTCTATTGACTATCACCTGGGCTGGAAAATGGTTAACAATGTTTTTCTGTGGTACCTACATTTATTTTCTGGTTTTATATTAGGACTATTTTACTTCCGTTTTCATCTGGGGAGTTGGCTTGTAACATAAACACTCTGGAGCAGTGGTTCTCAACCGGGGGTTCCGCGGGAGATCTCCAGGGGTTCTGCGGCGATCTAGCTGACAGGAGGATCGCAGACACATGCAGAGATAGGCAGGGAAGCGGCTGGCACCCTATTGGCTGTAGCGCGCTGTTCCCCGCAGGCCCCTCCTCCCCTCCTGTTCTTCCCGAGTGCTTGTAAGTGACATCATCTGGAATGGACGGGATAGCAGGAGGAGGAGGGGCTGAGGGGAACAATGCGCCACTGGAGAAGATATGAAACAAGCTCTGAAGAATGCAAGTACAGAAGTGTGTTCCGCTATGTCCCCGCACAATGTGCCCAACAGTCTGTCCCCTACCCCATGTAATGTGTCATGTGCCCTGTCCCATGTAATGTACCTTGTCAAATGTAATGTCCCCTGTCCTGTCCCATGTAATGTCCCCTGTCCCATGTAATGTCCCCTATCTTGTCCCCTGTCCCATGTAATGTGTCATTTCCCATGTAGTGTCCCCTGTCCTATCCCCTGTCCCATGTAATGTGTCCCGTCCCATGTAATGTGCACTGTCATGTGCACTGTCCCCTGTTATGTCCCATGTCCCCTGTCATGTGCTCTACCCCATGTAATGTGCTCTGTCCCATGTAATGTCCCCTGTCATGTGCTGTGACCCCTGTAATGTTCCCTGCCATGTGCTCTGCCACATGTAATGTCCTCTGTCCCATGTAATGTCCCCTGCCCTATGTAATGTCCCCTGCCCCATGTAATGTCTCCTGTCCCATGTAATGTCCCCTGTTATGTCCCCTGCCCCATGTAATGTGCCCTGTCCCATGTAATGTGCCCTGTCCCATGTAATGTCCCCTGTCCTGTCACATGTAATGTCCCCTGTCCCATGTAATGTCCCCTGCCCTGTCCCATGTAATGTGTCATTTCCCATGTAGTGTCCCCTGTCCTATCCCCTGTCCCATGTAATGTGCCCCATCCCATGTAATGCGCACTGTCATGTGCTCTGTCCCCTGTCATGTTCCATGTCCCCTGTCATGTGCTCTACCCCATGTAATGTGCTCTACCCCATGTAATGTCCCTTGCCATGTGCTCTGCCACATGTAATGTCCCCTGTCATGTGCCATGTCATGTCCCCTGTCCCATGTAATGTGCCTTGTCCCATGTAATGTCCCCTGCCCCATGCAATGTCCCTTGTCCTGTGCCCTGCCCCATGTAATGTCCCCTGTCCCATGTAAGGTGCCCTGCCCTATGCGATGTCCCCTGTCCTGTCACCTGTCCCTTGTAATGTGCCCTGCCCCATGTAATGTCCCTTGTCTTGTGCCCTGCCCCATGTAATGTCCCCTTTCCTGTCCTATGTAATGTCCCCTTTCCTGTCTCATGTAATGTCCCCTGTCCTGTCCCATGTAATGTGCACTGTCCCATGCTATGTCCCCTGCCCTGTCCACTGTCCCATGTAATGTCTCCTGTCCTGTCCCCTGCCCCATGTAATGTGCCCTGTCCCATGTAATGTCCCCTGTCATATTTAATGTGCCCTGTCATGTCCCCTGTGCCCTGTCCCATGCCCCATGTAATGTCCCTTGTCCTGTGCCCTGTCCCATGTAATGTCCCCTACCCCATCTTATGTCCCCTGCCCTGGCCCCTGTCCCATGTAATGTGCCCTGTCCCATGTAATGTCCCCTGTCCCGTCCCCTGTCCCATGTAATGTGTCCCGTCCCATGTAATGTGCACTGTCATGTGCTCTGCCCCATGTAATGTCCCCTGTCCCATGTAATGTCCCCTGTCCTGTCCCCTGCCCCATGTAATGCCCCATGTAATGCCCCATGCAATGTCCCTTGTCCTGTGCCCTGCCCCATGTAATGTTTCCTGTCCCATGTAAGGTGCCCTGTCCCATGTGATGTCCCCTGTCCTGTCAACTGTCCATTGTAATGTGCCCTGCCCCATGTAATGTCCCCTTTCCTGTCCCATGTAATGTCCCCTTTCCTGTCCCATGCAATGTCCCCTGTCCTGTCCCATGTAATGTGCCCTTTCCTGTCTCATGTAATGTCCCCTGTCCTGTCCCATGTAATGTGCCCTGTCCCATGCTATGTCCCCTGCCCTGTCCCCTGTCCCATGTAATGTCTCCTGTCCTGTCCCCTGCCCCATGTATTGTGCCCTGTCCCATGTAATGTCCCCTGTCATATGTAATGTGCCCTGTCATGTCCCCTGTCCCATGCCCCATGTAATGTCCCTTGTCCTGTGCCCTGTCCCATGTAATGTGCCCTACCCCATGTAATGTCCCCTGCCCTGGCCCCTGTCCCATGTAATGTGCCCTGTCCCATGTAATGTCCCCTGTTCCGTCCCCTGTCCCATGTAATGTGTCCCGTCCCATGTAATGTGCACTGTCATGTGCTCTGCCCCATGTAATGTCCCCTATCCCATGTAATGTCCCTGGCCCTATCCCCTGTCCCATGTAATGTGCCATTTCCCATGTAGTGTCCCCTGTCCTATCTTCTGTCCCATGTAATGGGTCCCATCTAATGTGCACTGTCATGTGCTCTGCCCCATGTAATGTCTCCTGTCATGGCCACTATCCCTTATAATGTCTGTTGTCATGTGCCCTGCCCCAAGTAATGTCCCCTGCCATTGTTCTACCTCATGTAATGTGCTCTGTCCCATGTAATGTCCCCTGCCCTGTCCCATGTAATGTGCTCTGTCCCATGTAATGCCTCCTGTCCTGTCCCCTGCCCCATGTAATGTCCCCTGCCCCATGTAATGTCCCCTGTCATGTCACCTGTCACATGTAATGTCCCCTGTTATGTCACCTGAAATGTCCTCTGCCCCATGTAATGTGTCCCGTCCCATGTAATGTGCACTGTCATGTGTTCTGCCCCATGTAATGTCCCCTGCCTTGTCCCATGTAATGTCCCCTGTCCTGTCCCCTGTCCCATGTAATGTCCCCTGCCCTGTCCCATGTAATGTTCCCTGTGCCATGTAATGTGTCCCGTCCCATGTAATGTCCTCTGTCATGTGCCCTGTCCCATGCAATGTCCCTTGTCATGTGCCCTGCCCCAAGTTATGTCCCCTGTCATGTGCTCTACCCCATGTAATGTGCTCTGACCCATGTAATGTCCCCCGTCATGTAACCTGTCACATGTAATGTCCTCTGTCATGTCCCCTGTAATGTGCTCTGCCCCATGTAATGTCCTCTGCCCCATGTAATGTTCCCTGTCCCATGCTCTGCCCCATGTAATGTCCTCTGAATGGATCAGCTCTGCAGGAAAAGAAAGCACAAGTCTCACATTAAATAGGTCCATTTTAATATTTATTCTTTTATTTAATACTATTCCTACAAATAATTTTTGTTATCAACAGCTCGCTGATCATACCAATATTCCGTGAGCTTTAGATGTGAACATTTCAGGGGTTCCTCGAGATCTCAAACTTTTTCGCCAGGGGTTCCTCTAAGGTAAAAAGCTTAAGAAACACTTCTCTGGAGGAAGGAGCACAGGGGCACATTCGACCAGCATTTTGTTTTGGATTCTGAAGGTTGACCTCGTTACCCAGGAGTCCGTGTGTGACTTACCCATGAACATTTTCTTACGCAGTGCATGCTGGGTAGGGGATATAAGGGACAGCAGCGCCCATTTTAGGCCTCTTGGGACCACGTTACCTGCCTGTGCGGATCTGTGGAGGGGTGTCCCGAGAGGCAGCGGCTAACAGCTATTGCGGAGCACCAGACTGCTCACGTTTGTGAGGTGACCTGATGGAGCCAGAAAGACGGTAGCCAGATTGAGAAGGTCCAAAGGCACTCAGCAGCGAATCGGAGAACCGTATCGATTCAGCGGAGCGATACAGAGCTTCTGGCCTAGCTGACGGAAAGACAAGCTACTGTCACCGGACCAAAGTGATCACATGGAACTCTGATCCAGTTGGTGAGTGGGCTACGGCCCACCGTTTGTTAACTTTTGCATACAGTTAGAGTCACGTACAGGCCTCACTGGAATCTGCAGTTCCATGGAGGCGTAGCAGAGTCACTGACACTGAACAGGATTGAGTCCTATTTACTTTGGTGCCTCAGTGCATGTAAATAAGTTACTGAAATTACACCAGGAGCATTTCAGCTTAATCTTCCACCTTATTTTGGATTACAAATACAAAGGAGTGACTTGAGCTAGCGAAGAAAAGAAGACCCCGGATTAAAGTATTTTAGTGAGGCCTCACATATAGCCTTTAAAACAAGGGGAGCTCCCAGGTTCATATAAATACATTTATATACATCTGTTATATTTTGTTATATTGAAATATATTGTGCTGTCGTCCTATGTTGGGATGACAGCACAATTACTGTAACCACCTATTAAAATATTTTACAGTAAACAATATTTCTGGTTGTCAGGTCACCTTGAGGCCAGGTGACAGATGCACACCATAGGGATCAGGAGTGCACCGCAAGGTTGTGGACCCTACGGCTGACTGCTGCGAACGGGGGTCAAGGTGATAAGGAAGGCAGGGCCACCAGAACACCAGAACGGATCCCACCGGGGTTAGAGCGTAAGATTCCCTGGGGCGTGGAGTCTAAGAGCCAGCAGGTGTTCACCCGAGCCTCTAGTGGTGAGGATGGACTTGGCTGCAACTGGCTCCAGGTCACGACCCCCAGGGTCCCCCAGCTCACACCCACAGTAGGCAACAGGAAGATAGGGATAGTGAGGGATAAAGCCAAGGTCGGGCCACAAGCAGACAGCAATAGTCAGGGACACGCCAAAGGGTCAGGATCACAGGCAAACAGGGATAGTCAAGGATGCGCCAAAGTCGGTAACGGAATAACAGAAGAGCACACGGCAGTTAACAGGAAGCTAAACACACAAAGGTTGATCAGCAGGGTTGGCCTGCAGTGCACAGGTTAATATAGAGTTCTCTGATAGGAGCTAGGGTGGAGCCATGCCAGAGGATGGATTACAAAAGCAGTCGGGTGAGGGTCGGCTGGTCTCTAGAGATGAACACATGGAGACAGGTAAGCAGACGAACTCTATTGCATAACCATGACACTGGTTAAGTATCCAGTTGTGTGGCGTACTGTTTTCTCCACCAGGTGGAGCCAGCGGATCCTGAGGGTACAATACAGGTACTTTGCATGGTTGTATATTGTACTGTATTACATTGCACCACAGCTGTGCCAAGGGGATTGAGTCAAGTCAGTGGGGTTTCTAGGTAGAGTGCAGGCCCAATCAATACCAGCAGCTCGTTTGGGGGTAAGTGCTACACGTGGGCGCTCGCCCGGGATTTCTGTCACTCTACTAGAAAACCTGCCCCCTTAGCATTACCATGGATCCAGTCAAAGTGATCCAATGGTGCGAAGCAGAAGGGACACTCTCAGAAGTGAGTGTGGCCATCAAACTTCCAGGAAGCGACTGGGGTGAGAAACAGGTCAAAGAGGTGGTCCAAGACTTGTCCCCAGACAAGAAGGCGCATTTAGTCGCAGTGAAAACAGACCATCACACCGGTTGCACCTACACACTGATAGAGTGGGGACAGGGTATCCTCAAAAAACTTCCATGGTGCCAATATAAAGTTGTCTGACAGAACGGAACTCCAACTGACACACCCAATCCAACAAGTTGGGGTTTATGGAAAATCACAGGCAGAGCAACAGTTGGCCGACCTGAAGAGACAGTATTGCGATATACAAGAAAAGTTTCAGGAGACCTCCAGATTAATGGCTGAGCGCATCAGTGAAGCACATGCCTCTCTGGAAGATCAGATGGATGAACAAGCGATGCTTAACCCTGTGAAGACACAGAAAAGATGCAACCGGGGCAGCTTGCAGGAAGTAACCATCCGGAAAGACTTCCGCATTGATGGTCAGATAGGAGAAAAGGGACAGAAGGACAAACTGTCCTACACCAGTCTTCTACACCAAGTAGAGTAAAGCCGCGTACACACGGGCGGACTGTATGGCCAACTTAGTCCGTCAGACAATCCGACGGACAGTCCGTCCTACTTTCGAATGAACGGACTTGACCACACACGATGAACAAACAGTCCGTCGAAAGCTTGCGTGATGACGTGTACAGCACGTACGACGGGACTAGAAATCGGAAGTCCAATACACAGCAATGCAACCTTTCGCCGTGTAAATCCTTTCGGACTGTCCTCTGAAACCAAAGTTGGACGGACAATATTACGGAAATTCCGAAAGACTAAGGCCGCGTACACACGGGCGGACTGTTCGCCCAACTTTGTCCGCTGAACAGTGTTTGGGCGGACAGTCCGCTCGTGTGTGGGCTTTCAGCGGACAGTTTCAGCGGACAGTTGGACGGACAAGGTTTTTCGGAAATTCCGTAAAACTGTCCGCTGAAACCTTGTTTCAGCGAACAGTCCGCTCGTGTGTAGGCTTGTTCGTCAAACAAAGTTGCGCGCATGCTCAGAAAGGATTTTCACGCCGAAAGCTATAATGCAGTGTATAGGACGTCGTATTTTTCGTCCCGTCGTACGTGCCGTTCACGTCATCGCGCACGGTTTCAGCAAACTGTTCGTCCGTCGTGTGTGGCCATGTCCGTCCATGCTAAGTTTGAGCGGACTGTTTGCCGAAACTGTTGGACGGACAAAGTTGGGCAAACAGTCCGCGCGTGTGTACGCGGCCTTAGTCCACCAGACTGCATGCTGAAAAAGTCCACTGAAGCCCACACACGAGCGGACTGTCCGCTGAAATGTGTTTCGGCGGACTAAGTTGGACAGACAGTCCGCCCGTGTGTACGCGGCTTTAGGGTTACAGAAAGGATACTTGGAGTCCGAAATCAGAGAGGCGGTAATCCATGCCATCAGCCCAGGCTCAAGTGTAAGAGACATGTTGGAAAGGAAGACTGGAATGGCCTTGAATCAGTTAATGAGAATACTGAAGAACTACTAGGAGGAGGAAGGCACCGCTGAACTGTATCACAGATTGATGAACATAACTCAGGATATCAAAGAGACTCCTCAGAACTTCCTATTCGGGGCTATTGAGCTTAAGGACTTCCTGCTGTCTGCAAGTCAGGAAGAGGGAGCTGGAGAACACTTTGGAGCAGAGTTAATCAAGAAGAATTTCCACAGATCTGTGACTACAGGATTGAGGAGTGATAATATTAAGATGGCTCTGAAACAGTATTTGTAAGATCTCTCCACTCCAAATGAAGTACTTATCGAGAAGATGAATGAAGCAGATAAGCTGGAGATGGAGAGGGACCAAAAACAGAGGAAGCTCCAGTCCCCCAACGCTCCCAGTGTCAAAGTGCAGCAGGTAGATGTCCCCTCGGATACCGGGAACTGTACTGTACTGGCAGTGGGCACCGAACAAGGGTCATGGCTGTCGCCCTCTCAACACAGTCTGCAAGCCAGACTGGGCTGGAAAAGTTGCTTCAGACCCAGAAGGAGATACTGGAGATGATGGCAATGCCGATGACTCGTCTGGAAAACACCCAGACAGAAGAGTCCTCCCCACAAAAGGCTCTGGAAAACCCCCAGCCGCCCCATGAAACCAGTACAGAAAATCTGTTTCAAATGTGGAGGAGTAGGACATTTCAGAAGAGTGTGCCCAAGCCCAGTAGCTGAGGCCAGGTTCAAGCAGCTGGCGGAAAACTTCGGAGGACCCCAGTGAAGGAGTCGACTGGGCGCCCAGTTGCTGTAATTGAATCCACACTGACTCCCACGCCATAAATCTCAGGAGGTACAGAGAAACAATAGTGGAAGAGAAAGGGGCCCCCAAAACCTACGGTAAACGTACAGGCCACCAAACAGGCCAAAAATATTAGTGGGATACCTCCCAAGCCAGCGGGGCCCTCCCTGATTGTCCCCATTCAAGTGGAGGGGATTTATACAAAGGCACTGCTGGATACTGGAGCTCAAGTGACCCTCTTGTACTGTACAAGGACTTCCAAGACCGACATCTCAAGCACCTGCCGTTACAGAAACTGGAAGAACTGGAAATATGGGGTTTAGGCACTCAGAACTTACCATACGATGGCTACCTGTCGGTCAGACTCACGATTGACCCAAGTACAGCAGGAGAGGCTGAGACATTTGACACGCTGGTTGCAGTGTGTCCTCGCCCCCTGGGGGCCGACAAAAGTTCCCTTATTATTGGGACGAATACCGACTTGGTGAGAACGCTTCTTGCACCGCTGGTGCTCCAGAAGGAACCCCCCCACTAAAATACATCCGATGCTGGCACAGACATACCAAGACCTGAAGCAGGAAGAGAAAGCTCCTGAAGAGGAAGTGGGGAAAATCTGGTTCTCAGATAGGGGAAGGAAATGGCTCCAGCCCGGTGAAGTTGTCTGCTTTAGGGCTTTTGTCAAGTTGAGTTGGAAGAAGCCAGGTCCTTTCATTGTCCTCGAAGATACAAGAGAGGGAGACAAGAAGGGGCTAGAACTCATCCCAGAAGTGTTACCCACCAGGGCTTTTAAGAGGACTCACGGCAGGGTTTCCGTCACTGTCCGGAACGTGGAAGCTGCACCACTGTGGATGCCATCCAGATTACTGCTGGGGCAGATTAGTCCAGCCACCCCAGTTTCAGTATGTAGCCTGAAGGAAGGATTGGCAACAGAGATCCCTCAAGAAGAGTTTTGTCTCAAGGACATGCCCCTTACTCCTGCCTGGAGGGAAAGAGCTAAGGCCCAACTCTTAAGATGGAGGGACGCTTTCTCAAAAAGCGAGTTTGATGTGGGATTAGCCTAAAGTGCCACCCATCAGATTCGACTGGAAGAGGACAAGCCTTTCAGAGAAAGGGTCAGGCGATTCCCACTGGGAGATCTGGAAGACCTGCGAGAGCAACTGGCTGAGCTCAAGAGAACGGGCATTATCCGTGAGTCCAGGAGTGCTTATGCCTCCCCAATTGTGGTGGTGAGGAAGAAGAACGGGTCTCTATGCCTATGCATTGATTATAGGACCCTGAACCGGAGGACCATTCCTGACCAATACACCACTCCCCGGATAGAAGATTCCTTGCAGAGCCTGTCAGGGGTGAAGTGGTTCAGTGTGCTGGACCTGAAAAGTGGGTATTATCATATCCCCATGTGCCCTGAAGATAAAGAGAAGACTGCTTTCATTACCCCGGTGGGGTTTTTCGAGTTCAACCGGATGCCACAAGGACTGTCTGGGGCCCCAGCGACTTTCCAGAGATTGATGGAAAAAACAGTGGGAGACATGAACCTAATAGAAGTACTGGTCTACCTGGATGACATAATAGTGTTAGGAAGAACATTTGAAGAACATGAAGAACCCCTGGAAAAGGTCCTGAAGAGACATCACGAGGAAGGCCTGAAACTCTCTATGGAGAAATGTCAGTTCTACCAGCCCTCAGTGAATTATCTAGGACACATTGTGTCTGAAGAGGGAGTAGCGACTGATCCCAAGAAGTTAGAAGCTGTCACTTCTTAGCCCAGGCCTACCAATGTAACTGAACTCAGGTCATTCTTAGGATTCTGCTCCTACTATAGAAGGTTCGTGGAAGGGTTCGCAAAGATAGCCCACCCACTCACTGAGCTTCTGAAGAATCAGGAAGAGGCCAATGAAAACCCAGATCAGTCTGCAAGGTCAAAAGAAGGGCCCAGGAAAAAGAAAGAGTCTATCCAGGATCAGTGGACTCCAGATTGTGACGAAGCCTTCAGACAGCTGAAGTGGAGCCTTACTACTGCTCCAGTCTTAGGCTATGCCGACCCTGCCAAGCCTTACAAACTACACGTAGATGCCAGCTGAGGTGGTCTAGGAGGGGTGCTCTACCAGGAGCATGAAGGGTCGCTGCGTCCAATTGCCTATGTGAGCAGAAGTTTGATTCCCGCTGAAAAAAACTATCCAACTCACAAGCTTGAATTTCAGGCTCTGAAGTGGGCATTGGTAGACAAGCTGAAGGACTACCTGTACGGGGCCGAATTCATAGTAAAGACAGACAACAACCCCCTTACTTGCTTACCACTGCAAAGCTGGATGCCACTGGTCACAGGTGGCTAGCCGCTCTTTCGGCATTTACCTTCAGCCTAAAGTACAGACCAGGAGCTGGTAACCGAGATGCGGATGCCCTGTCCAGAAGGCCCCACGACCCTCAAGATCCCTCAGGAGACTGGGCTCAGCTTACCCCAGAAGGGGTAAGGGCCCTGAGTGAAGGAACAAGCCAATCCAGAAAAGGTGGGCCCAGAGCCGAAGAAATAGGAGTGTCCTCGGGTGCTATTGCAATGTCTCCCAGGTTGTGCAAGAAGGTCTTCCCAAGCTATCCAGGAAGGATCTCAGGAGAGATCAAGAGGAAGACCCATTGTGAGGAATAGCATTGGAACACAAACAGTCTGAGGTACTGAAGAAGAGTCCCAGTAAAGAAGACCGGCTGCTCTTGAAGGAATGGGATCAGTTGCAATTACAACAGGAGGTGGTCTACCGAAGGGGCTCCTCCGACGATCGTGAAGAGAAGTGGCAGTTGTACTTGCCGGAAAAGCACAGAGAGTGTATTGATTGCCCTACACGACCACCATGGCCATTTGGGAGCAGAAATTACCCTTCAGTTAGTAAAGGACAGATTCTACTGGCCCTACATGAGGAAAGAAGTGGAGAGTTACTGTCATTCCTGCCTCAGGCGCATACAGCGGAAGACATTGCCTCAAAGGGCTGCCCCAATGGGCCATCTGGAGAGTCAGGGCCCAATGGACTTAGTTTGCATAGACTTTCTCTGCTTAGAATCAGACCTAAGTGGGCAAGGGGACATCTTAGTGGTGACAGATCACTTCACCCGTTATGCCCAGGCATTTCCCACTAGAGACCAGCAGGCAACCACAGTGGCAAAGACTCTTGTTGAAAAGGTTTTCTTCCATTATGGCTTACCTCAAAGGATACATTCGGACCAAGGGAGAGACTTTGAGAGCAGGTTGATAAAAAGGCTACTGGAGTTACTAGGCATACAGAAGTCCAGGACCACTCCTTATCACCCACAAGGGGACCCTCAGCCGGAGAGGTTCAACAGGGCCCTGTTGGGAACATTAACAGCAGAGCAAAAGCCCCAATGGAGTGGACACATTGGGGCACTGGTCCATGCCTACAACAGCACCAAAAAGTGACGCCACTGGGTATTCACCCTATCGACTGATGTTCGGGGGTGAAGCCCGACTACCAGTGGATCTGGCTTTTGGAACCTCCCTGGATCACACCTCAGAGACCTCCCATAGAGGATATGTGGATAGGCTGAGGAGGAATTTAAAAATTGCTTATGAACAGGCCAAAGCCACATCAAACTCCAGGGAGAACAGGAACAAGAGGAACTTTGACCTGAAAGTGAGAGTCAAGATCTTCAACCACGTGATCGGGTTCTAGTAAGGAATCTAGGCATTCCAGGCAAACATAAGCTGGCTGATCGCTGGAGGTCGCAGCCTTATGTTGTGTGCAAAAAGCTTCCACGACTCCCAGATAAAGCCAGAAGGAAACACTGGACCAGTGAAGACTTGGCACAGAAATCACCTCTTGCCCCTCACTGAAGCAGTTAGGATAAGTACAGAGGAGAAACCCTCATCCTCATCCACCGATGTGAGCAGGCCAACAACCAGATCTCAGCCTGTGCCTTCTGCAGAAGAAGATGAAGAAGTAGAATTGAGTTGGTTGTGGCCTACAGAAACTTTAGAAGTAGATGCTGACGTCTCTTCAGAGGTGGAAGAAGAAACTGATGGGACTCTCAGAGTGGAGGCTCAGGAATTTGTACCAACAACTTATCCTACAGAGGAGCTTAGTACTTTAAACGGCTCCCCGCCTGCAGACATTGAGGAAGAGGTTAAAGATACTTGCCAGAAGGAAATGGAAACCCTGAAAGTACCAAGAGCAAAGAGAGACATTTGCCCACCTCGCAGACTGACTTATACATTGGGCGAATGCTCTGTAGCCTCGCAGTTGGTCAGCAAAAGAAACTCTGAACTGCCTGGTCCCTCTACTACTGATTCAGTAGGGGACAACCCCACCTCACCCCTTGGCACATCTGTACAAGATATGGTAGTATCAGCTGTGAGTGCACAGGATAGCTCCTCACCATATGACAACTGGTGGGAAGCTCCTCTGTCCGTACTGTATGATCGTATAGATGCTAAGATACAGGATAGAGCCAGCAATTTGAGACTCTTTGGGAAACAAAGAGTTAAAGCAGGGGGAGTGTGTAGCGCTGACATAATTTGGTTTAATGATGTGATTATACATGCTTTAATGTGAGTTATATGGACATTACTGTGGTTTCTCACTAGAGACATCTAGTGGCCAAATATGGGTAATGCACCTGTTTATCATTTACCTCAGAACAACCTAAAGACTTGTACAGGAAGTGACTGTTTTTCTTTTTGCCTTTTTGTTGTTGTTTTGTTTTGTTTTTTTGACTGTTTGTTTTGGATTCTGAAGGTTGACCTCGTTACCCAGGAGTCCGTGTGTGGCCTACCCATGAACACTCTCTTACGTTACGTAGTGCATGCTGGGTAGGGGATATAAGGGACAGCAGTGGCCATTTTAGGCCTCTTGGGACCACATTACCTGCCTGTGCAGATCTGTGGAGGGGTGTCCCGAGAGGCAGTGGCTAACCGCTATTGCGGAGCACCAGACTGCTCGCGTTTGAGAGGTGACCTGACGGAGCCAGAAAGACGGTAGCCGGATTGAGGAGGTCCAAAGGCACTCGGCGGAGAATTGGAGAACTGGATCGATTCAGCAGAGCGGTACAGAGCGTCTCGCCTAGCTGAAAAGACAAGCTACTGTCACCGGACCAAAGTGATCACACGGAACTCTGATCCAGTTGGTGAGAGGGCTACAGCCCACCATTTGTTAACTTTTGCATACAGTTAGACCACGTACAGGCCTCATTGGAATCTACAGTTCCATGGAGGCGTAGCAGAGTCACTGACACTGAACAGGATTGAGGCCTATTTACTTTGGCGTCTCAGTGCATGTAAATAAGTTACTGAAAGTACACCAGGAGCATTTCAGCTTAATCTTCCACCTTATTTTGGATTACAAATACAAAGGAGTGACTTGAGCTAGCGAAGAAAAGAAGACCCGGATTAAAGGACTTTAGTGAGGCCTCACGTATAGCCTTTAAAACAAGGGGAGCTCCCAGGTTCATATAAATACATTTATATACATCTGTTATATTCTGTTATATTTTGTTATATTGAAATATATTGTGCTGTCGTCCTATGTTGGGATGATAGCACAGTTACTGTAACCACCTATTGAAATATTTTACAGTAAACAATATTTCTGGTTAAGTATCCAGTTGTGTGGCGTACTGTTTTCCCCACAACTAGGAATTGTTATCCTGCAATATAAGTCACAGTGGCGGCTGGTGAAGTTTTAGGATGTGGGGGCGCCAGACCCCGCCCTTCCTTTTTTACCCCTCCCACTTGGTGAAAATGGGCGTGGTTTGAGCGAAATAGTGAGTGTGGCTCTAAGGTGGTGTGGTTAGCGTCTGAGATGAATGAGCCTCTGTCCCCCTAAATGGAGCCTCTGTCCCCCCAAATGCAGCCTCTGTCCCACCAAATGTAACCTCTGCCCCCCCAAATGCAGCCTCTGCCCCCCATGCCGCCTCTGTGCCCCCCCAATGCAGCCTGCCTGTGTCCCATTAAATTCAGCCTGTGCCTCCCCCCCAAATGCAGCCTGTACCCCCCCCCCAAATGCAGCCTGCCTGTGTCCCATTAAATGCAGCCTGCAGCATCTGTCACTTCAAATCCCCCCCAGCGGTACTTACCTTGCTGTTGTCCTCTCCTGCGGTGTCTCCTTCCACTGGCAGCGCTGATGGAGGCATACTTCCTGGTTCCTCTCCCGGGCGCAATGGAAGCAAGAGACAGGAAGTGACATCTAACTAAGGTCAGATGTCAATCAAATCTGAAGCGCAGAGAAGCTTCCGCTTTTTTTGTGGCTGCCTGGAGGGGGGGGGGGCCCAGGCAGACATTTTTAGGGTCAGCTTTGGTTTTTACTCCCCCCAGTGGTGGGTTTTGGGGCTGCAGTTAGGAATCAGTTGTTAGTAATGCCGGCCATACACAGTTAGAAAATTTTTCCTCAAAAGCGGTCGGAATTTAAACAAATCTGTTGAACGTGCATGGGATAAACCCATCATCTGTCGGAGGAGTCATTATATTTTGTTGGAATATGCATAGTTGTGGATTGTGGTCCAGCTATGGATGCTCAGAGGAAGAGGACAGTAGCAATTGCTATGCTGGCAATAATGGCAACAAGAAATTAATGGGGTGGGAAACTACATGGCAAATGAGGTTCAATGTAGAAAAATGTAAAATAATGCATTTGGGTGGCAAAATTATGAATGCAATCTATAGACTGGGGGGAGAACCTCTGGGGGAATCTAGGATGGAAAAGGACCTTGGGGTCCTAGTAGATGATAGGCTCAGCAATGGCATGCAATGTCAAGCTGCTGCTAACAAAGCAAACAGAATTTTGGCATTAAAAAGGGGATCAACTCCAGAGATAAAACGATAATTCTCCCGCTCTACAAGAGTCTTGTCCGGCCGCACCTGGAGTATACTGTCCAGTTCTGTGCACCAGTCCTCAGGAAGGATGTACTGGAAATGGAGTGAGTACAAAGAAGGGCAACAAAGCTAATAAAGGGTCTGGAGGATATTAGATATGAGGAAAGGTTGCGAGCACTGAACTTATTCTCTCTGCAGAAGAGACGTTTGAGAGGGGATATGATTTTAATATACAAATACTGTACTGGTGACCCCACAATAGGGAGAAAACTTTTTCACGGAAGGGAGTTTAACAAGACTCGTGGCCACTCATTAAAATTAGAAGAACAGAGGTTTAACCTTAAATTACGTAGAGGGTTCTTTACTATAAGAGCGGCAAGCATGTGGAATTCCCTTCCACAGGTGGTGGTCTCAGTGGAGGGCATTGATAGTTTCAAGAAACTATTAGATAAGCACCTGAACGACCACAACATACAGGGATATACAATGTAATACTGACATATAATCACACCTAGAACCTCAACTACTATGTAACTATGTAAGAAAGAAGAAAAGCAAGAGTTTGGAGCAAGGATTGGCTTCTATGGAGAGAAGAATTGTTCCATGTGCCCTTGCTAACCATCCGATGGGAAAGTTATCCTGACGATTACCGTAATTATCTCAGAATGTCCCAGGAAGCTTTCAACATTCTACTTGAACAAGTTGGTCCTCACAAACAGAAGAGAGATTCCTTAAATGAAGAAAGCGATCAGCCCAGAGCAGAGACTTCTAGCAACCCTGAGCTTCTTAGCAACAGGAAGATTTTAAATGAGTTGTAAAGTCTTGAGGTTTTTCACCTTAATGCATGGGATTGCAGGCCGCAACCCCCCCCCCCCCCAGAACAAACCCCATAAAACATTAAAATAATGACCAATACACAGATAATGGCATGAAATGGCCGTGGCTCTATTTATTGGTTCACCAAAACATACAAATCATAATATTGGCAATAATTTGTTATTCAATACCAATGAAATACAGTGGTGTGAAAAAGTGTTTGCCCCCTTCCTCATTTCCTGTTCCTTTGCATGTTTGTCACACTTAAGTGTTTCGGAACATCAAACCAATTTAAACAATAGTCAAGGACAACACAAGTAAACACAAAATGCAATTTGTAAATGAAGGTGTTTATTATTAAAGGTGAAAAAAAATCCAAACCATCATGGCCCTGTGTGAAAAAGTGATTGCCCCCCTTGTTAAAACATACCATAACTGTGGTTGTCCACACCTGAGTTCAATTTCTCTAGCCACACCCAGGCCTGATTGTTGCCACACCTGTTCACAATCAAGGCATCACTTAAATAGGAGCTGCTTGACACAGTAAGGTCCACCAGAAGATCCTTAAAAGCTACACATCATGCCGAGACCCAAAGAAATTCAGGAACAATTGAGAAAGAAAGTAATTGAGATCTATCAGTCTGGAAAGGGTTATAAAGCCATTTCCAAAGCTTTGGGAATCCAGCGAACCACAGTGAGAGCCATTATCCACAAATGGCGAAGACATGGAACAGTGGTGAACCTTCCCAGGAGTGGCCGGCCGCCCAAAATTACCCCAAGAGCGCAGCGACGACTCATCCAAGAGGTCACAAAAGACCCCACAACAACGTCCAAGGAACTGCAGGCCTCACTTGCCTCAGTTAAGGTCAGCGTTCATGCCTCCACCATCAGGAAAAGACTGGGCAAAAATGGCCTGCATGGCAGAGTTCCAAGGAGAAAACCACTGCTGAGCAAAAAGAACATCAAAGCTCGTCTCAATTTCTCCACAACACATCTTGATGATCCCCAAGACTTTTGGGACAACATTCTGTGGACCGATGAGACAAAAGTGGAACTCTTTGGAAGGTGTGTGTCCAAGTATATCTGGCGTAGAAGGAACACCGCATTTCATAAAAAGAACATTATACCAACAGTAAAATATGGTGGTGGTAGTGTGATGGTCTGGGGCTGTTTTGCTGCTTCAGGACCTGGAAGACTTGCCGTGATAAAAGGAACTATGAATTCTGCTGTCTACCAAGAGATCCTGAAGGAGAATGTCCGACCATCTGTTCGTGTACTCAAGCTGAAACGAACTTGGGTTCTGCAGCAGGACAATGATCCTAAACACACCAGCAAGTCCACCACCGAATGGCTGAAGAAAAACAAAATGAAGGCTTTGGAGTGGCCTAGCCAAAGTCCTGACCTGAATCCTATTGAGATGTTGTGGTATGACCTTAAAAAGGCCGTTCATGCTCGAAAACCCTCTAATGTAACTGAATTAGGACAATTCTGCAAAGATGAGTGGGCCAAAATTCCTCCAGGACGCTGTAAAAGCCTCATTGCACGTTATCGCAAACGCTTGGTTGCAGTTGTTGCTGCTAAGGGTGGCCCAACCAGTTATTAGGTTTAGGGGGCAATCACTTTTTCACACAGGGCCATGATGGTTTGGATTTTTTTTCACCTTTAATAATAAACACCTTCATTTACAAATTGCATTTTGTGTTTACTTGTGTTGTCCTTGACTATTGTTTAAATTGGTTTGATGTTCCGAAACACTGTATACTCACAAATACCACCAATCATGCCCAGTTGTCAGTACTCGAGCAAGTTCCTGCAAGAAACAACGCCCACCAGCCGACACTAGTTTGAAGAACAAGTCTGGCCTAACCCATATCCATGGCCATTTCTATGCAGGACTGCAGCCCCAGATTAATTATGTCAAGCCCCACCTCAGAGAGGTGCATACTGTCCTGGCAATACAATCTAGCAATACTGCCTTCAAGGTCAATGTGCCTGTAAGCGCCCTATTTAATTCTCTCTAATTTTTTCCATGAAACGGCATTGCAGAGAGTAAAGCCAAGACAGGTTTCCTCCCCAAATAATTCCCGCCCATGTGTAAAATTAAAATGGAAAGGGGGCCAGCTTTGATATAATCTGGATAGCGTTAGGTATAACTGTCTCTACTGGAGGCCCTTCACACCTTTCCACAGTACCGTGAACTGGTCAAAAGGCAAAGATAGATTCTCTGAATAATTCCGTTGAGCCGCTCTCTTGTGCGCCCAGAAAATATAGGAGCGCCCAAAGATCCAGACATAACTTGAGCCACCTGGGAAATTAAAGACAAAAGATTAAGATGTATATAAACTTGATACCGCTTGGTATGCCACCTACTGTACCCATGTCAGCTTTTGATGCCATGCCAATTCTGGAAGAATGTGGTGTAAACTTGAAATCTTGCAAACCCATACATTTTAAACATTTCTTGAAAACAAAGTCAAATTGGTATCTAGTGAGGGGAATAGCATCTATATGGATTGGTACATGCCCCACACCCGGTGGGCGTAATGAATGAAAGGTATTGAGGAACCTTCCTTACTGGACAAATACTAACATCCTCATCCGCAGAAATACAAAGCCAATGACCTCTGCCTAATTGATCCACTTTAGATCTATTAATGAATACCTTAAGGACCAACTCCTCCAAGAGGGTCTGATCCAACCATACACCCTCAGAACTTTTTGTTGAGCAGGACCAGCTCAGAAAGCCTAAAAGCCATGAACACCAGTACAAAGGCCTAAATAGTGAAGCCTCAAATGCTGATGCACAAATACACGCAGTTACCCCACATAATCGCAATAGTATTACCCTTGATATGGGTCGCCTGCCATCCGGCACATAATGAGTTCTTTTGTATCCCTTCAAAGCCTGTTTCACCGAGAACAAATTAGTACAGGCCGTGAGTTTCCTGAGCTTAAAGAAAAAAGACCGGCCAGCATTTTAAATTTGTGGGTATAAGAGAAACGGAAATCCATCAATGATGACAGAAAAGACGATATGGCACCTTCCGAAGGGTCCTCTGGACAAAAAACGACAATCATAGCAAAGTTTACCAATGTGTCCCAGGAAGGCGCATAGTCCACCCAAGTACGCTGGGTGACCGAAGTCTTGATAGCCAGAACTGCTTCCATCAAATCAGGGCCCATAAATGTGCTGGGCAGGCATGACCCACTGGGTCTGCACTGGGAAGTAGTTGACAAAAAAGAAGGGATCTGAAATCGAGACAGGGAGTCAGCAAGAATATTAAATTAACTGGGGGACAATCTTAGCTTTCAATCAAATATTATATTTTAAACACAAAAATACTAAATGCAGTAAAACCTGGATGACAAACATCGACTTTGAGGCAAAATGCCTTGTACACACGGTCAGATTTTCCAACGGAAAAGGTCCGATCGGATTATATTGTTCGGAAAATCCGATCGTGTGTGGGCTCTAGCAGACTTTTTCTGTCGAAAATAATTTGAGAGCAGGATCTCAAAGTTTCCAAAAAAAATATCTGATCGGTGTCAGAAACCATGAAACAGACTGAGACAGAAGTACAATCAAATCACACTTGTTTATTAATAAAAATAAAAAAGGTAAATAGAAAAAAAACGTAGTCAAGCATAGCCAGAGTCCTGTAACCAGATCGGGTAGTCAGCCAGTCCAAAGTTCATTAACCAGATCGGGTAATCAGCCAGGCCGGAAGTCAGGGATCCAAGGAGAGCAACCGCAAGCAGGATAAGAAGCCAGGTGGGATATCAGCAAGCCAGTCTTGAAACAAACAGCAGGAGATGGTTCCCTGTGATGTGACCAACGCGAAGGCAAATGAAAAAGTGAGCAGGAAGGCTTTAAATAGGCAGGTCAGACAAGCATCATCGGGAACAGCTGGTAACTGTGGAAAGAGAAGAGAGCTGGCAATTAGCCGACAGCTGAGCGGCCAGCCCAGAGGAGGAAGGGCTAAGCCAGCCCTGACAATCAGACTTTTTCCGATCGTTTGTAGAGAAATCCGATCGGACAAAGTGCCACGCATGCTCAGATCAAATTACAAGACCAAAGCTATTGGCTACTAGCCTCAACCTAGTCCCGTCGTAACAAACGAATGTCATCACGTTCCGAACGATCGGATTTTCCGACAACTTTGTCCAACCGTGTGTATGCAACATCAGTTTAGGACAAAATATGTCGGAAAAAATCAGACGGATTTTGTGGTCGGAATGTCCGACCGTGTGTACAAGGTAAAACACCCTCGTTATCGGCATGAAGCAATATACGCTTGTTAGAGAAATCAGAACCCCACAATTCAACTGCTACTATCAATGGGAAGAGCTCTAATAAGACAATATTCCTGATAGCTTTTTTGAGAACCCTGGATTCCAACCAGCCTCCACATCTCCAATGTGTGTCTTATATGGCTGAAAAACCTTGCAACCCCGCTGCATCCGTGAACAACTGCAAAGCATCTGCGGCCTCAAAATCCTCCTGAAAAAAGGGCCTAGAATTAATGGTCTCCAAAAAATTCTACCAGACTATCATATCATCCTTTAGCGAACAGGTAAGATGGACATGAGAATAAGGAGATTTTAGGCCCAACGTTGCCTCCTGAAAAATATTCTTGCCATGGGAATAACCCTGCATGTAAAGGCCAACAGGCCCAACAAGAACTGTGTGTATTTAGGTATTGCCTTCTTCCTTCTCAAAAAAAAGCAATCAACAACGTAAACTTATCAAATTTACTTACTGGCAACTGAAATTCCAACAAGGACGTATCTATAACGATACCCAACCCAGGGGAGCGATAAACAAACAATTGTCCAAATAATGAACAACTCCCTCCCAACCTGTTTCAAAGCAGACCACCCACATGGGTGCCCCCAGGGAAAGCGGATCACCATGGGGGCACCTGAGGAAGGGGAGCAGCCAGGAGGGCCACCGGGGGACCCCAAAAGAGGAGGATTGGGGCCACTCTGTGCAAATCCCTTGCAAAGAGCAGGTAAGTATGATGAGTTTGTTATTTTTTTTTTTAAATTAACCTTTTACAGTCACTTTTAAATTTACCACAAGAATATCAGAGCAGGCACTGGGCTGGATAATTCCAGAAACGTGTGAGGCAATAACCAATGTCTACCAGTGGTGGCCCATCCATTGGGACGCCTGGGAGCCACCTGCCCACTCTATCCACGGCTGCCACCTCCTATTCATGCATCTGGCCCCTTTCATAGGCTCTAATAGGCTTCAAAATAGGATGGGCTCTGTACACAGAGCATTGCGCTCGGAGCCCGCCCGGGTGTTACAACAGTGAATGAATATTCGCTGTTGAAACACCAATCCTCAATCCGGCCAATCAGAAGCAGGTGTGACCTGTCTTCTGATTGGTTGAAAAGAGAAGACTCCCGATTGGCTCCCGAGGAGGAGGGAGGAAAGCAGCCACCGCCGCAGTAATAACCCTTGGAGAGCAGGGGGAAGGGGAGGCCACCGGTGAAGCGATAGGGTAAGTGCTACCTACCGACCAGGGGAGGAGGGTATAGTAGTGGCATGCTGTTTGCCGCCTCCCCAAAGAAAATAACACTGGCCGCCACTGATGTCTACAGAGTATTTGAAGGTAGGTTAATTTGTCAAAACTATTTTATTGCAAACATAAACAGCACAGAAAACAAAACCCCAAATAGTAGTATATTGTGCATTACGTAACCAATTGCTAACCAGACCAATTTTCAGCTTTCAGCGCTCTCACGTTTTGAATGACAATTACTCAGTCATGCACAACACGGTACCCATATGAAATTTGTGTCCTGTTTTTTCCACACAAATAGAGCATTCTTTTGGGGGCATTTAATCACCTCTTTTATTTATAGCGCAAATTTTTTTTAAATAAAACAATGGACCGAAAATGTTGTAAAAAAAAAAAAGCAATTTTCTTAGTTTCTTTAATAAAATTTTGCAAATTAGTAATTTTTCCTCCATAAATTTTGAACAAAAATTTATACTGCTACATATCTTTGGTAAAAATAACCCAAATCAGTGTAAATTATTTGATCTTTGACAAGTCGTATCCCATGATTTCCAATGAGTACCATTCATATATGTGCGTCTTCAAGTCACACCAACTTCAAAGTAGTCCCTGTACTACTTTGGTCCAACTTTGATGCGAGTTGAGAACCATAGACCTCAAGTTTACACAGGCATTCCCTAAAATCGCAGCAGTGTGAAAGGGGCTTAATGCTGGCCATACACTATAGGAAAAAGAATCAGCCAAAATTCGGGCCTTTTAGCCAGTTAATGGGCACAAATCGGTAATCGATTGGGATGTTTTTCAGCCAACAAAAAACGAAGGACAAGTTTGGAAATTTTCTGCTGAATGAACGATAAACTGAAAGGTTGAGATGATCTACTGGGATTTTCACACACAACCATCAGACCAGCCCATCTGGCAACAACAACCATGCCATGTTCAACGTTACTTAAACGAGAAAGATTTTTTTTTGTTTTCCCAGAATCATATGCAGCACTAATCCCCGAAGGAGCTGCGGACTATGGCAGGAGTCCACCGAACTTTTGAAATGAACGGACTTGCCCACAAACGGAGGAAAGTCCGTTCATTTTGAACGCGGCTCCAGGTAGCCGGGACTAGCAAAGGAAGTCAATGTCGCCGCCAGCCCCGTCACCTGGTATGGACTTAAAGGAGAAGCCCTACGCAGAAAAAAACGGCATGGGGGTCCACCCCAAGGTCCATATAAGACCCTTATCTGAGCATGCAACCCGGCCGGTCAGGAAAGGGGGTGGGGACGAGCGAGCACCCCCCTCCTGAGCTGTACCAAGCCGTGTGCCCTCAACATGGTGGGGTGCTTTGGGAAAGGGGGGCCCTGCGGCCCCCCCACCCCAAAGCACCTTGACCCCATGTTGATGAGGACAAGGGCCTCTTCCCAACAACCCTGGCCGTTGGTTGTCGGGGTCTGCGGGCAGGGGGCTTATCGGAATTCGGGAGCCCCCTTTAATAAGGGGGCCCCCAGATACCGGCCCCCCACCCTATGTGAACAAGTATGAGGTACAATGTACCCCTACCCATTCACCTGGTGAAAAAAATGTAAATAAAACACAACACAAGGTTTTAAAATAATTTATTGAAGAGCTCTGGGGGTCTTCTTCCGTCTTGGGGGGTCTTCTCGCCGGACTCCTCCGTTATCTTCTGCTTGTTTGCTAGCTCTTTTACTAGTGGAGGAGCCCGGCTTTCTTCTTCGTCGCCATCCGGGGGTCTTCTTCTGACTTCGGGGGTCTTGTCCCCCTCTTCGGTTCTTCTTGCCGGGCCTCTGCTACTTCTTCCAGCTCTTTTACTAGCGGTGGCCCGGTCTTCTGTCGTTGTCGTCGCCGCCGCATTCTCTTTTCTTCTTCTCTTCTTCTTCTTCCTTGAGATGTTGACTCAACGCTGTCTCTGGCCGTAATGACAGGGACGCGTTGTGCGGCGACTTATATAGGGACAATGGGCGGGGTCACCGGGTGATGTCCCCGTCCCTTATGATGTCATAGTCCCACAGGATGCTGGGACTGTGACATCATAAGGGGCGGGGACATCACCCGGTAACCCCGCCCATTGTTCCATATAAGTCGCCGCACAATGCGTCCCTGTCATTACGGCCAGAGACAGCGTCGAGTCAACATCTCAAGGAAGAAGAGGAAGAATAAGAGAAGAAGAAAAGAGAAGCAGCGGCAGCAGCGATGACGACAGAAGACCGGGCCACCGCTAGTAAAAGAGCTGGAAGAAATAGCAGAGGCCCGGCAAGAAGAACTGAAGAGGGGGACAAGACCCCCGAAGTCAGAGGAAGACTCCCGGACGGCGATGAAGAAGAAAGCTGGGCTCCTCCGCTAGTAAAAGAGCTAGCAAAAGAGCAGAAGATAGTGGAGGAGTCCGGTGAGAAGACCCCCAAGACGGAAGAAGACCCCCGGAGCTGTGCAACAAATTATTTTAAAACCTTGTGTTGTGTTTTATTTACATTTTTTTCACCAGGTGAATGGGTAGGGGTACATTGTACCCCATACTCATTCACATAGGGTGGAGGGCCGGTATCTGGGGCCCCCTTATTAAAGGGGGCTCCCGTATTCCGACAAGCCCCCTGCCCGCAGACCCCGACAACCAACGGTCAGGGTTGTCGGGAAGAGGCCCTTGTCCTCATCAACATGGGGACAAGGTGCTTCCCCAAAACACCCCCCCATGTTGAGGGAACGTGGCCTAGTACGGCTCAGATGGGGGGCGCTCGCTCGTCCTCATCCCCTTTCCTGACCGGCTGGGTTGCGTGCACGGATAAGGGTCTTATATGGACCTTGGGGGGGACCCCCACGCCATTTTTTCAGCATAGGTCTACCCTTTAAGTCCATACCAGGTGACGGGGCCAGCGACATGTCAATCTCGCCGCCGAAGGCAGCGACATTGACTTCCTTCGCTAATTCCGTCTACCTGGAGCCACGTTCAAAATGAACAGACTTTTCTCCGTATGCGGGAAAGTCCGTTCATTTCAAAAGACGGCCGGATTGTCCACCAGACTCGCAGTCCGGCGGACAATTTTTGAGTCAAAACTACTTTCTAAGTCCGCCAGACTTTTGGGAAAAATAGTCTGATCGTGTGCCATTAGTGTCAATGTCAATATTGAAGAATTTGCTCACTTTGACTGCATCCGGAGAATAGCCATTCGCAACTGGATGTTCACTCAAGTTGGATAGTCCCTCTCTCACAAGGCCTAGCAGCCAACAAGGTGCTTACTCAGGAACAAGTCTCTGCCACAGACGTTGTTGCAGAACATACAAGGATAAGTCTCTGCCACAGACGTTGTTGCAGAACACTTAGGACAACTAAACTTGTAGAACACTCGTGGGATACCTGGATCTTTCAGCCAGCTTGGCGATATCCACGAGACCGGATTCTCTTGGGTACTTCAGCTCCTCCAGGCTCTTGCTAAGAAACCAACACGTACATGGCCTTCTTCTGAAGAGTCCTCCCCTGGATAGGATGAAGTAAATGGGTCTCTCCCAAACCGGAGACGGCACCCAAACACCTCAGAATCCTCCTTTAGTTTCCTTGCCTCGGGCTAGCCAGCCCCAAGACAACAAGATCGGGTGGATCCGCACCCCAGGCCATAGCCTTCCTGGGGGCTGGCCAGGAGGACCAGGACCATGAAGTCAGTACAACCTTCTGGACCAGAACCCCGAACCATGTGACCTTCGCATCTTAAATACCCTCTCCCAGAAAGCACAGCAAGAGCACCACTCCCACTGGGCGGGCCTCCGAATGAGAGGAACTTAAACACCTGACCAGACCATAGTTCCATGCCTGCCAGAAGAGACAGCGCCCCCTGTGGTCAGGCTGAACATCTCATAGTCCAGTCAGACTGATGCTGAAGTCCAATTTTAGACAATTGTACCCAAACCAAACTGAAGTTCAGGTGTAACCTTAAATTTGAAAAATACATAGCGCGTGCTCTTCAGGAGCCGGCGCTACACATACTTACATAGATGGATGCATCATTGGTCCTCTGCCAGCTGTAAAGCCCTGTACACACGGTACAATTGTTGGCAGGGGATTGTCTGTTGACAGACTGTTGTCCTAAAATCTTACCGTTAGTACGCTCCTTTTGACAATTGTTGTCCAACTTTCGGCCAATAAATGTTGGATGACAGGCTAGTAAATTTTCGTCTGCCAACGGACTGTTGTCTGATTTTCGCATTGGTCAGTACACAAGTCCCTCACACAAAAGTCAAAAGTACAAACACGCATGCTCGGAATCAATGCTCACCAAACATGAAATTAGCAGAAGGGGTCCAAAGGGTGGCGCTCAAGAGCTGAAATTCCTCGCAGTACGTCACTACGTTCGTGTTTGTTGGCTACTGTGTTGTGTGTACTTGTTTGTGTACTGTTAGTATGCAAGACAAGATCCTGGCACACGCCCTTCTGACAAAAATCAGACGCTCAGTTGGCCAACAATAATACCGTGTGTAGGAGGCTTTAGAATGAGAATTGAGCAAAGACCGCTGATCGTTTAGTTCTCAATGCTCCATGACCATCAGTCACGGACTCTGTGATCTGACCCCCTCCCCTCCCTTCCCCTGCCTTCCCCTCCCTTCCCCTGCCCTCCCCTCCCTTCTCCTCCCTTCCCCTGCCTTCCCTTCCCTTCCCCTGCCTTCCCTTCTCCTCCCCTCCCTTCCCCTGTCCTCCCCTCCCTTCTCTTCCCTTCCCCTGCCTTCCCCTCCCTTCCCTTCCCCTCTCCTCCCTTCCCCTGCCCTCCCCTCCCTTCCCCTGCCTTCTCCTCCCCTCCCTTCCCCTGTCCTCCCCTCCCTTCTCTTCCCTTCCCCTGCCTTCCCCTCCCTTCCCTTCCCCTCCCTTCCCTTCCCCTCTCCTCCCTTCCCTTCCCCTCTCCTCCCTTCCCTTCCCCTCTCCTCCCTTCCCCTGCCCTCCCCTCCCTTCCCCTGCCTTCTCCTGCCCTCCCCTCCCTTCTCCTCCCTTCCCCTCCCTGTGCTCACTGGAACGCCGGTCTGGGGTTGTGGGTGGACATGATCTTGCTCCAGTTTGAACCTTTTTTTGGCTTTAGCACTTCATGTGCTGAAAAGGGGTCACAGGAGTGCAGAACAATGCACTCCTGTGATCTACAGGTGAAGTACAGCCAAACAAGCTTTAGCTCTACTTCTCCTTTAAATCCTCTTCTGATGCAGGCTTCAACTTATGCAAGTCATCTTCACCACATCTAGATGACTAAATGCATTGAGTTGCTGCCATGTGTTTGGCTGATTAGCATCTAATAAAGTGGCCGATGAGTGCATATTCTACAGGTTGCATGTGTTGAGTTTCAGAGGAGGTCTAGGGCTAGAATTATTGCTCTCGCTCTAACGATCACGGCGATACCTCATATGTGTGGTTTGAACACCGTTTTCATATGCGGGTACTACTCACATAGTTACATAGTTAGTAAGGTTGAATAAAGACACCAGTCCATCCAGTTCAACCTGAGTGAGGTGTCTACAATTGTCCCTATCCCTGTACATTGCACACTCACATCAGTCCCTACCCTAAAGGAGCCCACACGTATGCTTTCGCTTCTGCACGCGAGCTCGGCGGGACGGGGCACGTTTAACATTTTTTTTTCTTATTTATTTTACATTTTTTTTACACTGTTCTTTAAAAAAATAAAATGGTGTCACTTTTATTCCTATTACAAGTAATCATCCCTTGTAATAGAAAAAAAGCATGACAGGACCTCTTAAATATGAGATCTGGGGTCAAAAAGACCTCACATCTGATATTTACACTAAAATGCACTAACAAAAATAAATAATAATAATAATTAAATGTAATTTGAAAAAAAAAAAAAGTCATTTCACGAGCTATGGGCGCAAGTGGCGTTTTGACGTCGCTTCCGCCTTGTAATGGTATGGAGACGGGGCGGGGGGGGGGGGCGCATCTTCCCCTCACTCCTCTCCATACCTAACAGGGAGAAGAACCCGATCGCCTCCACCGCTGCTGGCGGCTCCGGTCAGTGGCGGAGAGCGGCGGGAAGGGGGGGCCCTCTCCCACCGCCAATAAAAGTGATTTTATTCTAAATCTGCCGGAGAGACCACTTTTATCAGAAAGCAGACTGCTCGCTGAAGAAGAGGATACCGGGGTTATGGTAGCTAGCTGCTGCCAAAACAATGATATTCCTGTTTTTTTCAGAAGTGGTTAAACCCGAACACATATAAATTACACGGGTTCTGAAAGTTTAACCACTAGAGATCCGCGCGATAGCCAAATGACGGCTACAGCGCGGACCTCCTTTGCCGGGACGACGTCAATAGCACGCGGCGCGCACTGTGATTGGCGAGTCTATGAGACTCGCCTGATCACGGATCCGAGCAAGGCGTCGATCCCGACCCCTTACCACGTGATCAGCTGTCAGCCAATGACAGCTGATCATGTGATACAACGGAGCCGGTAATCGGCTATTTTTCCTGAGGAGAAAAAAAAAGAGCCGATCACCGGCGGCCGTGATCGGGACTGATGTCCCGATCACGGCCAGCTTACCAGTGCCCACCTGCCCCCTGCCAGTGCCACCTCCAGGAATAAATAAGTGCCCCCCGTCAGTGCCCATAGTGCCACACATTAGTGCCCACAGTGCCACACATCAGTGCCCACAGTGCCACCCATCAGTGCCCACAATCTGCCTGAACAATGGTGCTGCACCCCAGTGCCACATATCCATGCCCATCAGTGTCATCTATCAGTGCCCAGCACTGCCACCTATCAGAGCCACCTGTCAGTGCCACCTATCAGTGCCCATCAGTCCCATCTATCAGTGGTACCTATCAGTGCCCCTTAGTGCCACCCATCCGTGCCATCTTATCTGTGCCCATATTTGCCCATCAGTACTGCCTTATCTGTGCCTATCAGTGCCACCTTATCTGTGCCTATTAGTGCCGCCTTAACTATGCCTATCAGTGCCCACCAGTGCAGCCTATCAGTGCCCACCAGTGCAGCCTATCAGTGCCGCCTCATCAGCGCACTTCAATGAAGGAGAAAAATTACCTGTTTGCAAAATTTTATAACAAACTATTAAACATGATTTTTTTTTTGCATCTTTTTTTGTTTGTTTAGCAAAAGATAAAACTCCGAGCTGTAATTAAATACCACCAAAAGAAAGCTCTATTTGTGGGAAAAAAATGATAAAAATTTCATTTGGGTACAGTGTTGTATGCCCGCGCAATTGTCATTCAAAGTGCGTCAACGCTGAAAGCTGAAAATTGGTCTGGGCAGGAGGGGGGTTTAAGTGCCCAGTAAGCAAGTGGTTAATGCAGATGAGGCCTCAAGTGAGTTTAATTACCACCTACCACCATCAGATTAAAGAACGTGTGTAATTCACGTGTGTTCGGGTTTGAAAGGGATGAGGTGTAAACCCTACCACAAGGAGCTTACAATCTAAGATCCCTAACTCACATTCACACAGTGGGGCCAATTTAGACAGGAATCTATCAACCTACCAGCATGCCTTTTGGATACGGTTGCCAACTTTTCTTCAAGCCAAATCTGAACCCTTTAGCGGCACAGGGCACATCTTTTTTCATAGTATACACTATAGGATTATAAAAGACCTGGGGTATCCTTGGGTGCTCCATAGAGAGTGGTAATGCAGAGCGCTGCGCAAACGGTGGATGTGGCCAAACTGCTCTTGCTGAAATCATCTCAACCCCCCCCCCCCATGCCCCATTGATGCCAAACCTGCCCCCAGACAGCGGCCCGCAGCTCCCCGGATTGCAACAGGTTTTTGTGTGACTATCTCGGTTATTTGGGGAGCCACAGCCCAATCTGAATAATGTGTAAGGTTTTCGGTCTGCCTATATATTTCCAAACCCTTACTGTCCGGGTGAATCCCGGACAGATGGCAACCCTACTTTTTGGAGGTGGGAGGAAACTAGGGTCGCCACCTCCATCCCTTTAAACACGAACACATATGAAATACACGGGTTCTGTGGCTGATTAAGGTGGTAATTAAACTCACTCAGTGCCTTATCTGCATTAAATTGGCCTCAGAACCTGTGTGATTCCATATGTGTCCAGGTTTAAAGGGTGAGTTGGCAATAAAGTTGCCACCTCATCCCTTTAAACCCGAACACCTTTGAATTACACAAGTTCTGATGCTAATTAAATGCAGATAACACACCAAGTGAGTTTAAAGAGGAAGTAAACCCTGATGTCCCTGCAAAGGTTATGCATAATGGACTACTATGCATCGCATAGTAGTCCATTATGTGTCACTTACCTGACACAGGAGCCAGCGAAGTCACCGCTGTCCCCTGTAGTCTCGCTGCTCCACCGCTGTCATTCAGCGAAGCCGCGATAACATCACTCCCGCGCATGCGCACGGGAGCCGACACGCGCGGCATCTTCGTCATTGACGATGCCGCGCTCAGTGCGCCTGCGCACCGCTGTCTACGGCACATGCACCATAGACAGCGGTGCCTATCTTTCGGCAAATATCTCCTAAACCATGTAGGTTTAGGAGATATTTCTTGGACCTATAGGTAAGCCTTAATCTAGGCTTACCTGTAGGTCAAAGCGTGTTGTAAGGGTTTACAACCACTTTAATTACCACCTTAATCAGCCAAAGCCACATGTAATGCCCATGTGTTCGGGTTTAAAGGAATGAGATGGCAACCCTAGAGGAAACCCAATGCAGGCAAGATTGAGAACATGCAAACTCAAGGCAGCTAGTGTCATGGTTGGGATTAAAACTGGCGACCCCAGCGCCGCTAGGCAGAGGTGCTAACCACTAGGCTATATTGGTAGCCTGGAAAGTCCTGCTCAGGTTTTACACATCTCTCAGGCTTCTTTTTTCCACCTTTTGAGACCTCTAATCCTCTGTCCAGGTTTTCCACCTCTCCCTTTCAATCAATTATAGTCTCACCTGGCACACCCAGTCAGATGTCTGAAGCCTGGGAAGGAAGCAAGTCTTCTCTGTAAGAGATAAAGGTTGGTAGAGCTGTATATGTGGAGTCTGACAGTAGACTTGGTTAGTTTGTTAGATAGGATCATTGATGTATAGCAGAGGCGTAACTAGAATATTCAGGGCCCTGGTGCAAGAACCCATGAAGGGCCCCCACCAGGGGTGTTGCTGGGTCTACAAAAGGTCTCGGGCTAGAGCCCATAGAAGTGAAGTAAAGAAAGTCATACACATGTATATAATGTGTGTGTTTACATATCTGGGTGTGGATCCCCCACTTGCATTGGCGTCCCTCAGAGAGGCCCCCCCCCCTTACGTTGGCGTCCCTCAGAGAGGCCCCCCCCCTTACGTTGGCGTCCCTCAGAGAGGCCCCCCCCCCTTACGTTGGCGTCCCTCAGAGAGGCCCCCCCCTTACGTTGGCGTCCCTCAGAGAGGCCCCCCCCCTTACGTTGGCGTCCCTCAGAGAGGCCCCCCCCCCCTTACGTTGGCGTCCCTCAGAGAGGCCCCCCCCCCCTTACGTTGGCGTCCCTCAGAGAGGCCCCCCCCCCTTACGTTGGCGTCCCTCAGAGAGGCCCCCCCCCCTTACGTTGGCGTCCCTCAGAGAGGCCCCCCCCCTTACGTTGGCGTCCCTCAGAGAGGCCCCCCCCCTTACGTTGGCGTCCCTCAGAGAGGCCCCCCCCCTTACGTTGGCGTCCCTCAGAGAGGCCCCCCCCTTACGTTGCCGTCCCTCAGAGAGGCCTTCCCCCCCCCCCCTTACGTTGGCGTCCCTCAGAGAGGCCTCCCCCCCCCCTTACGTTGGCGTCCCTCAGAGAGGCCTCCCCCCCCCCTTACGTTGGCGTCCCTCAGAGAGGCCTCCCCCCCCCCTTACGTTGGCGTCCCTCAGAGAGGCCTCCCCCCCCCCTTACGTTGGCGTCCCTCAGAGAGGCCTCCCCCCCCCCTTACGTTGGCGTCCCTCAGAGAGGCCTCCCCCCCCCCTTACGTTGGCGTCCCTCAGAGAGGCCCCCCCCCCCCTTACGTTGGCGTCCCTCAGAGAGGCCTCCCCCCCCCCCCCCTTACGTTGGCGTCCCTCAGAGAGGCCTCCCCCCCCCCCCCTTACGTTGGCGTCCCTCAGAGAGGCCTCCCCCCCCCCCCCCTTACGTTGGCGTCCCTCAGAGAGGCCTCCCCCCCCCCCCCTTACGTTGGCGTCCCTCAGAGAGGCCTCCCCCCCCCTTACGTTGGCGTCCCTCAGAGAGGCCTCCCCCCCCCCCCCTTACGTTGGCGTCCCTCAGAGAGGCCTCCCCCCCCCCTTACGTTGGCGTCCCTCAGAGAGGCCTCCCCCCCCCCTTACGTTGGCGTCCCTCAGAGAGGCCTCCCCCCCCCTTACGTTGGCGTCCCTCAGAGAGGCCTCCCCCCCCCCTTACGTTGGCGTCCCTCAGAGAGGCCTCCCCCCCCCCCCTTACGTTGGCGTCCCTCAGAGAGGCCTCCCCCCCCCCCCCCTTACGTTGGCGTCCCTCAGAGAGGCCTCCCCCCCCCCCCTTACGTTGGCGTCCCTCAGAGAGGCCTCCCCCCCCCCCCTTACGTTGGCGTCCCTCAGAGAGGCCTCCCCCCCCCCTTACGTTGGCGTCCCTCAGAGAGGCCTCCCCCCCCTTACGTTGGCGTCCCTCAGAGAGGCCTCCCCCCCCCCCTTACGTTGGCGTCCCTCAGAGAGGCCTCCCCCCCCCCCCCCCCCTTACGTTGGCGTCCCTCAGAGAGGCCTCCCCCCCCCTTACGTTGGCGTCCCTCAGAGAGGCCTCCCCCCCCCTTACGTTGGCGTCCCTCAGAGAGGGCCCCCCCCTTACGTTGGCGTCCCTCAGAGAGGGCCCCCCCCTTACGTTGGCGTCCCTCAGAGAGGGCCCCCCCCTTACGTTGGCGTCCCTCAGAGAGGGCCCCCCCCTTACGTTGGCGTCCCTCAGAGAGGGCCCCCCCCCTTACATTGGCGTCCCTCAGAGAGGGCCCCCCCCCCTTACATTGGCATCCCTCAGAGAGGGCCCCCCCCCCTTACATTGGCGTCCCTCAGAGAGGGCCCCCCCCCCCTTACATTGGCGTCCCTCAGAGAGGGCCCCCCCCCTTACATTGGCGTCCCTCAGAGAGGGCCCCCCCCCCCTTACATTGGCGTCCCTCAGAGAGGGCCCCCCCCCTTACATTGGCGTCCCTCAGAGAGGGCCCCCCCCTTACATTGGCGTCCCTCAGAGAGGGCCCCCCCCTTACATTGGCGTCCCTCAGAGAGGGCCCCCCCCCCCTTACATTGGCGTCCCTCAGAGAGGGCCCCCCCCCTTACATTGGCGTCCCTCAGAGAGGGCCCCCCCCCCTTACATTGGCGTCCCTCAGAGAGGGCCCCCCCCCCTTACATTGGCGTCCCTCAGAGAGGGCCCCCCCCCTTACATTGGCGTCCCTCAGGGAGGGCCCCCCCCCCTTACATTGGCGTCCCTCAGAGAGGGCCCCCCCCCTTACATTGGCGTCCCTCAGAGAGGGCCCCCCCCTTACATTGGTAGAAAAAAGGGGGGGGGTGGGTAAGGTGTGCTATGGACACTAAAATATATATAATTTTATTTTTTTGAGATCAGAAAACCATACAAAAGGTGAAAACCAAAACGTATAAACGAGACGATATAGTAATGAAAGGAGGGGCTGCCACTACCTTACATATTTAACCACTTGCCGCCCACCCTATAGGCAATTGACGTGGCAAAGTGGTTTCATAATCCTGATCGGACGTCATATGACGTGATCAGGATTATGAGCCGCTGCGCGCCCCCGGGCGCGCATCGCGGCGATCGTTGTTGCGGGGTGTCAGTCTGACACCCGGCAAATACTATCTCGGTAAAGAGTCTCCGACGGAGACTCTTTACCACGTGATCAGCCGTGTCCAATCACGGCTGATCACAGTGTAAATGGGAAGAGCCGGTGATCGGCTTTTCCTCACTCGCGTCTGTCAGATGCGAGAAGAGGAGAGCCGATCGGCTGCTCCTCTGACAGGGGGGGTCTGTGCTGATCGATTATCAGCACAGCCCCCCCCCCCCCCCGAGGATGCCCACACTGGACCACCAGGGATGCCACCAGACCACCAGGGATGCCCAGCAAAAGGTAATCCTCCCTAGACCACCAGGGATGCCAGTCAGCACAATGGATACCAATCAGTGCCCACAATGGGCATCACTGATTGGCATGCATTGTTTGGCACTGATTGGCATCCATTAGTACAGTATAACACCAATGCCGCCTATGCATGCCAATCCGTGCCGCCTATCCATGCCAATCCATGCCAATCCGTGCCGCCTATCAGTGTCCATCAATGCCACCCCATCAGTGCCACTTCATTGGTGCCCATCAGTATAGCCCCATCAGTGCCCATCAGTGAAGGAGAAAACGTACTTATTTACAAAGTTTTGAAACTGAAACAAAAAAAAACGTTTTTTTTTTCGGTATTTTTTTTATTTGTAGCTCAAAAAATAAAAACCGTAGAGGTGATCAAATACCACCAAAAGAAAGCTCTATTTGTGGGAAAAAAATGATAAAAATTTAATTTGTGTACAGTGTAGCATGACCGCGCAATTGTCATTCAAAGTGCGACAGCGCTGAAAGCTGAAAATTGGTCTGGGCAGGAAGGTGTTTAAGTGCCCTGTATTGAAGTAGTTAACCTGAAAGGATGAAAAGACATAAAAAAAATGCTAAGGGGGTAGCTGCAGCACTCACCTGCTATTAATTATACTTAGTCCCTGCAGGGATCTATTTATGGCTGGGTTCACACTGCTGCAGCTACGAGACCCGGATGTGATTCGCACCGCACTGCAGTGCAAATCACATCCGATCTCTGTGCGATGCGAGTTCAGCCATACAGATAGTACGGCTGAATTCGCATCGCACACGGCCCAAACTCGCACAGGACCCCTTTTTTTTTTTTTAATCCGCAGCAGAATCGGATCGCATTGGGTGTTCACACCATGCGATCCGATTCCTGTCCGAGTTTGCAGATCGCACTGCGATATGCGAACTGATCTGGGGGTGTCATTAACATTTCACTGACACTCCCAGCAGTCCGCATAGGGCAGTGTGAACTGCCGCCGGGAGGCATGCGATGCGGGAACCCGCCGTGGATTTGCGGCGTTCCTGCATCACTGCAATGTGAACCCAGCCTAAAATCAAAAAGAGTAACTAAAATTAATTCTTATTACCAAAATATTTAATAGTGATTTTACACACACAAATAATAAAAAAAAAAAAAAAATTCCACATGTGCAATATATATGACTAACATATGGCAATATGGAACGTGCATGAAGGTGTTACAGAAATCACAGTTTACATGATCACAAAATGCTATGTATTAGTGCAAAAACGACAATACACTGCACAATATTAGTGCATATGTGCATTTATGCAAATCACAAATGAGAAAAGTGCTTATAAAGGCGCCACAATTTCAGTATATACTATCAAAAAAGTTCTCCGTGCTTCTATAAGTGCCGCAATATGTACATACAGTACTTTACACTTTATAAAGTCGCTAGATGGGGAAAAATACAAATGTAAGTTGATGAACGAGTCCAACAGCAGAAATTATTAATATCAGGAAGTCCCTTTAGAACAAAAGTGACCGTGTACTTCAGTGCTTAGTGAGTTCCTGGATTGCAACCGGTGCCATTTCCGTGCATAAGGACAATATTCCGCACTCACCAGCTCCCCTGCCCCTTAAGGGGTTAATGCGCCTCCACAGTGTGAGCCCCTGTGTCGCTATATGGAGCTGCTCCGGTTACCATCCAGTGATTTCCCTCATTAAAAATGGAATGAAACATACAGTACATAGTGTAATCCAGTTTAAAAGCCAAAATGTATTATGTGCATGAAATGCTACTCACAAAGTTGAAGGATAAAACAGCGCCTCTAGTATATGAGGCACTGTTTTATCCTTCAACTTTGTGAGTAGCATTTCATGCACATAATACATTTTGGCTTTTAAACTGGATTACACTATGTACTGTATGTTTCATTCCATTTTGGTGTCCCTCAGAGAGGCCTCCCCCCCTTACATTGGTGTCCCTCAGAGAGGCCTCCCCCCCCCCCCCCCTTACATTGGTGTCCCTCAGAGAGGCCTCCCCCCCCCCCCCCCTTACATTGGTGTCCCTCAGAGAGGCCTCCCCCCCCCCCTTACATTGGTGTCCCTCAGAGAGGCCTCCCCCCCCCCTTACATTGGTGTCCCTCAGAGAGGCCTCCCCCCCCCCCTTACATTGGTGTCTCTCAGAGAGGCCTCCCCCCCCCCCTTACATTGGTGTCTCTCAGAGAGGCCTCCCCCCCCCCCCTTACATTGGTGTCCCTCAGAGAGGCCTCCCCCCCCCCTTACATTGGTGTCCCTCAGAGAGGCCTCCCCCCCCCCTTACATTGGTGTCTCTCAGAGAGGCCTCCCCCCCCCCTTACATTGGTGTCCCTCAGAGAGGCCTCCCCCCCCCCCTTACATTGGTGTCCCTCAGAGAGGCCTCCCCCCCCCCCCCCCCTTACATTGGTGTCCCTCAGAGAGGCCTCTCCCCCCCTCCCCTTACATTGATGTCCCTCAGAGAGTCCTCCCCCCCCCCTCCCCTTACATTGGTGTCCCTCAGAGAGGCCTCCTCCCCCCCCCCTTACATTGGTGTCCCTCAGAGAGGCCTCCTCCCCCCCCCTTACATTGGTGTCCCTCAGAGAGGCCTCCTCCTCTCCCCCCTTACATTGGTGTCCCTCAGAGAGGCCTCCTCCTCTCCCCCCTTACATTGGTGTCCCTCAGAGAGGCCTCCTCCTCTCCCCCCCCCCTTACATTGGTGTCCCTCAGAGAGGCCTCCTCCTCTCCCCCCCCCCCCTTACATTGGTGTCCCTCAGAGAGGCCTCCTCCTCTCCCCCCCCCTTACATTGGTGTCCCTCAGAGAGGCCTCCTCCTCCCCCCCCCCCCTTACATTGGTGTCCCTCAGAGAGGCCTCCTCCTCCCCCCCCCCCCCCCTTACATTGGTGTCCCTCAGAGAGGCCTCCTCCTCCCCCCCCCCCCCCCTTACATTGGTGTCCCTCAGAGAGGCCTCCTCCTCCCCCCCCTTACATTGGTGTCCCTCAGAGAGGCCTCCTCCTCCCCCCCCTTACATTGGTGTCCCTCAGAGAGGCCTCCTCCTCCCCCCCCTTACATTGGTGTCCCTCAGAGAGGCCTCCTCCTCCCCCCCCTTACATTGGTGTCCCTCAGAGAGGCCTCCTCCTCCCCCCCCCTTACATTGGTGTCCCTCAGAGAGCTGCCCCCCACTTACATTGCCCCCCCCCCCCCTTACACTGGTGTCCCCCAGAGAGCCTCCCCCTTACATTGGTGCCCCCCCTTACATGAGTGTCCCCAGAGAGCCTCCCCCCTTACATTAGGGTCCCCAGACCACCCCCTCTTCCAGGGGTTCCCTGTGTACCTGGGCTGAGGAGGTGGGAGGCCACAATGGGTGGTGGGATCTCCATGAGGCCAGTGTATAGAGTGGAGAGGGGAGGGGCCTCTGACCCGAGCACGTATCAGTGTACAAGCAGAGCGACTCACTTCTACGCTGAAGAGTGAAACTGCTATATGCTCGGCTCAGAGGCTCCTCCCCTCTCCACTGTGTAGACTCGGGAAGAGAACTACAAGCCCCAGGGAGATCCCGCCGCCCACAGGAAACAGAGCTGCCGATTGTTGCCTCCCACCTCCCCCTCACTGCATTTTAAATGGACAGCCAAAGGTGCCACCGCGGCAGAACGGCAGGGCCCAGTAGCAAGTGTGACTGCAGTGACCCGTATAGTTCCGCCACTGATGTAAAGATGGAGCCGAGACATGGCTAGGTTTAGTTGAACGTTTTATTTTTACTACAGCACATGGAAATGGCTGCAGTAAAGTCACCGCTGTTTGCCATAACGTTACTGGACTGGTACTAAAATGCACACACTCCCACTGAAGATCTTATTGGACAATTCCATTTTTCCTTTGAAAGGAGTGGACAGTTGTCATAAATCAAATAGAATTGTTTTTGCCTTTGGATAGGGAAGGGGATTTAGTGGGATACTCCATAAATAGAACTATTCACATCTAACTGATCTCAGTTAAGCTCTGGTGAAGTCCTTGTTGAAAGCAGATGTAGCCAAGTCCCGGGTCCCCTTTTTGGTCTAATGCGAACCTCCAGAGTTAGGGATAGCTGACATACTTCTGTGTATAGTGGGTTGTAATGGAAGGTAGATCACGGGCGCCAGACACTTCTTGAATGGAAAGAGATTTATTGTCTTGTTAACAGGCGAGACGGTTAGGGCCAGGACACCCTTTAGTAGTTGCAATGTTAATTGGCAGACTCCGAGACTTCTATAGGTAGACAGCCATGCAGGGAAAGGCACCCAGCCGGACATCACATCTGCACGTGTAGAAACGTTGTCTCCTATGGCAACAATCTTGAACAGTTCTTATAGGTTACAATGAACTCTTTCACTTCCTCTACAATCTCCTCTTGTAGATCTTCACTCAACCAAGCTCCCAGTCTCTCTCACACTAGACTTGCTGATCCACTGCATCCCCTGAGCTCTTCGAACCTTCTCACTGAGTAGCTTCCTCACCCCCCATGTCCCTGCTGTGGCCCTAGCTTGGCACTCACAGATACTCCTCAAGCGTCACCTCACTGGCCTGCTCGAACCCTGGCTTGGCACACAGTGCTCTGCAAGCGTCACCTCCGCTGGCTGGGTCCCTGACTTGACACCTGCTGAAGTTTCCCAATTCTTCACAGTTCCCAGTTGGTGAGAATGCTGCTCCGGTACTTACTTTCGCTACTCAGTGGTTCCTGGTAACAAGGTGGATGGCCCCTTAGTGGCGACCTCTACCCTTCTACCTCCAACCACGACAGGTTCTTCGGCTGGCAAAACAGTATCTTTTGGTTGGATGGCAAGCCGCAGTGCCAACCCTGCACCGTTCTCTTGCTTCTAGATAGGCCCTCAGACTGCCTAGCAGCCAGATGTCCCCAGGATAGGCCTCGGCACTGGCCTAGCAGCCCAACACACGTCCACCCAGACAGCCATCCAAGTGGCACTGAACCCCCGATCACCTGACCTCACCCAAATAAATAGGCTCTCCCAGCAGACCAAGGGACCCAAGAAGGTCCCTGCCCATTGGCTGAGATTACCCCATCTATTCCTAATCTCAGGGGCGTAACTATAGGGGGTGCAACAGTCGCGACCGCAACTGGGCCCTGTGATGCAGGGGGCCCATGCAGCCCCCTCTACATATGGCCGGAAGTAGCATAGGCAGCTAGGGGTACCAGTGCACCATGCACACGGGTGGCTGGAGGTGGAGGGTGACTAGCAGAGCTCCATGCTCGACTATTGCACTGGCTGCTCCATGCATTGCCACTCAGTCCGATGTCTGTTCTCCGCAGCTAGAGTCCGGCCCACACTGCACTGCATACTTCTCTCAGGTAAACAATCGTTAAACACACAGATGCAGTGCAGCCCTATGAGAGCCCCCCGGAGGACACTGCAGGCTTGTCTGCCAGCCCCCCCTCCTCCCCCGTCATACACAGATGATGAAAGGTCTTTCTGGGAGATATGCTGATCGCCTGTCCAGCACACTGGATTGAGCCCAGGCCAACATGGATGAGTGCGCGGCCTGCAGCTTGGTCATGGTGAGTGAGAGGACCCCATCCCCCACACACTATTACATACCCCCTCCATCTCCCCCTGGGGACAGGGGCCCCTTCTCACACGGGGACAGGGACCCCTTCTCACCTGGGGGCAGTAACTTCATCTGCCCTGGAGAAAAGGACCTCATCCCTTCTGGGGACGGGGACCCCATCCTGCATAGGGACAGTCCCCCAATGGGGCACCTAAAAAATAAATAAAAAAAACCTACTGATACCAGTGGTGGAACTACAGGGCTCACAAAGGTCATACCTGTGACCATGCCTTGGAGTTCCACCACTGGACTCGGAAGAAAGGGCCCTGGCTGGGGGTTCAGTGGGGCCCTTCATGGTTTCTTGCATCGGGCCCTGAAGGTTCTAGTTACGCCACTGCCTAATCTGTCTTTGCAATGTCCTTGTCTTATCTAATTCCAACAGATACCCGGCCATCTAGTGACAAAATAAAGAAGTGCCGCAATTCCAGAATTGGGGTGGAAGCAATTGATCACCTATCAACTGGCGAAGGCAACTATACCTGGCAGGTAAATTTACTAGCAACCCTGCCTAAAATATCAGGGTCCTACACAGATATAGCAGACCTCTCCTTGTCAGTAGCAGCAAAGTCCCTTAGTAGCAGCAGTAACTCCACAAAGCTCCTCAGATCAATAGCCAGTGTTCCCTTGTCTGGACCCCTAGCTGACTATATAGCACACCAGAAGGACTGTCCAGCATACCCACCCCTCTGTTCAGTGTTGTATAGAACACATTCGTGGACTCGGTGTTCATGACTTTGTAGCAAGACTAGGTTATGTACCGAATCCATTGTGATTCGGGGTTAGTGTGCTGAACCTTATTGTTTGGTTCTGTGCTTGCCACACTGCCGTGTCCTTTCCATATATTGGTGGTCATATACACACTGTATCCATGTGTTTATTGCTCAAAATGTAGTTTTATTGTTTTGTTGAGGTGTGTGTGTTTTGGCGTCTGGCTCACTTTTAGAGATTAACTTTGGTAAATCCCACTGTGTCGTTATTGTATTCATAGACGAAAAACAATGTTTCCACAGCTATATAAACCACTTCCGGACTGCCGCATGCCAATATACGTCCCAACTTTGAAGAGGGATATCTTTGTTATGGCAGCAGCTAGCTACCATAACCCCGGTATCCTCTTCTTCAGAGGGCAGTCCAGTTTCCAATAATAGTGGTCTCTGCAGCGGATTCGCCGCAAGATCACTTTTATCAGCAGTGGGAGAGGGCCACTCCCGTTGCTCTCTTTCCAGTGCCCTCCGTCGTGGCGGAGGCATACAGATCCTTCTCCTTCCTGGGTATGGAGACAAGTGAGGGAAAGATGGCCCCCACCCATCTCCATACCACTGCAGAGCGGAAGCGACGTCAAAAACGCCACTTCTGCCCATAGCTCTTAAAGGGACTTATTTTTATTTTTTTTCCAAATGACAATTTTTTTTTTTTAATTGCATTTTAGTCTAAATATGAGATGTGGGGTCTTCTTGGCCCCTGATCTCACCGCACTGCAGTGAAAATCACATCCGATCTCTGTGCGATGCGATTTCAGCCATACAGATAGTATGGCTGAATTCGCATCACATCCGGCCCAAACTTGCACAGGACCCTTTTTTTTTTTTTTTTTGGTCCGCAGCAGAATCAGATCGCATGGGTGTTCAGAGTTTACAGATCGCACTGCGATATGCGAACTGATTTGGGGTTGTCATTAACTTTCCACTGACACTCCCAGCAGTTCGCATAGGTCAGTGTGAACTGCCGCCGGGAGGCATGCGATGCGGGAACCCGCAGTAGATTCGCAGCGTTCCCGCATCGCAGCAGTGTGAACCCAGCCTTAGAGGTCTTGTCATCCATATTTTTTTTTTTTTTCCCCTTCCCTATTACAAGGGATGCTTACATTCCTTGTAAAAGGAATCAAAGTGAAACTTTTTGGAAAAATTAAAAGGTAATAAAAAAAAATAAAAAAAAAACGTGAGTAGCGCCCGCATATGAAAACAGCGTTCAAACCCCACATGTGAGGTATTGTTGCGATCGGTAGAGCGAGAGCAATAATTCTAGCACTAGAACTCCTCTGCAACTCTAAACCTGCAACCTGTAGAATTTTTTATTTTTAAATGTTGCCTATGGAGTTTTTTTAAGGTTAAAAGATTGTTGCCATTCCATGAGTGGGCGCAATTTTGAAGCGTGACATGTTGGATATCAATTTACTTGACGTAACTTTTTATCTTTTACAATATAAAAAAAAAGTAAATAACTTTACTGTTGTCTTATATATTTTTTTTTTTTTCCCAAAAAAATTGCGCTTGCAAGACCGCTGCACAAATACGGTGTGGCAGAATGTATTGCAACGACCGCCATTTTAGTCTCTAGGATGTTAGAACCTCCAAACATTATATTTTTTTTCTAAGTAGTTTTCTAGCAAAAATCAAGTTTTTTTTTTTTTTTTTTTTTTTTTTTTTTTTTTTTTTTTTTTTTTTTTTTTTTAAAACTTGTAAACGACAACCTCTCAGAAAGAGGCTCTGTCCTTAAGTGGTTAAATGTCCTTTATTTGCGCCCCCCCCCCCCCCCAGATGGGGGCTCTTGTTAGGAACCCTCCCATGTATTATCTGTGTTCCTTCATATAATGATTCCTATGACTACTTTTTTCAGCCAGCAGGTTGATTTAAAAAAAAAAATAAAAATCAGATTCCCCCATACACACAAGTGAGGCTAATGGAGGGATCCTCCCTGCTGTGCCATTGTATTTTGACAGTGGGGGATCCTCAACTATCAGAATACATTGATCACTGAATATTCCTATTAGAGAGAAGCTGATCATTAAAGTGGTTGTAAACCCTTACAACCAACTTTGACCTACAGGTAAGCCTAGATTAAGGCTTACCTGTAGGTCCAAGAAATGGCTCCTAAACCTACATGGTTTAGGAGATATTTGCCAAAAGACAGGCACTGCTGTCTACGGCGCATGAGCCGTAGACAGCGGCGTGCAGGCACACTGAGCGCGCCGCGGTCAATGGCAATATGCCGCCAGTGGCTGCTCCCGTGTGCATGTGCAGGAGTGACGTCATCGCGGCTTCGCTGAATGACAGCGGCGGAGCAGCGAGACCCACCGAGAAGATGGATGCTCCGGACTACAGGGGACAGCGGTGACATTGCTGGCTCCTGTGTCAGGTAAGTGACACATAATGGACTACTATGCGATGCATAGTAGTAGTCCATTATGCTTTACCTTTGCAGGGAATCAAAGAGGAAGTAAACTCATCAGGGTTTACTTCCTCTTTAAGGCCCGTACACACGATCGTACTTTTTGACTACAAACATGCAAATTAGCTGTTTTGGAGCAACATCCGACCGTGTGTACGCTCCATCGAACAAACTTTTTCAGTTTTCATCTGACTTTTGTTGGCTGTGCGAACGGACAAACTTTTTGACAACATAAGTCCGATGGAGCAAAGTCCGATCGTGTGTACGCAAACCCATCCGACTGTTGTACAAGTTACAAACACTCATGCTCAGAACCAATGCAAAAGATCAGATAACAATACAGAAGTTGAGCAAAGCTGGCGTAATTGAATGTCCTCTTTTGAAGTGTCGTTAGTACGTTGAAATGTCACTACGTTCGTGTATGTTGCCTAAAAAGTCTGATCATGTGTATGCAATACAAACTTGTGGACTACGCCCTTTGTACAAAAGTCCACGGGAAAGTTTTTACAAAGTCTGATCGTGTGTAGGAGGCTTTAGACCAGGGATATGCAATTAGTGGACCTCCAGCTGTTGCAGAACTACAAGTCCCATGAGGCATAGCTAGACTCTGACAGCCACAAGCATTACACCCCGAGGCAGATGCATGATGGGACTTGTAGTTTTGCAGCAGCTGGAGGTCCGTTAATTGCATATCCCTGCTTTAGACTGACTTCTCTCTTGTGGGAGCAGCCATAGATGGATCAGACTTCAGCCAGTCCCTGGTAAATGGCCAAATGTTGGTCCATCTACGGCTGCCTTCAGTCTGTCTTATCATGTGTAGAAGTGTACTGAACTGGTCATGCTGGTTATTGAGTGTCATGGAATTTTTCTGTCATTTTCTCTCTTCTGGTCTCAAGGATGTCATCTGCTGATCTGAGGAAGGAGCTGGAATGTTCTGTCTGTCTGCACAATTATACAGATCCTGTAACCCTAAAATGTGGACACAACTTCTGCCGGGACTGTATTGGTCATGTGTTGGATACACAGGAGGGGTCTGGAGTTTATTCCTGTCCTGAATGCAAAGAAGAGTTCCAGGAGCGGCCTGCCCTGCAGAGGAACATAACATTGTGTAACATAATGGAGAATTTCCTGTCTGCTCAGCCACATGTGGAGTACTCTGGGGTTTTCTCTACTTGCAGTATTCACACTCCTGTCCCTGCTGTGAAATCCTGTCTGCAAGTCGAGAGCAAGTCACCAGAACACATCTTCTGTGACCCCGCCACTTCCCCGGAGAACAGGAAATGCTCCGTCCATAAGAAACTACTGGAATATTACTGCACCGATGACTCCACCTTTATCTGTGCGTCCTGCAGCTTGGCTGAAGAACATCAGGGACACCAGGTGAAGACTCTGGATGAGGCTTCTGAGATGAAGAAGGGACAACTTAGAAATGTTCTGCAGAAACTGATGACCGAGAGAGAGGAGACAGAGAAGAGAGTCCAGAGTCTGCAGGAAGACAGAAGGAAAGTACAAGGAAAAGCAGATAATGAAACTGAGAGACTCACTGTCCTGTTCAGAGACCTCAGGAGACGTCTGGAAGACCTGGAGAAGAGAGTCCTGAGTGACGTTTCCGTGAAGGCAGAGCAGGTCTCTCTATCACTGTCTGATATGATCCAACAGCTGGAAATGAAGAAGGAAAATCTGTCCAGGAAGATGGGTGACATTGAGAAGCTGTGTAACATGACGGATCTACTGACCGTCCTACAGGAATCGGACGCCGGTGATTTGTGTGATACTGAGGATGGAAGTGACCAAGAGAGACATGATCAACTCCTCCGTGATGGAGGGGATCTGGATGTGGCAGGGATCACGCACATATTACACACAGGTTTATATGAAATCATGTCTTGGGTAAATATACATAAATATACAGGCGCACGTGTCTATCCACATTTTACCAGAAGGAGTAAGGCTTACATCAATGCTGAGTCATCCAGGAGACGTCCCCAACCCTACCCCACCATACAACATACACACCGCCAGGCTGAGGGACTTAATATTGGGGCTGTACAGCAAACGGTGGGGGTGTCGGATGTTACGGACATACTACTGGATGCGAGCACAGCTGGTAACTTTCTGCATCTATCAGATGACAGGAAAACTGCATCATGGTCATCACATCAGCGTCACCCAGAACAACCAGAGCGGTTTTATTTGCCTCAGGTGATGAGCAGTCAGAGTTTCTGCTCTGGGAGATTTTACTGGGAAGTGGATGCTGGGGGGTCATTATACTGGAGAGTCGGCATGTGTTACCCCAGTATAGAGAGGAAAGGAGATGACTCACAAATTGGATGTAATAAGAAGTCCTGGGGTTTGAGGAGATTTGATAATCAGTACTCGGTGATACATGATGGGAAGGTGATCCGATTACCCAGCAATGTCTCTGGTAAAAGATTCAGGATATATGTGAATTATGAGGCCGGGCGGATCTCCTTTTATGATCTGTGTGACCCGATCCGACACCTCCACACCTTCGCCACCTTCTTCACCGAGCCCCTCCATGCCGGTTTACGTGTAGGGCTAGGTTCCTGCATAAAGATATCTGGTGGAAAACAAATGTGAGGAATCTGTCCGGAGATTGGCAACCTCACAGGGCTGAGTATCTGATTGGTGTAGTACTCAGCTGATAGCTGGAGGCAGTGAACAAGAACCAATATAACTGATGTATGTATAAATCTGCAGACTCCGAGGCCATCATCTTTATCCTAAACCTCACTTCTCTACCTAGTGTGTCACTGACCAGGGACATGCATGCAGGAGGTGGAGAATTTCTAGGCTTCACTTGCTGCATGCTTGTTCTGGGTGAGTGAAATTTAAGGAAATGTAGTCAGGATTGAGATGACAGCCCTGGAGCCTTCAACTTTTACAGTGTATCTGAAGTCCATTTGTTTCAGTTGTGGAAGGATTAGAACCTCAGTCTGATTTTTAGTTTTGTGCCCCTGTTGTAGATTTTCCTATATATCCTTTTTGCTTTTCTGTCCCCCATAGGTTCTATTATACATGACATGTACATTTATTGTGAATTGCTCCTCCCCCCTCACTGTGAATGGCTGTGATGATTGTCACTATTAATACATCCAGCATTAGTCTTGTTCCTATTGGTTTTTACATGGGCTTGGAGATTGGTCTCCGGCACCAAAAAAAATTTTTTTTGTTAAATTTTAATATTTCTGAATCGACTAATTTGTTGAAAAATGAATTCACAAAGAAACTTAAGAATTGGATGTAGATCTAATGATGGGATGGATTACTAGAACTGCCATTAACCCTTCAGTCCGACTGCCTCTATGATACTTATAGAAGAGAATTTTAGATTTCCTCAACCATTTGATAAAGAAACATAGTTGTTTATATGAGAAAAACCCCTTTACGCTAAATAAAAAATCACCCCAAAGAAAGTGTAGAAAATAATAATCAGTAGATAGATATTTCTCTTTATCTCGAACCTCAGAAACATTAACCACTGTACACAAATTAAACTCACTTTTTCCACCCAGAGCTTTCTTTTGGTGGTATTTGATCACCACTGGGCTTTTTGTCATGTAAATGAGAAAAATATATATGTTCTACTTTTCTGTTTTAAAAAAAAACACTCAATAAAATAATTTTTTTTCAGAAATACTGCTACATGTTTGGTAAAGGAATTTCAGTAAGTGTATGCAAATTGGTTTTTTTTTTTACAGGGTCTGCAAGCTATGGTAAATGTATTTGAAAATTGATAAAGCCTCATGTACTTGCAGCTCTTCCATAATGGTCCTAAAATGCCAGGACAATAAAAAAAATCCCCTTCCCCAATGACCCCTTTCTGGAAAGTAGACAGTCCTAGGTATTTAGTAAATGGCATGGTTTGCAGCTCCAGTGGATGGCTGCTTTGCTCCGGGGCTCCACTCAGTCCCCAGCTGTACCACAGCTCCACCGTACAGCCTGCACTTCAGTTCCACTCTTCCACCACCACTTGCCAGCATTTCCAAGCAGAGGAAGGCCCGAAATAATGCCGCAGAAGCTCAGGGCATTATTCTCAATGGCAGGTCCCTGATCCAGCCAAGACTGCACTGACGGACATCACTGAGGCGTCACATGGCTCTCCTCATCTGGTGCCTCTGAGCCTGCACAGCATCCTGCCTTCTTTCTACCACCAGCAGATTATGGCGGGTCTTCTTCACCACACTCATTGACAACAGCCAACCTTGCTAAATCCAGATAGAGGAGCCAACACAGCCAATCCTTAATACCTTAGGCCTTGACCTCTCTCGCTGCTAATCAGCATTCATTGGCAATAGAGTTCTTCCCAAAATGTATGTGGAGTTTTCTGCACACAATGATCTCTTAGATTTGCATCCTGACCATGATAGTAAACTACAGGACCTGAAATTTTAAGTTTGCTGACTTGGAAGACTGACCATGCAGGAACAACATAAAATTAAGGAATGTCCCTGAAACGGCATCCCAAGCGGACAAAGCCACCTTTCTCCAACAACTAATGCAAGCCTTACTTCTTGATCTGTACTAGCCTGCATTCATTTTTTCAATGTTAAAGAAAAAATAAGGATGGCGGCAAAAAGGGGCTGCCAAACCACCTAAAGCCTTTTTCAGCTGTCGAGCTATATTCTATACCAGTAAGATGCAATTAGCGGACCTCCAGCTGTTGCAAAACTGCACGTCCCATCATGCCCATTCCATCAAGAGTTGTAGTTCTGCAACAGCTGGAGGTCCGCTAATTGCATATCCCTGTTTTATACCGATTTCCCCCCCCCACCCCAAGTTTGTCATGCAAAATAGGAAACGACTTGTCACCATCACCAAAGCATTACAGTACCGTAGGATCTCCTACAAATGGGGTTTCTTAACTAAGCTGCTAGTGACTCCTCATGATAAATCCTATACAACCCATACCTTAGAAGGGGGGTTTACACTTGCTGAGAGTGTGTTATATACTACCTACAATGTAGCGTGCATCCTCTTGTTAATAGAAACTGATTGGACTCTCCAAGACACTTGAACAGGATTCGCCTGATGGCTGTCTTTGCTTCTAACCATTTTAAGCTCGGTGACCACGGCATAGCCTTCATGGTCTTTTTCTTTCTTTTTTTCTTGTCTACTTGTTTTGTTTAGATCTGTGGACTGTTCCTTTTGAACCCCAGATATCTAGCAGTTATACTGTAACTGCTCAAAGCTCTCAAATTTACAAACTCTTTTTTTTACCTTATCCTCCCAACACACAGACATTATTCAACTACCTCTCCAGTGACCCCGCACCTACTGCTAAAGCCTTTCAGAGTCTACTTCTCTGAACCTGAAACCAACACCACTATCTTTCTCCTCCAGTCTCCACTCCCAACAATATTTACATACTATAACAAGATTTAAGACCCTCTGAGTGGGCCTCTCTGCCTACATTCACCTTTCCAGACTTAATACATAGATATCAAAAAAGACGGAGGTTGTATGGGATTCTGCTGTATATCAGCTAACATCCTAATCTTGAATATGGTGCAAAATTTCCCCTTACAGGGTGGGACTTTATAGGCATGAACTGCGCCACATACAATCTTATAAAAAAAAAGTATGAAGCATTTTTATTTAACAATTATTAAAAAACAATTAAAGTTGTGCAAAACATCATGTATTTAAAAAATTGACTGTACAATTTGTTCTTGAGTGCTTGTATTTCGGAACAATCACAGAAACACACGCATTCAAAGGGATATATAACAATGAGACATATGCATTTCATATCGTCTACGCGTTACTTAAAGCTGTCCAGCTCACTTCATTCCGCCTTGGTCACATCACAACCATCTCCTGCATAAAGACTGGCTTGCTGACCTCCCTTCTGGCTCCTTATCCTGTTTCCTGTTGCTCCAGTTGGATCCCTGACTTCTGGCCTGGCTGATTACCCGGTCTGGTTATTGAACTCTGGACTGGCTGACTACTCGTTTTGGTTACTGGACTCTGGCTATGCTTTGACTACGCTTACTCTATCTTTTTATTTTTTATTAATAAACAAGTGATTTAATTGTACTTCTGTCTCGGTCTGATTCATGGTTTCTGACAGTAGGCGAAGGCCATGAATTCAGAAGATACAGTCAATCCACTTGTTGGTAATATTTCTTTCCAGATTGGATGAGCAAGATCACCGCATGGATCAATTTGCCTTTGCCTTGGCAAATGCTCCTGAGTCGCTTGGCTCCCCTGGAATCACCCGCTGTGGCTGCTCCAGTACAAACTGAGTCACAGGCCGTCCCTGCTGCTATGCCAGTCTCTGTGCAGGCACCCGCCTTGAGTATTACCTCTATAAGAGGTATGTCTGGTTCTGCTCCGCTCCGCTTCCCCAAATATTTGGGGGCAATCCAGTTCAATGCAGAGGGTTTCTCGAGTAAGGGAAAGTAAGGAAAAACAGGGGGAACGGAGGAAAAAAGGGGGGAGAAAAACAGAGAATTGGAAAGAAGGGAAAAAGAGGGGGGAAAAAAGGGGAAAAGGACAACAGAGAGGGGGGAAGAATCACATGTGCCGCTCATATACTCACATGTACAGCAAAGCATCCATTTCCAAGAGGTCATAAAATTATTACCAATTTAGACCACAGAAAAACCAGATGGGTGCAGCAGAAAAGAAGAAACAGAGTGTCTTAGAAGACTCCATGAGGAACCATATGAACAATCCGCTACAAAATCCATGCGAGGACAGAATGTACATCCAATACAGAGCTCAGAGACTCCTGGTTGTTTGAACCCCTTGGTGACAGGTAATTCACATACAGGTATGGCCGCAGAATTATCCTCTATCGCCCCCTGTGAAGATGTCTATGACCATACTAACACTAGACACCTCGCAAATTGGAGAGAAACTGCATCCACACCGTATGCTGTTTTCTCTTCTTTTCTGAACTGCCTGATCTTAAGCATGAGAAAAGGAAATGCAGTATCCAACATACCGATAACCTCTTAGGGGATATCTGTGATGGATCCCAATGTCTCTATGAACATGGTTAACTTATCTTCACATAATTTAAGCACATATGAGACCAGTGTTCTTATGAAGGGGTTGGGCTTCTGCCCCAATGAAAACCTTAACAAGTTTGATTTGGTCAGGGACCTCAACCTCTTTGTAAGAAAATTGCTATTGTAAAATATGTATAGTAAGCATTATGATCCAAATGCACAGTTGAGTAAAGAAGAAGAAGAAAAAGCCATTAATCACACTTCTGTGTAAAAAAAATTCTTAGAAATAAGAATTTGTTTTGTTCCATCCCTGTTAATGTGATTTAAAGATTTTATGACTTGGTGGATATTGCGGGTAAAAAAGGTATCATAACAGCCACAACCTGGAAATAGATATGCACAGAGCATGCGAAAATCCCAACCTTTTATTCGCTCCCAAAGATCCACAAGGACAGTAAGGACCCACCAGGCCGTCCTATTATTTCAGGAAATGGTTCCATTTCCAAAAGACTAAGTCAATTAGTTGATTTACACCTCAGGCAATTTGTAATTAGTCTTCCATCCTATGGAAAGGATACAATCCATATTCTTAAAGAGGGATTCCGCCCACAAAAAAAAATATTAAAAGCCAGCAGCTATAAATACTACAGCTGCTGACTTTTAATAAATGGACACTCACCTGTCCCGGGTTCCAGCGATGCCGAGGCCGATCGACCGCTCGGGCCTCGGCTGCTGCCGCCGCCATTCGAAGTGACGGAATCAGGAAGTAAAGCGAATCGGCTTCACTTCCCGGTTCCATACTGCGCATGCGCGAGCCGCACCGCGCAATAGGAGATCTCCGCGCTGTCACTGGGACCCGTGTGTGTCCCAGCAGACAGCGCGGCAGGGCAGGAAATGGCGTAGACTCCCGTGGGAGTCTATGCCCGGAAGTGGGTGAAAATACCTGTCTTTGACAGGTATCTCCACCCCCCTCCCCCCTGAAAGGTGTCAATTGTGACACCGGAGGGGGGGGGGGGGGGTTCCGATCAGCGGAGGTTCCACTTTAGGGTGGAATCCCGCTTTAAAATCCTGGATGGTCTTTTCATCCTTGAGCACTCAATGTTGGTAACTATCAACGTTGAGGCACTCTATAGTTCCATTCTGCACACACTGGGTTTGGTTGCCATTCATCACATTTCATACCAACAAATAGATGATGAATGGCCATACAGCAAATTTATCGTTCAATTGTTGGATTTTATCTTTAACCACAATATCTTTACCTTTGACGGCTCCCACTACCTCCAGGTGCAGGGTGTTGCAATGGGGACATGTGCCCTATCGTACACCAATCTGTACCTGGGGGAGTGGAAGTGGTCTGTGATGGCAGATGAACAATTGATGATGTTTACTGACCACATTACTGTGTGGGTAAGATACATCAATGACATGTTTTTAATTTGAGATGGCCTAGTAGAGATGCTATCGGCTTTTATGGCCAGGCTTAATAAGAATTCAATCTAAACTTTACAATGACCCATCATTCCAATGAGGTGACATTTTTGGATGACACGGTCCTCCGTGGGGAGGGCGGGGCCATCCAAACTCATCTCTTCGGGAAGCCAACAGCCGGGAACTCCATACTTCACGTGTCCAGTTTCCACCCACGCCCTCTCCTAAGGTTCATACCCTTTAGCCAATACTTGCATACTAAAAGAAACTGCTCCGATGAAAAAACGTTTCAAATCGAAGCAAAAAAATGTACATTCACCTTTTGGAGAGAGGGTATTCAAAAACATGCCTCAAGAAGGCTTATGCCGCGTACACACGGTCGAACTGTTTAACGTATTTAGTCCGTTGAAACACATTTCAGCGGACAATCCGCTCGTGTGTGGGCTTCAGCGGACTTTTTCAGCGTGCAGTCCGGAGTACTAAGAATTTCGGATTTTCCAAAAATCTGTCCGTCGTACTTTGGTTTCAGCGGACAATACGGTCGTCAGTATGCTAGTTCGACGGACTAAGAATGGCGCATGCCCAGAAAGGATTTACACGGCGGAAAGGGTGCTTTGCTGTGTCTTGGACTTCCTATTTCTAGTCCCGTTGTACGTGCTGTACACGTCATCGCGCAAGCTTTCGACGGACTGTTTGTGTATCCGTGTGTGGTCAAGTCCGTTCAGTGGAAACTACGACGGATTGTCTGTCGGATTGTATGACGGACTAAGTACGCCATACAATCCGCTCGTGTGTACGCGGCATTATAGTAAATCTTTGGAAGAAAAACAGATATGGACTCTTATACTCTCAGAAACAGAAGGGCGATGGCCAAAACGACAATGTGACCAGAATAATAATATCTTATTCTAACCAACATGAAAAAATCTGCCATATAGTTAAAAAATATTGGCATCTCCTGTCCATGGATCCTAGCTTAGGTAGATTTGTGCCCTCAAAGCCACTTATCACTTGTACACATGCCACATCTATTAGGGACTGCACTGTTCAAAGTGAATTTAGAGGTGAGAACCGAGGAGACCCATGTAAAACTCTAGGTACATGCACATGTGGGGGCTGCACATTCTGCAGGTATATACAGGGGAGATCCAGCTGTACTCTACCAAACGATAGGCCTTTCAAAGCAGCGCACTTTGCTAACTGTAAGACCAAGGGGGTGGTGTACCTACTATCTACTGTGACTGTGGAGCATTCTAGGTAGGTAAAACCAAGGCTGAACTACGATCTAGAATGTCCAAACACATTTGGAGTATGAAGAAAGCTGTTCCAGTTCTCCCCCTATGAAGACATGTTCTCTCCCTGCACTGTGGTGTCTTTCCTAAAATCACATTTTTGGTTTTGGACAGAATACATCCCAGTGCAAGAGGGGGGGGGGGGGGGGGAGGAGAAGTAAAATAAAATCATACTTAAACAAGAACTTGAATGGTTCTTTGTACTTCAGGCTACAGTTTTTCCTGGTCTAAATGAGGCAGCCAACTATAGACCCTTCCTTGAGGGGTTTGTGTCCGGAGGGATGGAGAAATAGCCTTATATATATATATATATATATATATATATATATATATATATATATATATATATTTGTGTTTGTCATTGAACCTTGAGGGGAATACCTCTATGGAATAACAGGCTAACTCTGGTCATTTGCTCCATACCTTTTCATTTATTATGCATGGTCACCTTGTGTGGACATAATGCATGTATATTGATATGGAAATATATGCTAGGCCTATTTTTGTGATGTATACACTAAACTGTCCCTGCCATGTTTTTGTTTAAAGCTATATCGAGCATATGTTTGTTGCTGCAGGAATATGTCTCATGTAATGTCAGCGCTCCGGTTAACCATTTTGTCTTTTTTTTTTTCCATTTCTACTTTCTCCTTTTACTTTTTCTTTATACTTTTTTTCTACATTTTTTTCTCCTGATGGTGGGAAGTTCAAGGGGTGACATGATCTGTATGTGATCCCGGCACCCGTAGGCCGTTATGGACTAATCTGTAGATCGAGTGGTTTTCCACCGATCTACTTTTCCTGTCCTTTCGGCATTTCTCCTGCGGGCTCCCCTATTACTGGTGGTGGGCATTCATTCACCCAGAGTTCCGGTGTTGATATTTATTCCCCCTCCCTTCAACAACTTTTTTTTCCATCATCCATGCACATGTTATTGTCAGCACATTTGCCCCTTTTAGGCGCTGTCTGCTGCATAGGAGGCCAAGCTTTCCATCCTCACTGAGTCTCCTCCCCATGCTGTATGGTTCCCCGGGCCACCGCGCACGCATGTCGGTGGGAGCGCGACGCTTGACGTCTCTACTCCCTCATCACCATCTTGGATGTGGACAGGGGGTGACGCTGTGCACCGCCCACTCAGGGGACCATGGTGTCAGCAGGGATGAAAGTGAGGGTGATCAACATCACGCATAACAGCTGGGAGGGGAGGTTCTTTTTGAATCTGTCCTTACAAAGAGTGAGCTCTACGAAGGCTGCTCCAGTGCTGTGTTTTTTGATGAGGCAACACCTTGGCGGCATATACCAGCTCAGGTAAAATCAAATATATTTCCTGATAGGCATTTTCTACAGAAGAGAGAGACTTTATTTTTCTCGTCTTCTCGTTGTATTCTGTGCAGCCGTGAAAATCTTGGCTGGCCATATATATGCGATTTCGATCTAATATATTATTATTTTTGCCATTTACAGACCATGCTCTGTTTGGACTCTTCCACCCAGGGCTTGTGGACTATTGGCACAGTGACACACAACTTCCTATCTGCCGTTTAAAACAGAGGACAAAATCAATCTATTGCCTTTTCTTCTCCATGGCATGTTTGCTCTCATCCATATATACAGAGCACCATTTTGAGGTATATATTTTTCTCTTTTGAGATTAATATGACTCTTTTCTTATTTGGCTTTTGTAATATGAATATATTAGCCTTATGTTTATCCTCAGGTTACTTTTTTTTATGTGAGGATAATAGGCAATAAACTCTGATAATTTATGAACAAACAATACAAATGTAGAAAGCCATACTTGGTTGCAGATCTCTATAATTTCCTCTTCGCATCCCCATTTACCTGCCACTGCGATCCTGGTTTGCGCCCAGGAGATCTTTGTGCCCATTTGCTCCATCAAGCAGGCGCATCCATCGTCAAAAATGACGATGAATGCCCAAATAGGTAGTCAGCGGATCCCACTACCTTCTTCGCCTACGGCGTAGGCTCATCCCCCTTCATCCCGGAAGAAGATACAGCAGCAGTAGTTGGAACAATCATCAATTCCCGACTCGACTAAGCAAATTCTCTCTACCTAGGACTTCCAAAATACCAAATTTCACGTCTACAAACCGTCCAGAACACAGCAGCCAGACTGGTAACTGGAAAAAAACCCTGGGAATCTGAAGAACCTTCATTGGCTAGCCGTGAAGGATCAAGTTACATTCAAGACCCTCTGCCTCACTCACAAATGTACACAAGGAAAAGCCCCGCAATACCTCTGTGTCAAAATAAAGCACTACACCCCAGGTCTCCGGTCAACTAACCAGAACGTCCTCCACATCCCCAATACCCATTACAAATTAAAAGGCGAACAAAGGTTCGCAGTACAAGGACCACAGCTATGGAATGCTCTACCCGTGGACATCCGCCTGGAGGAAAACTATCTGGCCTTCAGGAAGAAGCTCAAGACCCATCTCTTCTGAAAAACCAGAGGTACACTGGCAGCTAAAGCGCCCTGACGCAATATAGTTTGCATATGTAGCGCTATACAAGTTATTCATTCATTCAGGAGGATCTTTGTTCTTTCATTCTGTTTCTTCATTTCTGCTGCAGCCATCTGGTTTTTCTGTGGTCTAATTGGTCATAATTTTATGACCTCTTGGAAATTGATGCTTTGCTGTACATGTGAGAATATGAGCGGTACACGTGTCCCCCCCCCCCCCCCCCCCTCCGTTGTCCTTTTTGCCTTTTTTTTTTTTTTCATTTCTTTTCATCCATTCTTTCCAAGTCTGTTTTTCTCCCCCCTTTTTTTTTATCTGTCTCTGCTGTTTTTCCTTACTTTCCCTGCTCCCCCCCCACCCGCCCCTCCATCCCTCTTCTTTTCATAAACGACTTTTTCCGTGTTCTCTCATGTTCCCTTTTCCTCTTTCCTCTTCCCCCCTCTTTCCCTCTCCTCCCATTTGCCATGTAGTGGATATAAACATTGCTGTGACATATGTTGTTTGAAAATATGTGTCTCTCTTTTTATACCCTAGATTGCTACATTTAAAATACAATTGCATGTCGAACTATCCCTTAAGAAGGAGTATAAAAAGACTCCGTAACGCGTATGTAATATTGAATGCATATGTCTCATTGTTATATATCCCTTTGAATGCATGTGTTTCTGTGATTGTTCCGAAATACACGCACTCAAAAACAAATTGTACAGTCAATTTTTAAATACATGATGTTTTGCACACGACTCTAATTGTTTTTTGATAATTGTTAAATAAAAATGCTTCATACTTTTTTTTTTTATAAGATTGTATGTGTCACAGTTCATGCCTATAAAGTTCTGCCCCATAAGGGGAAATTTTGCACCATAGACTTAATACCTATCTCCCGCTCTCCATCGAAAATGGCTTTTTAAACTTATATCTGTAAATTCTAGAGGCCTTTCTTTGTGCAAGAAACACACTTTGCTTCCTCCTAAAACTCCTCTACTTGGGTTTAAAAATGATGATGTCTCTTCTTAGCTTCAGCTGAGAAAAAGAAAAGTGGGATGTTTATTGTAGGTCCTAACAATCTTCAATTTACCTTCAGAGGATAGCAGACCCTCAACAAAGATAACTTATACTTATCTGCCACGTTGACCAGGAAACCTATACAGTGGCGTAACTAGAACCTTCAGGGCCCGGATGCAAGAAACCATGAAGGGGCCCCCCTGAACCCCAGCCAGGGCCCTTCCCTCCGAGTCCGGTGGTGGAACTCCAGGGTGTGGTCACAGGTATGACCTTTGTGAGCCCTGTAGTTCCACCACTGGTATCAGTAGTTTTTTTTATTTTTTACATTTTTAGGTGCCCCATTGGGGGACTGTCCCTAGGCAGGATGGGGTCCCCGTCCCCAGAAGGGAGGAGGTCCTTTTCTCCAGGGCAGATGAAGTTACTGCCCCCAGGGGAGAAGAGGTCCCTGTCTCCAGGGGGGGGGGGGGGTGGGGGTGGGGGTCCCTGTCCCCACGTGAAAAGGGGTCCCTGTCCCCAGGGGGCGATGGAGGGGGTATGTAATAGTGTGTGGGAGATGGGGTCCTCTCACTCACCATGACCAAGCTGTAGGCCGCGCACTGATCCATGTTGACCTGGGCTCCATCCAATGTGCTGGACGGGCGATCAGCATATCTCCCAGAAAGACATCATCTGTGTATGACGAGGGAGGAGGGGGGCTGGCAGTCAAGCCTGCAGTGTCCTCCGGGGGGCTCTAATAGGGCTGCACTGCATCTGTGTGCTTAAAGTTTGTTTACCCGGGAGAAGTATGCAGTGCAGTGTGGGCCAGACTCAGGGGGGTGGGACTCTGGCTCGGGAGAACAGACATCGGACTGAGCGGCAATGCATGGAGCAGGAGAGGGGTACTCTGAGGAGCCGGCCGAGGAAACAGGTCATGCGGGGAATGCACAACTAAAGAGCAGCCAGTACGATAGTCGCGCATGGAGCTCTGCTAGTCACCCTCCTCTTCCAGCCACCCGTGTGCATGGTGCACTGGTACCCCTAGCTGTCTATGCTACTTCCAGCCATATGTAGAGGGGGCTGCATGGGCCCCCTGCATCACAGGGCCCAGTTGTGGTCGCGACTGCTGCACCCCCTATAGTTACGCCCCTGAACCTATACCCTTGCTAACTTGTATGCACCAAATACTAAACAATTAAGATTATATTACAACCTCTTTAGACTGCTGTCTAAAAACAAAAAGACCATCTTATCATTGGAGGTGACTTCAATACAGTTTGAGACCCTGTGATGGACACCTCAAAGAAATGCCTACCACATGAATCTCTAAACTTACTTCTCCACCAAAATGACCTTTATGACGATTGGTGCTGCCAACATGAATCCGAACGAGACTTTACCTACTTCTCACTCTCACAAGCATTCTACTCATGTATTGACCTATATAACTGGCAAATGGACTCTACAGAACATACTTTCCTCCACTATAGGGAACATCACATGGTCAGACCATGCCCCCATTGTGGTTGAAGTTGGGATTCACAAAACTCAGATTCCAGGTTTATGGAGACTCCACTCCTCTCTTCTAGCAGATCGTACTGTCTGTCAACAGATAGGTCAAGCTCACCAGCAGTTCTACGAACTGAATGTTATTTCCAGAACTGACACCTTGGTTCTATGGTCTACTTATAAGGGCTATATGCATCGTATCCTTAGGTGAATGCTCATGTTAACCATCAGGGAAACAGGCAAATTAATGAGGTGCTTGCCTCCATAAAACAAAAGGACAAAATTATCGCCCCCCTCCTCGCTGGCCAACGCACATATGGAGGGTAGATAGAAACTGCCCTCCCTCCTCCTCTATATAAATATGAAACTAACCTAAAATTTACTACAGCCAATTTTTACGCCTTGTCAACAAAGCTGGAGCTTTGCTTGCCAAGCAGGTAAAGCTGCAGTGGACCAAAACAAAAATATCCTCACTACTCCACCCTACAGCTAAGGCCCACTAAAGCCGAGTACACATGGGCCGAAAGTTGAGAGACAGCCACTGGTTAAAAAAAATGGCTGACATTGGACCCATGTGTATGTCGGTCTGTCCGTCAGAATCTGGCCAGGCGTGCGGAAAACCAGCATCAGCCACTGGCGGAGAGCACTGATCAGGATTCTGATGGGGGGCATCACCCCGTCCGAGTACAACAGCTTAGTGGGGAGATCACTGAACTAAGCTTGCATGGTTAGTTAAAGTGGCTCTGGTCATAGCTGACAATTTTTTTTTTGTTCAACCCATGGGTTTCAACAAAAATAAAAGTAATTGTGTGTACCAGGCTTAACCCTCAGGATATAGCCAATGCTTTCAGCATATACTAATCGTCCTTATATAACTTGGCTACTGACCCTTCCATGACACAACCCACCAAATTGCCAAGATGCCTTTTAAACTTGATTGAGCTTCCCTACCTCTCCACTCCACAACGAGAGGCTATCACAACTAGTGATGGACGAACTTCCAACGGGACGTTTCGCAAACGAGGCCAAAAGTTCACGAACCGCAAAGTTTGCGGCGGACCCCATTGACTTTAATGGCAGGCGAACCTTAAAAACCTAGAGGTCGTATTTTCGGCCACAAAATACTTACTAGCTGTGCACACATAGTCCCACCACATGGACACTGACATAACAAAAGTATTAAGTGAATCTGGGATCGACAACGACAAGCATTCTTTTTTTATCTGTGACGTTTTGACAATTCAGGAGCACATGAAGGCCATGGAGGAGAGGCAAGGTCAAGGCAGGCTATGAAGGGGGTGCAGGAGATGATCAGTGCCACAGTCAGGGCAGCACAGTCCTGTGACAGTGTCCCAGTGTGCCAACCTGTGCTTGAGCCCCTCCCTCTGCCCGGCCCTTACCCCCACCTATGCAGGGCTCCACTGCGGTGGTCCAGAGGTGCAAGTCCAGTGCTGATCCTCAGCCATGGTGCTGGCACTGCCTGCCGATTGGCTTCTCCGCTGCTATCTCCCTCACTGTCTGAAACCAGCACCATGATAGAGACTGAGCACTGACACCAGCACCGAGATAGAGAGCACTGACACCAGCACCGTGATAGAGAGCACTGACACCACACCAGCACCGTGATAGAGAGCACTGAGACCACACCAGCACCAAGATAGAGAGCACTGACAGCAGTTGTTTTTGGGGGCCACTGGTCTATCCCACATACTTTTTTTTTTTTTTACTGTGTTTGTCACTCTTTGTAGTATCGCTGCAGAACCGCTCAGCAGTCACAATGCTGCACAATGGAAATGCACTATACTATGCTTTCTATATGTGCAAGTATTTTATACGTGTATTATACCCCTATATACTGCACACCAAATAGTATACCTATACCAGTCCTTAAAAGGACCTTTGTGGACCTAGTAGCTAGTGATTTGCAGACTGTCCCTCAGTCCCTACACTGATAAAAGAATCTGCAGAATCAGTCAGCACTCAGCTCAGCAGTCAAGTATAATAGGCTTTCTATATTTGAAAGAAAGTATATACCTTAAAAGGACCTTTGTGGACCTAATAGTAATAGCTACTGATTAAACTGACTGTCCCTGCTCCACACAGCATCCTTTCCCTACACTGTCAAAAGACAGCTGCAGAATCGGTCAGCAGTGCACTCAGCAGTCAGCAGCAGTGCACCAGAACCCTATATACTGTACACCTATACCAGTCCTTAAAAGGACTTTTGTGGACCTAATAGCTAGTGATTTGTGTCACTACAGTCTGTCCCTGCTCCACACAGCAACCTCTCCCTACACTGACAAAAGACAGAATGTAAAATGGCCGCCAGATAAGGTCTATTTATAAGGTAGGGGGAATGTCCAATTGTCCATGTGCTAAAATGTCTCAATTGGCTGTCCTGTACCCCATGATGGATGTGTCATCATGAGTCAAAGTTCTTTCACAATGTAAACGCATATGTCCGCCGCACAAACAGCGGCAGAAGTCCGCCGGTTTGGCGAATCAAGAACACGCAAAATTCACAGCGAACCGACCGCCGGGCGAACCGCAAGGCCATCCCTAATCACAACCCTTTACAGCTACAGAAATTGTGAGTGCAATTAAGACCCTGCCTATCCGTAAAGCTCCAGGTGAGGACAGCTACAGTAATGAATACTACAAATTATTCTCCACATCTTGCCACTCTCTTCAATTATGCCTTGTCCACTGGTTCCAGGGTGGAAAAACTGAGCATGCCAAAAATTTGGGTAAGTGGAGGTTTTCTACACTCACTGGCCACTTTATTAGATACGCCTGTTCAATTGCTTGGTAATACAAATTGCTAATCCGCTAATCACATGGCAGCGACTCAATGCATTTAGGCAGCTAGAGACGGTGAAGATGACTTGTTGACATTCAACCTGAGCATCAGAATAGGGAAGAAAGGGTATTTAAGTGACTTAGGACAGCCCGTCTGGCACCAACAACCAGGCTATAAGTTCAAAGTATTTCAAAAACTGCTGATCTACTGGGATTTTCATGCACAAGCCTCTCTCGGGTTTACAGAGAATGATATGAAAGAGAAAATATCCAGTGAGCGACAGTTGTGTGAAGGAAAATGAAAGACAACAGTAACTCAAATAACCACTTGTTACAACCAAGGTATGCAGAATGCCATCTGTGAACGCACAACACATTGAACCTTGAAGCATATGGGCTACAGAAGCAGGAGACCACAACGGCAGCCACTCCTGTCAGCTAAGAACAGGAAACGGAGGCTACAATTCTTACAGGCTCACCAAAATTGTACAATAGAAGATTGGAAAAAAGTTGCCTGTTATAAACGATTTCAGCTGGGGTGTTCAGATGGTAGGGTCAGAATTTGGTGTAAACAAAATGAAAGCATCCTGCCTTGCATCAACAGTTTTTAGGCTGGTTGTGCAATGGTGTGGGGAATATTTCCTTGGCACAGTTTGGGCCCCTTAGTACCAATTGAGCATTGTTTAAATGCCACGGCCTACCTGCGTATTGTTGCTGACCATATACATCCCTTTATGACTACAATGTCCCCATCTTCTGATGGCTACTTATAGCAGGATAATGCACCATGTCACAAAGCTCCAATCATCTCTCCACTGGTTTCTTGAACATGACAATGAGGTCCTTGTACTCCAATGGCCTCCACAGTCACCATATCTCAATCCAATAGAACACCTTTTGGAATGTGGTGGGATGGGAGATTTGCATCATGGATGTGCACCTTACAAATCTGCAGCGACTGTGTGATGCCATCATGTCAATATGGACCAAAATCTCTGATGAATGTTTCCACCACTTTTTGGAATCTATGCCACAAATCTTGAATCTATGCAACAAGGCAGTTATAGAGGCAAAAAGGGAAGCTGGTGAGTGTATATAGCCTTTTTTTTACAGTATAGTCCTCATCCAGGTCTATAATTAGATCCAAAAATGTAACTCTCTTGGGGTGACATTAACTCATGAATCTTAAATTCTATGGATTCAACATTATATTACTTGTAAATTCCATGCCTTCTCCTTCAATGCCTGCCAAAAAAAAATTAAGATATCGATCTGCACCTGTACCAAGAAAGAATCCTGGACAGGCACACCAGCGCCCCCCGCCACAAAACAGTCAAGAATCCAAGTCTCCTAAATAAATGTTCCCATAGGCTTGCACACATTTTGTACCCATGGCTGTACCCTGGGCTTGACAATACTATTTGCCATCAAACTGAAACGTATTGTGTTCCAGAAGAACCATTTCATAAGGTCCCATCCCAAGTTCTTTAATGGGGTGAAAGTGGTCGTCACCTCCAACATCTGCAGGTTTTCAGAGGTCTGGTAGATGAGCCGAAGAAGTTTCTTTGCAGTGTTTTTGGTCACTTCTTGGTTGCTGGAGGATGGATACCATTCTGGAATTGCAGCATCACAAAATGCTAATTAATTTATTTTGACACTAATCATTATTAAATGGCAATAAACATCCCTCTAGGTATATCACCCGACATGTATTAATTGTAGCCTTCATTACAGGGGAGGATAGTATTGTAACCAAGATAGTAAGGGCCGGTTCACACTGGGGGCGATGCGAGGCGACACCGACTTGCCTCGCCGCGACCTGCCGCGACCTCAGCGGCGATTTGCAAATGACTTCTGTATAGAAGTCAATGCAAGTCGCCCCGAGGTCGCCCAAAAGTAGTACAGGAACCTTTTTTCTGAGTCGGAGCGACTCGAGTCGCTCCTCTCAGAACGGTTCCATTGTACAGAACGGGGGCGACTTGTCAGATTGCGGCGAGGCAAGTCGTGTCGCCTCGCATCGCCCGCAGTGTGAACCGGCCCTTAAGTTTTGAAGTAGAAATATGCTTGCAGTTCTTGGGCCTTTTGTCAATGGACTTTTGTTCCTGTCAAGTGGGTATTGCATTCTTTTGAATTTCTACACATTTTTAAGTCTAGGGGAGTTACTTAGTCCACTTGAAGCAGGCCAGATTCACCTGTCAATACGGTATGAAAGATTTTAGAAGCATCTCAAATGGATGTCAATCTATGTACAGTACACTGTTTTCCGCTTCACTTCCAGGCCGCGCACCGTGGATATGCTTTACTAATTTACCTTTTAAATACCGCAGATAGCTGCCATAACCAAAAAATGTGTGCTAATGTGAACTTCTGCTGGGACTTTATTGGCCGTGTGTTTGTGTCATGGCTAAACTCTTTTGCGCTAATAAGCAACAATTTAGTCTAATGGTATAATCCATCTTACCTACGCTAATACGCACCCTTTCAGTATAATGCATCTGGGATCTTAAACCATGTCTCCCGCATTTCCCCAGTAAACTGACATAATCACCATCTTAGCTCCATCGCTCCTTCATCTGCCCTGATCACTTCCTTGGAGCCAACTTTTATTCATATAAACAATAGAGCCTCATGGTTTCACAATCGACCAATCAAGCACAGGCATTCCCTCAAACAGGAAGGGTTATACAATAACCAATGAACAATGACTAGAGGAGTCCTATGGGCATTTCTGGGTGGGGCAGCATCTATGATCTCCGGCCCGTTGTCTCTGTAAGATCACAGGAAGCTTTTCCCGATCACAATGATTCAAAGATTCCCGTCTTTACCGTTTGTTTGTTAATCCTTATTCTGCTTTGTTCATAGAACAAGGCATACCCAGACCATACTACCGTTCTTGCTGATGGGAGATTATCTGCAGGTGTATGCTCATGGCACCCCAAATATGTCGATCAGGCATATAGGGGTGACACGACGCACATCCACTAAACCGATAATGTCTTTGCAGAGCAAACACATCTCCCCAGGCGATCGTTCTGTGCATCGCACAGGGGCCCTTCGCTGGCGGACATACCCCCACTCTGCAAAAGACTTCACTCCAACCTCAGGACGTTTTCCACTACCAAATGGATCTCAACCAGCGTCAGTCTGCCCCAGTCAGCCCTTTAGAGCGGGCTGCGAGAGTACTAACACTGGGTGACACTATGACAATACATATTAAAGAGGAAGTTAACCCTGATGAGTTTACTTCCTCTTTCATTCCCTGCAAAGGCAAAGCATAATGGACTACTATGCATCGCATAGTAGCCCATTATGTGTCACTTACCTGACACAGGAGCCAGCGAAGTCGCCGCTGTCCCCTGTAGTCCACCGCATCCATCTTGTTGGTGGGGTCTCGCAGCTCCGCCGCTGTCATTCGGCGAAGCCGCGATGACGTCACTCCCGCACGGGAGCCAGCACGCGCGGCAGCTCCGTCGCTGAGAATGCCGCGCTCAGTGTGCATGCGCGCCGCTGTCTACGGCGCATGCGCCGTAGACAGCGGTGCCCGTTTTCGGGCAAATATCTCCTAAACCATATAGGTTTAGGAGATATTTCTTGGACCTACAGGTAAGCCTTAATCTAGGCTTACCTGTAGGTCAAAGTGGTTTGTAAGGGTTTACAACCACTTTAAATACATCTTCATGAAATTTCCACAACAGTTGGCTACACAGGAGAGGTCTGGAGGTTATTCCTGTCCTGAATGCAGAGAAGAGTTCCAGGAGCGGCCTGCACTCCAGTGGAACATAACACTGCATAACGTAGTGAAGAATTGTCTGTCTGTTCGGGCCATCTCAGGAGTACTCTGGGCTCTTTACTTACTATATTGACACTCCTATACCTGCTGTGATATCCAATCTGCATTTTAAAGCTTCTCTGTGTGACCATCACCTGAGAGTCCACAGCAAGTTACCAGAACACGTCTTCTGTGACTCCACCACTTCCCTGGAGAACAGGAAATGCTCTGCCCCTAAGAAACTACCAGAGTATTACTGCACTGAGGATTCCACCTTTATCTCTGTGTCCTGCAGTCTGGCTGGAGAATATTGGGGACACCAGGTGTAGACTCCGGATGAGGCCTCTGAGATGAAGAGGAGAACTGAGAAATGTTCTGCAGAAACTGATGACCGAGAAAGAGGAGAGGGAGGAAAGAGTCAAGAGTAGACATGTGCGATTTGTTTTGTACGAAGCGAAAATTCGTACGAATTTCCGAAAATTCGTATATATGAATCCGAAATACTAATTTTTATGCATACGAATTACGAAATGAATTATGAAATTTGTTTATGAATTTTGGATCCAAATTCATAACGAAAGTTAGTATTTAACGAAAAGTTAACGAACCTAAAAGTTAAAAACCCAGGAAGTCAGCACAGCACAGGGATGGTGGGAACCTCTCATAATGATAAATTCATCATAACGAAATTTCGTAATTGTTACGAAAAGTTAATGAACCTAAAAGTTAAAACCCCAGGAAGTCAGCACAGACCAGGGATGGTGGGAACCCTATGGGAATTTTTATGCTTACGAATTTCATACAAATTACGAAATTTCGTTAACAAATTTTGGATCCAAATGAACAGAAACATGACTGGTGTTTTGTTCACCAATCAGAGGAAGTTAGCACAGCACAGGGATGGTGGGAGCCCCTCATAATGATAAATTCATCATAACGAACTTTCGTTATTTAACGAAAAGTTTACAAAATCTAACGAAAATTCGTATTTCGTACAAATCCGAATTGAATTTCGTACACAAATTACGAAATACTATTTTTTTTTCGTACGAAACGGAACGAAACAAAACAACATTTTTTGACGGCGCCCATGTCTAGTCGAGAGTCTGTAGGAACACAGGAGGAAAGTACAAGGAAAAGGAGATGATGAAACCGAGAGAGTCACTGTCCTGTTCAAAGACCTCAGCAGATGTCTGGGTGACATTGAGAAGCTGATAACAGATCCGCTGACTGTCCTACGGGAATCAGGCACAGGTGACTTGTGTGATACCGAGGATGGAGATGACGAGGCCAGAGAGACAAGATAAACTCCTCCATGATGGAGGGGATCTGGATGTGGCGGGGATCTCACATACATTACACACAGGTTTATCTGATATCATGTCTTGTGTAAATGTACAGAAATGTACAGGCACACGTGTCTATCCACATTCTACTACACAGGACAAAGATTGCATCGATGCTAAACCATTCAGGAGACGGCCCCAACCCTTCCCCACCATACAACGCTCACGCTGTCAGGCTAGAGGACCAAATATTGGTCATCCAGAAACACCAGAGAGATCTCATTGGCCTCAGGTGATAAGCAGTCAGAGTTTCTCCTCGGGGAGATATTACTGGGAAGTGGATGCTGGGGGGTCATTATAGTGGAGAGTCGGATGTGTTACTCCAGTATAGAGAGGAGAGATCAGTGTCTGATTGGATGTAATAAGAAGTCCTGGAGTTTGAGGAGATTTGATAATCAGTACTCAGTGATACATGAAAGGAAGAAGATCCAATTACCTGACTATGTCTCCAGTAACCGAGTCAGGATATATCTGGATTATGAGGCCGGGCAGATTTAAAAAAGTAATTTAAAGGTACTTGTGGCTACAATGAATTGTCGGTCCGGCAATACACATAAAAGTTCATTGATAAAAACGGCATGGGATTCCCCCACAGGGGAACCTTGAACCAAAATGATATATATAAAAAAAAAATGCGTGAGGGTCCCCCCCAAATTCCATACCAGGCCCTTCAGGTGTGGTATGGATATTAAAGGGAACCACGCCAATTTTTAACCAGGCCGCAGGCCCTCAACATTGGGAGGGTGCTTTGGGGTAGCGGCCCCCCAAAGCACCTTGTCCCCATGTTGATGGGGAGAAGGGCCTCATCCCCACAACCCTTGCCTGGTGGTTGTGGGGGTCTGCTGGCGCTCGCCCCCTGAACCATACCAGGCCACATGCCCTCAACATTGGGAGGGTGCTTTGGGGTAGCGCCCCCCCAAAGCACCTTGTCCCCATGTTTATGGGGAGAAGGGTCTCATCCCCACAACCCATTGTACGGTGGTTGTGGGGGTCTGCGGGCAGTAGGCTTATCGAAATCTGGAAGCCCCCTTTAACAAGGGGACCCCCAGATCCCGCCCCCTTGTGTGAAATGGTAAGGGGGTTCAAATGTACCCCTACCATTTCACAAAAAATGTGTGAAAATGATATAAAAAAAAAGACACTACATGCCTTGGGACAAGTCCTTTATTTAAAAAATAAAAAAATAAAACTGTCTCACGGCGTCCATTCATCTTCTTCTCGCGCTCCGACAGACCGAAAGAGAAATTAAAAAAAGCCGCCTATGGCCTTCCTCCATGGGAGGCAGCCGCCGTAATGATGGGCCTCTCAGATGACAGTTCTTTTATAACTGAGGGTGGGGCCACGCAATGGCATTGACGGGTGTCCCTGCCACCTTCTGATGCACGGGGACATTCCTATGGCTTTCCAGTAGCTTCAGAGAGGACGGGTCACTCAGTTACAGCTATGGAAAGCCATAGGGATATGGAGGGGGTGGGGTCGGGGTCACCCACCAATGTTATCGCGTGGCCCCTGCCCTCAGTTATAAAAGAACTGTCATCTGAGAGGCCTGCCATTACAGCGGGTGCCTCCCATACAGCAGATCTTAGGCAGCTTGTGGCTTTTTTTTTTTTACGGTCCATCGGAGCGTGAGAAGAAGATGAATGGACTCCGTGGGACAGTTTTGTTTTTAAATTTTTTTAATAATGGACTTAACAAAGGCGTGTAGTGTCTCTTTTTTTTTTTTACCATTTTCACACATGCCATTTCACACACGGGGCAGGATCTGGGGGTCCCCTTGTTAAAGGTGGCTTCCAGAATCCGATAAGCCCCCCACCCTCACACCCCCACAATCACCGTACAATGGGTTGTGGGGTTGAGGCCCTTCTCCCCCATCAACAAGGTGCTTTGGGGGGGGGGGGCGCTACCCCAAAGCACCCTCCCAATGTTGAGGGCATGTGGCCTGGTACGGTTCAGGAGGGGAGGGCGCTCTCTCATCCCAGGGACTGACTACAGGAGATAATCTGAGACAACGGACGGATTACAGGAGATAATCAGAGACTGCAGATGGACTACAGGAGATAATCAGAGACTGTGGACGGACTACAGGAGATAATCAGAGACTGTGGATGGACTATAGGAGATAATCGGACTACAGGCGGACTATAGAAGATAATCAGAGACTACGGACGGACTACAGGAGACAATCAGAGACTTTGGATGGATTAACCTTATCCTAGTGTCTCTACTCCGCTCTTACATCAGTGACCCCCCCCCCCCCCCCGCCTGCAGATTCTTTCCAGCAGATGGCAGTCTGTGGTGTGGAGCTGTCATGCACTGGCCTTAACTTTCTGCTGCAGTCCCGTGCACTGAGGGTAGGAATTGATCCTCTTCTCCTCCCGCTCCCCCTCCTTGCAGTATATTTAAAATTAGTGAAAAAGGTACCTTTCTGTCACCACACAGTGTGCTCCGGGTCAGCAGACCACCCTGCCGAGCACCCCGACCCCTGCCCGAGATGTCAGCGGAGCGCCTGCCCGAGCCTACCCGAGATGTCAGCAGAACGCCCGGCCCCCTGCCCAAGCCGAGATCTAAATCGGCATGGATGAAGGAGGGAGAGGCTGACTGCAGCAGTGGCTGGATCAGTACACTAGCTTGCCTCATTCCCGTCCATTGACAATTACGGACTGGACGGGGACAAGTGCAAAGCTCCCATATTTTCCACAAACATAACTCTGCTCTGGGGGGTTTCAGATACCCCACCCCCCCCCCCTTATCTACATCCAGGACCGTGTGTGTTGTAGTGTGGACAGATGAAGGAGGGTATACATTCTCAGGAAGTGGAAATCCTCGGCTCTGTATATGCAAATATTCATCAATGATTGGATATAGGTATGATGGGATGGATTACTAGAATCACCATTACCCATTAGTCCCACCACCTCTATGATGCTTATGCCGCACACACACGACTGGACTTTCCGGCAGACTAGGTTCAACGGTCTTCCCGACTGACTTTTGGCGGAGGTCCGACGGACTTTCCAAAATGAACGGACTTGGCCACACACGAACGGACTAAGTCCGTTCGAAAGTCTGTTAGTTTTGAAGGTGATGACGTAAACAGGACTAAACAAGGAAGTTCAATAGCCAGTAGACAATAGCTGCCCTTGCGTCATATTTGGTTGCTCCTGACAGCACACAGACGAACGGTTTTCCCAATTTTAGTCCTTCTGAATTGAGTCCGTCAGATAGATTTGAAACATGTTCTATTTCTTGGTCTTCCCGTTTTTTTTTTTTTCGAAAAACGATCGGACTAGCCCACACATGATCGGATTGTCCGACGGACTAATCCCTTCGGACCTAGTCTGCCGGAAAGTCCAGTCGCGTGTATGCGGCATTAGAGAAGATAATTTTATATTTCCTCTATGGTCAATCATTTAATAAAGAAACCATTTTTATATGGGGAAAAAAAGCCCTTTCATCCTAAATAAAAAATCACCCCAATGTAAAAAAGTGTAGAAAACAATAAAAATCAGCAGTTATATATAAATCAAACCTCAAAAATATTAACCACTGTACACAATTGAAGTTTTTATATCAATTTTTTTTTTCAAATAGAGCTTTCTTTTGGTGGTATTTCATCACCACTTTAGTAATTAGAAATATATATATTTTTTAATTTACATAGAGGTTTAACCTTAAACTACGTAGAGGGTTCTTTACTGTAAGAGCGGTAAGGATGTGAAATTCCCTTCCACAGGCGGTGGTCTCAGCGGGGAGCATCGATAGTTTAAAAAAATTATTACCGTATATACTCGAGTATAGGTCGATCCGAATATAAGCCGAGGCCCCTAATTTACCACAAAAAAAATGGGAAAAATTATTGACTCGTGTATAAGCCGAGGGTGACATCCCGGTGTGTCCATCCATCCCTGTGTGTCCGTCCATCCCTGTGTGTCCAGCCTACCTGTGTCCTGTGCCTCTTTGTCCTTCTGCAGCCTGTGTCCTTCTGCAGCGATCTGCATGTAAAAACATGCCAGGATCGCCGCACCTCTTCTCGTCTGTGACAGACGGCGGCCATTCCACTGTTCAAAAGCCGCGCCTCCGTCTGTGATAGGCGGAACACTCAATTTCCCAGCAGTCAGTGTTCCGCCTATCACGGACATCCTCTCATCCTCGTCCGTAGTATGAGGATGAGCGGATGTCCGTGATAGGCGGACCACTGACTGCTGGGAAATTGAGTGTTCCGCCTTTCACAGACAGGGAGGCGCGGCTTTTGAATAGTGGAATGGCCGCCGTCTGTCTGCTCGACACGCTGATCGGGTAGACAGACGGCGGTGACTCGAGTATAAGCCGAGGGGGGCACTTTCAGCCTAAAAAAAAGGGGCTGAAAATCTCGGCTTATACTCGAGTATATACGGTAGATAAGCACCTGAACGACTGCAACATACAGGGATATACAATGTAATACTGACATATAATCACACACATAGGTTGGACTTGGTGGACTTGTGTCTTTTTTCAACCTCACCTACTATGTAACTATATATATGTTATAAAACACATCCAATAAAAAGTAAAATTTCTTTATAAATACCAAAATGTATGCTGCTACATACGTTTGTTAGAAATATTTTAATAAATGTATACTACTAGGTTAGTGTGAGCCTGGGTTCAACCCCTTTAACCACTTAAGGACCGGGCCTATTTTTCAGTGTTGGTGTTTACAAGTTAAAATCCGTTTCTTTTGCTTGAAAATTACTTAGAACCCCCAAACATAATATATTTTTTTCCGGACACCCTAGAGAATAAAATGGCAGTTGTTCTTTGTCACACCGTATTTGCACAGCGGTCTTACAAACACATTGTTTGGAAAAAATTCACTTTTTTTAACTTAACCACTTTCAGACCGGACCATTTTGCTGGTAAATGACCAGAGGTCTTTTTACACTTTGGCACTGCGCTGCTTTAACTGGTAATTGCGCGGTCATGCAATGTTGTACCCAAACAAAATTTGCGTCCTTTTCTTCCCACAAATAGAGCTTTCTTTTGATGGTATTTGATTGCCTCTGCGATTTTTATTTTTTGCGATATAAACGTAAAAAGACCGCAAATTTTGAAAAAAAATGATATTTTCTACTTTTTGTTATTAGAAAAATCCAATAAACTCAATTTTAGTCATACATTTAGGCCAAAATGTATTCAGCCACATGTCTTTGGTAAAAAAAAAGTCAATAATTGTATATTTATTGGTTTGCGCAAAAGTTGTCACATCTACAAACTAAGGTACGTTTTCTGGAATTTACGCAGCTTTTAGTTTACGACTGCCTATCTCATTTCTTGAGGTGCTAAAATGGCAGGGCAGTACAAAACCCCCCCAAATGACCCCATTTTGGAAAGTAGACCCCCTAAGGAAATTGATAAGAGGCATGTTGAGCCCATTGAATATTTTATTTTTTTGCCTCAAGCGATTGAATAATGACAAAAAAAAAATTTTTTTTTTTTTTTTACACAAAGTTGTCACTAAATGATATATTGCTCACACATGCTATGGGCGTATGTGAAATGACACCCCAAAATAAATTCTGCTGCTTCTCCTGAGTACGGGGATACCACATATGTGGGACTTTTTGGGAGCCTAGCCGCGTACGGGGCCCCGAAACCAAGCACCGCCTTCAGGCTTTCTAAGGGCGTAAATTTTTGAGTTCACTTCTCACTACCTATTACAGTTTTGAAGGCCATAAAATGCCAAGATGGCACAAAACCCCCACAAATGACCCCATTTTAGAAAGTAGACACCCCAAGCTATTTGCTGAGAGGCATGTTGAGTCCATGGAATATTTTATATTTTGCCACAAGTTGCGGGAAAATTACAAACTTTTTTTTTTTTTTTTTTTTTTCACAAAGTTGTCACTAAATGATATATTGCTCACGCATGCCATGGGCATATGTGAAATGACACCCCAAAATAAATTCTGCTGCTTCTCCTGAGTACGGGGATACCACATATGTGGGACTTTTTGGGAGCCTAGCCGCGTACGGGGCCCCGAAAACCAAGCACCGCCTTCAGGCTTTCTAAGGGAGTTACAGTTTTGAAGGCCATAAAATGCCAAGATGGCACAAACCCCCCCCCCCCCAAATGACCCCATTTTGGAAAGTAGACACCCCTAAATTTAGGGGTACACTAGTGAGACTAGGTAATAAATGGCGGGTGCCCTGAAACTATAAAAAAATAACTAACCAACCAGCGTCACCTGTAACAGTTATATGGTGATCACTGGTGAAAGGGTTAACTAGGGGGCAATTAGGGGGCTTTATGCGGTAGTATATGGGGGTCCCTGGCGCTATAAAAAGCTGCAGCGAACCTAAATACCTACCTGCCTAACTAGCGTCACCTGTGACACTAATACAGCGATCAGAAAAACGATCGCTTATTAGGCTGGGTTCACACTGGAGCGATGCGGGAACGCCACGAATCCGCGGCGGGTTCCCGCATCGCATGCCTCCCGGCGGCAGTTCACACTGCCCTATGCGAACTGCTGGGAGTGTCAGTGAAATGTTAATGACACCCCCAGATCAGTTCGCATATCGCAGTGCGATCTGCAAACTCGGATCGCATGGTGTGAACACCCATGCGATCCGATTCTGCTGCGGGCCAAAAAAAGGGTCCCGTGCGAATTTGCGGCGGGTGCGGCGGATGGCTGAACTCGAATCGCACAGAGATCGGATGTGATTTGCACTGCAGTGCGGTGCGAATCACATCCGTTCTCATAAACCGCTGCAATGTGAACCCAGCCTTAGTGACACTGGCGACGGGGGGTGATCACGGGGTTAAACCTTTATTGGGGGGGTTAGGGGGGTACCTTAGAACTAAAGGGGGCTAACCCTAACTGCCCTAACAGTTATTAGTCACAAATGACACCCGCCGGGTGATCAGGGGGTTAAACCTTTATTAGGTAATAAATGGCGGGTGCCCTGAAACTATAAATAAATAACTAACCAACCAGCGTCACCTGTAACAGTTATATGGTGATCACTGGTGAAAGGGTTAACTAGGGGGCAATCAGGGGGCTTTATGCGGTAGTATATGGGGGTCCCTGGCGCTATAAAAAGCTGCGGCGAACCTAAATACCTACCTGCCTAACTAGCGTCACCTGTGACACTAATACGGCGATCAGAAAAATGATCGCTTATTAGGCTGGGTTCACACTGGAGCGATGCGGAAACACCGCAAATCCGCGGCGGGTTCCCGCATCGCATGCCTCCCGGCGGCAGTTCACACTGCCCTATGCGAACTGCTGGGAGTGTCAGTGGAATGTTACTGACACCCCCAGATCAGTTCGCATATCGCAGTGCGATCTGCAAACTCGGATCGCATGGTGTGAACACCCATGCGATCCGATTCTGCTGCGGGCCAAAAAAAGGGTCCCGTGCGAATTTGCGGCGGGTGCGGCGGGTGTGGCGGGTGCGGCGAATGGCTGAACTCGAATCGCACAGAGATCGGATGTGATTTGCACTGCAGTGCGGTGCGAATCACATTCGTTCTCATAAACCGCTGCAATGTGAACCCAGCCTTAGTGACACTGGCGGCGGGGGGTGATCACGGGGTTAAACCTTTATTGGGGGGGTTAGGGGGGCACATTAGAACTAAAGGGGGCTAACTCTAACTGCCCTAACAGTTATTACAGTCACAAATGACACCAATGCAAAAAAAAAAAAAAAAAAAATGACATTGGTGTCACTGTGACTGGGGGGCAGGGGTAATTGGGGGGGTGATCGGGGGGTAAAGGGGGGGTGTGAGTGTGCCTGGCATGTTCTACTGTGTGTGTAGAGTGTTGGTGCAACTCACCGATCCGCTCTCCTCCGTGTCGGAACGAAAAATACCGACACGGAGGAGAGAATACATCACTTCCTCTCCTGTGTTTACATTACAGGAGAGGAAGTGATGTCACCGGGGATTTCTATTCGTCGGGAGCGATCGCGAGGGGGTGGCCATGAATGAATGGCCGCCCCCTCGTCCCGGATCGCTCCCGGACGAAAACCGACCGCCGCAGGCACCGGGCGGGGGCCCGATCGGGCCCCCGACCCGCGGGAGGCAAGGGACGTACATGTAAGTCCTTATGCCTGCCCGTGCCATTCTACCGACGTACATCGGCGTGCGGCGGTCGGCAACTGGTTAAACAGTAAAATTAGCCAATTTTTTTTTATATTGCGAAAGATAATGTTACGCCGAGTAAATTGATATCCAACATGTCACGATTCAAAATTGCGCCCGCTCATGGAATGGCAACAAACTTACCCTTAAAAATCTCCATAGGCGACATTTAAACATTTCTACCAGCTTTAAGTTACAGAGGAGTTCTTTTGCTAGACTTATTGATCTTGCTTTAACGATCACGGCAATTTATCATATGCTCACATGTGTGGTTGAGCACTATTTTCATATGCGGGCGTGACTTATGTATGTGTTCGCTTCTGCGCTCGAGCTTGGCGGGACGGGGCGCTTTTAAATTTATTTGTTTATTTGTTTTTAATTATTATTTATTTTCCTTTTTGTTTTTTATTTTTACACTGTCCTTGTTATAAAAAAAAATTTTGGGGTCCCTTTTATTCCTATTACCAGGAATGAAAACATCCCTTATTATCGGGGAAAAAAAAAAGCATGACAGAACCTCTTAAATGTGAGATCTGGGGTCAAAAAGACCTCAGATCTCATATTTTCCCTAAAATGTAAAAAAAATGTCTCCTTTTTAAGACTGGAGGGTGGAAGTGATGTTTCACGTCGCTTCCGCCCTCCAATGTTATGAAGCTGAGTGGGGGCCATCTTTCCCTCACTCGGCAACCAGCTTGTGAGGGGAGAGGACCTGATTGTCCCTGCCGCTGCCGACAGCTCCGGTAAGTAGAGAGGACCAAAGCATGGGGGGAAGGGGGGGCCCTCTCCCGCCACCCCCGATTAAAAGTGATCTTGCGGCGAATCCGCCGTGGAGACCACTTTTATCTGAAAGAGGACCATCCGCTCTTGAAGCTGTTGCCATAACAGTATTCCTCTTCAAACAGCCAACATACAACGATGGCGGGCGGGCCTTAAGTAGTTAACTTTATATTGACATCCACAGCGGTTCGAAGAGGGCAGTGTGAACGGCCTGCGAGGGAGATGCGATGTGGGAACCCGCAATGGATTTAACTCTTGGGGTGATATTCACTCATGAATTTAAAATGATATGGATTCAACATTAAATTCCCTGCCACCTTCTTCAGTTTTCCTTTCAAATTTGGCTGTTAGTGAACGTAACGAATACGAATTTATCCGAAGTTCCGAATTATCCAAAATAATATATGCCGCATCTAAACAAATGGAATGGAACGAATTAATAATAAATAAAAATAAAAAAGTTATTTTTATTATTTTTATTATTATTAATTTGTTAATACGTTCCATTCATTTAGATATAACATTAGCTAATTTGTAACTTTGGATAAATTCGTATTCGTTACATTGACTAACAGCCAAATTTGAAAGGAAATTCCAATGCCTATAATTTAACCACTTCCCGACCAGCGCACGACGATGTACGTCGACAGAATGGCACGGGCAGGCATATTGGCGTACAGGTACGTCCAATATTCGATGCCGCCCTGCCATCGGGAGCGCGCCGCCGGCGGCGCGCTCCCGCGCTGGTCGGGACCCCCGTGAGTCCGGTCGCGGGACCCGCGGACTCGATCGCCGCGGGCATCCCCGCGATCGTCTCACGGAGCGGCCGAATGGAGGAAATGCTGTGTAAACAATATTTTTCCATTCTGCCTAGCAACTAGTGACGCTGATCTCTGCTCCATGTGATTGGAGCAGAGATCAGTGTACACTAAATGAAAGCCCAACCCCCCCACAGTTAGTAACACACCCCTAGGAACACTTAACCCCTACACTGCCACCCACTGGTTAACCCTTTCACTGCCAGTGTCATTTACACAGGAATCACTGCATTTATATAGCAGTGATTACTGTATAAATGACAATGGTCCCAAAAATGTGTCAAAAATGTCCGATGGGTCCCCCACAATGTCGCAGTCAGAATAAAAATCGCTGATCGCCGCCATTACTAGTAAAAAAAAAAATAATAAAAAATTATTAATAAAAATGCCATAAAACTATCCCTATTTTGTAAACGCTATAACTTTTGCGCAAACCAATCAATAATCGCTTATTGCGATTTTTTTTACCAAAAATATTTAGAAGAATACGTATCGGCCTAAACTGAGGGAAAAAAATGTTTTTTTATATATTTTTGGGGGATATTTATTATAACAAAAAGTAAAAAATAATGCGTTTTTTTCAAAATTGTCGCTCTATTTTTGTTTATAGCGCAAAAAATAAAAACCGCAGGGGTGATCAAATACCACCAAAAGAAAGCTCTATTTGTGGGAAAAAAAGGACGTCAATTTTGTTTGGGAGCCACGTCGCACGACCGCGCAATTGTCAGTTAAAGCGACGCAGTGCCAAATCGCAAAAAGTGGTCTGGTCTTTGACCAGCAAATTGGTCCGGTCTGAAAGTGGTTAAGAGTTAATTATTTCAGATTTTCGGGTTTTTTTCATTTTCAAATTTACGAATTTTCAAATATTCGGAAAAAGGTATTAAATGGGTTTCCATCTGAATTAACTCATTTTGTCACTAAACTAATTGCACATGTCTAGTGCATGGTACAAAAGCCACATATCAGGAATAGGAAGTGTTGGGATAACAAATGCTTTAAGGCCAATTTTGTTTTAACATTTATTTATGGATGGAGTGGAGAGGGATTAGGACCCCTGCCACTTTTCATTGCTATCTGTGCCCCCCCCTCCCCCATTTGGAAAGATTTACCCTCTCTATTTGGTTTCCTGGTGACTATTTATACCAAAAGTGAAAGTAAAAGAAAATCACAAATTGGGTTGTTGACTAGGAATAGAGGGGGAATTTTCCAGTGGGGACACTAGTTGTGAATTGCCACACTTCAAAGGGATTTCCTCCTACTTACTTTATGGCTATGGAACAGGAAGTGAAGGGAAACCTCCCCAGTGGGACACAGACGGCAAAATTAAAACTCTCTATCCAAAATGAGAAGAAAAAAAAAAATGTTTTGACTTTAGTTGTGTCCTGGAGCATTAGCAGAAAAACATAGGTCTTCATCATAGCTGCTGATTGTAAGGCTCGGTTCACACAGGGGGCGACGCGAGGCGACACGACTTGCCGTGCCGCGACCTGACAAGTCGCCCCCGTTCTGTACTACGGAACCGTTCTAAGAGGAGCGACTCGAGTCGCTCCGACTTAGAAAAAAGGTTCCTGTACTACTTTTGGGTGACCTCGGGCGACTTGCATTGACTTCTATACAGAAGTCATTTGCAAGTCGCCGCTGAGGTCGCGGCAGGTCGCGGCGAGGCAAGTCGTGTCGCCTCGCATCGCCCCCTGTGTGAACCGAGCCTTAGAGAACGCATAAAACAATCATTTTTCTTTAGAAATATTTCCATATGTTTTTCTAAATATGTATATATGAGTTTTTAGCAAGACTCATCTTTTTGGTTTACATAGAAGTAAGATTTTCTCAGTTCTTTGTGGTTAAGCCACCTCCCAGGACAAGCTTCCTGTTTTTGTGAAGACATATTTCCTTATCTGTAGGCAAACATCTGTTTCTCACTTATGTAGTGCCCTGCTCCTAATGGGCAGACACTATTATTTTTTCAAATTTAGTTGTCTGAACCTGTAGCTTGGCTCAGGCTAATTTTCCCTAAAAGTTCTGGCTTCTGTGCCAGTCCAGCTGGGATGCACTGGTTCCCACTTGACCGTAGGTGTCGCTGTCACCAGGGATAAGTGTGGAAATGCAGCAGGCTGGATGTATTAAATACCACCTCTTGCTCAGAAATAGCTCAGTGGGAGTGTCTTCTCTGCTGTGCATTCTAGGAGAGGGTATTTAAGGTACCGAAGCCATTTTTGGTGGTTCTTTTGCGGGCTCTGCTATCCCGACCTCATGACCATCCTGGCCTGGGGTCTGTGCCGTATGGTCCTGAGCCTCGGGGCCGGCTGGCCCGAGGCTCTGCAACTGAGAGGGTAGGCCCAGAAATGTCTTGGGGCCTACTGATCCAGGGGTGGTCCTGCACTGTCTCGCCTGCGGGGAGAAGCCAAGAAAACTGGAGGATCCAGGGGAGGACTTTTCTAGTAGAGGACCGAGTACAAGGCTGGTATCTCTGGAAACTCAGTTAGAGGACGCAACCCGGATCAACACCCATAAAGTATCGCTGGGTCAGCTGAAAGATTCTGATACTGTATGGTAGTTCTTCTAAACTCTCAGGATTTCTTAAGTTTAATTGACAAGTCTGTGGCAGAGACTTTGTTGAGCATCTCATCGGCTGCTAGGTCAAGTGATAGGGTCCTATCCAGTGATTGCTGTATCCAGTCTGTGGAGCTGTTTGTCCACTGGATCTGACTAATACTTCTAACCCGCAATTGCTAGGTGCCTGATCTCCCCTTTATCCTCTGACCCTCTATTGAAGGGCTTTTGTGCTTATCCTGAATAAATGTTAAAAAAAGATTAAGTGTCATATTCAACATCATTTTGGGCTACTTTCCAACAGAACCCCCGAGACGGAGAGGCGAGCAGGTGAGGTAACGGTAAGCCCAAATAAAGCCAGCAGCTCCTCCGGGGGTTAGCGCTACACTTACAACAGGCTTTATCTTGTGGTTTAAGACAGAGCCTAAGAATAAGATTCCTGTCCTAACTGTAAATATGTTATTGAGAATATGCATGATCAGAATGGAAACAGATGTTTGCTAGAGACGACTTGTTTCTTATTCTGATAACTTACGGGAAGTCCCTCCTAGCCCCTATCTTCTTCCTTTTGTATCTACATAAATACTTTGCATTTTGTGTTCAATAAACTAGAGACACTCTGATCAACATTCAACAAATTCTCCATATGTAATCATTGAGTCTCTCTCGGATCTGACGGGTCACTGAAAAGTTCTTCCTGCATTACCTAAAGAGTACACCTGGGTGGTTATATTATATAATATATATTATATGTTTCCTCTTCACTGATGACACACAACACTCCAGGGTAAAGCTTCCGGTGGAGCTCACACCCACAGGGGACGCAGAGTTCACTGGCCAATACAAAATGTGGTTTTACTATCAATTTTATTTTTAAAAATAGACAGTTGCGATGTAAGAAGTTGAGTTCCATTCGGTGATAAAGAGGACTTCAGGCTGACTTCAGGCGTCTCTTCATCTCCTCTTCTGCTTTGTAATAAGGAGGACAAACCTATTATATGCCAGGCCGGAATTCTGGGGAGAAAAACATGGAAAAGAGATTAATTATAATCACATTTGCAGGTTCAGTTTACAAAGCGAACACACCGAGATAAGGAATCCTTATTTACAAAAAGTGATGGTTTTCAGGGAAGCCCAATGAAATTTTAAAAATGACAGTTACATGGCTATAATATAAAAATGATTACTTTGGCCAATAGTAAGCAAGAGCAACTGTCGTTTATCAGAGAATATAAGCTTTCATTTATCAGGGTCTGGTATGCATTTTAAGGGGAACTCCATGCTATTTATTTATTTTTTTTAATTAAAGTGGTTGTAAACCCTTTACAACCATGTTAACCTACAGGTAAGCCTAGATTAAGGCTTATCTGTAGGTGCTTGAAATATCTCCCAGACCTGCACGGTCTACGGGATACTTTCAAATCGGCGTATGCCGATTTCTTCTGCACATTTGCCGGAGTTAGAAAGGGCACGATGTGCCGTTTATAGCTCGGGTCATGCCGTTAAAGGCGGTTCCCACGCGCATGCGCGGGAGTGACATCATGCAACGTCACGCGTCTCTGGCCAGTCACAGAGCTGGAGTTTGCGGCCCCGGAAGGAAGAGGGGTGAAGAATGAACGCTCGCTACTAGCGAGGAAGACGAGGATTTTGTGGGCTTCTCCTGCAGGTAAGTGCCACATAATGGGCTACTATGCGATGCATAGTAGCCCATTATGCTTTACCTTTGCAGGGAAACAAAGAGGAAGTAAAACCCATCAGGGTTTACTTCCTCTTTAAATGGCATGGCGTCCCCCCCCCCCCAACAATCCAGATCAGACCCTTATCCATGCATACAGCCCAGGAAAGGGGGGGAGGCGAGTGAGTGTCCTGCCCTCCTGAACCATACCAAGCCACATGCCCTCAACATGCGTGGATGCTTTAGGGCAGGTTGGCTCTACCCTCTCCCCCCAAAGCACCTTGTTCCCATGTTGATGAGGACAAGGGGCTCTTTCCCCACAACCCTGGCCCAGTGGTTGTGGGGTTCTGTGGGCGGGCGGGGGGGGGGCAAATCCTGGCCTCCCCCTATAGTACTCTTACTCATTCACCCCCAAAAAAGGGTAGTGTAAATAAAGACAGAAGGCAATTTTTTACAAGTCCTTTATTTTGAAAAAAATTGTCCGCATTCTCCGATAAGGGTCTGGTATGGATTTTGGGGGGATCCCACGTCTTTTTTTATTTATTTTTTTACATTTTGACATGAGGTACCTCTTTAAATCCATACCAGATCTGAAGAACCTGGTATGGATTGTGGGGGACCCAGCGCTTTTCTTCTTCTTAATTTTTAAGAAGCTGTTGACTCATCGGTTGTTAAACACACAGCAGTTCCTCACTCCTTAACCATCACGGCAATTACTGGTTGTTAAGGATGCCGGTGGCTGCCCGCTCCCTAACAACCAGCTATTTACTACTGCTTTTTTTTTTTTTTTTTTTACTGTGCAAGGTAAAGGCTTAAAGTTAAACTTGCCTTAAAACGAAGCCCTCCCGCACCGAGATGTCAGATCTGAAGGCCGCTTCCATCTTCACCCATCTTGCTTCCGTGTTCGTGAACTCCAGCTCTGTAAATGGCTGGAGCCGCAATGATGTCATGGGTCGGGTCTCTGAAGAAACGGCACAGGTGGCCGTTCCTTCAGAGGGCATGCACCAGTGATGTCACCGGCTGCATGTACAGTAAATATCTCCTATACAGCGCACGTTTAGCAGATATTTACATTACCTATAGGTAACTTCCATGCATGACTTTTAACGTCCACTTTAAGGACACACCGGCTAGTGCCGGCATAAAATTCCAACAGGCTTTCACTACTAAAATACCACATCACTTCAAAATGGCGCATGCGGTATTTTAGTAGCGGTTTTGAAAGAATTGGAAAAAAAAATTTGACAAACGCCTGTGCGGTGGGATCATGCTTTGTGAATGGAGCCCACTGTAAAGTAACCCTTTCATGACTAAGCCTATTTTTGGAATTTGGTGTTTACAAGTTAAAATCCATATTTTTTGCTAGAAAATTACTTGGAACCCCCAAACATTATATATATATATTTTTTTTTAGCAGAGGCTCTAGAGAATAAAACGGCGATTGTTGCAATATTTTATGTCACACGGTATTTGCGCAGTGGTGTTTTAAACGCAACTTTTTGGGAAAAGGGACACTTTCATGAATAAAAAAAAAACAAAACAGTAAAATTAGCCCAATTTTTTTGCGAAATGTGAAAGATAATGTTACGCCGAGTAAATAGATACCAAACATGTCACACTTTATAATTGCGCGCACTTGTAGATTGACGACAAAGTACGGTACCTAAAAATCTCAATAGGCGACGCTTTAAAAAATTTTTACGGTTACCAGGTTAGCGTTACAGAGGAGGTCTACTGCTAGAATTATTGCTCTCGCTCTGACGATCGCGGCGATACCTCACATGTGTGATTTGAACACCGTTTACATACGCGGGTGCGACTTCCGTATGCGTTTTCTTTGCTTCGCGAGCTCGCGGGGACGGCGGGCGCTTTGAAAATTTTTTTTTTTTTTTTTATTTATTTTATTTATTTTTAAATGACTAAATTGTTTAAAAAAAAAAAAAAAAAATTTGATCACTTTTATTGCTGTCACAAGGAATGTAAACATCCCTTGTGACAGTAATAGGTAGTGACAGGTACTCTTTATGGAGGGATCGGGGGTCTAAAAGACCCCCCACCCCTCCTTTACACTTCAATGTATTCAGATCGCCGAAAACGGCGATTCTGAATACCGAATATTTTTTTAAAACCGGCGCCATTGGCAGCCGAGTAAACGGGAAGTGATGTCATGACGTCGCTTCCGTGTTTACGATGAGGAGACTGGAACGAAGCCGATTACGGCTTCGTTCCAGTTCCTCCCCAGCAGCCAGAGCCGACGGATCTCTAATCGGTGCTCCCGATCGAGCGGGAGCACCGGTAACAGCGGCGAGAGGCGGCGGGAGGGGGTGACGTCCCCTCCCGCTCCTCCGGCATAACAGCCGAGCGGCTTTTAGCCGCATCGGTTGTTATGCCTGGATAGCCAATCGCCTGCTGTAAAAAACGGTACCGGGATGATGATATAACCCCCGGAAGCCGAGTACGCAGATGTGCGTACGCTCGGCGGGAAAGGGGTAAGAATGCTTTCAAACAGATACAGTATATTTTGATTGTTTAATTTTTATCAATTTACAAAATGCAAAATGAGCGAACAGAAGAAAAATCTAAATCAAATCCTGATCTCACCATCATGGAGTCTGTCTGGGATGACATAAGGAGACAGGAGGATTTGAGGCAGCCGACAGAAGATCTGTGGTTAGTTCTCCAAGTTCTCCAAAAAAAATATATATTATATTATATAATATAATATATATATATATATATATATTATTTTATTTTTTACTATGCATATAAAATCTTTGGCTAAAAATATAATGCCAAATGTGTATTTTTTGTATTTCTGAAAATAATGAAGAAAAATTAGGATTATGAATACAAACAAAACTAAGCACTCCCTTTAACATAAAAATGACTTAAGATCTATTGTTTTATTTTTTAACATGTTTTCAGGTTAAAAAAAAAAAAAAGTGAATTAGGCATTCTCTATGCGAGAACAAAGATTGTGTGATTGTTAAAGCGCATCTTACATAAATATTTTATTTATTCATTTAATTTTAAAGACACAAAAATCACAAAATCTTTATTCTCTCATAGAGAATGCCGAATTCTTTTTTTTTTTTTTTACCTGAAAACATGTTCAGAAATAAAACAATAGCTCTTTGACCAAAAAGAAAAAAAAATCCTTGTAAAATAAATTTTAGAAAATTAAATTCAGCTTTGTCAGTGTTTGAATTTTTAGTACCATATACTGTACAAAACAAGATAAAGCCATTTTTATGTTAAAGGGGGTGCTTAGTTTTGTCTGTGTTCCAAATCCTAATTTTTCTTCGTTATGTTCAGAAATACAAAAAAAAAAAAATACACATTTTGACATTATATTTTTAGTCAAAGATTTCATAGAAATAGTAAAAAACAAAAAAAAATTATTGTACAAAAATGTTTTAATAAAATGTACCTAATCCATTATGTTTCTCTATAATATAGATCAGAGATAAGAAATTAGGGGACCTCCAGATGTTGCAGAACTACAAGTCCCATGAGGCATAGCAAGACTCACAAGCATGAGGCAGAGGCATGATGGGACTTGTAGTTTTGCAACAGCTGGAGGTCCGCTAGTTGCATATCCCTGATATAGGCCAAGACCACAACACAAAGAAGTTTGCTCCAGTTTTCTGGAATACCAAAAAAAAAAATGAACATTTGAAATTATATTTTTTAGTCAAAGATTTTATAGAAATAGTAAAAAATATGAAATTGGCAATAAAAAAAAGAAATGAAAAAAAAAAGTTTGAAAAAAATTGACCCTAATCCATTATGTTTCTCTGTGATATAGACCAGGTAACAGCACAAGGGAGCTGATTCCAGTGTTTATAAATTGTGGTAGATATTAATATCTCATTGGGTTACCTTCTGATGTGTTGGGTATCACTTACTTGGATAGCTTTGTGAATCACGCCCAAGTAGGCTGCAATAATGACAGCTATAAACAGATCAAACACAGCCGGCTTCACCCTACAATATGAGAAAATACAAATAAGTCAATTAGACATATAGGGGTCCATGAATGTTTTCATCCAAGATTCACAGAACTTCCACCACAAATTCACATATTTTCTTTAAAAACTTAAAAAAATGTAGTATTGGCCTTGGAAAAATGTATGAATTCTGGGTAAAAGTTGCCTTAATCTTGTGTAAAATCAACCCTTTAGTATTGGGGTCGTCCAACGAGAATACGGAGACAATCCTGTCCATTGCATCTGACAATGTTTATTTTTTTTTTCTGTTTTTTTAACCTTACTAACACACCCAATAGGCGTGCATTACCATGTAAGTGCACATTTATTGTCCTAATTGTAGCCATTACCAGGAAATTCTTTTTATATGGATGGCACCCTTCTAGAGTATTGCAGGTTGATAGGTAAGTTTGGTTGGCACTTCCATAAAAAGTGGAGCAGGGGTTGAGGCCTGCTCAATGTATCACAGGCTGCTGTTCTGATTAAGGAGTTGCGCCCAGTGGGTGATGGGAGAGCCCATGAATGGGGTGGGGCCTGAGACAGAAGCAGCTGCATTCTGGGGTTCAGTCCTGCTGGAGGAGACCCTCGGGCAGTGGCGGCCTGTCCATAGGAGGCGCCTGGGCGCTGCCCCCCCCCCCCCCCCCCTCCAGGCAGTCACAAAAAAATTGGAAAAAATAAATAAAAAATGAGATTTTTTTTTAAAGCTGGCCCTTTAAATAAATAAAAAATACAAAAAGGGTCCTTAAGTGCACTGTGTTCGGATGTGTTCGGACAGCGCACCTATGGGAAGCGCCATGTCTATGCAATCACGAGATTGCAGACATGGCGCTCCATTTGCGGGCGTTTAGCTCGCCTTGCGACGCTTTCTGAAGCGCCGAGTAGCTTCCGCCCAGCGCTCGTAGTATATATTACTACAGCCGGGGCGGTTTGATTGACATCTGAGTTTGATGTCACTTCCAGTTTTCTCTCTCCAATTGCGCCCAGGAGAGAGGAAAGAGGAAGTATAAGAGGACTGACCTCTCCACAGGAGACACAGGAGAAGACAACACACTGCAAGGTAAGTAACGGGGGGAGGGGGGTTTGATGTGACACAGGCAGGCTGCTGCAATTTGGTGGGACACAGGCTGCTGCAATTTGGCGGTGACATCTGCTGCAGCAATTTGGTGGTGACACATGCTGCTGCAATTTGGTGGTGACACGTGCTGCTGCAATTTGGTGGTGACACGTGCTGCTGCAATTTGGTGGTGACACATGCTGCTGCAATTTGGTGGTGACACGTGCTGCTGCAATTTGGTGGTGACACATGCTGCTGCAATTCGGTGGTGACACATGCTGCATTTGGTGGGACACAGGCTGCATTTTATGTGACACAGGCTGCTTATAAGCAGGGACTCTGCTGGAGGCACCTGATGTAAGGAGGGACACCGCTGGGGACACCTGATGGCACCTGGTGGCAGGCAACGTGGCTAGTGACACGCTCAGGGCTCCCACTGACTCTGCATTATGGTGAGTTGAATGATTTCATTTTATATTACAATATTATAATATAAATAATGCGCTTCAATCATCCTGACACCATAACAACCATGGTGCCAGGATGATTGAAGTGGTAACACCAGATGTTTGGAATATCTTAATCTGCTGATTGTTAAACTTTCCAGAATACACATATTTCTATTGTTGTGTAGGATCTGGGCCTGCTGTCCCTCCATCCATCTGTCCCTCGTTCATCTCAGACACTAACAACACCACCTTAGAGCCACACCCACTACTTCACTGAAACCACGCCCGTTTTCACCAAGTGGGAGGGGTCAAAAAAGGAAAGGCAGGGTCTGGTGCCCCCCCATTCTAAAACTTCACCAGCCGCCACTGCCCCCCCCCCCCCCCCGGGCAGGATTTCTGGAGGTTCCAGCTGGGGTTGCCTATTTGCGGGGTCTAGTCCTGGAGTTTGGTTTTGTCCGGAAAAGCTCACTGGAGAGTACCAGGAGGAAGTTGTGGGGAAAGGTGCCTGGCTGTCCTATGGTGGTATTAGTTTGTATCAGAGGGAGGCAGCTAATGACCTTGTAGCTGTGTGGGTAGATTACTGTTTAGGTGTTTTTGCAAATAACCAAAAGCTTCAGTCACCTGTCAGCATTGGAGATTTTGTGGGAATATTTTGTGCAGCTCTATAGAGTCCTCAAGGTGTTCAGTTCTCGTGCTCCCCTCAAACCCATCATTCCAATAAAACCCTAGAAAAAGACACCCCAGTCTCTTCTTTCGAGCCTTTGATGGTATTTCGTATTGTAAAAGACACCAGGGATGGGTCCTGGATGAGAGATGCATATCCCCATCATTTGGGTTGTGGTCCCTTTTTAAAAAGGGGTGAAAAGACATTTGGGAGTACTCATGGATTCTCACCTATGCAGGACAAGCGGTTTTGGGGTGATACAGCAGAGAGGGGAAAACTGACTTACAGTTTTTTCAGGATTATTAGGATTATGAAGGCTTGGAGAGACTTTTGGGTGGGAAAAAGCCTCAAACCCTGACTATTGGGACTTTGGTCCTGAAACTGAGAGGCTGTTCAGTGAGTCCTATATAAATAATTATATAAGAGATGTCTCTAGATAGATAATAATAGCTGGGGTCAAAGATATATAGAGACAACAGGCGTCTCATAAGGCCCGTACACACGATCAGACTTTTTGACAACAAACATGCAAATTTAGCTGTTTTAAGGCAACATCCGACCGTGTGTACGCTCCATCGGACAAACTTTTTCAGACTTTTGTTGGCTGTGCGAACGGACAAACTTTCCGGCAACAAAAGTCCGATGGAGCAAAGTCTGATCGTGTGTACAGAAAACTTTTGTACAAAGTACAAACACGCATTCTCAGAACCAATGCAAAAGATCAGACAACAATACAGAAGTTGACCAAAGGTGGCGGTAAAGAGCAGAAAAAACACATGATTTGGTGAAAGTTGGCTGAAAAAGTCCTGCCGTCTGTATGCAATACAAGTTCACGGCCGACGCCCTTTATACAAAAATCCACAGGAAAGTTTGTACAAAGTCCGATCGTGTGTATAAGGGCTTAAGTGTGCACTTCTCCTTTGCCGACATAATCAGTGGGAGGAATAGTTTTCCATTATTGGTGTCAGTGGGAGGAATAGTTCCCCATTATTGATGCCAGTGGGAGGAATAGTGCCCCATCATTCTTCTCAGTGGGAGGAATATTGCCCCATCATTGGTTTCAGTAGAGGAATAGTGCCCCATCACTGGTGTCAGTGGGAGGAATAGTGCCCTATCATTGGTGTCAGTGGGAGGAATAGTGCCCCATCATTGGTGTCAGTGGGAGGAATAGTGCCCCATCATTGGTGTCAGTGGGAGGAATAGTGCCCCAGGAGCCAGATAAAGGCAAATAATGGGCCATATCCGGCCGCAGACTTTTGTTTGGAGACCTCTGCCCTAAAGGAAAACCAGTCTATCACTTGAACCTAACACATGACATACCCAGAGCCCCATCTTACCTGTGTGATGTCATAGTCTGTTTCATCTGATCATAGAACACAAATTCTGGATGCCTAAAAAGACACAAATTTGTCTAGATAAAATCCGGCAATTATCATCCTCACATGTATGACTACATTGTCACATTTGTAAACGTTTGTGTTTGTGTGTGTATATATATATATATATATATATATATATATATATACACACGCACGATAAAATATTGATGAGTCCATGCATCTTCACAGATATTATTATATATTATGGTATGAATTGTCATATTTTGGCTTTTTATGCTATTTACAAAGTGGTCTGTAAGCTCTTTTCCTCTCTGTATTCTGATGTTATCTTGAAGAGAACTTCATTCAAAAAGTGAACTACTGAGTTCGTTTTTTTGTTTTTTTGAGTGGTAGGTTAGTACAAATTTTTATAAGTGCCCGCCCCCACTGCCGCAATCCTGCCTAGGAGAGAGTGACTTCCCATGCCCCACCTCCTGGGGCACATCACATGTCCAGCAGAGGCACCTGCCTTGGGCACTGTGCTGTGGAAGGGGTGCAGCTGGGGTGGGAATCTCTCCTGCTTCTGCAGTGCCCAGCCATCTCTTGCAGTCAAAAAGCTCAGCCCAGCAGATTACACTGGTGTGACAGCCGCCGGGTTTGTCCGTAGTTCTGTATGCTCCTGGTAAGCAGCCAACCACGCCCAAGTGTCATAGAATTCTGTATGCTCCTGGTAAACAGAGAACAACGCCCGGCTGTCACAGAGTTCTGTACGCACCTGGTAAGCAGAGAACAACGCCCGGCTGTCACAGAGTTCTGTACGCACCTGGTAAGCAGAGAACAACGCCCGGCTGTCACGGAGTTCTGTACGAACCTGGTAAGCAGAGAACAACGCCCAGCTGTCACGGAGTTCTGTACGCTCCTAGTAAGCAGAGATCAATGCCCGGCTGTCACGGAGTTCTGTATGCACCTGGTAAGCAGAGAACAATGCCCGGCTGTCACGGAGTTCTGTACGCTCCTAGTAAGCAGAGGACAATGCCCAGCTGTCACAGAGTTCTGTATGCACCTGGTAAGCAGAGATCAATGCCCGGCTGTCACAGAGTTCTGTACGCACCTGGTAAGCAGAGAACAACGCCCGGCTGTCACAGAGTTCTGTACGCTCCTGGTAAGCAGAGAAAAACGCCCGGCTGTCACAGAGTTCTGTACGCACTTGGTAAGCAGAGATCAATGCCCGGCTGTCACAGAGTTCTGTACGCTCCTGGTAAGCAGAGAAAAACGCCCGGCTGTCACAGAGTTCTGTACGCACCTGGTAAGCAGATATCAATGCCCGGCTGTCACAGAGTTCTGTACGCTCCTGGTAAGCAGAGAACAACGCCCGGCTGTCACAGAATTCTGTACGCACCTAGTAAGCAGAGAACAATGCCCGGCTGTCACGGAGTTCTGTACGCACCTAGTAAGCAGAGAACAATGCCCGGCTGTCACAGAGTTCTGTACGCACCTGGTAAGCAGAGAACAATGCCCGGCTGTCACGGAGTTCTATACGCTCCTAGTAAGCAGAGAACAATGCCCAGCTGTCACAGAGTTCTGTACGCACCTGGTAAGCAGAGATCAATGCCCGGCTGTCACAGAGTTCTGTACGCTCCTGGTAAGCAGAGAACAACGCCCGGCTGTCACAGAGTTCTGTACGCACCTGGTAAGCAGAGAACAACGCCCGGCTGTCACAGAGTTCTGTACGCACCTGGTAAGCAGAGATCAATGCCCGGCTGTCACAGAGTTCTGTACGCTCCTAGTAAGCAGAGAACAATGCCTGGCTGTCACAGAGTTCTGTACGCACCTGGTAAGCAGAGAACAATGCCCGGCTGTCACGGAGTTCTATACGCTCCTAGTAAGCAGAGAACAACGCCCGGCTGTCACAGAGTTCTGTACGCACCTGGTAAGCAGAGATCAATGCCCGGCTGTCACAGAGTTCTGTACGCTCCTGGTAAGCAGAGAAAAACGCCCGGCTGTCACAGAGTTCTGTACGCACCTGGTAAGCAGATATCAATGCCCGGCTGTCACAGAGTTCTGTACGCTCCTGGTAAGCAGAGAACAACGCCCGGCTGTCACAGAATTCTGTACGCACCTAGTAAGCAGAGAACAATGCCCGGCTGTCACGGAGTTCTGTACGCACCTAGTAAGCAGAGAACAATGCCCGGCTGTCACAGAGTTCTGTACGCACCTGGTAAGCAGAGAACAATGCCCGGCTGTCACGGAGTTCTATACGCTCCTAGTAAGCAGAGAACAATGCCCAGCTGTCACAGAGTTCTGTACGCACCTGGTAAGCAGAGATCAATGCCCGGCTGTCACAGAGTTCTGTACGCTCCTGGTAAGCAGAGAACAACGCCCGGCTGTCACAGAGTTCTGTACGCACCTGGTAAGCAGAGAACAACGCCCGGCTGTCACAGAGTTCTGTACGCACCTGGTAAGCAGAGATCAATGCCCGGCTGTCACAGAGTTCTGTACGCTCCTAGTAAGCAGAGAACAATGCCTGGCTGTCACAGAGTTCTGTACGCACCTGGTAAGCAGAGAACAATGCCCGGCTGTCACGGAGTTCTATACGCTCCTAGTAAGCAGAGAACAACGCCCGGCTGTCACAGAGTTCTGTACGCACCTGGTAAGCAGAGATCAATGCCCGGCTGTCACAGAGTTCTGTACGCTCCTAGTAAGCAGAGAACAATGCCCGGCTGTCACAGAGTTCTGTACGCACCTGGTAAGCAGAGAACAATGCCCGGCTGTCACGGAGTTCTATACGCTCCTAGTAAGCAGAGAACAATGCCCAGCTGTCACAGAGTTCTGTACGCACCTGGTAAGCAGAGATCAATGCCCGGCTGTCACAGAGTTCTGTACGCTGCTGGTAAACAGAGAACAACGCCCGGCTGTCACAGAGTTCTGTACGCACCTGGTAAGCAGAGAACAACGCCCGGCTGTCACAGAGTTCTGTACGCACCTGGTAAGCAGAGATCAATGCCCGGCTATCACAGAGTTCTGTAAGCTCCTAGTAAGCACAGAACAATGCCCGGCTGTCACAGAGTTCTGTACGCTCCTAGTAAGCAGAGAACAACGCCCGGCTGTCACGGAGTTCTGTACGCTCCTAGTAAGCAGAGAGCAATGCCCGGCTGTCACGGAGTTCTGTACGCTCCTAGTAAGCAGAGGACAATGCCCGGCTGTCACAGAGTTCTGTACGCACCTGGTAAGCAGAGATCCATGCCCGGCTGTCACAGAGTTCTGTACGCACCTGGTAAGCAGAGAACAACGCCCGGCTGTCACAGAGTTCTGTACGCACCTGGTAAGCAGAGAACAATGCCCGGCTGTCACAGAGTTCTGTACGCACCTGGTAAGCAGAGTTCTGTACGCTCCTGGTAAGCAGAGAACAATGCCCGGCTCTCACAGAGTTCTGTACGCTCCTGGTAAGCAGAGATCAATGCCCGGCTGTCACGGAGTTCTGTACGCTCCTGGTAAGCAGAGATCAATGCCCGGCTGTCACGGAGTTCTGTACGCTCCTGGTAAGCAGAGAACAATGCCCGGATGTCACAGAGCTCTAATGGTTACACAGGTAGAGCCATGTTCTTCCTGTGTACTCTGCAGCACAGAGTGGTCAGTTTGGTGGCGTCGTTCCTGTTCAGCATTAACTTATAAACGAAAACTACTTTTGCACCTTTCCTTCATCAATTATGTGTGTGCACGTAAAGCCAACCTGATCACATTCCGTGACCCCCAGAGTGTCACCCCCTGGTGAATGGCAGGTGCCACTGTGTGGAGGGAGACCAATGAGCATTGATTCGCTTATCCCCCCCCCCCTTTTTTTAAGCCACAGTGATGCACAAAGACACCTAAATGTACAAAAGAAGTGCATGTGAAAATAACGCACACAAAAAGGTGTGCTTAAGTGTGTGTCTCTAGGCCACCTCCTGAAGAAGTAGGACTCCACCCCAGTCCCCTGGGGGGTGCAAGGCTCCTGACAGAGGCAAGACACAACTTGGTCCAACTAGCCAAAAGGGCCCCTTTCCTTACCTGTCCTCATGGTCTGTCGAAGCCGAGCACTGAGTGAGGGGCTCTCCCGAAGATATACCCCCCCCCCCCAGTTCATTGGAGGAAAGAAACTAATGGCCACACACCTTCCCTTTAAACTTCAGGGTTGGCCTGAGGACTCACACCCTCCACCCGAGTGGAAGAAACACAGAAAAAAGTGCAAAGTGAAAACTTGTGGAGAAAAATTTATTAAAAAGTGCAGGTGCAAGGGGCAGTGGCAGGGCCTTGCAACCTGGTAGCCTAAATTCCCCCGGGCTTGCTGTGGGCTTTCCATGCCCTAGTGATAAGAGCTCCCCTGGGGCAACCAACTCCCAGGGGGCACTGACATCTCCCCTGGTGGGGGGGGGGGGGGGTGACTCAGCCCTTCCTTCTCTGAGCTGGCCGCTCAGATGTCGGCTAATTACCAGCTCCTATCTCTCCACAGTTACTCAGCTGTTGATGATATCCTGCTCATCAGTCCTGCCTACTTAAGCCATCCAGTCCAGATTAGCTCTGCCTTCGCCTTGGTCAACATCACAGAGACTATCTCCTGCAATCTTGTTAAAAGACTTGCTTGGCTGACATCCCTTCTGGTTCCAGATCCTGCTTGCTGTTTTACTACGCTCATCTGCGGCTCCCTGACGTTTGGCTTGTCTGACTATCCATTCCGGTTCCTGAACTCTGGCTATGTTTTGATTACGTTTGTTCTATTTACTTTTATTTACTTTTATTATTTCCTATACTTTCCTGTACTTACCTGTACTTTAATCTCATTAAATTTCGTGGTTTCTGACACCTGGCTAGAATAAACCCAGAAGTGATGTGTAAAACATCCCTTCTGGTTTCTGTTGTCACTTCCCCTTGTGGGGCCAGGAACGGGCTAATGGAGAGCGATCTGTACTCCATTAGCTTCAATAGAAGGTAGGCGACACATCAGGGGTGAGACCACCGATGTCTCCTTAAAGGGAACCTGTGCTAAAATATTATATCACATAGGGAACTTGTTCTCCACTATGCTAATAACTAAATTTTTAATAAAAGTAAAACAAGAATAAAAATGTCAAAAATAACCCATTAAAAGGGGTTCAACCCACCCAAACCCCAACAAAAACACCCACATGAACATAAACGCACCTTTGGGGATTGCCTACATACAAAAACATCACTTACGATATACACATTACATATTGCTGCACACATGAGAGTGAAAGCAATAGCCCCAGGCCCATTATTCAAGGTTAAAGCGAATGTAAAGGTACATTTTATATATTTTTTTAAAAACAATAAACATGTCTATACTTACACTGCTCTGTGCAATGGTGCAATGCCGCCAACCTCCTCTTCTCAGGTCCCTGGACCGCGCTCCTGGCCCCTCCTCTCTTTCTAGTGCTCCCCTCCCCGTGGGAAGCCGCTTTATATGGGGGCACATGTGCGTGCTCGCTCCCGAGCTTTGCTGTTATGTCTATTGACTCAGACAGCCCCCCCCCCCCCCCGCGCGCGCTTTCTTGTCGCTGGCTATGATTGATGGAACTAGGAGCCGGCGGCTCCCGGTCACCCAGAAAAGCCAGCAAGACCCAGAAGTGAGGGGAGAGAAGAGCTGTAGAGAGGCACATTGCTGGATCGAATGATGGGCTCAGGTAAGTATTGGGGGTGGGGGTGAGGGGAATACTGATGCTTAAAGATTTTTTACCATTAAGGTAGAAAAATGTTTAGGCTTTAAAACCACCTTATCTCTAAACTGATGACCCATAGGGGCTTTTAAAGCGTCACTTAAGGAACGTATCAGGTACAATAATTGGGCAATATATTGCATTAACTTTAATCCATTTTTCACTGAAGTTTTGCACTTGATAACCCATTATGCAAATGTTGGGGGACATAAAAACTGGAAATTGTATTCTCTAGGCCAGTGATGGTGAACCTTGGCACCCCAGATGTTTTGAAACTACATTTCCCCATGATGCTCAACTACACTGCAGAGTGCCTGAGCATCATGGGAAATGTAGTTTAAAAAAAAAGTGGTGCCAAGGTTCACCATCACTGCATCTAGGGTGTCTGCTTTCATAAAATAGACCATGTTTGGGGGTTTTAACTAATCTTCAGGCCTAAAAATGTTTTTTTTTGTTTTTTTAAACATATGGGGAAAAAAACTCAAGCTGCCACAGCGCAGGTTGGCGCTACATTCTGTACCTTTCATCCGGTTTGAAGACGTGGCGCCTTACGTCTTTTAGGTGCCTCTTGAACAGATGCTCGGCGGTGGACAGTACGGGGTGCGTCCGGTCAATGAGCTGAGCGGAACGAGGCTGGGACGCCAACCAGTCCAAGGTAGCCGATAACCGATCTTCATCAACGCCCTGCGACCAGAAAGAGGGACAGAGGACGACCAATGAGCCCCCCGAATGTCACTGACACACCTCATTATTATATATGACATTGTATTTATTCTGCCTAGAGTTGCATTCTGCTGTTTAGATATGATAATAGTTAGCAACTAGCTTGTCTCCTTTTATTGTATTCAGTAGTTTTCAGATAAAGGAATCTGGATAGGCATCAACGATGCATGAGAATCGGTAAACTCTGAAGAGAAAAAAATGTATAGTTTTCTTTTTGATTTTTTATATATATTTTATATATTTATATATTTATTTATATATATATATATATATATATATATATATATATATATATATATATATATATATATATATATATATATATATATTTATTTATTTCTTTATTTTTTTATAGCTTTTCATATGTTCCATATCTGGTGTATTGCTGCCATCTAATGGTCAATAATGATTATTGTGTTCATTCCACATCTGCTGGTGTCTAGATGTCACATGTGTGGTATCATACTGCCATCTAGTGGTCTATTATGAATATTGCACCCATATTGATTTTATGTGTTTGTCGTGAAGCAATGCCATTTTAAAGTTAATCATGCTATGTGTAAGGCTTCAATGGCCGAAACATGTCGGCATTGATCCTGTGTATATGACGTAGCCAAATAAAGGATAATAACTAGGATTTATCGAGTTTCCAGCTTAATTCGTGATTTGGATTTTGGTTTTCTAGAGATTTGATCATGTTCAGATGTTCCGTTTCTGGTGTATTGCTGCCATCTAATGGTCAATAATTATTATTGTGTTCATTCCACTTTCCTGTAATCTAAGTGTTCAGATGTCCCATATGTGTTACCATGCAGCCATCTTGTGGTCAGTTATGATTATTGCACCCATATTGATTTCTAGTGGTTTGATCATGTTCAGATGTTTCATATCTGGTGTATTGCTGTAATGGTCAATTACGATTATTGTGTTTATTCCACTTTGTAGTATTCTGCTAGTGTTCAGCTGTCCCATAGGTGATATCATGCTGCCACCTAGTGGTCTATTATGAATATTGCATCAATATTGATTTCTAGTGGTTTAGTCGTGAAGCAATGTCATTTTAAAGTTAATCTTGCTATGAGTAAGGCTTCAATGGCTGAAACATGTCAGCATTGATCCTTGATTGATGATGTAGCCAAATAAAGGATAATAACTAGAAGTTATTGAGTTTCTGGCTTAATTTGTGATTTGGATTTTGGTTTTCTAGAAGTTTGATCATGTTCAGATGTTCCATTTCTGGTGTATTGCTGCCATTGAATAATTATTATTGTGTTCATTTCACTTTCTTGTAATCTAAGTGTTCAGATATCCCATATGTGGTACCATGCAGCCATCTTGTGGTAAGTTATGATTATTGCACCCATATTGATTTCTAGAGGTTTGATCATGTTCAGATGTTTTATATCTGGTGTATTGCTGCCATCTAATGGTCAATAATGATTATTAGGGCCATTCCACTTCCTAGTAATCTGCTAGAGTTCAGACGTTACATATGTGGTACCATGCTGCCATCTTGTGGCCTATTATAAATATTGCATCCATATTGATTTTAGTGGTCTAGTCATGAACCAATGCCATTTAAATGTTAATCATGCTATGAGTAAGGCTTTAATAGCCGAAACGCATCAGCATTGATCCTTCCTGTGTATATGATGTAATAACTAGGAGTTATTGAGTTTCTGGCTTAATTTGTGATTTGTATTTTGTTTTCTAGTGATTTGATCATGTTCAGATGTTTCATATCTGGTATATTGCTGCCATCTAGTGGTCAATAATGATTATCAGGATTATTCCACTTCATAGTAATCTTCTAGAGTTCAGATGTCACATATGTGGTACCATGCTGCCATCTTGTGGCCTATTATAAATATTGCAACCATATTGATTTTTAGTGGTCTAGCCATGAAGTAATGCCATTGTAATGTTAATCATGCTATGAGTAAGGCTTCAATAGCATAAACATGTCTGCATTGATCCTGTGTATATTTCATCCATATTGGTTTCTAGAGGTTTGATCATGTTCAAATGTTTCATATCTGGTGTATTGCTGCCATCTAATGGTCAACAATGATTATTGTGTTCATTCCACTTTGCACAATATCATATTACTAGAGATGTCCCATATGTGGTACCATGCTGCCATCTAGTGGTCAATTGTGATTATTGCACCCACATTTGTTTCTAGAGGTTTGATCATGTTCAAATGTTTCATATCTGGTGTATTGCTGCCATCTAATGGTTAATAATGATTATTGGGATCATTCCACTTCCTAGTAATCTGCTAGAGTTCAGATGCCACATATGTGGTACCATGCTGCCATCTTGTGGCCTAATATATAAATATTGCATCCATATTGGTTTCTAATGGTTTAATTGCATTCAGAAGTTTCATACACTATGTGGCGTATTGCTGCCATCTAATGGTCAATAACAATTATTGTGTTCATTCCACTTTCTGGTAATCTGCTATTTTTCTGATGGCCCATATGTGATACCATGCTGCCATCTAGTGGTCTGTTATGAATATTGCATCCATATCAGTTTCTATTCAGGTGTTCCATATCTGGTGCACTGCTGCCATGTAATGTTAAAGTGAAACTCCAGGGCAATACTAACTAAGCTTACAAATGCTTACACCCCCTTCTAACACCTATACTAACCACCCTGTAAAAGAAAGATGCATGTACTTAACTATTCTCAAGCTGATCTGGTCCAGTCATGTGCTCTGCTCTTCTCTTTCAGCTAGCAGTGGCTTCAGGGGAGAGGAGGGATCTCTGACAGTGGATGGCCTATAGTAAGCCTATGGGCGATGTCACCACTCAGGCATTCCAGCCAATGTTAGATCACTCTCTCCTCTCCCCTGTATGTGGCCTGGGAATCGGTAAGTATATGCCTTTCTTCCACAGAGTAGTTGATAAAGGTGTTAGAAGGGGGATGGGGCAGTTTTTAAACCGCAAACATAAAATGTCATATATTGCAGCTTATCATTCATTAGATGTGGTGGCTGCATTAGCTTTATTTTTCAGGCTTTTTTCCCCTCTGTTTTCACCTGGTGATCTGGCCAGTAACACACTTCCTGTATTACTTCCCCCACACACACAGACAGACACACACACAGACAGACACGCAGACACACAGACAGACACGCAGACACACAGACAGACACCCCCACACACACACAGACAGACACGCAGACACACAGACAGACACACACAGGCACACACATAGACACACACCCACACAGACAGACAGACACACACCCACACAGACAGACAGACAGACACACACCCACACAGACACACACCCACACAGACAGACAGACACACACACACCCACACAGACAGACAGACACACACACACCCACACAGACAGACAGACACACACACACCCACACAGACAGACAGACACACACACAGATACACACACAGACACACACCCACACAGACAGACAGACAGACACACACACCCACACAGACAGACAGACACACACACACACACCCACACAGACAGACAGACACACACACAGATACACACACAGACACACACCCACACAGACAGACAGACAGACAGACACACACACACCCACACAGACAGACACACACACACACACACACACACACACAGACAGACAGACAGACACACACCCACACAGACAGACAGACACACACCCACACAGACAGACAGATAGACACACACACAGATACACACACAGACACACACCCACACAGACAGACAGACACACACACACCCACACAGACAGACACACACACACACACACACACACACACACAGACAGACAGACACACACCCACACAGACAGACAGACAGACACACCCACACCCACACAGACAGACAGACAGACACACCCACACAGACAGACAGACACACACACACCCACACAGACAGACAGACAGACACACACCCACACAGACAGACAGACACACACCCACACAGACAGACAGACAGACACACCCACACCCACACAGACAGACAGACAGACACACCCACACAGACAGACAGACACACACACACCCACACAGACAGACAGACAGACACACACCCACACAGACAGACAGACACACACCCACACAGACAGACAGACAGACACACACCTACACAGACAGACAGACAGACACACACCCACACAGACAGACAGACAGACAGACACACACCCACACAGACAGACAGACAGACACACACCCACACAGACAGACAGACAAACACACACCCACACAGACAGACAGACAGACAGACACACACCCACACAGACAGACAGACAGACACACACCCACACAGACAGACAGACAGACACACACCCACACAGACAGACAGACACAGACACACACACACGCAGACACCCACACAGACACCCACACAGACACCCACACAGACAGACAGACATACACACAGACCCCCATACACACACACACACACAGACACACACACACACAGACATACACACAGACACCCACATACACACAGACACACACACACACCCCCACACAGACATACACACAGACACCCACATACACCCACACACACAGACATACACACAGACACCCACACACACACACAGACAAACACACAGACAGACAGACAGACAGACAGACACACACACACACACAGACACACACAGAGACACACACAGAGACACACACACTTTGGATGAAGGAGCATAGGAGGCACGGCAGATCACTGTCAGTCTGGGGGGAGGGGAGTGTTAGGTGCACTATCAGATTTAAATACAATAACAGTTTGAAGCCAAACTCCAGCTCACACTTCATAATCGGCTACAGAAAATGTTTTATTTTTTACTTTTACTTTTGTGATAAAGGTTTTACATAAATAAATAAAGGCTGATCATTGTAAGCACAACTGTCAGTGGTAAATGGTTTCTCCCATCCCTAAGCACAAGAGCTTGTTCTTTTGAAAAACAACAGACTTACTGGCTGGATCACCAGATGAAAATAGAAGAAAGCATAAAAAGGAAAAACGAATGCAGCCATCACATTTTAGAATTGTTAAGCTGCAATGTAATAACTGTTTGCTTCTGGGTTTAATACTGCTATTAGTATCACCCTGGAATTCTACTTTAACCACTTCAGCCCCGGAAGATTTTACCCCCCTTCCTGACCAGAGTACTTTTTGCGATTCGGCACTGCCTCGCTTTAACTGACAATTGCACGGATGTGTGACATTGTACTCAAACCAAATTGACGTTCTTTTTTGCCCAAAAATAGAGCTTTCTTTTGGTGGTATTTGATCCCCTCTCCGGTTTTTATTTTTTGCGCTATAAACAAAAAAAGAGCGACAATTTAGAAAAAAAGCATTATTTTTTACTTTTTGCTATAATAAAAATCTATATATTTTTTTTTCCTCAGTTTAGGCTGATATATATTCTTCTACATATTTTTGGTAAAAAAAAAAAAAAAAATGCAATAAGCCTTTGATTGGTTTGCACAATAGTTATAGCGTCTACAAAATTGAGGATAGATTTATGGCATTTTTATTATAATATTTTTTTTTTTTAGTAATGGCGGTGATCTGCGGTTTTTATCATGACTGCGACATTATGGTGGACACTTTTGACACTATTTTGGGACCATTGTCATGTATACAGCGATCGGTGCTATAAAAATGCACTGATTACTGTGTAAATGACACTGGCAGGGAAGTGGGTTAACCACTAGGGGGCGATCAAGGGGTTAAGTGTGTCCTAGGGAGTGATTCTAACTGTGGGGGGGATGGGCTACTATACACATGACAGATCACTGCTCCTGATGACAGGGAGAGGTAGATCTCTGTCATGTTGCTAGTTAGAACGGGACAATGCCTTTACAAAAGCATCTCCCCGTTCTTTAGCTCCATGACACGACAATGTCACTTCTTAAAGGGGATGTACCTGTACGCCCTTTTGCCCACCCGTGCCATTCTGCTGACGTATATTGTCGTGCGGTGATCGGGAAGGGGTTAAATGATGATTGTGTTCATTATGGTGTCCACGAGTCAGATAGTGTTCAGATGTTCCGTGTCTGGTGCAATGCTGCCATCTAGTGTTTAATTATGATTATTGTGTTGTATTCTGGTTTGTAGTGGGCTTATAGTGTTCTTTTTTTTTTATAAATTCTTTATTTTTTCATCTTTTCTTTCCATAGATTTCACATTACATTTCGTTTTACATCTACAACTTCTTTAACAGCTATAACAGTCTTATAATATTTCAATCCATACCTCAATTCCATGTCCCCCCTCCCTCACCCTTCCCTCCCAGAGAAATAAATAGATAAATATACAAACAAGAGAGAAAAAAAAAAAAAAAAAAAAAAAGTTTGAATTTTCACTATAATCCCCCCCCTCACTCCCCCCCCCCACCCACCACCACCCGCCTGCTCTATCATATTTCGAAATGTTTCACATCATACTTTCTCTATAATTTAGATATGGAGCCCAGATCTTCTGATATTTCTCGTCTTGATCTTTCATTGTCATTGTTAAATTTTCCATTTGTTGGATTTCTGCAATTCTCTGAAACCACTGTGCTCTAGCTGGAGGGTTGCTTTTTTTCCACAGAACCGGGATACATGCCCTTGCTGCTATCAATAAATGTCTCAGCAAAGAATTTTTGAATCTTTCTATTGCCATTGGGATGTCCAGCAGCAGAAAAGTTGCCGGTTTATCTCCCAGGTCAATTCCTGTAATCCTTACAATAGTATCGGCTACCATCTCCCAGAACACTCTAATTTTTGGACATTCCCAAAATATATGTAATAATGTTCCCTCCGCTCTGACATCTCCAACATGTCCCTGATATCTGGGGGTAAATTTGATGTAACACTTTTGGTGTTCTATACCACCTAGTGAGGATCTTGTATCCCCCTTCTTGATATCTGCTTGCCATCGAGGCCTTTTGATTAAACAACAGCATCTTATCCTTTTGTTCTGAGGAAAACGTAGTCCCTAAATCTCTTTCCCAAGCCTGTAAAAAGGGCAAATCTTGTGAAGTCTCCTGTTCTATTAACATACTATAAAAATAAGACATCAGATGTCTCAGTTCCTCTCCTTTCAAACAGATCTCTTCAAACTCAGTCAATGCCCTTATTTCTACGTATACCTTTGATTTAGATCTAATAAAGGCTTCTAATTGCCTCATTCTGAAAGGGTCTAATCCTAATGTCATTCCTTTTTCAATATCTTTTTCAGTCATTAACCGATTGCCTACCGAGAAATGACAAATTCTACTCATACCTCTATCTTGTATTGTTTTAAACTTTGGATCTGTCATTCCCGGTAGAAATGCTGGGGTACCAAGGATAGGAAGGAGCGGACTGGGAGTTCTTGAAATAGATGTTTTCCTGAATACTCTTTTAGTTATTCGTAATGTCTCCCCTAGTATTGGATGTTTTCTCACTCCTGCTGGTATTTCTGTATCTGGAATCCACACTAATCCTTCCAATGGGATATCTGTCGCTGCTTGTTCTGTCTGTATCCACGGTTTTTCGTTTTTAAGCCTACACCATTCCACTACTCTAGTTAAGTGTGAGGCCTCCTGGTATTTTATTGGATCTGGAAGTCCTATCCCTCCTTTTCCTTTGGGGAGTACTAAAATATCTCGGCGTACTCTTGCTGGTTTCCCAGCCCAGATGAACTTCATAAATCTTGATCTAAGATCCTTAAACAAACTTGTAGGGATCTTAATTGGTATAGTTTGAATTATGTATAACAGTCTGGGCATCACATTCATCTTAATAATATTGGTTCTCCCGAACCATGTAAAAATCTCTTTGTCCCATTTTTGAAGATCACTTTTGATCTGTCTTACCAATGGGATATAATTAAGTTCAAACAGTTCATTTAGATTTTTTGACATTTTTGTTCCTAAGTAACTTATATATGAATTCGTCCATCTAAAATCAAATTGCGTGGACACTGCTTGCAACTGAGGCGAATCCATCTCTACTCCCATTGCCTCCGATTTTCCATAGTTTATTCTAAAGTTAGATATTTTCCCATATTCTCGTAGCTCCATTAGTAAAGATGGGAGAGATGTAATTGGGGACGTTACAAAAAAGATCAAATCATCTGCATAAGCTGCCAACTTCTGATCCTCATTTTTTATTTTTACCCCCCTGATATCCACATTGGCACGTATTTTCCTTAAAAAAGGTTCTATTGTCAAAATGAATATCAGGGGTGAGAGGGGACATCCCTGGCGTGTTCCATTTAAAATGGAGAATGGCTCTGATAATCTGTCATTCACTTTCACCCTAGCACTTGGTTTTGAATATAAGTTTAGGATCCATCTCAGCATCCCCTCCCCCAGGCCTATATGTTGTAGTACTCCTTTTAAGAATATCCAATCCACCCGATCAAACGCTTTTTCTGCATCCGCAGATACTATCACCATTGACTTATTGCAATTGTTCACCACTCGTTGCGTATTTTCTCTTCCTTCTCTCCCTGGGACGAATCCCACTTGATCTGGGTGTATTAGTTCCGGTATCAAATTTATCAATCTCATGGCTAATATTTTTGTGAACAATTTAAGGTCCACATTCAACAACGAAATAGGTCGGTAGCTGGGACACTGAGAGGGATCCTTTCCTTCTTTCGGTATTACTGTTATATGCGCCAGTAACGTTTCTGTTGGAATTTGCTTCCCTTCCCGTATTGAATTATAAGCTTCCACGAATCTCGGAGCCAGTTTCTCCGCGAACATTCTGGCTTATAGTGTTCTGACGTCCCATAACTGGTGCAATGCTGCCATCTAGTGGTCCATTATGAGTAGTGTGTGTTTTTATTCTGGTTTCTAGTTTTCTGATAGATCTCTGGTGTTCTATATCTGTACAATGCTGCCATGTAGGCATGTTCCAGGATTGTCAACTGTCAGTAAATTCAGGGACAGTTTGTGAAATCCATGATCTTTTACATCTGTCCATGAATGCCCATTACAGAAACGAAGACTGCATTCCTGTAATGCACATTCACAGACAGATGTTAAAATAATTTGATTTTTTAAGCTACCCGTGGATTTACTGACAGTTGGCCATCCTGCTGGTTTCTGGCAGTTTGATAGTGTTTATATGTTCCATATCTGGTGTATTGCTGCCATCTTGTGGTCAATAATAATTATTGCGTTCATTCAGCTTCTCCTGGCTTGAGAGTTCTCTGATGTTCCTTATTTGGTGGCCGTGCTGACATTAATGGTTATTGTGTCCTGTAGCAGTCTGCTAGTGTTAAAGTGGTATTAAACCCAAACCCAAAATAAAATATACTGTATTACAGCTTACCAATCATTAGATCTGGCGGCTGCATTCGTTTTCTTTATTTTTTAGACTTTTTTTCCCCCTCTATTTTCATCTGATGATCTGGCCAGTAACACACCTCCTGTATTACAGCGCCCCCCCCCCCACTTTGGATAAAGAAGCACAGAGACACATTTGGACAGCAGCCTTCTCAGTCTGGGGGGGGCATCAGGGTAGTGTTTGCCGTACTAGCAGGTTTGAATACACTTAATTTTTAAGCAGTTACAGTAACAGTTTTTTTTCCTTTTTGGGATAAAGGTTTTACATAAATAAAAGTTGATCATTGTAAGCACCGCTGTCAGTTTTTTAAATGGTTTGTTACAACTCCCTAAAGGCTACATCTGCAGGAGAGCTTGTTCTGTTGAAAAACAACAGACTTACTGGAAGGATCACCAGGTGAAAAAAAAAAAAGAGAAGAAAGTCTAACAGAAAACGAATGCTGCCATCACATCTAAGAATTGGTAAGCTGCAATATAATAAAGGTTTACTTTTTGGTTCAATATCGCTGTACGGCGTTCCAATATTTGATGTAATGCTGTTATCTAGTGATTGATAATAATTACTGGGCTCATTACGGCCTTCAGCGGTCTGCAGGTGTTCAAATGTTCCTTATCTCAATGCAATGCCGCCATCTAGTGGTCATTGGTTAATATTGTTCATTCTGCTTTCTATTGGTCTGAGGCCGCGTACACACGCGCGGACTGTTGGCCCAACTTTGTCCGTCCAACAGTTTGAGCGAACAGTCCGCTCAAACTTAGCATGGACGGACATGGCCACACACGACGGACGAACAGTTTGCTGAAACCGTGCGCGATGACGTGAACGGCACGTACGACGGGACGAAAAATACGACGTCCTATACACTGCAATGCAACCTTCCGACGTGGAAATCCTTTCTGAGCATGCGCGAGACTTAGTTGGCCGAACAAGCCTACACACGAGCGAACAGTCCGCTGAAACCTTGTTTCAGCGGACAGTTTTTCGGAATTTCCGTAAGACCTTGTTCGGCCAACTGTCCGCTGAAACTGTCCGCTGAAGCCCCACACACGAGCGGACTGTCCGCCCAAACACTGTTCAGCGGACAAGGTTGGGCGAACAGTCCGCGAGTGTGTACGCGGCCTGATGGTTTTGGCCAGACATAGTCTTCTGACCTTTTTTGTACAGCTGACAGGTTATCAATAAAGGAAATGTGCCATGAGGAATACGTGACTGCTGACTTTCCTTATGGAAATGTCGGTTGCCTGGCTGTCATGCTCCTTGTTTTTTATATTTTCAGCCATAAGTACACAGATCAGGACCTCCAGACTTTTTAATGCTCTTTGTTTTGAGTCATCTGTTCCAGAGGAAGGAGCGTCCCCAGCAACGATGGAGTGCGGTGCAAGGATTACACTCCGCGGGGGCCTCAGCCACTCCAATAATGGAGCTGTTGAACTTTGCAGCCCATTGTTTATTCACGGAAATACTCGTACGGCAGGCGGGGTTTTCTTTTCTGGATTTTGGCCATGGAGACCCACAGAGGCATTTTGAGGTGACCAGAGCAAGTGTGCCAAATATTACCTGCATTGCATCTGCATTCTCAAGATTCTGACTTCCCTCCCCCCACATCCTCTCTGCGGACCATCGAGGGATTACAGATCTTCTGATATTATCTTGTGTTGCAGTTGTTCTTTTTATTGGTACTCCAGACCTCCACACTGTCTGCATTACCTGACCCCTGCACACCTTGTCTTGTTTACTCCTCCCATCTGTCTGTGATTTCCTCTCTGTGCATTACCTACTCCTGACCCCTGCTGTCCATAGGTTACCTACTCCTGACCTCTGCTGTCTCTGCTTTACTTACTCCTTATACCTCTGTTCTCCTTATGTTACTTAGTTCTGACCCCTGAACTATGTACATTACTTATTCATGACCTCAGCTCTCTGTGTATTGCTTACTCCTGATCCCTGCACTCTTTGTCTTACTTACTCTTCCTTCCTTACTCCTCACATCTTCTCTCTGTGTGTTACTTACTCCTTACCCCTGCTCTCTGTGCATTACTTACTCCTTGCCTCTATTCCCCATGCGTTACTTCTAAACCATGCACTCTGCGTTGCTTACTTCTGACCTCGGCTCTCCATTCGTTACTTACTCCTGACCTTTACCTTCTGTACTTTACTTACTCCTGACCTCGGCTCTTCGTGCAATACTTACTCCGTACTTACTCCTGATCCCTGCACACTTTGCCTTACTTACTCCTCCTTTCTTACATCTCACATGTTCTCTCTGTGCATGACCTTCTCCTGACCCCTGATCTCTGTGCATTACCTACTCCTGACCCCTGATCTCTGTGAATTACTTACTTTGGACCTCTGCGTACATTACTTACTCTTGTCCCCTGATCTCTGTGCATTACCTACTCCTGACCCCTGATTTCTGTGCCTTACCTACTCCTGACCCCTGATTTCTGTGTATTACCTACTCTTGACCCCTGATCTCTGTGCATTACTTACTCCACATCCCTGCACACTTTGCCTTACTTACTTTGGACCTCTGCTCTGTGTGCATTACTTAATACTGACCCCTAATCTCTGGGCATTATCTACTCCTAATCTCTGTGCATTATGTACCCCTGACCTCTGTGCATTACCTACTCCTGACCCCTGATCTTTGTGCATTACCTACTCCTGACCCCAGGATCTCTGTGCATTACCTACTCCTGACCCCAGGATCTCTGTGCATCACCTGCTCCTGACCCCTGATTTTTATGCATTACCTACTCCTGACCCCTGATCTCTGTGCATTACCTACTCCTGACCCCAGGATCTCTGTGCATCACTTACTCCTGACCCCTGATCTCTGTGCATTGCTTACCCCTGATCCCTGCACTCTTTGCCTTACTCTTCCTTCCTTACTCCTGACATTTTCTCTCTGAGTGTAACTCCTTACCCCTGCTCTCTGTGCATTACTTACTCCCTGTCTCAGCTCTCCATGCGTTACTTCTAAACTGTGCTCTCTGCGTTACTTACTACTGACCTCTGTTCTCCATATGTTATTACTTCTGACCTTGGCACTCCATTCGTTACTTACTCCTGACCCCTTCCTTCTGTGCTTTACTTACTCCTGACCTCTGCTCTTTGTGCATTACTTATTCTTGATCCCCGCACACTTTGCCTTACTTACTCCTTTCTTTCTTATCACATGTTCTCTCTGTGCATTACCTACTCCCGACCGCTAGTCTCTGTGCATTACCTACTCCGAGTCCTGACCCCTGATCTTTGTGCATTACCTATTACTAATCCCTAATCTCTGTGCATTACCTACTCTTGACCCCTGCACACTTTGCCTTACTTACTCCTCCTTTCTTACTTCTCGCATGTTTTCTCTGTGCATTACCTACTCCTGACCCCTGATCTCTGTGCATTACTTACTTTGGACCTCTTCTCTGTGTGTATTTCTTACTCTGACCCCTGATCTCTGGGGGTTACCTACTCCTGATCTCTGTGCATTAGCTACCCCTGACCTCTGTGCATTACCTACTCCTGACCACTGTTTTCTGTGCATTACTTACTTTGGACCTCTGCTCTCTGTGCTTTACTTACTCCTGACCTCTGCTCTTTGTGTATTACTTACTCCTGACCCCTGCACACTTTTTCTTACTTACTCATGCCTCACATCTTTTCTCTGTGCATTACTTGCTCTTGACCCCTGCTCTCTGTGCATCACTTACCCTGACTCCTTCTGTCTGTGTGTTGCTTACTCCTGACCTCTGCTCTCTGCGTGTTACTCCTGACCTTTGACCCCTGTGTGTTACATACTCTTGATCCCTGCTCTGTGTGTGTTACTTACTCCTGATCCCTGTACTCTGTACTTTACTTGTTCTTGACTGCATTCTGTACGTTACACAATTTTGACCCCTGCAATCTGCAATCTGTGAATTACACACTCCTGACCCTTGTACATTACATTAATGACCCATGCACTTTGTGCGCTACACCCCCTTGACCTCTGCACTCTGGGTTTTACACACCCCTTACTCAGAGCAGAGTCAGCTTCAACCATTCCCCTTTAAACCCCTCCCACTTTTACAACAATTTGGCCACACCCACAATTCATTGTAGCATGCTTAAATTCCTACCTCCTTGTTCTGAAAGACTTTGAACAATTGTTTTAGGGTGGGTTAAAATGGAGGTGTGGTTTTGTGATTGTGTCTATAAACAGGGTTGTGGTTTTGTGTGTATAAATGGGGGAGTTCTTAGTTGGGTGATCCTGAATTTCATTTAGAAAAACTGATAACCTTACCTTAGAGATAGCTGGGATAATGTAACTAATAGTAGTGCAGCAGAGGCAGAGAGTAGAGGAAGTTATCAGCTCAGAAGATTTCTGGCAGGATCAACCAGTATTTTTGTCACTTATTGGACAGATATAACAAAACACTTTTAAAGGTATATTTAACAGACCAAATGGGGGAAACAAGAGAAGTTCATTGGTAGGGATTACACATTAGCTTTCAGTGATACAATAGCTGTATTAAGAGGCAATGCTAAAAAAAAAAAAAAAAAATAAGTGCACACCTCTTCCGATGACAAAGGGGTTATATATAACATACCAGTGCTCCTTTAAAGATTTGCAGGTTCTGCAGATTTCCCTGAAATAAAAAAACAAAAAAAAAATAACACAACAAATCAATAGAATAGTATACTAGTGATGCATACTGCAATATGAGCACTAGGGGACAGTGTGAGACCTCAGACACTTTATAGCCACACTAACTTTTACTGATAGTTCTCCAAATAAATACCTATGCTTTATGAAGAGTTCCTGTTCCTGAGAGAAGAATGCTCCTTAGATTGGTGGACAATGGGAAGAATTTCTCTTACATTGGTGGTCAGTAGGGATGAGCTTCATGTTCGAGTTGAACCCATGTTCGACTCGAACATCGCCTGTTTGCCCGTTCGGCGAATTCTGAATAATATGGGCCGTTTGCGCCAAATTCGAGTGGCGCTCACGACCCATAATTCACTGCAGCATCGCAGCGCATTGCTGGCTAATGATTGGCCAATAGTGATGGACGAACTTCCGACGGGACGTTTCGCGAACGCGAAACGCGAACGGACACAAACGTTCGCGAAAACGACCGTTCGCCGCGGGCTCCATTGACTTCAATGGGAGGCGAATTTCGCAAACCTTTAGGTCGAATTTGCGGCCACGGGGTAATTATTAGGGGGTAGCACGTAGTCCCACCACCTGGACAATAGCATAATACATGTATGAGGTGAATTTGGGATCGATAACTACAAGCATTTTTTTTTTATTTGGGAAATTGTTCTGACAATTCAGGACTATGGAGCTAATGAAGGCAATGGAGGAGAGGGAAGGTCAGGGACCAGGGTAGGCAAACAAGAGGGTGCAGGAGATACAGAGCACTGACAGCAGCACCGTAATACAGAGCACTGACATCAGCACCGTGACATACAGCGCTGACAGCAGCTCCGTGACATACAGCGCTGACAGCAGCTCCGTGACATACAGCGCTGACAGCAGCTCCGTGACATACAGCGCTGACAGCAGCTCCGTGACATACAGCGCTGACAGCAGCTCCGTGACATACAGCGCTGACAGCAGCACCGTGACATACAGCGCTGACAGCAGCTCCGTGACATACAGCGCTGACAGCAGCTCCGTGACATACAGCGCTGACAGCAGCTCCGTGACATACAGCACTGACAGCAGCTCCGTGACATACAGCGCTGACAGCAGCTCCGTGACATACAGCGCTGACAGCAGCACCGTGACATACAGCGCTGACAGCAGCTCCGTGACATACAGCGCTGACAGCAGCTCCGTGACATACAGCGCTGACAGCAGCTCCGTGACATACAGCGCTGACAGCAGCTCCGTGACATACAGCGCTGACAGCAGCTCCGTGACATACAGCGCTGACAGCAGCTCCGTGACATACAGCGCTGACAGCAGCTCCGTGACATACAGCGCTGACAGCAGCTCCGTGACATACAGCGCTGACAGCAGCTCCGTGACATACAGCGCTGACAGCAGCTCCGTGACATACAGCGCTGACAGCAGCACCGTAAGCAGCCCCAGGAGGAAGTCAGCACAGCACAGGGATGGTGTGATCCCCTCATAATAAGAACCCCCAGGAGGAAGTCAGCACAGCACAGGGATGGTGGGAGCCCCTCATAATAAGAACACCCAGGAGGAAGTCAGCACAGCACAGGGATGGTGGGAACCCCTCATAATAAGCAGCCCCAGTAGAAATATGACACCGCTCAACCTCTTCAAAGAGGAGGGTAGGGGCATATAGTACGGTGTGCTTTTTTGGGTCAGGGAAGTGAGCCAAATGAATTAAGAAGGTCTGTGTGCTTGATTCCAAAAATTGTTTATAGACATATACATGGTCTACTGATCACATGTGTTGAATTCCTCCGAGATCCATGCCTCATTCATTTTTAGAAATGTGAGGTAGTTAACACTGTGGTGAGCTAGGCGAGTACGCTTATCGGTCACAATCCCCCCTGCTGCGCTGAACGTCCTTTCGGACAGGACACTGGATGAGGGGCAAGCCAACAGTTCGATTGCAAATTGGGCAAGCTCTGGCCAGAGGTCAAGCCTGCCCACCCAGTAGTCTAGGGGTTCATCACTCCTCAGAGCGTCCACATCGGCCGTTAACCCAATGTAGTCGGACACCTGACGGTCTAGGCGTTCCCTGATGCTGGATCCGGATGACACCTGTCGATGGGTCGGCTGAAAGAATGACCTCATATCCGAAGTCACCAACACATCTTCAAACCGGCCTCTTCTTGCAGGCGCTGTTGGATTGGTACCCGCAAATCCTTCTCTGGGAGTGGGAATTGCTCCTCTGCCAGCGCACGCAAAAGCAGAATGCAGCATTTCTCGAAGCAAGGCCTGGAAGTGCTGCATTCTGACAGCCCTCTGCGACGGCGGTAACATTTCCGCCATTTTGTGTTTGTACCGGGGGTCTAAGTACGTTGCCACCCAGTACTGGTCCTTGACCCTCATGCTTTTTATACGGGGGTCCCTATTAAAACACTGGAGCATGAAGGCCCCCATTTGCACTAAAGTGGAAGCGGTGTGGTGGCCTGGCTCCTGCTCATCATCCAGGATAATGTCGTCCTCTTCATTCTCCTCTCCCCATCCTCGCACAACAGGGATCCCAGAAAGGTTTAAAGCATGCTCTTCTTGCTCCTGCTCATCCGCCCCGGCACCATCCTCCTCTGACTCCTCATCAGACTCCTGTTGTTGACTTGTCTCAGATAGAGTAGCCCCCCCTGGGAATTCATCCAGCATTGCGACTTCCTCATCTTCCCGCTCCTGCTCCTCCACAGCCTGATCAATGACACGACGCAATGCACGCTCCAGAAAGAAGGCATAAGGTACCATGTCACTGATGGCGCCATGGCTGCGACTGACCAGTTTGGTGATCTCCTCAAATGGCCGCAGAAGTCTGCATGTGTCGCGCATGAGCAGCCACTGGCGCGGTGAAAAAAAACCCAGCTCCCCAGAACCGTTTCTTTCGCAGAGTTCATACAGGTAGACGTTAACTGCACGTTTCTGCTGGAGCAGCCTATCAAGCATATAGAAGGTTGAGTTCCATCGCGTCGGGCAATCGCAAATAAGACGTCTGACCGGCAGATGGTGTCGCCGCTGAATGTCAGCAAGGCGAGCCATGGCCGTGTAAGATCTTCTGAAATGGGCCGAGATTTTCCTTGCCTGCCGCAAGATGTCCTGGACCCCAGGGTATTTGACAAGGAATCGCTGCACGACCAAGTTTAAGACGTGTGCCATGCACGGCACGTGCGTGATTTTGCCCTGTTTCAATGCGCTAAGCAGATTGGCACCGTTGTCACACACCACTTTACCAACTGTCAAATTGAGCGGTGTTAGCCACTCATCTGCCTGTGAACGCAAAGCTGAAAGGAGTGCCGGGCCAGTGTGGCTCTTTGCTTCCAGGCACAACAGACGCAGCACGGCATGGCAACGTCTCACCTGGCATGTGGAATAGGTTCTGGGGAGCTTGGGCGGTGCAGTGGAAGAGACGCTAGCAGCGGAAAAGGAGGAGGCAGCTGAGGAGGAGAGGGAGGAGGATGGAGTAGGAGGAGGAGAAGAAGAGTCAGGCCTGCATGCAATCCGTGGCGGTAAAACCAAATCTACACGGGTGCCACGGGTTACATGCTTGACGGCCGTCAGAAGGTTCACCCAGTGGGCAGTAAAACTGATATACCTTCCCTGCCCGTGTTTGCTAGACCACGTGTCTGTGGTCAGATGTATCTTGGCACCGACACTGTGTGCCAGAGATACATTCACTTGCCGCTGAACATGGCCATATAGCTCTGGGATGCCCTTCTCTGAGAAATACTTCCTTCCTGGGACCTTCCATTGTGGTGTTCCAATGGCCACAAATTTGCGAAAGGCCTCCGAGTCCACCAGTTTATATGGCAGTAGTTGGCGGGCTATGAGTTCTGACAAGCCAGCCGCCAACCGTTGGGCAAGAGGGTTATCCGGCGTCATCATTTTTTTACGCTCAAACATTAGGCCCACGGAAGCCTGCCTTTTTGCAGAAAAATGTGAGCTTGGCGTGATGGAAGGTGGAGTGGAGGACAATTGTGAGGAGAGAGGAGAAGGAGAAGTAGAAGACGAGGCTGGACGGTGAGAGCCTGCAGTGTGGCTTTGTGTGTTCCGTTGCTCCCACTGGGCTCGGTGATGGCTGCTCATGTGCCTTCTTAAGGCGGTCGTCCCTAGGTGAGTATTGGGCTTACCGCGACTAACGCGTTGACTGCAAAGATTGCAGATGGCAACGCTATTGTCAGCAGCGGACACGTTAAAAAAAGCCCACACTGCGGAGCCATGTGCCGGTGTCCTGGGAGCGCCAGATGTGACCGTACATGGTCGATGACTCGCTCCTGATACATTTGCAGTCTGCTTTGTCCCTGCTGTGCAATGTAAGTCATTGCTGCTTCTCCTCCCTATCTGCTGGTCCATATCTCCCTCTGAACTCCCCTCCTCTTCCTCTCTTGTGGGCACCCACGTGACATCACTAGACACGTCATCATCAACGTCACCTTCCCCACCGCTATAAGTAGAGTAGGCAGCAACACCGGGGACCAACCTCCTCCTTGGGCTGATCTGGGTACTGGCGTCAGACTGCTGAGTAGCGCTTGTTGCTACCTCCTCTTCCTGATCCAATACCAAGAGTGGCTGCGCATCAGAAATGTCCTCTTGATATGGATCGGAAAATAATTCCAGTGACTCAAGCGGAAGGTATGTGGTGGTGGTGGTGGTGGTCGTGTTGTTGGTGGTAGTGTCTTTGGGGGTGCACATAGCAGAGAGTGAAGAAGAGGGTGCAGATCGAGAGGATGAGGAGGGTGCAGAAGAGTAAGGCTGAGCGAGCCACTCAACCAAGTCTGGTGCATCCTTTAAAGTAATTGAACGCACCTTCTGCAACTTCCCACTTTGGCTCAAGCCTGTTGCTCCTGCCCTACCCCTACCACCCCTGCGGAAGGGCCTGCCTCTTCCTCTGCATGTCATTTTTTAAATGACCCTGTGACAAAACTCTTAGTCCCTATACCGCTGAAGGACTGCTGCAGTATAGGTGAGCGGTCAGCAGTGGTGCACGTCAACCCTATCTATTGTGGACCGATAGCGGTCCTTACAGAACAGCAGACTGTACCGCACTCAAGCCTATGTACCGTAGCACCCTATACCAAGTTACCAGTCCTTATAAGAACTTTTGTGGACCAAGCAGGTTGTGTATTAGTGTTTAGCAGACTGTACGTCAGTCCCTATACCGCTGAAGGACTGCTGCAGTATAGGGCAGCGGTCAGCAGTGGTGCACGTCAACCCTATCTATTGTGGACCGATAGCGGTCCTTACAGAACAGCAGACTGTACCGCACTCAAGCCTATGTACCGTAGCACCCTATACCAAGTTACCAGTCCTTATAAGAACTTTTGTGGAACAAGCAGGTTGTGTGTTAGTGATTAGCAGACTGTACGTCAGTCCCTATACCGCTGAAGGACTGCTGCAGTATAGGTGAGCGGTCAGCAGTGGTGCACGTCAACCCTATCTATTGTGGACCGATAGCGGTCCTTACAGAACAGCAGACTGTACCGCACTCAAGCCTATGTACCGTAGCACCCTATACCAAGTTACCAGTCCTTATAAGAACTTTTGTGGACCAAGCAGGTTGTGTATTAGTGTTTAGCAGACTGTACGTCAGTCCCTATACCGCTGAAGGACTGCTGCAGTATAGGGCAGCGGTCAGCAGTGGTGCACGTCAACCCTATCTATTGTGGACCGATAGCGGTCCTTACAGAACAGCAGACTGTACCGCACTCAAGCCTATGTACCGTAGCACCCTATACCAAGTTACCAGTCCTTATAAGAACTTTTGTGGACCAAGCAGGTTGTGTATTAGTGTTTAGCAGACTGTACGTCAGTCCCTATACCGCTGAAGGACTGCTGCAGTATAGGGCAGCGGTCAGCAGTGGTGCACGTCAACCCTATCTATTGTGGACCGATAGCGGTCCTTACAGAACAGCAGACTGTACCGCACTCAAGCCTATGTACCGTAGCACCCTATACCAAGTTACCAGTCCTTATAAGAACTTTTGTGGAACAAGCAGGTTGTGTGTTAGTGATTAGCAGACTGTACGTCAGTCCCTATACCGCTGAAGGACTGCTGCAGTATAGGTGAGCGGTCAGCAGTGGTGCACGTCAACCCTATCTATTGTGGACCGATAGCGGTCCTTACAGAACAGCAGACTGTACCGCACTCAAGCCTATGTACCGTAGCACCCTATACCAAGTTACCAGTCCTTATAAGAACTTTTGTGGACCAAGCAGGTTGTGTATTAGTGTTTAGCAGACTGTACGTCAGTCCCTATACCGCTGAAGGACTGCTGCAGTATAGGGCAGCGGTCAGCAGTGGTGCACGTCAACCCTATCTATTGTGGACCGATAGCGGTCCTTACAGAACAGCAGACTGTACCGCACTCAAGCCTATGTACCGTAGCACCCTATACCAAGTTACCAGTCCTTATAAGAACTTTTGTGGACCAAGCAGGTTGTGTGTTAGTGTTTAGCAGACTGTACGTCAGTCCCTATACCGCTGAAGGACTGCTGCAGTATAGGGCAGCGGTCAGCAGTGGTGCACGTCAACCCTATCTATTGTGGACCGATAGCGGTCCTTACAGAACAGCAGACTGTACCGCACTCAAGCCTATGTACCGTAGCACCCTATACCAAGTTACCAGTCCTTATAAGAACTTTTGTGGACCAAGCAGGTTGTGTATTAGTGTTTAGCAGACTGTACGTCAGTCCCTATACCGCTGAAGGACTGCTGCAGTATAGGGCAGCGGTCAGCAGTGGTGCACGTCAACCCTATCTATTGTGGACCGATAGCGGTCCTTACAGAACAGCAGACTGTACCGCACTCAAGCCTATGTACCGTAGCACCCTATACCAAGTTACCAGTCCTTATAAGAACTTTTGTGGAACAAGCAGGTTGTGTGTTAGTGATTAGCAGACTGTACGTCAGTCCCTATACCGCTGAAGGACTGCTGCAGTATAGGTGAGCGGTCAGCAGTGGTGCACGTCAACCCTATCTATTGTGGACCGATAGCGGTCCTTACAGAACAGCAGACTGTACCGCACTCAAGCCTATGTACCGTAGCACCCTATACCAAGTTACCAGTCCTTATAAGAACTTTTGTGGACCAAGCAGGTTGTGTATTAGTGTTTAGCAGACTGTACGTCAGTCCCTATACCGCTGAAGGACTGCTGCAGTATAGGGCAGCGGTCAGCAGTGGTGCACGTCAACCCTATCTATTGTGGACCGATAGCGGTCCTTACAGAACAGCAGACTGTACCGCACTCAAGCCTATGTACCGTAGCACCCTATACCAAGTTACCAGTCCTTATAAGAACTTTTGTGGACCAAGCAGGTTGTGTGTTAGTGTTTAGCAGACTGTACGTCAGTCCCTATACCGCTGAAGGACTGCTGCAGTATAGGGCAGCGGTCAGCAGTGGTGCACGTCAACCCTATCTATTGTGGACCGATAGCGGTCCTTACAGAACAGCAGACTGTACCGCACTCAAGCCTATGTACCGTAGCACCCTATACCAAGTTACCAGTCCTTATAAGAACTTTTGTGGAACAAGCAGGTTGTGTGTTAGTGATTAGCAGACTGTACGTCAGTCCCTATACCGCTGAAGGACTGCTGCAGTATAGGTGAGCGGTCAGCAGTGGTGCACGTCAACCCTATCTATTGTGGACCGATAGCGGTCCTTACAGAACAGCAGACTGTACCGCACTCAAGCCTATGTACCGTAGCACCCTATACCAAGTTACCAGTCCTTATAAGAACTTTTGTGGACCAAGCAGGTTGTGTATTAGTGTTTAGCAGACTGTACGTCAGTCCCTATACCGCTGAAGGACTGCTGCAGTATAGGGCAGCGGTCAGCAGTGGTGCACGTCAACCCTATCTATTGTGGACCGATAGCGGTCCTTACAGAACAGCAGACTGTACCGCACTCAAGCCTATGTACCGTAGCACCCTATACCAAGTTACCAGTCCTTATAAGAACTTTTGTGGACCAAGCAGGTTGTGTATTAGTGTTTAGCAGACTGTACGTCAGTCCCTATACCGCTGAAGGACTGCTGCAGTATAGGGCAGCGGTCAGCAGTGGTGCACGTCAACCCTATCTATTGTGGACCGATAGCGGTCCTTACAGAACAGCAGACTGTACCGCACTCAAGCCTATGTACCGTAGCACCCTATACCAAGTTACCAGTCCTTATAAGAACTTTTGTGGAACAAGCAGGTTGTGTGTTAGTGATTAGCAGACTGTACGTCAGTCCCTATACCGCTGAAGGACTGCTGCAGTATAGGGCAGCGGTCAGCAGTGGTGCACGTCAACCCTATCTATTGTGGACCGATAGCGGTCCTTACAGAACAGCAGACTGTACCGCACTCAAGCCTATGTACCGTAGCACCCTATACCAAGTTACCAGTCCTTATAAGAACTTTTGTGGAACAAGTGAGTTGTGAATGTTTAGCAGACTGCAGCAGAAGGGCAGCAGTCAAGTATAATATCCTTTCTATATTTGGAAGAAAGAATATTATACATGTACAAGCCTATTACTGTACCACTGATACCAGTCCTGAAAAGAACCTTTGTGGAACTAATAATAACAGCAAGTCTTTAAAATTACCCTCACTGCCTGACAACACTGCTTCCTTCCTGTCCCTATACAAATTGGCAAAAAAAGAGAACGATTAGTGGTTACTGGAACAGCTCTTTTGTGGACCTTGATAGTAACAGCTAATGATGATGATGATGATGATGATGATGAAAGACTAATCTGGCTGTCCCTGTAGCATACACCGTCCTTTCCCTTTCTCTAAACTAACAAAAGACACTCAGGCTGCTGCAAGAATCAGCAGCACAGCAAACCTATCAACACCTAACACCTATACCAGTCCTGAAAAGAACTTTTGTGTACCAAATAGCTAGTGGTTTATCTCTCCCTACTCCACACAGGAACCTGTCCCTATCTTAACAGAAGAAAGAATGTAAAATGGCCACCGGATCGGGTGTATTTATAGGTTAGGGGGAATGTACAAGTGTCCATGTGCTGTCATGTCTCAATTGGCTGTCCTGTATCACATGATAAACGTGTCACCAAAGGTTAAAGTTCTTGTATACATTAAACACGTAAGTCCGCCGCGGCGAACGACGGAAAAAGGCGTTCGAACGTGCGGACCGCGAATGTCGGAAATTCGCCGCGAAACGACCGCCGGGCGAACCGTTCGGCCATCACTATTGGCCAAGCATGCACTATGACCCGCATGCTTGGCCAATCACAGTGCTGTCAGCAAAGAGATCCATAATTGGCCACAGGCAGGATGCCTGTGGCCAATTAGGGCTCAGGGGGTTTAGTACACGCCCCACACACTATATAAGGCCGGCTGCGCGGCAGCCTTGCGTAGTGTGTTGCGTCGCTTACAGAGAGAGAGAGATAGACGGAGAGACAGTGTCTGAATTTCCTTTTAAGCTATTGAAATTACAGTCGGTGTATTGTGCCAGCTGCACAGTGTACACCCAAAGCTACCCCAATTGCTGGTGTTCTTCTGATCCTATACCACAGGCAGCTGCTGCAGTAGTTACAGTCGGTGTATTTTGCCACCTGCACAGTGTACACCTGAAGCTACTCCAGTTGCTGGTGTTGTTCTGGTCCTATACCACAGGCAGCTGTAGCAGTTACAGTCAGTGTATTGTGCCACCTGCACAGTGTACAACTGAAGCTACTCCAATTGCTGGTGTTCTGCTGATTCTATCCGCAGGCAGCTGTAGCAATTATTTGGTGGACTGTGTCATCTGCTCACTGTGCACCTAAACCTACCCAATTGCTGGTGTTCTCATAGTAATAATACTACAGACAGGCAGTTGATTCTGCTAGCTTCAGAGTAATCAGTATATACACCCCCAGCTTTGTGCAGCTACATCTCCCTGCAGACCATTAGTATGTCTGGAAGGCCAACAAGGAGAGGCAGACAGTCACGAGCCAATAAAAGAGGGCAAGTAGGCTCTGTATCTAGAGGCAACAGTGCTGGTCATGGACGCGGTGCATCCTCATCACGCGCTTGTCCTTATTTTTGGCAGGTGGAAGTGTTGAGCCGCATCATGCCGAAGACTTGGTAGAGTGGATGACCAAGCCCTCCTCATCCTCTCTCACCCAGGTTCAGGGTACTGGCAAAGCAGCTGCCAACGCTGTCTCTTTACTTGTCTCAATGGCATCAGTCACTCCTTCCCTAGCCTCACCATGTCCTCCTCCTGAGAAGTCCCCCGAACTGTTTGAGCACAGTGTTGGGTACATGCTCCAGGAGGATGCCCAGCGTTTTGAAGGCTCTGATGATACCCAGCTAGAGGAAGGCAGTAACATGAGCCCAGACAGAGGGGATGCCCAAGAAGGACAGCAATCTGGCAGTCATGTTCCACCAGCTGCAGCATACTGCCAGGTTTGCTCCAGTGATGAGGAGGGAGGGGATGATGAGGTCACTGACTCCACGTAGGTGCCTGATAGGAGGGAGGAGGAGGCACATCTCCAACGAGGCAGGATGCCCTCCAGGGGCCAGTTTAAGGGCAGCACTCCGACTGAATCCCACTGCAGAGCTCTGCCTGTGCAGGTCGGTGCCTCTGCACTTTATTCCAAAAGTTCTTTGGTGTGGGCCTTTTGTGAGACGAGTGCATCAGATCGCACCGCTGCTATTTATAACATATGTCTCAGCATATCTCGCATGGCCAAAACATCAGCCGCTTGGGCACCACATGCTTGACCAGACATATGTCGACCTGCCATGCAATTCGTTGGCAAGCGTACCTAAAAGACCCACACCAAAGAACAAAGCGGACCTCTCCTTGCTCCTCTTCAGCTTTGATCTCCAACCCCACTAGACCTTCAGTCCTCTCTGAAATCTGCACTGAGAGGAATGAAGATGTAGAATTAGGTGTGTCACAGCCAAGTACTTGCGGGCAATCTGCTAGCGGTACACCGACGTCCAATTGTACCAGGCAAATTTCCCTGCCCCAGCTGCTGGACCATCAAAAGATGTTCACTCCCAGCCATCCACATGCCCAGAGGTTGAATGCTAGATTGGCTAAATTGCTAGCACTTCAACTGCTGCTTTTTCAGTTGGTAGACTCGGCCTCCTTCCGTGAGTTTGTGCAGTGTGCGGTTCCTCAGTGGCAGGTTCCCAAACGCCACTTTTTCTCACGGAACACGATTCCGGCTCTCTACTGGCATGTGGAAGGCAATGTCCATGCCTCGCTGGACAGGGTGGTCAGTGGTAAGGTGCATATTACTGCTGACTCATAATCCAGCAGGCATGGACAGGGACATTGCCTATCTTTCACGGCGCATTGGGTTACTCTTCTGGCAGCTGGGAAGGATGCAGGACAAGGTGCAGTAGTGTTGGAGGTTGTTCCGCCACCACGCCTCCAAAATGCTACTACTGGTGATTGTGACACACCTCTCTCCTCCACCCCCACCACTTCTTCATCCTCCATGGCCTCTTCCTATGCTTTGTCCTCGGAACCAGGGGTGCTCCGTAGGCATTCAAGGGGCTATACAAGTACGCAGGCAAAAAGATGCAGTGCTTGCGCTGGTGTGCATGGGGGACAGGAGCCACACTAGGGCAGATATTCTGTCAGCTCTGCAGGGGCAGGCTGAGAGGTGGTTGACGCCACACCAGCTTAAGCCAGGAATGGTGGTTTGCGACAATGGCACCAACCTCCTCTCCGCCCTCCGACAGGGACAACTGACCCATGTGCCCTGTGTTGCTCACATCTTTAACTTGGTGGTGCAGCGGTTTTTGGGCAGGTACCTGGGCTTAGAAGATGTCCTGAGGCAGGCAAGGAAAGTCTGTGTGCATTTCCGCCGATCCTATAATGCCAGTGCTCGGCTGGCTGACCTCCAAAAGGAATTAAACCTGCCCAAGAACTGCCTAATCTGTGACATGCCCACCAGGTGGAACTCAACGTTGGCCATGCTGCAGCGGCTACACATGCAGCAGAGGGCCATCAATGAGTACCTGTGCGACTACGGCACCAGGACAGGGTCAGGGGAGTTTTTTTTTTTTCCCCACGCCAGTGGGCTATGATCAGGGATGCATGCACTGTCCTGTCGCCATTTGAGGAGGCCACAAGGATGGTGAGCAGTGACAGTGCATGCATCAGTGACACTGTACCGCTTGTCCACCTGTTGGAGCACACGCTGTGTGGAATAATGTACAGGGCACTTGAGGCAGAACAGAGGCAGGAAGAGGAGGACTTCCTTACCTCTCAAGTCCCCCTTTCTCCAGACAGTGTTCCTGCTGGCCCGCCGATCACACAGGAAGAGGACAAAGTGGATGAAGATTGTGTCAGCATGGAGGTGGAGCCTGGTACTCCGCATCAGCAGGAGTTTTTTAAGGATGATTTACAGTCCCAAGAAACCCGTGGACTTGTATGTGGCTGGGAGGAGGTGGCTACGCATCATGTCGTCCTTAGTGACCCAGAGGACTCTGGACCGAATGCCTCAGCTAACCTATGCTGCATGGCCCCCGTGATCCTGCAAAGCCTGCGTAAGGATCCTCGTATTCAGCAGATCAAGGAGGGGGATCATTACTGCCTGGCAACTCTCCTTGATTCACGGTACAAGGGTAAGGTTGCAGACCTTATCTTGCCGTCGCAGAGGGAGCAGAGGATGAGACATCTTCGGGAGGCCTTGCAGAAAGGTCTGTGCAACGTGTTCCCAGAGACTGGGAGGTTACAAATTCCTGGTCCTGGACAACGTGTTGCTGAGGTTTTGGTCAGTCACAGAAGAAGCAGTGGAGAAGGTGGCCATATGACCGATGCATTCAGACAATGTTTTAGTCCGTAGCCCCAAGGTATGAGCGGTTCCAGCAACCATTGCCAGCATCTGATTTAAATGGTGTAGGAATACCTAGGGGCAAGATCAGACTTGGACACCTTTCCCACAAAAAGCTTCTGGGTTACTGGGTCTTGAGGATGGATCACTGGCCAGAGCTTGCACCGTATGCAATTGAGCTACTGGTCTGTTCTGCATCCAGCGTTCTTTCGGAATGTACATTCAGTGCTGCTGGAGGCTTTGTAATCACAGTGTGCACCTGTCCACCGACTCGGTTGATCGACTGACCTTCATAAAAATGAATCAGTCTTGGATCATCACCAGCTACCAAGCACCTGAAGCTGATGTAACCAAATATTTTTTTTTTTTAAATGTTAGATCCCTTCAAGTCTGCCTATGCTGGTGCTGAGTGACTATCCTGTTATGCTGAGTAACTACCCTCTTCCTCCTCAATGATCCTGCTGATAGCTTGGAAGAACATTTTTAGTTCTGGGCGCCGCCACCAGTGGCTAAGGCCCAATTTTTCAGCCCCTGTTTAACAGGGGCGTGTAATTAAAATTTTTAATGCAATACTTTAGTTGGAGCGCAAGAATGAGCCCTGCTGCAGAGTGTATCTGTGAGGGGTTGCAGTGTTGTGGCACCAGTGTCTAAGTCCCAATTTTTCTGCCCTTGTTCAACAGGTGCATGTAATTACAATTCTTTATATACTATTTCACAAAAGGGGCCTAATCCAGCGCCCACCAAGTGAGATGAAAAAAGACGGACGGCAAAAAAAAAATTGTACGGGGTGATAACCCTTCCCTATGTTTTCCAAAAAGCTTAAAAATAGATTTTTTAACTGGAGCTACACTTTACCAGTTCAAAATTACAAACAGATTCTACTTAACACAACAAACCTACACAGTCCCTGTCTTGTTTGCACCGCATGTATACTGCTGTTCTGAGTATATAGGGCCTGGGGGCCCCACGCCTTTCCTTTTTTTAATTTGGGTACGGGGTTCCCCTTAATATCCGTACAAGACCCAAAGGGGCTGGTAGTGGGCGGGGGGGGGGGGGGGCTACCCATGCCATTTTTCTCAATGATTTTCATCCAGAACTATATATTACATTAAAATTGCAAGCAGTTTTAAATGACTTTTTTTCCGTTAGAATTCTAATTTTGTGCAGGGACTGTTCTAAACACGAGAAACACATGCAACTTCACAGGCATACTATAGACACCAGGCACGATATTTAAAGGAATATTTCACTTTTTTTTCACTTTAAGCGTCATTAAAATTAGTGCTCCCGAAAAAACTGCCATTTTTAAAACTTTTTTTTTACATTGATACATGTCCCCTGGGGCAGGAGCCGGGTCCCCAAACCCTTGTTAGGACAATAACTTGCATACTAGTCTTTAAAATTAGCACTTTTGATTTCGAACGTTCGAGTCTCAAAGACTTTAATGGGGTTCTAAAGTTCACACAAATTTTCGGTCTGTTTGCAGGTTCATCCCTAGTGGTCATTGTGAAGAATGTTCCTTACATTGGTGATCAGTGGGAAGAATGTTCCTTACATTGGTGATCAGTGGGAAAAATGTTCCTTACATTGGTGATCAGTGGGAAGAATGTTCCTTACATTGGTGATCAGTGGGAAGAATGTCCCTTACATTGGTGATCAGTGGGAAGAATATCCCTTACATTGGTGATTAGTGGGAAGAATGTTCCTTACATTGGTGATCAGTGGGAAGAATGTTCCTTACATTGGTGATCAGTGGGAAGAATGGTCCTTACATTGGTGATCAGTGGGAAGAATGGTCCTTACATTGGTGATCAGTGGGAAGAATGGTCCTTACATTGGTGATCAGTGGGAAGAATGGTCCTTACATTGGGGATCAGTGGGAAGAATGTTCCTCACATTGGTGATCAGTGGGAAGAATGTTCCTTACATTGGTGATCAGTGGGAAGAACGTTCCTCACATTGGTGATCAGTGGGAAGAATGTTCCTTACATTGGTGATCAGTGGGAAGAATTTCCCTTACATTGGTGATCAGTGGGAAGAATATTCCTTACATTGGTGATCAGTGAGAAGAATGTTCCTTACATTGGTGATCAGTGGGAAGAATGTTCCTTATATTGGTAATCAGTGGGAAGAATGCTCCTTACATTGGTGATCAGTGGGAGAGAGATTATGGAAAATATCACTCGCCTGACCCTTACCAGAACTGTAAGCAAGGCATAGCAGTTAAAGGGGTTGTAAAGCTTTGTGTTTTTTCACCTTAATGCAGCCTATGCATTAAGGTGAAAAAACACCTTGCGCTCTCTGGCCCCCCCGAGCTCCCGTTTTACTTACCTGAGCCACGAATCTCCATGGGCGCAATCCCACGTTGCTTTCCCCAGCTCTTGTGGGCTCTTGATTGGATCCCGCTGCTGTCAATCAAATTAATGATGTGGCACGCCGGGGGCGGGGCCGAGTGTATCACACGGGAGCGCGCGGCAAACTAACCCCCTTGGGAGAGCCCTTCCGAGAGGGGGGTTAACTTAAGCAAAACGAACTGCACAGTGGAGGTAAGTATGATATGTTTGTTAGTTATAAAAAAAATTAAACCTTTACAACCCTTTTAAGATGATCATAGGCCTGAGGGATAATACGGGTTCGCTGGTGAAGTCCAGATCAGGGATCCTGGAGATCTTCAGGTCATATTAAGCAGACCTTTTGGGAAGAAAGGACCTATGTCCGGGACAGGATGGAAAGCTTTCTGGATTCTATTCCAGGATTGGGAAATGGTACATTGCCCTTGATGGATTTGACAGAACCAATTTCAGTGGATGAGGTAGTCCATGCTATAGAGAAGCTGGCTACCAAAAAATCGCCTGGGCCAGATGGGTTGACAGCTGAATTCTACAAGTGTTTTATGTCCATTCTGGCTCCCTTTTTAGCAGAGGTTTATAACAGCTGTCTAGAAGAGGGTTCGCTCCCTCCCTCAATGAGGCAATCTGCTGTGATTCTTCTGTCAAAAGGTAAAGACCCCTCAATGATTGAGAACTGGCGCCTCATCAGTCTTTTCAATGTTGATAGAAAGATCTTGGCGAAGATTCTTTTTTGGCACGTGTCGTCGGTAGCAGACAATTTGTTGTCCATCAGCACTGCTCGGTTCAAGGTAGATGTACCTTTTCAGCGGTTTTAGCTGTCCGGGAGGCTTTGGAACAATGCAGAGCTGCTGGATGGAGAAAATACTTGCTGGCATTGGATCAGGCGGCAGCTTTTGATAGAGTCAATCACAAGTACCTGTATTTGCTACTTGGTAGATACGGCCTGCAGGGGAGGTTTATAGATTGGCTGAAAATAATACATAGAGGGCCTAAGAGCTTCCCACTGGTTAATGGTTGGGTTGGACGGCCTTTTGAGGTTAGCTCTGGTGTGCACCAGGGATGTCCTCTGAGCCCCCTGCTATATGTATTCATAATCAACCCCTTCATAAGAAGGCTAGAGAGTGGATCTTTGTGCAGGGTGCCTTTGGGCATTGCTGGTGTGCCGCCTTTGAAGGTCGTGGCCTATGCCAACGATGTGTCTGTTATTGTCTCTGGGACGGAGGAGGCGCAGGAGGAGGTCTCTATGATAGAGCAGTACACGGAGGCTTCTGGTTCTAAAGTCAACCAATAAAAGAGTGAAGTTTTCTGTATGGGTGAGGAGGGTGAAAGCTTCGAACTTCCGGATGACTTCCCAGAGCCCCAGCAGGAAATTAAAGTGTTGGGCATCAAATTTGGTCCTGCCGACTATGGTCATTGAAATTGAGAAAGCAGGTTGGTGGGTGCCAATGCCAAAGTAGCAAGCTGGAAGAAATGGAAGCTTTCCTTGAAGGAGAGGGTTGACTTGATCAGAACGTACCTGGTCCCATTATTTTTATATGTCAGCTTCATCTGTATCTTGCCAGTATCTCTCTATACAAGGGTGTACAGCTGTGTTTTTCCAACTGTTATGGGGAAATAGGCTGAACCTGATCAAACGCAATGTATCTTACCTGTCCAGGTGGGAAGGTGGCCTAAGAATGGTCAACCCAGTCATTTTTTTTCTCTGCTCTTTATAAAGTACAATCTTGGTAACATGCTAGCAGAGAACCCGCCGGGATGGTTGGGTATTTTTCAATCTTGGTTTAGGCCTTTTCTGCAATGCTGGGAAGATGGCGGCCAGTGAACTTGAAGCATTACCCTGTGGATAATCGGGATTGTCCTAGAGCGGAGTGTGTTGGTAGAGTAGAGTCTATGGACCACTTTTTTCTGCAGTGTCCCTTTAACATAGAGGTGTATAAAAGGGTGGGGAGGGCTCTAGGCATCCCCTTTTTCTATCGCATGAGTTATGCAGAGTGGGTGTATGGGGCATTCCCAACTCGCTGGGATTTTGATTTGGATACACTGTTTCTAGTTAGTATAGTTGTCCGTTACTTCACATGGAATGCACAGTGCCAGATTACCCTGTGGAAGAAAGTCACTGTTGAGGTGGTGGTGCACGATATTCTGGGCGAGGTTGGGAAAATTTGTTGTCTTGAGAAGGGCAGGTAGCCTCGGGCAGTCTGGAAAAGGGCGTGGAATATCAGACCTGCCTTTGGTGATCTGCCCATCTCTGGGTGAGGAGCTCTTTTCTTTTTCTGTTTCTTTCACACCCTTAGCTTTTGTTGGTTAGTATCTTCTTTTTGAAGAAGGGCTGCGTGCATAATGGGTGCAGGTTTGTTTCTTGACCTGGTGTAGTGGTGTGAGCTGAAGTAAGTTTTATCTTCCCCAGTAATGACATGATTTTTCCTTTTGCTGCAAAGTCTGTCTTTGTTTGAGAGCAGATTTGCTATATTAATTTTAATTTTTATGTAAATATGTATACACTTATATACAGCCCTCAAAAATTCCACTCGTCTGCTCGCATTGTGCGAGTGGAATTTAGTGCAGGGCAAGTGAGGAGCAGGGGTGGACCAGGCTGACAGCTTCCTGGCTGATCGCCTGCACTGCTTCTGCCAGAAGCGATCAGCTGGAGGACCCAGAGCGGCAGGACCAAACTGAACTGGGGCCGTTTTGAGCGGAGGCTGCAGCACTCCCCTCCATCTCTCCTCCTCTTGTGTGTCAGGGAGATGCAGGCGGTGTGTTACAGAGCCGGGTCTGTGTTCGGCGGCACCGTAGCAGGGTCCCGCCCCCCTAGACCAACTCGTGTGATAGTAGATTAAATCAGTGTTCCGCCTATCACACAAATCGGTCTAGGGGGGCGGGACCTTGCAACATCGCTGCTGAACACAGACCCGGCTCCATGGTGAGTCTGTATAGATGATGGGCACAGTGAGGCTACATTTATGGACACAGTGAGCTGCATTTATGGGCACAGCAAGGCTACATTTATGGGCACAGTGAGCTGCATTTATGGGTACAATGAGGCTGCATTCATTGACACAGTAAAGCTGCATTGATGGGCACAGTGAAGCTGCATTGGTGGGCACAGTGAAGCTGCATTGGTGGGCACAGTGAAGCTGCATTGGTGGGCACAGTGAGTCTGCATTGATGGGCACAATGAGGCTGCATTTGATGGGCACAGTGAGGCTGCATTTGATGGGGACAGTGAGTCTGCATTTGATGGGCACAGTGTGGCTGCATTCATGGGCACTGTAAAGCTGCATTGGATGGGTACTGTGAGGCTGCACTAATGAGCAATGATGAGGCTGCACTGATGGGTACTGATATGCTTTATGTTAATATTGTTACAGTTTTTGTTAATATTTATTTTTGGAACTTAATTCTGCATAAAACATTTAACAATGTTATTTCATGAAATAATTTATGAGGGTGTGTTTAGGGGAGGGGAAGGGTGGGACAACTGGTGGCGAGTAACTTTTAAGGCCTGGCTCCTGGCTAGTGGCTCAGGACTTTACATTTTGAGCCCTGCTTATATACATATATATATATATATATATATATATATATATATATATATATATATACATACACACACACAGTGGAACCTTGGATTACAAGCATAATCCGTTCCAGGAGAATGCTTATAATCCAAAGCACTTGTATATCAAAGCAAGTTTCCCCATAGAAGTCAATGTAAACTAAGATAATTCGTTCCACATTGACCTCTATTGCATGCAATACCGCATGTGGCCAAAGGTGTGGGGGGGGGCACCGGAGAGCTTCGTAAATACTCGGGGACAGCTCAGCTGAACTCGGAAAGCCTCAGAAAGGCTAGGGAACAGAGTATTTGCGAGTGGTTCAGAATATTTCCGAATGGCTCCAAATGGCTCCAAACCATTCCAAATGTCACCGGCACCCCCGCACCTCTGGCCAAATGTGGTACTGCACATCCCATTAGCTTGAATTCTGCTTGTTTTGCAAGACAACACTTGCAAAACGAGTCAGAGTTTAAAAAAAAAAGTTGCTCGTCTTTCAAAACGCTACTTAACCTCGTTACTCTTAAACCAAGGTTCCACTATATATATATATATATATATATATATATATATATATATATATTATATATACACAGTATCTCACAAAAGTGAGTACACCCCTCACATTTGTGTAAATATTTTCTTCTATCTTTTCATGTGACAACACTGAAGAAATGACACTTGTCTACAATGTAAAGTAGTGAATGTACAGCTTGTATAACAGTGTAAATTTGCCGTCCCCTCAAAATAACTCAACACACAGCCATTAATGTCTAAACCGCTGGCAACAAAAGTGAGTACACCCCTAAGTGAAAATGTCCAAATTGGGCCCACAGTGTCAATATTTTGTGTGGCCACCATTATTTTCCAGCACTGCCTTAACCCTCTTGAGCATGGAGTTCACCAGAGCTTCACAGGTTGGCACTGGAGTCCTCTTCCCCTCCTCCATGATGACATCACAGAGCTGGTTGATGTTGGAGACCTTCCCCTCCTCCACCTTCCTATTGAAGATGCTCCACAGATGCTCAATAGGGTTTAGGTCTGGAGACATGATTGGCCTGTCCATCACTTTTACCCTCAGCTTCTTTAGCAAGGCAGTGGTCATCTTGGAGTTGTGTTTGGGTTCGTTATCATGTTGGAATACTACCCTCCAGCCCAGTCTCCGAAGGGAGGGGATCATGCTCTGCTTCAGTATGTTACAGTACATGTTGGCATTCATGGTTCCCTCAATGAACATGACACTCCCACCACCATGCTTGACTGTAGACAACACACACTTGTCTTTGTACTCCTCACCTGGTTGCCCCCACACACGCTTCACACCATCTGAACCAAATAAGTTTATCTTGGTCTCATCAGACCACAGGACATGGTTCCAGTAATCCATGTCCTTAGTCTGCTTGTCTTCAGCAAACTACGGGCTTTATTGTGCATCATCTTTAGAACCCCTTCAACCTCTGCAGCAATGCTGGCAGCACTCATGCGTCTATTTCCCAAATTCAACCTCTAGATATGACGCTGATCACGTGACCTCAACTTCTTTGGTGGACCATGGTGAGGCCTGTTCTGAGTGGAACCTGTCCTGTTAAACCGCTGTATGGTCTTGGCCACTGTGCTGCAACTCAGTTTCAGGGTCTTGGCAATCTTCTTATAGCCTAGGCCATCTTTATGTAGAGCAACAATTCTTATTATCAGATCCTCAGAGAGTTCTTTGAAATGCCATGTTGATCTTCCAGTGACCAGTATGAGAGAGTGAGAGCGATAACACCAAATTTAACACACCTGCTCCCCATTCACACCTGAGACCTTGTAACACTAACGAGTCACATGACACCGGGGAGGGAAAATAGCTAATTTGGATATTTTCACTTAGGGGTGTACTCACTTTTGTTGTCAGCGGTTTAGACATTAATGGCTGTGTGTTGAGTTATTGTGAGGGGACGGCAAATTTACACTGTTATACAAGCTGTACACTCACTACTTTACATTGTAGACAAGTGTCATTTCTTCAGTGTTGTCACATGAAAAGATAGAAGAAAATATTTACAAAAATGTGACTCATTTTTGTGAGACACTGTGTGTATGTGTATTTATATATATGTGTGTGTGTGTACGCATATTGTTTTTATGCTTATTGATTGCAAGACTTTTAATAAAGAAAAATTGGGAAGAATGGTCCTTACATTGGTGATCAGTGGGAAGAATGGAACCCCCCTCAGTAGTGGTCGGAATGCCCCCTCACAGAAAGCTAAAAAGAAAATTGATGTAATGCCGCTGAATCTACTAAGTTGCTTTGGTCTCATAACTTTGCAGGCACCACCAATTTGGGGGGGTGCGCACAATGAACCACACATCGAAGAACCCCTAGCAGCCTCTCTGGATGTCAGGGATTCAGGTCATCCAGGCGCCTCAGCCGCGTCCCTGCGTGCATGTGCAGTGGAAAGGCGTTCCGGCACATGCACATTCACGGCTCGGCGCTCAGGCGCACGCACATGCACACTGGCGCATTGACGCACGTTTAGCATCCCCCTGGCAGCCTATAAAAGCCGTTCTGGCGCGCACACATATTGCTGGTCTGTCTTCAGCTCCTGTTTCCTGAGAACCCGTTGTGTATCTGCTTACCCGTTGTGACCCGGATTGTTCTTTGACGCTGCTACTTCTCTCCTGGATTTGACCCTTGGCTTTGTTATACGGACTCCGCTTCTCTCCAGTGTTTGACCCTCTGCCTGTGACCCGGACTTGCCTCTCATTTCCTGCCCTGACCCTCGGCCTTTGACTCAGACTTGCTTGTGTCTCCCCAAGACACCTCACCTGAACCTGTGCCTGTATCTGAGACTGCCAATGTTTGGCCCACAGCTGGGCATTCCGCCCCCTGCAAGCCGTCAACCAGTCGCTGCATTAAGGATCCATTTCTACTAGACCTTCACGCAAGGCTTCCCCTGTCACCTGGGTCGCCTGTGCCTCTTTGTGCCATTTGCTCCCTCTATCAACTCCAGGGGGCGAACTGCGCTTAGTCGCAAGGGTGAACCGCTCCCGGCATCTCGGCCTCGGTAAGTACTTTTCTGATACTGGAGGTTCTACATAGCTCTGGCCAAGTGTGGATGTCTTAATGACCCCAAAAGTGTAACTGAGATTCATTGCCTGTCACACTGATCTCCACCACCAGGGGGTGCTGTGGCACCTCCATTGTCTTTCCCCAGCACTGATGAGCACGGTCAGCAGATGATGGTGTCATGTACTGCTGAAGAGTCATCAGAACATCTGACTCCCTCCACTTCTGTCATTATAACACTTCAAACCATTCATTTATTGCTGTTCTCTGGAGGGTAATGAGCTGTGAGATGTGGGCACGGCGATGCAGAGCAGCAGTTTGATCTTTCCGCTGTTCTGCGTCATCACACGATTGTCTTTTATTGCGGAATATCTGGTAATGGATCTGAAATGGGATTTATGAAGCTGAAAAGAGAAAAAGCATGAGGGGTTATCGTGGAGCACTGACTGTATTTATAGGAACTGGGGCGCTGCCTGCAGGAAGCATTTAAAGCATCACTCCACACCCAAATTTCATATTTCAGGGGTAGTTAAACTGCTTAACCCCCTCTCCGCTGGCCTTTTGGGTATATGTGACTGCATGGTGATGCCCTTTATTCTGTGCTATGCTGTGTGCTCGAAGTGTGCTGAATCATGAGCCTCGGCACTGTGACTGCACTGTCACCAACAGCTTCCTGTCACATGGTGATGATCGGGAGTCGATAGGATAGGCTCCCGATCATGTGATCATTGAGACATCACATGACTGAGAAGCCTTACAAACTCTTAATGGGCCAGCAGGAGCCAAGGGTTAAAAGGGTTGGCTAACAGCTAAGCCAGGGGTCTCCAAACTTTCTAAACAAACGGCCAATTCAGAATTTAGACTTTAGGGTGGCCAAACTGTGGCCATTGGGAGTAAACAATTCCCCATCATTGGTGTCATTTGAAGGAATTTTGCCCCATGATTGGTGTAATTGGGAGGAATTGTGCCCCCTCATTGGTGTCATTGGGAGGAATTTTGCCCCATCATTAGTGTTATTGGGAGGAATTGTTTCATCATTAGTCATTGGGAGGAATTGTGCTCCATCATTGGTGTTATTGGGAAGAATTGTGCCCCGTCATTGGTGTCATTGGGAGGGATTGTGCCCCCTCATTGGTGTCATTGGGATAGAATTGTGCCCCATCATTGGTGTTATTGGGAAGAATTGTGCCCCATCATTGTTGTCATTGGGAGGAATTGTGCCCCATCATTGGTGTGATAGTGCACCATTGTTGGTGTCAGTGGTAGGAAATGTGCCCCATTGTTGGTGTCATTGGTAGGAACTGTACCCTTTATTGGTGCCAGTGAATAAAATCATGCCCCAAGGGCCAGACAAAAGCAAGCAAAGGGCCACCTCGGCACCCCGGGCCACAGTTTGGAGACCACTGAGCTAAGCAGTCAGATGGAATACATATACCAGAGTTTTAGCTGTCACAGGATTTATTTTTCTGTCCATCCAGTTCTGAGATTTGCACAGCCAGCCTGGTGACCTGATTTTTTGTATTGCAGCTAAGCAACATGGCTGGTCACCTAACCACTCCCAGCCTGTGATTGGACTGTGAAGGAACAGCAGTAGACTAATCCAATCATCCCTCTGTTCTCCTTCCTGTTAGTATGTTCCCATTTAGCACATAAAGATCTGATATCAACAAGTCTATCTTACCTTTGCGGTGTCTGTGTACAGAACCCGAGCCAGAGCCTCACACAGGACCTCTGTGTTCCTCCTGAGCCTCCTCATGTCCACCCGAGGCCTGCCAAACATCAAAAGAAAAGAATGGTCCACTGTATTTGTATACATCATATAGTCAGACAGTGGTAGACACCTGACCATCACACCTACCTATATGTCCAAAAGCCACCAACATACATGACCAGAACTGTATGGACCCTGTGACAACTGTGGTGTCAGACCCCAGATGCTTTTGTCACATATTGGTGGGATTCATGATACCGCTGGCTTTAGGAACCTCTGCTAAGAAAGTTTAATGGAATGCCTGGTGGGGGGTTATGGAATTCTGACATCCACAAACAAAAAGATTTGAACTTGTGTCGCATACTGACAAATTTTTAAAAACATATTAAGGAACCATCATGTATCCGATTTAGTTTTAGGGGTGCCTAGACCTCATTACCATTACTGACCCTCCTCCAAATTATGGAGTTCAGGTATATCCAATGAAGGGTACTGGTAATACTACATCATACAAAGCCATTGTAGACAATTGTGCTTCTCCACCCTTGTGGTAACAGTTTGGTGAAGACTTTTTCTGTTACAGCATTACTGTGCCCCTGTGTACAAAACCAGCTTCATAAAGACATGGTTGGACCAGGTTAGTGTGGAGGGTCTAGAGTGTCCTGTATGAGCCCTGACCTCAACTCTACTGAACACCTGTGCTCCATAAAGACATGGTTGGTGTGGAGGAACTCAAGTGTCTGGAACATCTCAGGGATGAATTGGAACACTGATTGCCAGCCAGGTAATTGTTTTTTTTGGGGGGGGGGGGAGTTTTGGCGCCCAATGTGGGGCTCGGTGTGTGAGCCAGGTCTTCTTATCCAACATTAGTACCTGAGCTCACCAATGGGTGTAAATTCTCACACAGACATACCCCAAAATCTTGAGCAAAGCCTTTCCAGAAATAAGGAGGGTATTGTAGCTGCAAAGGGGATAAACTTTATTTTGACGGCCATGGGTGAGGGAAGGAACTTCATAATGGGCAGGATTTTTGGATGGGATGTCCAATAATTGTGTGTGTGATGGTGAGGTATCAACAGAATTTTGGTTGTAAAGTGTATGTCTACATATCTCTACCAAAAAAACTATATATATGCCCTTGCATGTCCTACTATCTATCTATCTATCTATCTATCTATCTATCTATCTATCTATTCCAAAAAAATGTGGCAGCACTCCCAGGGCTTGAAAGGCGAACATTCAGCAATAGATTCCTTTTGGCATTTTGGCAAAGCACAAGCACACCTTCCTCAGCGCTATCTATCTATCAGTTAGATCCAAATGAAATAGTAAGAATTTAATTGAAATTCCTTTTTTTTCCTTTCGTATATTTGTTTTATAATGGACTTCAAATTTTCGGAAAGATTCGGATCGGTGAAAAAATGATCGACCAATTTTTAATTCTGTGTGAAGAATAGCTGGTTGTTAAGGAGCAGGCCGGGAAGCTGGCCGCCGCATCCTTAAAGAGGAAGTAAACCCTGATGTGTTTTACTTCCTCTTTGTTTCCCTACAAAGGTAAAGCATAATGGGCTTCTATGCATCGCATACTAGCCCATTATGTGTCACTTGCCTGACACCAAAGCCTGCCATGTCCCCAATTTCCTTGCCTCCATGAAGCGTCCATCTTTCACCCTCTTCCTTTCGGGTATCGCTGTTCCGGCGCTGTGTTTGGCCACATGCGCGTGGGAGCTGCCAGTCACGGCACGATCGCCGTTTCTAAAGGTTTCTACGGTGCACCTGCGTCTTTGTCTAAGGCACATGCGCTGTAGACATCGATGCCCGTCTCTTTTGCAAATATGTCCTAAACCGCGGAGGTTTAGGAGATATTTCGAGCATCTACAGGTAAGCCATAATCTAGGCTTACCTGTAGGTAAAAGTGGATGTAAAGTGTTTTAGACATGTGCGATTAGTTTCGTATGAGTTGAAAATTTGTACGAATTTCCGGAAATTCGTACGAATCCGAAATACGAATTTTTATGCATATGAATTCCGTGCTAAATGTCGTTAATGAATTTTGGATCCAAATGAACAGAAACATGACTGGTGTTTTGTTCACCAGTCAGAGGAAGTCAGCACAGCACAGGGATGGTGGGAACCCCTCATAATGGACACACAGCAGGTGTACAGACCGGGGAAGTGGGAACTCAGCACAGAGACGTAATGACAAATTCATCATAATGAACATTCGTAATTGTTTTACGAAAAGTTAACAAACCTAAAAGTTAAAAACCCAGGAAGTCAGCACAGGGATGGTGGGATGGTGGGAACCCCTCATAATGATAAATTCATCATTACGAATTTTCTTTATTTTACCAACAAGTTTACGAATCTAACGAAAATTTTAATTTTCATACAAAACAAAACGGAATGAAACGACATGAATTTTTTGACGGCGCCCATGTCTAAAGTGTTTACAACCACTTTAACAACAGATGACTCCCCACAGAGAGCTGAAATGTAAATACAATTGCTGTAAAATAAAAATTCTGAGAAAAAAAACTGTGTGAGCCCCCCCCCCCCCAATCTATACCAGGGCCTTCGGGTCTGTTATGGATTTTAAAGGGAAACCCACAACAAAATGTAAAAAAAAAAAAAAATGGCTTGGGGGGACCCAAAATCCATACCAGACCCTTATCGGAGCATGCAGGCCAGGAAAGTGGGGTTAATGAAGCAATCCCCAGGCCCCCCTCCTGAACCATACCAGGTCACAAGCCCTCAACATAGGGGGAGTTGTCAGGTCACCTTGAGGCGAGGTGACAGATGCACACCGTAGGGATCAGGAGTGCACCGCAAGGTTGTGGACCCTACGGCTGACTGCTGCGGATGGGAGATGGATCCCACCGAGGTTAGAGCTTAAGATTCCCTGGGGTGCGGAGTCTAAGAGCCAGCAGGTGTTCACCAGCGCCTCTAGTGGTGAGGATGGACTTGGCTGCAACTGGCTCCAGGTCGCGACCCCCAGGGTCCCCCAGCTCACACCCCCAGTAGGCAACAGGAGGATAGGGATAGTGAGGGATAAAGCCAAGGTCGGGGCCACAAGCAGACAGGAATAGTCAGGGACACGCCAAAAGGTCAGGATCACAGGCAAACAGGGATAGTCAAGGACACGCCAAAGTCGGTAACGGAACAACAGAAGAGCACACGGCAGGTAACAGGAAGCTAACACACAAAGGTTGATCAGCAGGGCTGGCCTGCAGTGCACAGGTTAATATAGAGCTCCCTGATAGGAGCTAGGGTGGAGCCATGCCAGAGGATGGATTACAAAAGCAGACAGAGGAGGGTCGGCTGGTCTCTAGAGATGAACACATGGAAACAGGTAAGCAGACAAACTATTGCATAACCATGACAGGAGTGCTTTGGGGGAGGGGGCCCTCGCCCCCCCACTTCCAAAACACCTTGTCCTCATTGATGGGGACAAGGGCCTCTTCCCCACAACCCTGGCCCGGTGTTTTTGGGGGAGCAAGGGTTAATTATCACTGGGGAATGCCTGCTGACAGCTGATGAGTCATTTGTTGTTAAGGACGCGGCGGACATCTTCCCAGCCTGCTTCTTAAAAAACCCAGTTATTCTTTACAGAGAATTCAAATGGGTCAATCTTTTTTTGACCAATCTGAATTTGAATCATTCTGAAAAGGTGACATCCATTAGAAAATTAATAAATTAAACTAAACTAAATAAATTCTGAAACAAACCAACTGAAATGAAATTATTTTAGTTTCAGATAGATTTGTTATGTTACTAAATACATTTTTCCATCCTGCATATGTCTATCTATCTATCTATCTATCTATCTATCTATCTATCTATCTATCTATCTATCTATCTATCTATCTATCTATCTATCCTCCATCCATCTATATCTCTATCTATCCATCATCTATCTATATCCTCTATCTATATATCTATCCATCATCTACAGTGGTGTGAAAAAGTGTTTGCCCCCTTCCTCATTTCCTGTTCCTTTGCATGTTTGTCACACTTAAGTGTTTCGGAACATCAAACCAATTTAAACAATAGTCAAGGACAACACAAGTAAACACAAAATGCAATTTGTAAATGAAGATGTTTATTATTAAAGGTGAAAAAAAATCCAAACCATCATGGCCCTGTGTGAAAAAGTGATTGCCCCCCTTGTTAAAACATACTATAACTGTGCTTGTCCACACCTGAGTTCGATTTCTCTAGCCACACCCAGGCCTGATTATTGCCACACCTGTTCACAATCAAGGCATCACTTAAATAGGAGCTGCTTGACACAGTAAGGTCCACCAGAAGATCCTTAAAAGCTACACATCATGCCGAGACCCAAAGAAATTCAGGAACAATTGAGAAAGAAAGTAATTGAGATCTATCAGTCTGGAAAGGGTTATAAAGCCATTTCCAAAGCTTTGGGAATCCAGCGAACCACAATGAGAGCCATTATTCACAAATGGCGAAGACATGGAACAGTGGTGAACCTTCCCAGGAGTGGCCGGCCGCCCAAAATTACCCCAAGAGCGCAGCGACGACTCATCCAAGAGGTCACAAAAGACCCCACAACAACGTCCAAGGAACTGCAGGCCTCACTTGCCTCAGTTAAGGTCAGCGTTCATGCCTCCACCATCAGGAAAAGACTGGGCAAAAATGGCCTGCATTGCAGAGTTCCAAGGAGAAAACCACTGCTGAGCAAAAAGAACATCAAAGCTCATCTCAATTTCTCCACAACACATCTTGATGATCCCCAAGACTTTTGGGACAACATTCTGTGGACCGATGAGACAAAAGTGGAACTCTTTGGAAGGTGTGTGTCCAAGTATATCTGGCGTAGAAGGAACACTGCATTTCATAAAAAGAACATTATACCAACAGTAAAATATGGTGGTGGTAGTGTGATGGTCTGGGGCTGTTTTGATGCTTCAGGACCTGGAAGACTTGCCGTGATAAAAGGAACTATGAATTCTGCTGTCTACCAAGAGATCCTGAAGGAGAATGTCCGACCATCTGTTCGTGTACTCAAGCTGAAACGAACTTGGGTTCTGCAGCAGGACAATGATCCTAAACACACCAGCAAGTCCACCACCGAATGGCTGAAGAAAAACAAAATGAAGACTTTGGAGTGGCCTAGCCAAAGTCCTGACCTGAATCCTATTGAGATGTTGTGGTATGACCTTAAAAAGGCCGTTCATGCTCGAAAACCCTCTAATGTAACTGAATTAGGACAATTCTGCAAAGATGAGTGGGCCAAAATTCCTCCAGGACGCTGTAAAAGCCTCATTGCACGTTATTGCAAACGTTTGGTTGCAGTTGTTGCTGCTAAGGGTGGCCCAACCAGTTATTAGGTTTAGGGGGCAATCACTTTTTCACACAGGGCCATGATGGTTTGGATTTTTTTTCACCTTTAATAATAAACACCTTCATTTACAAATTGCATTTTGTGTTTACTTGTGTTGTCCTTGATTATTGTTTAAATTGGTTTGATGTTCCGAAACACTTATGTGTGACAAACATACAAAGGAACAGGAAATGAGGAAGGGGGCAAACACTTTTTCACACCACTGTATCTCTCTATCCATCATCTATATATATATATCTCTATCCTCTATCTATATATCTATCCATCATCTATCTATCCTATATCTATCCATCATTTATCTATCCTCTATCTATCTATCATCCATATATCTATCCATCATTTATCTATCCTCTATCTATCTATCCATCATTTATCTATCCTCTATCTATCTATCATCTATATATCTATCCATCATCTATCTATCCATCATCTATATATATATCTCTATCCTCTATCTATATATCTATCCATCATCTATCTATCCTCTATCTATCTATCATCTATATATCTATCCATCATTTATCTATCCTCTATCTATCTATCATCTATATATCTATCCATCATTTATCTATCCTCTATCTATCTATCATCTATATATCTATCCATCATTTATCTATCCTCTATCTATCTATCCATCATCTATCTATATCTCTATCCTCTATCTATATATCTATCCATCATCTATCTATATCTCCATCCTCTATCTATCTCTGCCTCTACTGGTATCATAATAGATTTTTCCCTGTAGAGAGTCTCTCTATCAGTATACAATGTTTCCCTATACACCGGCCCTTGGCTACCATGCTTCCAATAAATATCTCCAGATCTCAGCGGTTGGCACGTAGCGTATAAACACGTTTCTTTTATTAGCGCTCCGAGTGTCTCTTCTACATCCTGTGTGTGATTTGTGACCCGCCATTCTCCATATATCACATGGGGGTTATTTTATCGCTGTGTGTTCCCGGAGACTCCCGGCCGGGGGAATTTGTCATTACGCGGTGACGGTCCGTCTTCCCGGCATTTCCAGAGCTGGGAGGAAATTAAATAATAACAGCCGGCACCAATGTGAATTCATTTATAACCAGCCGGGTGCCATGGCAGTTTTAACTCCTTCTCTACTAGAGCTGCTTTTTTTTATTTTTGCACACGTATTTAAAAACAAAAAAACAAAAAAAAACTGGCTTGAAGATTAAAAGCCCCAAAACATGATAGATTTTCTGAAAGCAGAGACCCTGGAGAATGAAATGATTGTAGTTGCAATTACTCATGTTGCGTAATGTTGCTGCAACAGTTTATTGAACCCATGTGCAGTGATCCCTAATGTGTGACCCAATCGTAATTTCCGTACATAGGCACACTTATACCTTCAGATGAGCAAGTATGTGGGAGCAGGGGGGGCGGTAAAAAAAATAATATTTTGGATGTTTTTTATTTATTTAATTTAATTACATTTTTAAAGTTTTTTTTTTTTTCACTACAAGAGGGCTAACAAGCCACCTATGTGATAGCACAATGGAAGTGATAGTTTAAAAAAAAAAAAGTTGACACCGGGGCAGGCCTCTCGTTGATCTAAGTGGACATCATATGACGTCCTTCCTGATTGCAGGGTCACACTGCGGCACAATCTGTCACTGTCTGTGTCCACCAGATCACTGTACCGTCCGGCTGCGGTATCATGTGACCGTCAGGGCTGGACTGGCCTACCGGAATACCGGGAAATTTCCTGGTAGGCCGCCTGCACTCAGTGCCCTGGGGCCGCTTTTCTCTCGGGGCTGGCTTCAGCACAGTAAACTGAAGCGGCAGCCGCCGCACTTTGCTATGCACTAGCACTGCCTGTGTGTGCCTATGCCGCCTCTTCTGATCTGGCTCTGCCTCCGCCCACTGATATGCCTGAGTGAGGGGAGGAGCATGAGGACGCTGACTTCGAATTGAATTTCGGGCCGCGCGCCGCCAGCACCGCTGATTTCTTCTGCTTCCATTTGGCCCGCCCACTAGACTGCACGAGGAGAATAGGAGAACGGCCGTCCGTGGATCATAAGAATTAAGGTACCCCCCCCGAGATCTCTCTCTGCCTCTCTCTCTCTCTTTCTCATTTTTTGAAACTAAAAAAAGAGTGTTTTTTTTATTTGTTTTTGCAGTTTTTTTCTGGGGAGCAAAAAGTGCTGAAAAAAATAAAACATCAATTGCCACCACTGTACCCATCAAACGTAGACACTGTGCCAAATGCAGCTACTGTGCCCTCAAACGCAGCTACTGTGCCCTCAAATACAGCCACTGTGCCCATCAAACGCAGCCACTGTGCCCTCAAACGCAGCCACTGTGCCCATCAAACGCAGCCACTGTGCCCATCAAACGCAGCCACTGTGTCCATCAAACGCAGCCACTGTGCCCATCAAACGCAGCCACTGTGCCCATCAAACGCAGCCACTGTGCCCATCAAAAGCAGCCACTGTGCCCATCAAACGCAGCCACTGTCCCCTCAAACGCAGCCACTGTGCCCATCAAACGCAGCCACTGTGCCCATCAAAAGCAGCCACTGTGCCCTCAAACGCAGCCACTGTGTCCATCAAACGCAGCCACTGTGCCCATCAAACGCAGCCACTGTGCCCATCAAACGCAGCCACCGTGCCCTCAAACGCAACCACTCTCTCTGTCTCTCTCTCTAATTTTTTTCAGCTAAAAAGAGTGTGTTTTTTTTTGGGGGGGGGGGGGCAAAGTACTGAAAAAAATACAAATAAAACATCAATTGCAGCCTCACTGTGCCCATAAATTGCCACCACTGTGCCCATCAAACGCAGCCACTGTGCCAGTCAAAGGAAGCCACTGTGCCAGTCAAAGTCAGCCACTGTGCCCGTCAAAGTCAGCCACTGTGCCCATCAAAGGCAGCCACTGTGCCCGTCAAAGGCAGCCACTGTGCCCGTCAAACGCAGCCACTGTGTCCTCAAACGTAGCCACTGTACCCAGGGCCGGACTGGCTTACCGGGATACCGGGAGATTTCCCGGTAGGCCGCCTGCCCTGGGGCCGCTTTTGGTTGCAGCTGCATCCTCCACCCTCTCCTGTGGATCACAGCGCTGGCTGGCTCTGTGTTCAGCGGCCGCGCTGTGACATGGCCCCGCCCCCCTAGACCAGCTTGTGTGATAGTAGAGAGAATCAACGTTTCACCTATCACACGAACCGGTATGGGGGGGCGGGGCCATGTTACAGAGTGGCCGCCGAACACAGAGCCAGCCAGTGCTGTGATCAAGAAGAGGAGATGTCCATCCATACAGCCAGCCCTGTGTGCCACAGTGCCTGGATAGGAGGATCGCCGGGGGGCTGCATATAGAGGAGATGAGCCTTCTATATTCCTCCATGCAGCCGCTGAATGCTTGCAGGAGGGAGAGGAGGAGAATCAAGTATTCAGCGGCTGCATGGAGGAATATAGAAGGCTCATTACCTCTTTATGTAGCCCCCCTGCCGATCCTCCTATCCAACTTTTTTACTGCCCCCCCAGTTCACCTTGTTCTCCCTCCCCCCCCCAGTGCTCTCCTCCCCCACCACACTCTCTAGCCCCCCCCCCCACAGTTCTCCCCACCCCTGTTCTTTCTGCCTCCTCCCATCCTTCTCTAGCCACCATCCCAGTGCTATCCACCCACCCCCAGTGCTCTTCACCCCCCATGCTCTCCCCCCCAGTGCCCTTCACCCCCCTCCCCGTGCCCCCACCGTGCGCTACACTCCCCCAGTGCTCTCCACCCCTCCCAGTGCTCCCCCCTCAGTGCTCTTTACTCCCCCCAGTGCTCTCCCACCCTGTTCTACCCCCCAGTGTTCTGTGCCCCCCCCTGTTCTCCCCCCAGTGCTCCCCACTCCCCCCAGTGCTCCCCCCGTTCCCCCCCAGTGCTCTGCTCTCCCCCTGTTCTTCCCCTCCCCCCAGTGCTCTCCACTCCCCCCAGTGCTCTACCCCCTGCTCTCCACCCCCCAGTGCTCTCCCCCCACCCCAGTGCTCTTCATTCCCCCCAGTGCTCTGCTCTCCCCCTGTTCTCCCCCCCAGTGCTCTCCACTCCCCCCAGTGCTCTCCCCCCGTTCTTTCTGCCCCCCATTGCTCTCCTCCTCCCCCCCCGTTCTCCCCCCCCCCAGTGCTCTCCACTCCCCCCAGTGCTCTCCCCATGCTCCCCACTCCCCCCAGTGCTCTACCCCCATTCTTCCCCCCCATTGCTCTGCTCACCCCCCATATTCTCCACCCCCCAGTGCTCTCCTCCCCAGTGCTCTTCACTCCCCCAGTGCTCTCCCCCCCCTGTTCTCCCCCCCAGTGCTCTGCGCTCCCCCCTGTTATTTCCCCCCTCAGTACTCTTCACTCCCCCCATTGTTCTCCCCCCCGTGCTCTCCACTCCCCCCAGTGCTCTCTGCCCTTGTTCTTCCCCCCTGTTCTTCTCCCCCCGTTCTCCCCCCCAGTGCTCTCTCCACTGTTCTTTCCCCCCAGTGCTCTCACCCCTGTTCTTTCTCACCCCCCCCAGTGCTCTCCAGCTCTCCCCATAACTTTCCAGCCCCCACCCCAATGCTCTCCAGCCCTCCATTCTCCCCACCACTGTTCTTTCTGGTGCTCTCAAGCTCCACCCATTGCTCTCCAGCCCCCCCCCCCCAGTGCTCTCTACCCCCGTGTTCTCCACTCCTGTTCTTTTTGGCTCCCCCCAGCACTCTCCACTCCCCACCCATGTACTCTCCACTCCCCCCTGCATTTTGCCCCCACCCATGTGCTCTCCAACCCAGCCAATGCTCTCCACCTCCCATAATGCTCTCCAGTCCCCCGTGCTTTTCCCCCTGTTCTTTCTGGCCCCCACTGGTGCTCTCAAGCTCTCCCCCCTACTCTTTGTACCCCCCCCCAGTGCTCTCAGCCTACCATGCTCTCCACCCCTGTTCTTTTTGGCCCCCCCAGTACTCTCAAGTTCCCCCCCAGCACTCTCTGCTCCCCACCCCTGTGATCTCCACTACCCCCTGCTCTTTGCCCCCACCCATGTGTTCTCCAACCCCGCCAGTACTCTTTGCTCCTCCTTCTCTCCAGCTCCCACCCAGTGCTCTCCACTTCCCCAGTACCAGAGGACAGGCTGACTGGGGCCGGAAAATGGGTACGGTGGAAGGTGCAGGTGGCCAGGGACCACTTCATCTCACAGCAAACAGATCCTCTGGAAGGAGCACCGTCCCCATCCAAAACGAGAACAGACCCTGCCTGCTGCTGCCGTCATGGATATCCTGCTGGCATGCAAGGTACCGTACCGAGCATCAACACACCTTCCCACAGACAGGGACTGCAGACTGGGACATGGGGCACAGGAGAGGCTGCATTCACGGCACAGTAAAGCTGCATTTGATGGGCACAGTAAGGCTGCAATAATGGGCACAATGAGGCTGCAATAATGGGCACACTGAGGCCGTATTTTTGGGCACAGTGAGACTGCATTCACGGGCAGAGGAATGCTGCATTTGGTGGGCACCCACCCCCTTACCTCAGTGTATTCTTTCTGTGGAAGGTGGTCCCCCCCCACGTTCTGAGTTCCTGGGGTCCCCCTTGATGATTGTCCACTTACCACTTTTAACTGGAATTTGCATATATATATATATATATATATATATATATATATATATATATATATATATATCCCCCTATGTGATTTCATATCTATATATAATACATTCTTCATCATGCTATGGGGCTGGTAGGAAATTTTTTCCAGGGCTGGTTTTTATTCCCAGTCCGGCCCTGGTGACAAATCACAGCAAGGTCACATGACAGTTGTGAAAAATGGATGGCTTCCTTTCAAGTCATCCATTGTATTCAATTGTGTTGCTAGCTGTGATTGGTCACAGTGATCACATGGTATAGACTGGGCCAATGTGATCAGCTGTGACCAATCACAGCTAATCGCAACAAAACTAACTGAATGAATCGATTTAATTCTGTTAAATGTTTGCATTTAGCTACGATATTCATCAAATCTGTACAAATCTGTCCCTCCTCCTCCTTACCCACTTCAGTCTGCCCCTGCGATACCAAGTCATTACTTTTCAGCAGCCTCCACTGACAGGGATGATTGTGTAGCACAGAGTGTACAAGGTCCTAGCAGTACATCTGCCAGCAGCACACCACCAGCTGTAGACTGTAGCTGGCAAATTTCTCTGCCCCATCTGCTGCAACGTAAAAAAAAAAAACATTACCTGCCACCCACATGCCCAGCGTCTGAATGCAAGCTTATCAAAGCTGTTGGCTCTCCAACTTCTGCCTTTCGGCCTGGGGAATTCTGCCCCCTTCCGTGAATTTGCACAATGTGCTGTACCACAATAGCAGGTTCCCAGTTGCTACTACTTTTCACATAAGGCCATTCCATCTCTCCACCATCACATGGAAGGGAATGTTCTGGCATTGTTGGGCAAGGCAGTCAGCCGTTAAAAATCCACCCTACGGCTGACACATGGTCCAGCAAGCATGGGCAGGGATAATATATTTCGATCACAGCACACTGGGTAACGCTGCTTACAAACTCGAAAGGATGCAGGACAGGGCTACGGTGGGGGTACGACACTAGACCTGTGAGCTCTACCCCCTCCTCCTCTGCCACCTCCATGCCCTCCTCTGCAGAATTGTCCTATGATCAGGTACCCCCTAAGTGTTCAAAGGGCTATTCCCAGAGTCAGGTTAAAAGGTGCCATGCAGTGCTTCAGCTTGTGTGTTTAGGGGACAGGAAACACACCGGAGCAGAGATTCTTGCAGCTCTGCAGGGATAGGCCCAGAGGTGGTTCACACCAAGCCAGCTGGGGCCAGCTATGGTGGTGTCCGATAATGGCTCAAACCTCCTGTCAGCCCTTAGACAGGGAAAGTTGACACGTGTGCCTTGCCTGGCACTTGTCCTCAATAAGTACGTACCCAGGGTTGCAAGATATGCTAAAACAGGCCAGAAGAGTCTGTAGCCATTTCAGGTGGTCATACACAGCCAGTGCTCGGTTGGATGAAATTCAGCGGGAATTCCACCTGCCCATAAACCGCCTGATTTGTGACATGCCCACCAGGGTGAACTCAACTTTGGGAATGCTGCAGTGGCTATACATGCAGCACAGGGCCGTCAATGAGTATCTGTGCCAGTACGGCACGACGACAGGCTCAGGCCGCCTCAGCAATGGCTGATCATTAAAGATGCATGCACTGTATTGTCACCAATTGAGGAGGCCAGAAGGATGGTGAGCAGTGACAGTGCATGCATCAGTGACACAATTCCTGTTGTGTTCCTGCTGGAGCAGACTCTGCGTGGCACTATGGACAGGGCCCTGGAGGCAGAGCAGCAGGAGGAGGAAGAGGACTTCCTTTCCTCTCAAGACCCACTTTATCCAGACTTCATCATTCCTATGTCACAGAACACACAGGAGGAGAGAGGGGAGGAGGATGAGGAGGAGGATTCTGGCACTTTTTTAGTACATGGCTGGGAGGAGGAAGTTCCAGATGCTGTCATCCTAAATGACCCCGAGGAATCTGCTTCTCAAGCCTCTGCAAATTTGAGGCGCATGAGCAACCTCATGCTTCAAAGCCTGAGAAAGGACCCAAGAATACGTGGCATAAAGGAGAAGAATGATTACTGGTTGGCAACCCTCCTTGACCACCATTATAAGGGGAAGGTCTCAGAACTCATCCTGTCCCCCAGAGAGCGCGGAAGATAATATCTCTCGAGGACACGTTAAAGAGGATTTTATTGAATGTATTTCCTGACTCCAGTAGGTTACAGTGTGGTGAAAAACGTAGTTTTGATTCTTCTGTTGGTCAAGAGAGGAGTGTTAGAGAGGGCATCTGCCTAAGTGAGGCATTTCAATTTTTTTTTTAGTCCTCTCCGCCCAGGGCTGTCAGCTTCTACATCCCATCGGCCGTGTCTGCATCACTTGGTGGATGATTACCTCGGGGCCAAAACAGATGGAGAGCTTTCCCGCTGACTATCCACTGACTTACTGGGTCATGAGAATAAACCACTGGCCAGAATTTGGCCAGTATGCTATTGAGTTGTTGGGCTGCCCTGCATCCAGGGTGCTTTAAGAACGGCATTCAGTGCTGCAGGAGGTTTAGTTACTGATAATAGAACGCGTCTGTCCACAGACTCCGTGGACCGTTTGACTTTTATAAAAATGAATCAGTCCTGGATTACCAGCTATGAAGCCCCTGATGCCGATGCCACTGATTAAGACTTTTTGGGATGTGGAATCTCTGCAGGACTTTGAGGCTGCCTAGCTTTGAGGGTGTTCAATCATTTAATCTGGAAGAATATTTTTGGTATTTTAGGTTTAATGGCACAATTAACACCCAAAGACCAATTTTTCTGCACCTGTTTGACAGGTGCATATCATTGCAATTTACTACAGCAAGGCCAAGTTTTGCTTTCATCAAGAGTGCCTCTGGGTGTCGGTGGCGCCTTCCCACCGTAACCCTATAAAGGCCAATTTTTACGCACCCGTTACTTCCATCCAAATTCAAAGTAACACCAGAATGTATCCCAAAAATCTCTAATCTTGTTTCCTGTGCACTACATTGTGGCCTCATCATACACACTGGCTCCCCAGATGTTGCTGAGCAAAATAAAGGCAGCTTGCAGGGAAAATGCATTTATAAAGCCGCCAAAAAATGTCAATTATTGCTGAAGCAGATTATAGACATGGTATAGATCTGCTACTTTGCAGGTAGACTAAGGGGACCCCAGGCACTATATTAGAAGGAATTTTTCATTTTTATGCTTTCACTTTAAAAAAAATATAAAAAATCACTGCTCATTTAAAAATTACGTTTTTCACAAACCCGGACCCCTATAACCATTGTTTGCCCAATTTACTTGCATATAAGCCTTCAAAATGGGCACTTTTGTTTTTTGATATTCGGGTCCCATTGACTTTATTCAGGTCCAAACTTTTGCGGCATTCGAAAGTTCTGGTGCAAACCGAACAGGGGTCCGTTCAACCCATCCCTACTAACCAACACCACCCCTCCCAATAAACTAACCAACACCACCTCACCCAATAGACTAACCAAAACCACCCCACCCAAAAGACTAACCAACAACACCCTGCTCAATAGACAATCATTGTGCCTGAACATTGCCTAACCTGACCTGTGTTACGACTCTGCCTGAACATTGCCTGACCTTTTCCTATGTTACAACTCTGCCTGAGCATTGCCTAACCTGACCTGTGTCATAATTCTGGCTGAACATTGCCTGAACTGACCTGTGTCATGATATTGCCTGACCTGCTCCCTTGTTACGACTCTGCCTGAACATTGCCCGACCTAACCTGTGTCATGATTCTGCCTGAACATTACCTGACCTGTGGCACAGCTCTGCCTGAACATGGCTTGACCAGACCTGTGTTGTGACTCTTCCTGAACATTGCCTGACCTGACTTGTGTCACTACTCCACCTGAGCATTGCCTTACCTGACCTGTGTCATGAATCTGTCTGAGCATTGCCTTACCTGACATGTGTCACAACTCTACCTGAACATTTCCAGACCGGACCTGTGTTTGCCTCTCCCTGAACATTGCCTGACCTGACCTGTGTTATGTCTCTCCCTGAACATTGTGTGACCTGTTCCTGCTTTACGTCTCTTCCTGAACATTGCCTGACCTGACCCATGTGACGACTTTGCCTGAACATTGCCTGACCTGCATCCTGAATCTGTCTGAACGTTGCCTGACCAGACCTGTGTCACGACTCTACCTAAACATTGGCTGACCAGCTCCTTTGTTATGATTCTACCTGAACTTTGCCTGAGCTGACCTGTGTTATCACTCTTCCTGAATATTGCCTGACCTGCATCCTGAATCTGTCTGAATGTTGCCTGACCCAACCTGTGTTTAGACTCGGACTATGTATTGCCAGACATGACCTGTTAGCCCCCGTACACACGGTCGGACATTGCAATGGGAAATGTCTGATCGGACCATGTTGTCGGATAATCCGACCATGTGTGTGCTCCATTGGACTGTTGTCCTCTGAATATCCAACTGACAAAGTTTTAGAGCTGGGCTATAAAATTTTCCGACAACATGATCCGAACGGACTTTGTAGAGAATTCCGATCGGACAAAGTGCCACGCATGCTGAGATCAAATTCCTAGACCAAAGCTATTGACTACTAGCCTGAACGTAGTCCCGTCGTAACGTACAAACATCATCACGTTACGAACGATCGGATTTTACGACAACTTTGTCCGACCGTGTGTATGCAACACCAGTTTCAGACAAAATCCGACGGATTTTGTTGTCGGAATGTCCGACCGTGTGTACAAGGGCTTACAGTTTAGCCTGCAGACTGCCTGTCCTGACCAGCCTACACAGTGTCTGATCTGAGACCAGGGGCAGACTGACAACTGGGCCCCCAGGCAATCAGAGATTATGGGGCCACACAGTATACACAAACACACACACAGTATACAATCACTCAGTATACACAGACGTGTTTCTATTGGCTGAGAAGGTACTGGAGAGATGGGGCAGCTATAATCTCTGGATTTTTAGACCAAAAGGATGTCAGTAAGGGACATTTCAGAGACAGATGTAAAAAAAAAAACACACATTTTTACATACTGTCCCTAGTTTAACTGAGGCTGGCAACCCTGATGGGGCCCCCTAGTGGCATGGGGCCCTCGGGCAGTGCCCGGCTGGTCCAATGGTCAGTCCGCCCCTGTCTGAGACATACTGGTTTACAACTCCATTTGCATTGCTTCTTGTTTTTGACTAAGTTATTGCCTATAGAACTATATATAATAAAGGAATGAAGTGTAACCCCATCATTTATATAATTTTCCTGGCTGCATGATGTGGTATCCATAACCATTACCCTGGATTACCTGGTGTCCAGTATAGACTTCCTCATCCCGCTCTTGTGGTTGCGCAGATGAGACACAGTAAAAGCTGGGAGGCGGCGCATGCTGAACTGCTCATGTTCCCACGCCAGGAAATTCTCCCCTAAATTTATCTTCTTGTGGATGAATGAGAAATTCAGACCCAGAAATGGAGGAGACTGTGTGACCTGGAGAATGGCAAAGGGTAACAGTCAGTACAAGAATAAGAGCTGCAAGAGAAGACAACCAGTGAAAGACAAAATGGCAGCTACATTAAAGTCTGGAAGTTCACACAGTTTGCTCTAAGAGGTGTGCTTCATCTGAGCAAGCGCCCCGAGAGTCATTGAGAGTGCTTTGTCTGTGAGCACCCCCCTGAGAGTCATTGAGTAGTGAGCTTTACCTCTGCCAACTACCTGAAAGTCATCAAGAAATGTGCTTTGGCTGCAGTGGCGTAACTAGAACCTTCAGGGCCCCGATGCAAGAAACCATGAAGGGCTCCCCTGGACCCCAGCCAGGGCCCTTCTCTCTGAGTCCAGCATTTGAACTCCAGGGCGTGGTCACAGGTATGACCTTTGTGAGCCCTGTAGTTCCACCACTGGTATCAGTAGTTTTTTTTTTATTCGTTTTTTTTTAATTTTTAGGTGCCCCGTTGGGGGACTGTCCCTAGGCAGGATGGGGTCCCCGTCCCCAGAAGAGATGAGGCTGGGGAGAACAGACATCGGACTGAGCGGCAATGCATGGAGCAGGAGAGGGGTACTCTGAGGAGCCGACCGAGGACACAGGTCATGCAGGGAATGCACAACTAAAGAGCAGCCAGTGTGATAGTCGAGCATGGAGCTCTCCTAATCACCCTCCACCTCCAGCCACCCGTGTGCATGGTGCACTGGTACCCCTAGCTGCCTATGCTGCTGCCGGCCATATGTAGAGGGGGCTGCATGGGCCCCCTGCAGCACAGGGCCCAGTTGCGGTCGTGACTGCTGCACCCCCTATAGTTACGCCCCTGTTTGGCTGTACCCATCCCATCATTGAGCAGTGGGCTTTGTCAGTGCCTGCCTCCTGAGAGCCATCAAAAAGTGTGTTTTGGCTGTGCCTGCCCACTGAGAGTGATTGAGAGGTGAGCTTTGTTTTTGCCCATCCCATGAGAGCCATCAAGAAGTGGGCTTTGGCTGTTCCCTGCTCCATGATAGTTATTGAGAGTTGGACTTGGTCTGTGCCCACCCCCTGAGAGCCATCAAGAAGTGTGCTTTGGCTGTGCTCGTCCCTTGAGGGTCATTAATAGGTGTGCTTTGTCTGTGCCGGCCCCTGAGAGCCATGAAGAAGTGTGCTTTGGCTGTACCCATCCCCTGAGAGTCATTGGGCAGTGGGTTTTTTCAGTGCCTTCCCCCTGAGAGCCATCAAGAAGTGTGCTTTGTCTGTGCTGGCCCCTGAGAGCCATGGGCTTTGTCTGTGCCCATACCCTGAGAGCCACCAAGAAATGTGCTTTGGCAGTACCCATCCCCTGAGAGTCATTGGTCGGTGTGCTTTGGCTGTGCTCACCCCCTAAGAGTTATTGTGTGGGGTGAGACTCGTCAGTGCAAGCCCCCTGAGAGCCATCATGGGTGTGCTTTCGTTGTGCCCACCCCTGAGAGTCAGAGAAATGGGCTCAGACAAAGCACACCTTTCAATAACTATCGTGTGGGGGGGGGGGGGGGGGGGTAGTCCCGTCTTACGCCATCACGTTCAAAACGAACAGACTTTCTAACGGACTTAGTCTGTTCGTGTGTGGTCAAGTCCGTTCGTTTCGGAAAGTCTGCCAGAACTCCGCCGTAAGTCCGTCGGGAAGACCGTCGGACCTAGTCAGCCGGAAAGACCAGTCATGTGTACGCGGCATAAGAGTTATGCCCCATACACACGGTCGGACATTCTGACCACAAAATCCGTCTGATTTTTTCCGATGGATTTTGACTGAAACTTGTCTTGCATACACACAGTCGCACAAAGTTGTCTGAAAATCTGATCGTTTGGAATGAGTTGACGTACAAAACGTATGATGGGACTATGTAGAGGCCAGTAGCCAATAGCTTTTGTCTCCAAATTTTTCCTGAGCATGCGTGGCACTTTGTGCGTCGGAAATTCTCTACACACGATCGGAAAAAGTCTGATTGGATTTTGTTGTCGGAAAATTTTAGATCCAGCTCTCAAACTTTTTCCATCAGAAATTCCGACGGAAAAAGTCTGATAGAGCCCACACACGATCGGATTTTCTGACAACATAATCCGATCAGACTTTTTCCGTCGGAAATGCCGACCGCGTGTATGGGGCATTAATCTTGTGTCTATTCATCACAGTAGCATAGTAAACTGTTTACTATGCTTCAGTTTGTGAATTTGCAGGAAGCCTCAGAGCACTTCCTATTTATTCATCAGGGCAGCTGAGGCTGCAGAGAAAGGGACTGATAAATCTATGTTTTCAGTCACTTTTGGTTGGGGCAGGGAGTGGGGGCGGTGGGGGTCTGTCAGGTAGTTCTGTCAGGACAATTGTTGCCGGACTTTCCAAGGGACAAATGTTGGATGACAGGCTTAAAAAATTTCCACGGACGGCAGTCTGTTGTCAGTGTACACAAGTCCATCAGACAAAAGTCCAAAGTACAAACACGCATGCTCGGAATCAATGCTCACCAAACACGACAAGGTGCCCAAAGGGTGGCGCTAAAGATCTGAAAAACCCCATAGTACGTGTTTGTTGGCCGACAATTGTATGCCGTTTGCAAGACAAGACATGATCCAGGCACACGCCCTTCGAACAAAAGTCTGACGCTTTGTCTGCGTAAAATCCGATCGTGTGTACGAGGCTCCACTCGATGCATTTTTCAGGTACGTTTTTCAGTGCATTTTGTGTTTTAAAACCAGCGTTTTTGCATGCAGTTTTCATGCATTTTGCACTTTTACTTTTTTTTTACGTTTGTCACAAGGGGCAGGCTCTCCTGTGATGTCATCAGATGGTCACACCCCCATTGCTATATAAAAGACGGCAGAGATTGCACGACAACAAAACAGATGAACACCTCAACAGAACAAGAGCAGTTTTTTTTTGTTTGTTTTTTTTGCGGGTAACCGGCAGCGAGTAAGAAAACAGCAGCGGGGAGGGACAGCTGGAGGAGAAGACGGCGGGAAGGAGAAGACAGCGGGAAGAGACGGTGGGAAGGAGAAGACAGCGGGAAGAGACGGCGGGAAGGAGAAGACAGCAGGAAGAGACGGCGGGAAGGATAAGACAGCAGGAAGAGACGGCGGGAAGGAGAAGACAGCAGGAAGAGACGGCGGGAAGGATAAGACAGCAGGAAGAGACGGCAGGAAGGAGAAGACAGCGGGAAGAGACGGTGGGAAGGAGAAGACAGCAGGAAGAGACGGTGGGAAGGAGAAGACAGCAGGAAGAGACGGCGGGAAGGATAAGACAGCAGGAAGAGACGGCAGGAAGGAGAAGACAGCGGGAAGAGACGGTGGGAAGGAGAAGACAGCAGGAAGAGACGGTGGGAAGGAGAAGACAGCAGGAAGAGACGGCGGGAAGGATAAGACAGCAGGAAGAGACGGCAGGAAGGAGAAGACAGCGGGAAGAGACGGTGGGAAGGAGAAGACAGCGGGAAGAGACGGCGGGAAGGAGAAGACAGCAGGAAGAGACGGCAGGAAGGAGAAGACAGCAGGAAGAGACGGCGGGAAGGAGAAGACAGCAGGAAGAGACGGCGGGAAGGAGAAGACAGCAGGAAGAGACGGCGGGAAGGATAAGACAGCAGGAAGAGACGGCAGGAAGGAGAAGACAGCGGGAAGAGACGGTGGGAAGGAGAAGACAGCAGGAAGAGACGGTGGGAAGGAGAAGACAGCAGGAAGAGATGGCGGGAAGGAGAAGACAGCAGGAAGAGACAGCGGGAAGGAGAAGACAGCGGGAAGAGACGGCGGGAAGGAGAATACAGCAGGAAGGGACGGTGGGAGGGAGAAGACAGCAGGAAGAGATGGTGGGAAGGAGAAGACAGCGGGAAGAGACGGCGGGAAGGAGAAGACAGTGGGAAGAGACGGCGGGAAGGAGAAGACAGCGGGAAGAGACGGCGGGAAGGAGAAGACAGCGGGAAGAGATGGCGGGAAGGAAAAGACAGTGGGAAGAGACAGCGGGAAGGAGAAGACAGCGGGAAGAGACGGCGGGAAGGAGAATACAGCGGGAAGGGATGGTGGGAGGGAGAAGACAGCAGTAAGAGACGGCAAGAAGAGACGGTGGGAAGGAGAAGACAGCGGGAAGAGATGGCGGGAAGGAGAATACAGCGGCTAGGGTTGTTGGAAGTGGGGGGTGCAGAGCCCCCCTGCCCCAAAGCACCCACCCCCATGTTGAGGGCAAGCGGCTTGTTATGGTTGGAGGGGGGGGGGCGCTCCCTCGTCACCTCCCTCTCCTGACCTGCCGGGAGGCATGCTTGTATAAGGGTCTGGTATGGATTTTGAGGGTGACCCCACACCATTTTTTTTCAGAAATTAATTTTGACTGAAAATTTGTTTATTTTTTTTACATTCAGCTTTCAGCGGGGAACTCCACTGACAGCTGATGCTGATGCGACAGACAGATTACCGGTCCCCTGTTTAGCAACCAGCTATATACAGTGATAAAATAAGAACCGCAAAACACATAAAAAATGCACCACTTGTGTGGAGTTAGGAATCCCTGGCTTGCAGAATTACAGACTTAGCTTTTAGGTTTTCCAAAAGAAAAAGTGCGGGGGGGGGGGAGGTGGGGGGTGGACAAGCTGACATTTCCCAGTCACCTACTGATGAGACTAATCACATATTAGAAATGGTTGGTGTACCAGCTGCAGCTGCCTCAGGACCTCCCACTGTGTGCTGCCCTCTTGTGGTGGCCGAGATACGTGAAGGTGGAGAGAGTCACCATTGGCCAGGGTGTCCAAACACAGGACGAATGCCACGTTTTCATGGAGGACACTGGTTTCTAGGAGAGAAAGTAAAAGAGTACAGTGGATAACACCCAAATCAGTGTATCCAATAGTCATGGCAATGGACCATTCAAACTGCTGATGGTATATCTTAGTAAACTAAACCGTTTTTTCAACTTATTTCCTCAGTCCTCCTAGCTGCAGCAGCCATTCTAAATGGGAGGGAGGAAAAGGGGTGTGCTTGACAATGACTAAGGCCGCGTACACACGGGCGGACTGTTCGCCCAACCTTGTCCGCTGAACAGTGTTTGGGTGGACAGTCCGCTCGTGTGTGGGCTTTCAGCGGACAGTTTCAGCGGACAGTTGGACGGACAAAGTCTTTCGGAAATTCCGAAAAACTGTCCGCTGAAACTGTGTTTGAGCGAACAGTCCGCCCGTGTGTGGGCTTGTCCGCTGTACTTTCGAAATGAGCGGACTGTTCCCGCTCGGAAAGTCCGCCCATTTCGAGCGCGTGTACAGGTAGGCGGGGCCCGCGAAGGAGACGTCGCGGGCTCCGCCGCCTGGAATGGGCTTAAAGGGGAACCCCAACGCCGAAAAAAATCGGCGTGGGGGTTCCCCCCAAGTCCACACCAGACCCTTGTCCGAGCACGCTACCCGGCCGGCCAGGAAAGGGGGGCGAGCGAGCGCGCCCCCCCTCCTGAGCCGTACCAGGCCGCGTGCCCTCAACATGGGGGGGTGCCTTGGGGAAGGGGGGGGCCGCGCGGCCCCCCCACCCCAAAGCACCTTGTCCCCATGTTGATGAGGACAAGGGCCTCTTCCCGACAACCCTGGCCGTTGGTTGTCGGGGTCTGCGGGCGGGGGGCTTATCGGAATCCGGGAGCCCCCTTTAAGAAGGGGGCCCCCGGATACCGGCCCCCCACCCTATGTGAATGAGTATGGGGTACAATGTACCCCTACCCATTCACCTGTGAAATAAAGTACAAATAAAAACACAACACAGGGGAAAAAAATATTTTATTGCACAGCCGGGGGTCTTCCGTCTTCGGGGGTCTTCTCGCCGGACTCCTCCGCTATGTGTGTGTAGCTCTTTTGCTAGCGGAGGAGTCCGGCTTTCTTCCTCCCCGCCGCCGGCCTCTTCTCCCGACTTCGGGGGTCTTGTCCCCCTCTTCGGTTCTTCTGCCGGGCCACCGCGCCTGGTCCGGTGGCCCGGTCTTCTGTCGCCGTCTTCCGTTCTTCTGTCGCCGCCTTCGGTTCTTCTGCCGGGCCACCGCGCCTTCTTGTAGCTCTTTTACAGGCGGTGGCCCGGTCTTCTGTCACCGCTGTCGTCGCCGCCGCCGCCGCCGCCTTCCGTTCTTGTTCTTCTTCTTCTTCTTCTTCTTCTTCTTCTTCTTCTCCTGGAGATGTTGACTCGACGAGCTCTCCGGCCGGAATGCCAGAGCCGCGCTGTGCGGTCACTTATATAGTGACAATGGGGCGGGGTCACATGGTATATGTCACATGGGTTGGTCACATGGTGACCCCGCCCCCTTACGATGTCATAGTCCCCATGTGACATCAACCCATGTGACCAACCCATGTGACATATACCATGTGACCCCGCCCCATTGTCACTATATAAGTGACAGCGCAGGGCGGCTCTGGCATTCCGGCCGGAGGGAGCGACGTGTCAACATCTCCTGGAGAAGAACAAGAAGAACAAGAAGAAGAACACGAACGGAAGTCGGCGGCGACAGAAGACCGGGCCACCGCCTGTAAAAGAGCTACAAGAAGGCGCGGTGGCCCGGCAGAAGAACCGAAGGCGGCGACAGAAGAACGGAAGACGGCGACAGAAGACCGGGCCACCGGACCAGGCGCGGTGGCCCGGCAGAAGAACCGAAGAGGGGGACAAGACCCCCGAAGTCGGGAGAAGAGGCCGGCGGCGGGGAGGAAGAAAGCCGGACTCCTCCGCTAGCAAAAGAGCTACACACACATAGCGGAGGAGTCCGGCGAGAAGACCCCCGAAGACGGAAGACCCCCGGCTGTGCAATAAAATATTTTTTTCCCCTGTGTTGTGTTTTTATTTGTACTTTATTTCACAGGTGAATGGGTAGGGGTACATTGTACCCCATACTCATTCACATAGGGTGGGGGGCCGGTATCCGGGGGCCCCCTTCTTAAAGGGGGCTCCCGGATTCCGATAAGCCCCCCGCCCGCAGACCCCGACAACCAACGGCCAGGGTTGTCGGGAAGAGGCCCTTGTCCTCATCAACATGGGGACAAGGTGCTTTGGGGTGGGGGGGCCGCGCGGCCCCCCCCTTCCCCAAGGCACCCCCCCATGTTGAGGGCACGCGGCCTGGTACGGCTCAGGAGGGGGGGCGCGCTCGCTCGCCCCCCTTTCCTGGCCGGCCGGGTAGCGTGCTCGGACAAGGGTCTGGTGTGGACTTGGGGGGAACCCCCACGCCGATTTTTTTCGGCGTTGGGGTTCCCCTTTAAGCCCATTCCAGGCGGCGGAGCCCGCGACGTCTCCTTCGCGGGCCCCGCCTACCTGTACACGCGCTCGAAATGGGCGGACTTGCCTCCGCCTTACGTGGGCGAGTCCGTTCATTTCAAGAGTTGAGCGAACTGTTTGCCCAACCTTGTTCGTCAAACAGTCCGCTCGTGTGTGGGCAAGTCCGCTCATGCAAATTTTGAGCGGACTGTTTGCCCAAACTGTTTGACGAACAAGGTTGGGCAAACAGTCCGCGCGTGTGTACGCGGCCTAAGAATTCCCAGAACTGTTCCCATTGCCACTCCATTCTCAGAACTACCTCCTCCCGATCTGCAGCCTTCTGTCTGCTCCAGTAGTTACTGCCGTCACATCAGGCTCGGAAAGTGGTCCATTATCCCACTGACACCAATTGTTTTTAGAGCCATTTCACTGACACTAAAGATTTGAGGAGATATTCTCCCCGGGAGGGCTACTGCCCCACTGAGACTAATGATTTGGGGCCTATTCTACCTTGGGGACCACTATTTTACTGACACCAATGATTTGGTATATTCTCTTGGGATCATTATTCCACCGGTATCAATGATTTAAAGAGTCATTCTCCCCTAGGGGCCACTATGCTACTCACACCAAAGATTTGAAGGCCATTCTCCATTTGGAGCCACCGCTGACACCAATGATTTAAAGAGGTATTCTACCTAACCAGCAACAATGAAATGAGAGGCTATTCTCACCTGGAGGGGGCACTATTCCACTGATACCAATGATGTGGGGGCTATTCTCTGGGGGCCATTATCCTATTAACTCCATTGATTTGGGAGCTGTTCTCCTCGGGGAGCCACTATCTCAATGGCACCAATGATTTTGGGGGGGGGGGGTTATTCTTTCATTTTTTCTATTAAAATTACAGTAACTTATATTTTTGAATGAAGGCTCCCTATTTGACCTCTTCCTGCCCCCTGGTAGCTCCTTTTAACTGGGTCCTAACACCAGGATGTGGACAGATTTTCTGAAAACTGTACTCTTGACACGATGGGAGAGCAAACTGCTGGCTCATGATAAACAGAGCTTGGGAGCTGTCTGTAACAAATGGATCACTATTTTACATTCCCATGCTTTTAATGTATGAGTATAAACTTACTATTGGGACATTGAAGTTTTTGGAAGAATTTACTGGGCCCTGGTCCCACTAAGGTTGAGGACCCCTGTTCTAGGCAACAGATATGGTTGACTGTTGGGGCATGGAAGGTTTTGGAAGAACTTTGTAGGCCCCAGTCCCGCTAGGGTTGAGGACACCTGCTCTAGACAACAGATATGATGACTATTGGGGCATGAAAGGTTTTAGATGAGTTTCATGGGCCCCAGTCCTACTAGGGTTGAGGACCCCTGTTTTAGGCAACAGATATGGTTGACAGTTGGGGCATGGAATGTTTTGGAAGAACTTTGCAGACCCCAGTCCCACTAGGGTTGAGAACACCCGTTCTAGGCAACAAATATGGTTGACTGTTGGGGCATGGAAGATTTTGGAAGAATTTCATGGGTCCCAATCCCACTAGGGTTGAAGAGCCCTGTTCTAGGCAACATATATGGTTAACTCTTCGGGCATGATAGGTTTTGGGAGAATTTCATGTGCTCCAGTCTCACTAGGGTGGAGGATACCTGCCCTAGGAAACAATATGGTTGATTATTGTGAGATGTAAAGTTTCAGAAAAATATCCCAGGCCCCTGTCTCACTACGGTTGAGGACCCCTACTCTAGGAAATAGATATGGTTGGTTGAAACTCAAACCAGCAGATTTTATCTGTTCTATTTCAGTCCTGTCTTTGGTGTGAGCGAGGTGTATGGAGACGTACAATAAATGTATAGGTTAGCTTTATTGATTGGTTCAGTAGGGATTTTTATTTTAAACAGATCAGGATTGTTACTTTGCTTTCAATAATTGCATTTGGATAGTTTTTGTATTTATAAAACTGCCTTGAACTGTTTCCTTGGTCATTGTCTAAACACTTCAGCACTTTGTTCTGTATATACATTTTGTCAATGTGGATTTTCTGCATATGAGAAGCTCACAGGGTGCAGTGAAATTGAAGTAAGCCATTTCAGTACAGGAGAGGAGCCGGTAAAACTGTACAAGTCTAAAGGTAAGGCTGGAGGTCCAGTTTAAATGTATAATTATTGCTTAAAAAATATGAACCAAAATTGATGTGTTTGTTTAAGAACCATTCATGGGGTAGACTACAATAATTACTGCAAAGGAGGCCCAGAATACCAAGGCACATACCCTAGTGCCAGACTCTACCAATGTCCAGGGTATGCACATACCAGAATGGTCCAGATGTTCCTCTAGCCATCGTTTGCTTCCATGATAATTGAACTTCCCACCTCCGGTTAGAGCGAACACCATGTTATACCTTAAATAAAACACAACACATGTGTATCTCAATGGACTGTCTTATCCATATATGCCCACCTATGTACATCAGTATTTGTTATTGTGTAGTTATCTATCATTCTATAGAGAACCATTACTTTAAAAACAAGACAATACAGACCTGGGCTGAGTCCGCCAGTCGCTGTACAGTAAGTGAAAGAGGCGAACCATCTCCAGAAGCATTGACACCCCGCTGCCGTTGGAGTCCGCTCCATAAGCCAAGTACTGCCAGGGATACCAAAGAGATGATATTTGTAGTTATTATCAAGATTTGTCCATGGGAATGCCTTACTCCTGCAACAAGTCATGTGATGGCATGGGTCACATGGTTTACCCAAGGTTGATTGATTTTTGTTAGGAATTTAAGCCTATTCCATGGCTAATGCCGAGTACACACGACCGGACTTTCCTTCAGACTAGGTCCGACGGGATCAGTCCATCGGACAATCCGATCCTGTGTGGGCTAGTCTAATCGTTTTTCAGGAAAAAAATCAGACGGACCTAGAAATAGAACATGTTTCAAATCTATCCGATGGACTCAACTCCGACGGACTAAAAATTGGGAAAACCGTTTGTCTATGTACTAGTCCGACGGACCAAATACGACACGAGGACAGCTATTGGCTACTGGCTATTGAACTTCCTTGTTTAGTCCCATCAACGTCATCACGTTCAAACCGAACAGACTTAGCCCTTGTACACACGGTCGGAGATTCTGTATGAATGTTTCCTATCGGAGCGTTTTGTCGGATATTCCGACTGTGTGTGGTATGCATCGGACTGTTTCCGTCAGAATATCCGTCGGACCAACTTTTCCAACTTGCCGGAAATATTTTCTGACAAAATGCTCCGATCGGACATACTCCGATCATGTGTAGCCTACTCCGATGGAAAAAGTGCCACGCATGCTCAGATCAAATTCATAGACCAAAGCTATTGGCTACTAGCCTGAACGTAGTCCCGTTGTAATGAAATAACGTCATCACGTTATGTACAATCGGATTTTCCGACAACTTAGTCCGACCGTGTGTATGCAACATCACTTCCGGATCTCGTCTGGAATTAATCAGACAGATTTGGTTGTCGGAATCTCCGACCGTGTGTACAAGGGCTTAGTCCGTTCGTGTGTGGCCAAGTCTGTTCGTTTGTAACGTCAGTTGGACCTCCGCCGGAAGTCCTGTTGGGAAGACCGTCGGACCTAGTCCGTCGAAAAGTACGGTCGTGTGTACACGGCATTAGAATAAGAGCGCCTAAAGCAAGACAGTAAAGTATTAATAAAAAAAGGTCTCTTCCTACACCTGCTAAGGAAGGATCTAATGCTGGATATTTCCCAGCAGATGCAACATTACACAGTATTTCAGCTGTCTGTCTGGTCTTCTTCTCTGATTACAGTGCAAGCCTGATGATGTAGGCAGGGTAACATGTGGCTGTACAGCATACCCTATATAAGACTCTATAACAGGGGTCTGCAAATTAAACAAAGGGCCAGTTTACTTCCTTTCAGACTTTACGGTTGTTGGACATTGGTGTCAGTGGGAGGAATGTTGCCCCATCATTGGTGGCAATGGGAGGAATAGTGCCCCATCATTGATGTCAATAGGAGGAATAGTGCCCCATCATTGATGTCAATGGGAGGAATAGGACCCCATTGTTGGTGTCAATGGGGGGAATAATGCCCCATCATTGGTGTCAGTGGGAGGAATAATGTCCCATCCTTGATGTCAATGGGAGGAATAATGCCCCATCACTGCTAGTGAGTAGAGATGGGCCAAACACCCCCCCCCCTGTTTGATTTGCAGCAGGACTCATGAACAGGGGAAAAGTTCTGCCCAGAACCGCAAACTCCATTGAAGTCCCCATTTTGAAGGCTTATGTGTAAGTAATTGGCTATAAAAGGGGTAAGGGGGTCTGGGGTACTGCCCTGTAGAACATGTATCAATGCAAACATTAAAAAGATATATATATATTGTTTTTAAAGAAGCAATGATTTTAATTATGCTTAAAGTGAAACAATAAAAATGAAAAATGCCTTTAAATACAGTGCCTAGGAGGTCCCCTTAGCTTGCCTGCACAGTTGCGCATCTGTAAAGAACCTGCTGCTGCTAAATTGACTCGCGGTTGGAATTATCGGCACCTAGCTATTTGAAAGAAAAAACAGCGTGGGGTCCCCCCCCCAGTCCATACCAGGTTCTTTGGGTCCCCCCTAAAATCCATACTAAACCCCTATCCACCACACAGGGTTGTCGGGAAGAGGCCCCCCTCTACCCCAATGTACCCCCCTTCCTAAACCATACCAGGGCACGTGCCCTTAAAATGGGGGGGTGGGTGCTTTGGCAGAGGGGGCCTATTCCTGACAACCCTGGGAGCTGGGTGTGAGGGTCTGCAGGCAGGGGGCTTATCGAAATCTGAAAGCCCCTTTAACAGGATCTGGAAGCCCCCAGATTCCAGCCCCTCCATGTGAATGAGTAGGGGTACATTGTACTCTTACTCTTTCACAAAAAAACTGCAAAAAATAAATAAAAACACTACAAGGGTTTTTGACCATTCCTTTATTAAAAAGATAAATGTCAAAATTTAAAAAACAATGCCCCCGTTGTAGATCCATCATCAATCACGATGCCTGCCAGACCCGAAAAAAGAAAAAAATGCTCCGGCATCAATGAAGAATGACCGTTTACTGCAGGTTCTGCCATCTGACTGTTTCTAAATAGGTAAGGGGTGAATCCACCTGGTGACATCACCCGGTGGCCTGCCCCCTTGAGACATCACTGACCGGTGCATGCTGGGTCAGCGATGTTACAAGGGGGAAGTGCCACCAGGTGACGTTGCCAGGTGGCTCCGCCCCTTACCTACAAGTATATAAGAACTGTCAAATGGCGGAACTTGCAGTAGGTGGTCAGCCTTCAATGACAGTGGAGCAGATTTCTTTGGGGTCCTGCGGTGGCAGCGGATCTACATTGGGGGTCGGGGGGCGTTGTTTTTCTTTTTTGGCAATTCTTTTATTACAAAAATAGTAAAAAAAAAACAAAAACTGTCTACTGTTTTTATTTATTTTTGACACTTTCTTTTGGTGAATGGGTAGGGGTACTCATTGACATGGGGGGGGGGGGGCTGGATCTGGAATACCCCTTGTTAAAATAGGCTTCCAGATTCCGATAAGCCCCATACCCGCAGACCCCCACACCCACAGTCAAGAGTTGTCGGGAAGAGGCCCTTGTCCCCATCAACATGGTGGCGACAAGGTGCTTTGGGGTGAGGGGGGGCAGAACCCCCTGCTTCAAAACACCCCCCTATGTTGAGGGCATGTGGCCTGGTATAGTTCTGTAAGGGGGGGTCACTTGCTCATCCTGCCAGGCTGCGTGCTCCGATAAGGGTCTGGTATGGATTTTGGGGGGACCCCACGCCGTTTTTTTTTTTTTCCTATTATAGATCCTTCTTCAGCTTTGGGGGAGGAGCGTTTTTATTATAACTGTTCTGCCCGGAATTAAGTTTTAACAGGAAAAGTCCATTTTCGATTTAGGAAAGAGCTTTAAAGAGACCCTGTCGCTAGCATAGAGAATTACAGGTAAAAGCAGACAAAAATTGAATGATTACTTGCAGTACTGTTCCTTTCCATATTTTTTTTTATATTCAGTTGCAATGTGCCTCTATACTTGCTAGAAAGTCTGACTGTTTCGGGAACATTCACTTCCCCCTTCCCTCCTTGCATGTGATAGCCCGCTCTTCTTTTTGGATTGTCTAATGTCTATGCTGACCCAGCTCCTCACCCCCTTACATACTTTTGCATGTATTTGCTGGGGGAGGAGTAAACAGGAATACTATACAGTGGTACTTGACTGTATTATGTCATTTTTTCATTTTATCCACAGTTTCCATTGGGATGATGTGTGTTATTTCCTCAGCAATCACTTACCGGAGCGGCTCCAAATGAATCATAATGGGCGACGATCACAACGGAAGGCAGCTCAGCGGTATCGCTGCCGCGTCCCATCAGCTGTCCCTGTGAAAATTCATAATAACTGATATTAACGTGGCTCGGAGTGTAAATGGACAAGATGACGCCCCTGCAGAGCCAGAAGAACATTCATCCTTGCACATGGGAGTTGACAACGGTGGGGGAGCCACGTACCTCCAGGGTGATGATGACGGGGTGAACAATGGGTTTACTTTGTATCTCGCTGGTCGTCATCTGGAAGCCGCTTCCCATCACCATCCCAAACAAGACTACAAAAGAAAGAATTAGAATCCTGAAGCCCTAAATATTCACAGAGATGATTTTTCTCTTTGGACAGCTTGGTGAGACACAGTAGAGCCAGTATTGGCAGGGACATCGACTTGATGGTGCAAATGCAGTTTGCTTTTTCTCGATAAATTTTTGTCAACGTTTTATCCACACAAGAAATCAAAACTGGTCTGTTCAGTGCAGAATTTAGGAAATAGTGGTTTAGGGTAGGGTCACCAGAGAGTCTGGTGTGGGTCCAGAAATTGGCAACTAGCTGTCGCCATAGTTGGGTTTGTGAAGAAGAAAAGTAGGCAGTGTAAGAACTAGACGTGTGCACTGCCGAAAAATTTGTTTGTTTTTGGGGTTATTTTGTTTTCATTTTTTGGGTCATTTGTTACTCTTTCGGATTTTCTTTCTTATTTTCGGATTTTTGAATTTATTAATTTTTCGATTTGCAATCATAACTAACTAATAATAACTTAACTATTACTAGCTATTGAAATTTCCTTTCAAATTTGGCTGTTAGTGAACGTAACGAATTTATCCATAGTTACGAATTATCCGAAATGATGAATGCTGTATCTAAACAAATGGAACATAACAAATTATTATTAATGAATAACAATAAAAATAATAATAAAAACATAATATGATTGCTGCTACACCGAAAGATTATATAATAAATAATAAACTATAATATTAAGTGCTACAGGTCCACATTAACCACTTGACATCCGGGCTATGGCCAAATGACGGCCACATTGCGGATCTGAATTCCCGGGAGGCCTCCCCTGTGCACGTTCCCTGTGCGCGCCCTGTAGGACCTCCCCTGTGCACGTTCCCTGTGCGCGCCCTGTAGGGCCTCCCCTGTGCACACCCTGTAGGGCCTCCCTTGTGCACATTCCCTGTGCGCGCCCTGTAGGACCTCCCCTGTGCACGTTCCCTGTGCGAGCCCTGTAGGGCCTCCCCTGTGCACACCCTGTAGGGCCTCCCCTGTGCACATTCCCTGTGCGCACCCTGTAGGGCCTCCCCTGTGCACGTTCCCTGTGCGCACCCTGTAGGGCCCCCCCGTGCACGTTCCCTGTGCGCGCCCTGTAGGGCCTCCCCTGTGCGCGCCCTGTAGGGCCTCCCCTGTGCGCGCCCTGTAGGGCCTCCCCTGTGCACGTTCCCTGTGCGCGCCCTGTAGGGCATCCCCTGTGCACGTTCCCTGTACGCGCCCTGTGGGGCCTCCCCTGTGCACGGTCCCTGTGCGCGCCCTGTAGGGCCTCCCCTGTGCACGTTCCCTGTGCGCGCCCTGTAGGGCACGGCCGTAGCGCGCTGTGATCACCGAGTCCCGGCCCCTTACCATGTGATCAGCTGTCAGCCAATGACAGCTGATCACATGATCAAAACAAAAGCTCGGTAATCGGCTTTTTTTTTTCTCCTGCGCTGTCAGCTTGAGGAGAAAAAAAAACTATCACCGGCTCATCTTAAAGGGACATTGGTCCTGAAAAGGAAGAGGCAATTATGCCTCATTTATGCTACCTATCAATGCCCACAAGTGCCACCTGTCAATGCCCACAAGTGCCACCTATCAATGCCCACCAGTGGTGCCAATCAGCGCCACCTAGAAGTGCTACCTATCAGTGTAACCGATCAGTGCCCATCAGTGCCGCCTCATCAGCGTACATCAATGACAGACAAAAATTACCCGTTTTAAAATTTTATAACAAAATTAAAAAAATATATACAAATTTTCTATCCCCCCCCCCCCCCAAAAAAAAAAATCCAAAACACACCTGGCCATTTTCAGATGATGGAAGACTAAATGCCAAACAGAAAGACAACTCTGTTTAAGCTCCCGTTTACATCAGCGCAATTTGACATACGATTTGACAGGGTGTCTTCGGCCAATCATGGCTCAGGGGCTTAGTCCACGCCCCACACTATATAAGGCTGCTTACATGGCGGCCATATGTAGTGTTATAGTGGAGAGAGATTAGGCAGGTTAATCAGTGGATTGAGCGTGTAGTCAGTGTAGAATTATATAATACAGTGCAGTCAGTGTAGAATATATAGTGCAGTGCAGAGTATATAATATAGTGTATTGAAGTGGTTAAGGCGAACCCTATGACAGAATAAAAAAAAAAAACAGCATGCCCCCCCTCCAAAATCCATACCAGCCCCTTTGGGTCTGATATAGATTTTAAGGGAAACTCCACGCCAAAATAAAAAAATGGTGTGGGGTCCCCCCTCAAAATCCATACCAGGCCCTTAGGCTCTATTCACACCTGAACGTAGCATTTTCAGGCAGAAAATCGCGCAATTTTACCATGGTTTTTTTTACTGCATTTTGCCGCGATTTTGTGCAGGGCAAAAGGTCACCAATGTAAAAAGAAGAAAAACGCCCAAATCTGCCCGATTTGAGCGACAAAAAAGGGTCCAGAACTTTCCAGGCAACATGGAGTGGAGATGTGAACCATCTCCATTGAGAATAATAGATTTTTTTTCCCCTCCAGCGTTTTGCAGCTTCAGGCTTCAGGCTACAAAACGCTCAGGTGTGAATGGGGCCTTAAACATGCAGGCAGCCCGGCAGTCCAGGAAAGGGGGGAACGAGCGAGGGCCTCCCCTCTTGAACCATACCAGGCCACTTGCCTTCAACATGGGAAGGGTGCCCCCCAAAGCACCTTGTCCCCATGTTGATGGGGACAAGGGCCTCTTCCCGACAACCCTGGCCAGTGGTTTTCACGGTCTGCAGGTGGGGGGTCTTATTGGAATATGGAAGCCCCCCTTTGACAAAGGGGACCCCCAGAATTGGCACCCCCCCCATGTGAATGGGTATCGGGTACATCGTATCCCTACCCATTCACCAAAAAAGTATCAAAAAGTGAAAACCACGAGACAGTTTTTTTTACACATCCTTTATTAAAAAAAGAAAAAGAAAATTGGAATGAATAGGGTGACCCCACCCCCTTCTGACATCATGTGACATCACTGGGTGGCCTCGCCCCCTTGCCTATATAAGAGCTGTCAAAACGAAGAGAGAGCAGTTGACGGGAGGCCTCCAATAGGGGCGGAACGTTTTCATTTTTTGCCATTTTTTGGGTCCGTGGGGTAGCCTGATTGATGGGGCCTGGTATGGTTCCTTTTCCTGACCTGACAGACTGCATGCTCGGATAAGGGCCTGGTACGGATTTTGGCAGGGACCCCACGCCAATTTATTTTTTAATTTTGGCGTGGAGTTCCACTTAAAATCCATTCCAGGCCCCACGCCATTTTTTTTTTTTCATTTTTTTCATCTATATTGCCAGGAGTAGGCAATAAATTACATCTGCAAGCAAGTTTATATAAATTTTTTCCCTTTAGAAATGTCATTATTGCTGCAGCATGTTCTACACATCATACAGATGTGCCACTTTACAAGCAGACTAAGGGGACCCCCCAGGCACAATATGTAAAGTAATATTTCATTTTTATTGTTTCACTTTAAGAATCTTTAAAATCACTTTTCCTTTAAAAACGTCCATTTTAAAAACATTTTTTTTGCATTGATACATGTCCCCTGGGGCAGTACCCGGGCTCCCATACCCTTTTTATGGCAATAACTTGCATATAAGCCTTTAAAATGAGAACTTTGGATTTTTCATGTTTGTGTCCCATAGACTTGGATATTCGCAAGAACTTTTTGCCTGCTGGAGATGTTCTGGGGTGAACAGAACAGAACGGGGGGGGGGGGATCCCTAAAATTCACCCTGGATCAGGGCTGTTTTTAAGGCAGGGCAAAAGGGGCAGCTGCCCTGGGCCCTGTCATTGTTGTGGGGCCCAAAGCAGCTACATTATACTTGCCAACTATCCTGGTTTAAATTCCCTTGTCCCTTGAGGTTTTAGTCCTGTGCTGTGTCCCAATTTCTCAGTGTGAAGTGCTGCTACTAATGCTGCCCAGCTCTGCCCTATTATTGTGTAGAGATGACTCCCCTGCAGACCCTGTGTTTACATGTAAATTACCGGCATTCATATGTAAATAGGGGTGGCCGGTGGCATTGATACGTATATCATGCCCTCCTGAGGTCATATCCACATTAATCTCTAGCAACCAATCAACAAGCAGAAATCATGTGCTGTAACTTCTAGCAACCAGTCAGTGAGCGGTAATGATGCACTGTAACCTCTGGCAACCAATCGCAATAGCTTCCTTATCTGATTCGGTAAATTGATTTTGAGTCTAGCTGCTATTTATTGTATGTCTCAGAGCAGGAGGAGAGCAAAACTGCATGAGGGGGGGGCCCCAAGAAAAGTTTTGCCCAGGGTCCAATCAATTATATTAATTGATATTTAAGATTAATATTAAAGATTAATATTAAAGACGGCCCTGCCCTGGATGCAGCCAGTTATGTCACCAGCACAAGGTCCTTTCCGGACCTTCAGAGCTTTGTGGCGAAACTGAGGAGTGATGTCATTGCAGGTCCGGCAATCACATAGCCGGAGCGCATGAACCCTGAAGGAAGACGAAGGGAACATGCCAGCCCTAGCACATACTAGCACATTATGCCATTGTCTTGCAGGTTTTTTGGGGGGTTTTTTCACGAGCCACACAACTGCGGTTTACAACCGTTTTAACACTTACCTTCCCAGGCTGAGGCAGAGGTCAGAGAATGAGACACGGACCTTGTCTCCTCATACATTTCCAGAAGAGCATCATTCTCTATCGCAAAATAGACGGGAAACAGCGTCTCGTTCCTGAGGATTTCCATCTCCCGATCCACAAATTCCTGTGCAGAACACACAGAAGGTCACTAAATCTTGGAGCTGTGGTCTGGAAGAATTTACTTCTTTATATAGCTCTGACATATACCACAGCGCTGTACAGAGAACACTGAGCCAGTCACATCAGTCTCTGTACCAGAGGAGCTTACACTCTAATGTCCCCCCCCCCCCCCACAGTCACACACTATTATTATTATACATTTATATAGCTCTGACATATACCGCAGTGCTGTACAGAGAACACTGAGCCAGTCACATCAGTCTCTGTACCAGAGGAGCTTACACTCTAATGTCCCCGTCCCCCCCCCCCCACAGTCACACACTATTATTATTATACATTTATATAGCTCTGACATATACCGCAGTGCTGTACAG